>NW_027468587.1:35833205-36458205 GCF_046254945.1 Alosa pseudoharengus | reverse complement strand
TGCGCATATCTTACTCCCACTCACATGAACATACAGTATGTCCACACACACACACACACACGCACACACACACACACACACACACACACACACGCACACACACACAAATTACGCACGCATATGCGCTTCATCTCCGCGTGAGCTCAGCCCACATATCCTAAAGGAAGGAAAGAGATATGAAGCCTCCTTTACATCCTCCCCCCCCCCTTTACCTTTCTCTCTGTGCGCCTGTTCCTCCTCATCTGCCGGCGCGGCGGGAGGGGACGGAGACGGACCATCTGCCGCTTGTAGCTCACGCAGAGTCCCCCCGCGCACGCAGCAAGGTCAGGGGAGCGCTGCCACCAACGCCGTTCACCGGCCTGGCACCGGCGCCCGCCAGCGGCTCTCTCCCTCTCTCTCCCGCGCGCGGCCGTGCCATCCGCCGGGGCGCCAGCAGGGGCCATTTCCACCCGGCATATGGCAGCTATTGATAAAGCCGTGGTGGTCCGTCAGATCGGCCGGCCGTCATGCCAGAGCCACGCGTGTGATGGAGGGATGAGGTGGAGGGATGAGGAGGAGGGATGGGGGGGGGGGGTTTGGCTCACCACGCTCTGCAGCACCGGAGTGCTAAATTTCACTTAGACTGGGAACAGGCGGAAAGATACAGACATCCAACTGTTACACAGAAGTCTGACTCATAGCTTACTGTACCACTGGCAGTGTTCTAGACTTGGACTACCTACAGTAGCAACCCAAGTGAAACAGTTGTCCTCACTGCTATGGGCATCATCAGTGCATGCTGACTAAAGCAAAAGCAATATAGTTACAGTTGCATCTGTTGAGAGACACGTACACTTTGTTTTCCTTATTGTGATGTTGTGTTTGAACCTCTGCTTGGTGTGTGTGTGTGCATGTGTGTATGTGTGTGTGTGTATGTTTGTGTGTGCGTGTGTGTGTGTGTGTGTGTGTGTGTGTGTGTGTGTGTGTGTGTGTGTGTAGTGGGAGGCTCCTTTGCTCTGGGCGTGTACACCATTGTCCTGCTGAAGCTGTACTCCTACAAAGATGTGAACAAGTGGTGTCGGGAGAGGAGGCAGGTCAGAGCACGCAGCCTGTCCAGATCGCTCTCCTGTGAGTAATGCCTGTCTGTTGGACATCCTTTCATCCTTTGTTTGCTACCTGTTCCCACATGGCCTCAGAGTGTGTGATGTTGTGAAGCTGGACTGCATGGCTCCTGTTTGACTGCACACATTTGCAGGCTGTGTTGCTCTGCTGAGCATCCTCTGATATGTTGCATTGTAACACTGAGAGTGTCTGTGCAGTTACACCTGTGACCCAATTGCTGCGTGCCCTTGATGGACATCTCCTCTGAGCTATTTTTACTGTAAACATTCACATGCCCTATGGAAGGCCCCGTTCTCTAAAGGCCTTGCTGCACTGCCACCTGCTGCTGGGATGAGGAACTACCCGCAGCAGCAGAGCGCCACACACATCACAGGAGTTGGTGAAGCTGTATTGTATTAGATGGTCATCATGTGTGTCCAGTATTGGTCCAATATGTGATTCTATTGGGTGAAGTAGTCCATCTGATTAGTATCTGCTCCTCCACAGGTCCATCCTCACCAACAATTAGCAGCTCTTCTCAGACTCATGTCTCTTACCCAGGCAATCTCTCTCTGCGAGGTAAGCAGGACCAGACACACACACACACACACACACACACACACACGCACACACACTCACGCACACATGCACGCACGCACGCACGCACGCATGCACGCACATACATACATATACACACACACACACACACACACCATGTTGGCACTATGCAAATTCAGACTCTCATGTGTTCCTTTTCTCATTTCAGACCTGTATTATTTTGTATTTGCCCCCACACTCTGCTACGAGCTTAACTTCCCTCGGTCTCCGCGGATACGCATGGGCTTCCTGTTGCGGAGGCTGTTTGAGATGGTAAGTCTGCACACCTGGCCTGGACTCATTCACAGGTGAAGGTCACAAGTTCATATATATGACACTCAGCCATCACCTAGGCCACCATCATTATGTCTGTCTCCCATTCTCCCTCATAGCTGCTACTTACACAGCTGCTGGTGGGCTTGATACAGCAGGTATGTCTCAACATTTCTGTTCTTGAGACCAGTGTTCATTTACATTGTAACATTGCAAATGATGTAATTGAATAATAACCTTTATTCATCATTTATCCAGTGGATGGTCCCAGTTATCCAAAGTTCAATGAAACCACTGCAGGTACTTTGCTTCAAATATTTCTGTTGTGTATAATTTACAGAAAAGGTGTCTCTGTTTCACAACTGTATTGAACTTTTCCTTTTTTTGTAGGAAATGGATTATTCTAGAATGGTGGAGCGACTCCTCAGACTGGCGGTGAGTGGGGTGGCTACTGTAATGTTCAGAAGCTAATGCACCTTACATTTTCTGACTCATATTGATGTGAGTAATCAGACAAACCTTTCAGAAGAGAATGGAGGTCACAGTCCAAAGTGTGGTTTATATTTAACTCTCATATTTTACATAAGACTCAGATAAGTGAACAAAACAAGTCATAAAGTTAACTATAGATCATGGACAGATAGATGTGTGAGTGATTTTTAAGAGAGAAGGGCCATACTATACTTTTATCCAACGAACTCATCTTCAATTCTTTGCCATGAAACACAAATCAGACCATAGTCATTGGACACCTCTCTTATCTCCCAACAGGTTCCCAACCACCTGATCTGGCTGATCTTTTTCTACTGGTTTTTCCATTCTTCTATGAACTTCATGGCCGAGGTGCTGCAGTTTGGGGACAGAGAATTCTACAGGGACTGGTGGTAGGTGCTCTCTCACTGTGTTCACCTGTGATGGTGGCAGTGGTTGAATATTTCCAGTTAATTACCTCAGATCATTCCGAGACATTTCATTTTTCGATTTTCAACCTTCAGTTCTGGTGTTCTGTCCACTATTGTGCCTTATAATCTTATAATTCAGGCCCTCGTTAATATTTGCAGGAACTCTGAGACCATAACTTATTTCTGGCAGAACTGGAATATTCCCGTCCATAAGTGGTGTCTCCGGTGAGTTTGACCATGAACACGTGAATGAAAAAGAAATAACATTATCCCCAAATAACATTATCCCCAAATAACATTATCCCCACAAATTGTAAGAGGCATTAATGGAGGCTTTAATAGACCGCAGCAAAAGCTCTTTGAGTTGAAATGGGACAGGCATTCCTGAAATTCCAATAACAGCCTAATCCCATTCTATTTGTGTGATTTATAAATCCATGTTTGGGTCAGCCATGCACACACACATACATTCCAAAGGTTCTCCTGATTGCCCACCGTAGTGTGGGACTGCAGTGTGTGTGAGTGGCTTGTCTAACGTGTGTCTCTGTCTCCTCAGGCACTTCTACAAGCCCATGCTGAGGAGAGGAGGCAGTAAGTGGGCCAGCCAGTCTGCAGTGTTCTTCCTCTCAGCGTTTTTTCATGAGGTGAGCGGAGCGGCTGCAGATGCATGAGTAACCTAGCAGAAAGCCTTTAATGCCTCAGCAGGAGCCCAGGAGTCGAGTGGTGTGGCAGCTGTGACAGCAGTTAATTGTCCTTGTCACGGTTTAAAGGACTCGTATCATCCATTATAACTATGTACACTTGACTCTGCTAGTTGTGCTCTGCCATGCTAACTAGGGGGGAAAAAAACTGTACAACCAACCATTATGATAAACGGCAGGTCTAGTTTGAGGGAATAATCAGTAAGGCTTCCTACCCTGTGGGGTGACCCCTAGCCTGGGCAGTAAGGGACAGCAGTTCAGTTGTCCCCCGCACCAGTGGCCTGCTCCTGTGCCTGGGGATATATACTGTATCAGTGGTGGCGAGCTTAAGTGTCTGAACAGCGCTTGGCTCATCTCCAGCACGCTTCATGTGCGCTGAAGGTCAGCACTGAAGGATGGCAGGGTGAGCAGAGCAGGGCCAGGCCCAGTATCAGCGCTCCTGCTGCCCGAGATAAGAGCAGGTTCCGCCAGGAAGCTCCGGCCGGCCGGCAAGTCGCGAGTGAGATATCAGCCCTTTGGACAACCCCCTTCTCTTCCCGGAAGCTCACCTTCAGAGGACATGGCGAGGTCAGCAGCGTCTCTGGAGAACCAAAGCTGAAGTTCCTTTGAAATCCAGCTCCCACGTGGTCACACTGGCCACATGCCCATAATCACACATGAAAACACACGTGACCACCATCCACAACTCACCCAATTTCTAGGACTCTGTCATGCAGGACACTATATGCAGGACACTGCATGAGAGACCAGTGAGATGCTTGCATGTAGTAACTTCCCAGTATTGCATCCTCTAGTGATAATTGTGTGTCTAGTGTACAGTACATACAGTACATTAAGGGACAGAGTGCCGCTACATACAAGGACCTTGCCCTACTCTCTGTCCTCCAGCTATCTAATTGCCCTCTGTGTGTGCACATTCCCTCCATGTCTGCCTTCCAATCCAGGCTAAACCCCACCTTTACAACTCCTGCAAATCCTATGTATTTCTGTGTTGTGTGCCCTGATATTGAAGATTTCTTTTTATTTATGTTTTTATGACTATTGGTCCAGTGTGCTTTTCTGTATTATTTGTTATTTGTTATCTTTAGTTATCCACTGTACAGCACTTTGGTCAGTTTATGCTGTGTTTAAATGTGCTTTATAAATTAAATTTAATTACTTACTTACTTACAAAAAATTGGGATGGCATGCACATTAAAAAATGAGAATAGTCTTCATTTGAACTATTTTAACTATTCTATTTAACTATTCTATTTATTATTAGTATTATTATCTATTTTGACGCTGTGCAGAATGCTTGGGTCGCGCCCCCAGTGTACCCTGGTGGTTGGCGTGTATCATGACTGCAGAGGTGTTTGAGTGTTTGTGTGTGTTTCTTTTTCGCAGTACCTGGTGAGTGTGCCTCTGAGAATGTTCAGACTGTGGGCGTTCATGGGGATGATGGCACAGGTGAGGCACTGTAGTCACAGTTTTGTCCGATGACCTGAGAGGTGTCTGTGCGTCTGTGCCAGGTCTAATGCGCTCTGTCAGTGTGCTCATGCCCTTCCATTTGTTTCAGCTTCCACTGGCTTTCTTTGTGGGCCGCTATCTAAGAGGTAACTATGGGAACGCAGCAGTCTGGATGTCACTCATCATCGGTCAGCCCATTGCCGTCCTCATGTATGTCCATGATTACTATGTCCTTCATTACCAAGAGCTACCACAAACCACAGGACTTTAGGACCCCACACCCATTCCTGCCTTATCGTTTAGACTAGCTATTTCACTGCTATTCATTCAGTCTGTCATCTCCAGGAAGTGTGGGAACCTTCTTACAAACAGCCTTGTGTCCAGTGCAATGAGTATATCTTTTTGTCAGGAGTATATAATTGTGTGAGTAAAATATGTTTCATATTGTTACACACATCATTTGTAAACCTTTATACTGTGTACACTACTACTCAGCTGTACTATAGCTCTAAGATGCATCTTTGAGGTTTTTTACATTTAAATAATGATTTTAATGTTTTAAAATAAAGTTATTAAAGTGTGTGTGTGTGTGTGTGTGTGTGTGTGTGTGTGTGTGTGTGTGAGAGAGAGAGAGAGAGAGAGAGAGAGACCTGCTCAATATTTGAATTATGCATCCTTATAAGGCAAGAGGGACATCTAGTGGAGAATTGTTACCGGATTGCGGTGCTGTATATGAGAATGTACAATTATGTCCTGGTGTGGAAGCATTCATCAACTCTAATTACATTCTGCTGTGGGAGTTGGAGGCACTTTAATCTCACGCTGTGTTCTTTCTGCAAATCTGACTGCTCTTCGCAATTTGTTCTCTGATGATGCGAATACCACGAGTTCCCAATCAGCATGTGGAGGGAGAAATGGCCTGTGTGATAACACCTTCAGCAGCCCGCCTCCTAATGTGTACATTTCTTGTCCCAAACTCCCTGCTAGAGCTTCTGAAATATCTTTGTGTTCTGATGGTATTATCACAGAGCTTCAGCTTGTTTAATATTCTGCCAGGGCCACTGACATTTATGAGGCAGCAGAATACAGTGAAGTGCTTGCCATGATGGTAGAGGAATATGGATTGTGTTTAGTCTTTACTGAGCCCTAGAGGACCATGTGATGGCATGTAGAGCACATGGGGGAACCCTACAGGCCTGCTCATGGTGCCTCCAGAAGCCCAAAGGATCTGTTCTAATCTAATGTATATGTCACCGCCAGGTGTGGGCAGACCAGGAGGTGACCACCAAGATGTTTATTTTGTACTCCCAAATCTAGACTTAAAAGTCAGTCTTGAACTGGTGATGGCAGTTTTGTAGGTGATGCATACCTATAATTATCTAATAATATAGAAATAATAGCAGTCACCATATCCTTAAAATGAGGAAATAATCCCCCGACTGCAAAAGAAAAGGTTACTAAATTTGTCTTGTATAAAGTTCTCCAAAATAGAGGGTGTAGGCTACTCCATATTAATATATGTATAGTGAGAGTCTTTGATGTGACCATAGCTGTGATGTGTTCATAGGGCCCTATACTGTACTTAGGATTAAAGCAACGCCAAAGAGTTTTTTGTACCTTAAAATAATGTTTCCAAAATCGTTTCAGTGGTTCATCAACTCGTAATTGAGTGAACAGCACTTTCTGCATTCGGTTCGCGGCCCTCTATCGGCTATAACCACACTATGTAAGTTTGCCGGATCGGGTAGCGGATCTGTAGTTCGATGGAATGAGACATGAGAAACTACAAATTTGACTTGCATCTGATGTCGCAATACATCCTACTTTCATAAAATCATGCAACATATTCTACGTTGTCTGTGGACATTGTTATTTGCAAAGCTGGTGCTGGATAAACAAATAGTGCGTGCGACAGAGGAAAAGTTCTTTGGTGTTGCTTTAAGCTGATGATACACAAGCTTATTTGAGCAATGTTTGTGCCAATGTTCCTGAGTATTGTGGTTCTGGCACATTGATATTGAGCAACATTTTCTTGAGAACTATAATCCAGTGGTGTTCCAAGGCTGGGCATGTCATTGTTTGCATTTCCTATTTGGTATAAGAGAATTATAAGGAAATCATAATGGCAACAAGGACAGGTGGCGGTGTCATGCTGTTCTCGTACAAGTTTAGGTTGGTTATCAGCCTGCCCTGCACTCACTTAGTTTGGAGCGTAGCCAAACAGTGCTGGCCTATACTTACTTTGCCTTTGTAGAATCAAATAAATGAGTCTTTACTAAGCATAACATGAACCATATGATATGCATCTTTGCTATTTAAAACGGCAAGGTTATAGGCTATATAGTTCGTTTTTACAGCAAACAGAAATGTCAAGATAGCAACAGGTCATTACATCCTTTAATTGTCAAAATATTATTGCCCATATTAATATTCAACCAATGAGCAAATAAGGCTAGAGTCTGTGGATTCATCTATCAAACATGAGCAGCAAGGGCAGGCAAAATAGGAATTATAGATAGATAGATAAATAGATAGATAGATAGATAGATAGATTACTTTATTCATCCCCAGAGGGAAACTATGGTGTTACAGCAGCAATTAATAATATACAAATATATCACACATATACATACATACAAGTTCAAAAATAAAAATACAATTGGATATTGTCTCTGTTAAAGAGGTTGTAAACTGCATTGTCTCAGCATAAGATTTTTCACGGCACAAAGGGGAGTTGTTGTAAATAGTTATGGCAGTGGGCAGGAATGATTTTCTATAACAGTCCTTGTTACAGCAAAGTTGGAGCAACCTCCAGCTGAAAACACTCTGTTGTTTGACCAGTAGTTCGTTCAGTGGATGTGAGGTGTTGTTGTCCATAATGTTAAGAAGCTTTTGCAACATCCTTCTCTCAACAACTAACTCTAGGGGTTCAAGTGTAGCCTACTTCCAATTACAGAGCCAGCTCTTTTAATCAGTTTTTTGGTGTCATTTGCCCTGATACTGGTGCCCCAGCAGATGGCTGCAAAGAAAATGGAAACCGGAAAGAAAATGGAATATGAGAACCGTTTAGACTCTAATGTTTTCAACTGCTAACAACGTCCCTGCTGTATTCAGAAGGCCATGATCATCCAATCAGAATACACAGAACTGGTTATATGGTTGCTCAGCAACATTGCTTAACCCTTTGATAACTCATAGTCAGTATAACGTGTAATAGTTTGGTATGTTGATAGTGTTCGCATGTCTTTTGAATATAACTGAACTGTTTGACCTGTAACAACACTGACATGATGGATCCTGTGCTCACGTGAAATTCCACTCTTTACATTGTTCCATCCTCACGTCCTCCTCCTAATCCCACAATCGCTTTTTCAGAGACCTTTGTGCAAACATCCTGAAACACTTTCTCTTCAGCTTTCATCCTTTCCCACTTAGTGCTTTGTGTGTATGTGTGGAGGGAGCGTTGGCCAGTGTGGAGAGAGGGAGGTGGAGGAGAATGAGCAATGGAGTGACTGTGGTCCGGTGCCTGTCTCTGTCCCCACAATGCGATCCAGTGCAGTGGGGAGGGGGTGAGGTGGTGGAAGGTGTTCCCACCAGGACCGTTCCGGAGGAGTCAGTGCAGTGGTTTTTACTGCGGCCAGCCCACTGACACTAAGCAGGGGCCTGTCTCGTACCCTGTCGTGTTTCTGTCTATTCCGGAGAAAGATGGAGTTCTTTTCCATGACATCACTAGAGCAGAAGAGGTCAAAAGGCCTCCCCCCCTGACCTGCTCTCAGATTCCAATGCTTGATCTCTTCCTACTCTGTCTTTTCTTTTGTCAACACTAGTTTGCTAATGTTGCTTCTGTTGCTTCTTGTCTGAGGGAAAGGTTTGTGGACTCTAAGAAACCTTAGACTGCAGTCTAAGAAACCCACAGTGTTTTGAAGATACAGCAAAATACGGGTCAAACTTGGTTTGAAGGCAGAACTGAAACTTGTCTGTTTGTTGTTTTGTTTGTGGCATTGTTAGCAGTTCTCTTTTGGCCGCCTGTGCACTGCATTTTAGTGGGACTTCCTCCTTGTCTGGTCATTGGTCACATGAAATGTGCTTAACTCTCATGTGACTCACTCAGAGCTGGTTTGGTATTGAGTTGACCAGAGCATAACTAGCCCATCATGCCATGGAAGGCCATTTTTAAAATTACATGTCAGATTTCTCCTGCAGAGAACAACCAGATGCAGGACGCATTTGAAACAGCCTGACCATATGGAATGATAAATAGCCAAATGTCTAGTGGAAGCCAACTGTTTATGGTTTCCAAATGTGAATCTCATGCACATTGGAATACTTTCCATTTTCATTGAAAACCATAAAATAAATGACTGAACCTCAAAACAAAGAGAATCTTGGTCTAAGCTGGTTTTACTATAAGGGTGATGTGTACCAAGATTCAATAGTGGTATGCTATTCAAGAGTCTCTGTGCTTTGTCATTGTGACACGGTGTTTAAGGTTGGCTGAAGCCAACTGTCATGGCCCCCACTGAGTATTTAACAGCCACAATTAAAGCCTGATCTTATCCTTCCTGCTCTGCAGCAAACAGTGTCTGAGCCCTAATTGGCAAGACACGTGATGACTGATCACGGTCTTGGTGAAGACACCCTTTCATATCTAACCATTTACAGTAAGTTGGTTTAACAGCACTACTGTGGTCTTTATGAGGAATTATCAATCAATAACGAGATAAGCCGCAACATTCTATAAACCAGCAACTTGCTGCAACGTTCTAAAACCTTGCAACTGCAACTGGACATGGTGAATGCTTTGCGACAGCTTGCAACAGCAACGACATGCAACATTCACACCGCTGCAGCTCCTTTCTCCAACGGTTTCATCTCGTCGCGAATCTTTGGTGTGAATTGGGCCTAAGATTAAATGAAAATGTAAAAATCTGTATAAAAATGGCATTTAATTTACCATGACTGTTTCTTGTTCTTGCTTCCTGCCTTAACAGTAGCAGATAGCTGTTCATTGGCCAAACAGTGAATAACTTTGTTTTGCCAATTTATACAATAATTATTCATTTAGTGCACAGTACCAAAAAAGGACTCCTCTTAATCTCCTCTAATTATCTGAAGAAGAACTCCTTTTATTTACAAGAAGTAGGCATGTGCCAAGATTTCTGACCTCTGGGCAAATACTTATGACAAACATGCAAAAATCTAAGTTAGAAAGCAAACTTGTATGACTAAAGACTTCTCCTAGTGCTAGTATTTGCCAAGCCAGCTTCCAGTCTCAACGTCCCTCTCTGTCGTGTCATGTCTTAATATAAACTTCCTTCCAGAGGGGGACAGTGGGGGATTCGGCAGTTATTCTGCAGTGGGCTACATTCACACGCATACACACCCATGGACCGGGTGCATACTACTCTGTGTTGCTTGAGAAGAGCATCAGAGTATGTTAGAGAAGCAAAGGAAAGGGGCACAGAGAGTGAGAGAGAGAAGAGTGGGCCTGTGAAAAGAGGGAGTTATATCAAGTACCAAAAGCCTCGGCTGGACACAGGCCCTGGCATTTAGCTCTATCTACAAGAACAGGAGCCTCACCCTCTCTCAATGCACAGGTAAGTTTGGATATTTCACATCAGTCAAAAATGTGAATAGCATTACCTAGCATAGCATTGTTTTCTATGCATGCAGATTAATGTTATGTTATACCATATACTGTATGCAGGGATGTAGTGGAGGCTAAACGTTTATCCACCTCTGATTAGAGTTTATCTACCTCTCAAAACAGTTTATTCACCAATTGGAACTTTTAATATTAAACTACACTCATCAACACTCTAGGAATCATTTGTTGTAAACATTGGACAATAACCTCCACCATTATCAAACATGTTCTGAATGCCTTTTTAAAAATCTGATACCGCATGGCGCAGTCCATCTTACTGCAATCACATAATTCATAGTTTACCCACCTCATATATTACCACTACACCTCTGACTGTATGTAATGAAAATCTAAATGTGAGATGGAACAATCTCAAAGATTTTACTGAATTATAATTTGTATAAAAGAATAATGCATTCGATTTATGCATTCTGCATGCTAAATCAACAAAAGCAAGCCAAGCCAAGCTTTTTGTATGTATGGGAAATTGTTTTAGTTCATGATAGTACCATAGCCTGGCGAGCCAGACCCACATTATAATGTAGGGTCTGGGCACTCACCGTTCGCAGTGCTCAGTCCGAGGGTCGGGATAATCAGTTGTCTTTCAAATTCCCTCTGCACGCAATAGGATATTTGTTTTCAAGTAGCAGGGAATTCAAGCCAAACCGTTGCAACTCTGCCATCAATCATTATGTTAAGCCCAACAAACGACTCACACGATTTCAATGCCAGATTTAGTTTCGATTTCTAGAGCTCACAAATCAACGGAGAGTTGCTAGACTAGCCCTGGCAGCAAATGTAATTTGCTGCCGCTAGGGGCGCGTCTAGATTTCTAGGCTAATAGTACCATCAAACTTTAATAATTTTAGTACAGACCAAGGCAGGGAATTGTAAAAATCAGGGACACAATGATAAACTCTGAGGAAAAGAAAGGCTTCACACAAAATTCACCAGTGCCTCTAATAGACCAGAGATCATTTGAGTTTAAGTACACTGACTCTAATCTAACCATAATGAATGCTAATCTGTCAATGTAGAACAGATAACTATAGGCAGTGAATGCCCAATGCATCAACTTCACACAAACAGTTACACAAATATTCCATTCTTATTTACAGTGTCAGGACAGCTGAATAATTCTGTTGAACCATGTTTCTATCTCTAACGTATAGCGTATGAATATAAAAAAGAATTCTGCTTGAAACTCTTTTAGTTTATTTAGTATGAAATGGCAAAAAGTAACATTATCATCAGTACACTAGATTAAAACGTTCGGCAATTATGATATTTTTTGACATAATGGATTCAAACACAGTTAGAGTTTGAAATCTAAAGGTTTCAAAAGTACTGCTGCTACCTTCCATCTTAATGTTGTAGATAAATCAATGAAGATATACATATTTTGAAAATTATTACTCTAAATGCATTACAACAACATTTATAGCCATTTCTGTCAAGATTGCATTTCAAAACACAACTGAGTGATGACATCATAAGGGAAGAAAATACTATTAAATAGAGTAAGGTTAAATTACTTAAACTTTTTAAACTTTTTTGGATGTCCTCTGCCTCAAAACTTTCCATACTTCCATATACGTATATATATATTTAGATATATTATTTACATAGTACTTTCTTGGCACGACTCCCTTTTGTGATGTCATCACTCATTTGTGTTTTGAATGCTGGCTGTAAATGTTGTCTTAATGCATTTAGAGTAAAAATTTTAACTGAATTTAATCTTCACTGATTCATCTACACATTAACTAATATTATTTAAAAATGTTGCTAACCTGACATTTGCCCTTTAACTCTGTAGTCCATTACATTATCAGTGTCTTGTTCTAACATTCACTGTGTGGCATCCACTGTGGCTCATCATTGAGCTCACACAGCCTACTTTCAAATCAGCCCTGAGATATTTATTTGTATAGCATTACTCATGCTCCTCTGCTCCCAGGCAGAGTGGGAGAGTGGGTAGCCAATTAACTTATGCTGGCTCCCAGATTCTGATATCCTCTCGTACAGTGAAACAGTGGCAGCTGAAATAACGGCAAGATGGTGGATGCTTGAGTCTCAGAGCAGGGTGGTTTTAAGCAGGCCTACTGTGGATCTAGACAGGACCTTTCTGAAGTTTCTTGCTAAAACTAAGATAATCTAAAAGCCTTTTTTAAATGGAGTATAGGTTGGCTTAATTAACATATACATTTCTGTTTTTAAAGACAATGTTCTTCAGTGATATCCATCCAGTATAAACAAGAAAAGTTTGTAGAATTGTAATATAATTCAAAATATAACATTCAAAACATTACTCCCTTTAGTTGCTAAAAGGAGAGAAAAACAAATTAGTAGATTATCTGGATCCTACACCTACAGTATAGCAATATATAGTAATAGTAATAGTAATAGTAATATACAGTAATACAATAGGCTACTTGTTCAAGTGATGCATTTGTCATGTAGTTTCCGATAGTCCATGTATCAATGTACTGAAAACCTATGAGGCCTGTCTCATGTAGGGATGATGCTGAGCACCGTTTGTACACATTAGTGACCAGTACCAGTACTTTGCCATGTTTATGCTTTGGCTGAATCTTTATTATTGTTCAGCCACAGAGTTTCCTTTTGACAAGGCCAGCGAGACAGACCAGGAGGATATTTATGCAATTCAACTTAAAACAGTGGTGAACAGGGAAAAAACCTGAAGTTGAAGAACCGGTTATGAAACAAAATGTTCCTCAGCACTGTTCTCTCTTAACTCTTACAGTTAAGAGAGTGTATCGCATCCCTGCGAGAGTCTATCGCATCCCTGTGTTAAGACTCAAAATGTTCTTCACATTCATTTAACATGGTATAGAAAGAATTCTAAAAATAACTTTTATCCACAAGGAGTAAGCCCTATAGAGTGACAACAATTCTGTTTCCCTTGTCAAAATATAGTGATGGATTTAAAGCTGGTAAATAAACATGGTGGAACAGTTCTGTCTCTTTAATTAAGTCATACAAGGAGCCATGACCAATTTAAACAAACACGTTAACCCCGAGCCCTGACCGTGCTCTTGCTGCAACATATAGACTAGAGCAGCCATGTGAAAGGTGCTGCTGTGCCTATGCAACAGTAGAGTCACCGCTCTTGACATGCAGCTCTCCCCTCTGATGGCTAGTGTTACCACCGACCTCATCTCATTCTGATTCCCCCTGTCACTGACCTCAACCCTGTGACGTCACTACTACAATGACCAAGGTTTCCATTTGATTCTGTAGTTAGACATTTTCCAGTAGCTCATGCCACTATTTATTTTCACTCTGATAGAAAAACATTCCTTTCCATGTAGATGACAATTTATGAGAGCAGAAAGTATCTCTCATACATTTCTCAGAAAGTATCTGTTTATGGTTTTTGGCAGACACTTTTATCCAAAGTGACTTAGAACAATTACTAAACATTACATCCTTAGAATTAATAGTTGACAGCAGGTTAAAAAATGAACATTTTGACAACATTAGCAAATTGTCATAATAATGTAATGACTCTTAAAGGAGAATGCATTAGAATAATGCATTACACACATTTTTAAAGGACAATTCCGGTTTTTAGCACTTTGAGTCCCTTTGGTTTGTTTTGGATGAACGGTAGAGTGGTGGACACCGAAATTTTGACGATTGGTCCTGTCTCGACTTTTCTGACTCGTTTTGAATCGCCTTTGACTGCTCAGAGTGGCTGCCAACAGGTATACTATACTGTAGGCTGCTCAAACATGTCCTAAAACAACCCTTAACGTTCGTTTTCAAAACTGTGCAACTCACCGAGTGGTTAGTGGTGTTTGTTGATTATTAAAAGAAAATATATCGGCGCAATGTATGATTTCCAGCCGTCTTATTTGCTAGGCCTTGTGGAACTATTTATTCAGACACCTCACAACCGCATATAAACTTCCGCTCAATATTTGATCCTGAAGCATAGACGGTGGCACAATAATATCAACGTGCAATGAGTCTTCCAACAGAAATCAATGGGTTTTACAAAATGCCAAATAAAACACGACAGAAACTGTATTTCGCTACGCTACTTGTTTTGGAACATCAACGAACACCACTAACCACTCGGTGAGTTGCACAGTTTTAAAAACGAACGTTAAGGGTTGTTTTAGGACATATTTGAGTAGCCTACTACAGTATGCCTGTTGGCAACCACTCTGAGTAGTCAAAGGCGATTCAAAACGAGTCAGAAAGGTCAAGACAGGACCAATCGTCAAAATGTCGGTGTCCATCACTCTAATTCATCCAAAACAAACCAGAAAAGGGACTCAAAGTGCTAAATACCGGAATTTTCCTTTAAGGCCCCTTAAGGTGTCTATCCCAATATACTTCTAATTATTCTTGTCATAGATTCTTGCTATAATCCTATTATCTTATCTGTCACTGTTATTGAGATTCTGATGCTTTCTGCAGCATCATTTTCAGATGTGCCATTGAGCATTTATGCTTCTAGTCACCTGATGGTAATTTTGATACCATAGATTTAATCGAGACCCATTCAGACCAATAGTATGAAAAATCAGGAACAGAGTTCATTTACAATGATGCGCATCAAGGGAGAGACAGCATGACTTCACCTAAAGATCCATCAGCTGCTCTAACTATACAAGGAAATAGTTAGGGTTTAAGTATCCTTCCAGGCTGACTCTGATTAGTGGCAACCTGGCAATCCGGAGCAGATAGCTACTGACGCAGCCATGCAGAACAGTGAAACACTGCAAAGTCATAATATTCCTGCTTATCTCTAAATACAGTCACACACAGATATACACAGGGACAGTACAGATATCATACAGTCATTACATAGAATCATACTTTTAGTATCAAAGTGACCCACTAATGAGAAATGCAGAACATTAACCCACATATTGGAATATTGGACATAATGCAGAACATTAAACCACATATTGGAATATTGGACATAATGTTCTATTCCACTTTCTCTCACACCTCATGTGATATGTATACAAGTATACAGGTATACAAGTCACTAATGACATATTAATAGTCATAAAACAGTATCTAATGGTAAATTATATGTTTTCTATTGCATTCTTCTCTGTTTGATCATCAGACAAAGAGCCAGTTGCAGTGGCATGGAGTTGTCCTCGACTGAGAGGCCTTCGTCCACAAACGTCACTACAACCCTGTGTCCCATGGTCACCACTAACGTTTCCAAAATCACCAGAGAACCCTACTTGAATCGCCTGGCCCACCTTGATGAAGGACTCTACAATGACTTCTACAGTCTATGGATTGCACTGTTGGTCATCAACAGCCTTATCTTCATGGTGGGAATGGTCCTCAACACGCTTGCCCTTTATGTCTTCTGTTTTCGGACCAAGCCCAAGACCACCTCCGTCATCTACACCATCAACCTGGCGATCACTGACCTTCTGGTCAACCTGTCTTTGCCCACACGCATCATACTGTACTACAGTGGTGGAAAATGCATCAACTGCTCTTATGTGCACATCTTCAGTTACTTTGTCAATATGTACTGTAGCATCCTCTTCCTCACCAGTATCTGTGTGGACCGATACCTGGCCATCGTACAGGTGGAGGCCTCGCGGAAATGGCGCAGCCCCAGCGTGGCGAAGGTGGTCTGCGTCTGCATTTGGCTGTTCGCTGTGGTGGTCACCTACTCTTTCCTGACCTGCTGTCTGACGTGCCTCTTCGCCCTGACTGTGTTCGAGTTCTTCCTGCCACTGGTGATCATTGCGGTCTTCACAGTGCGGATCGTGTGCGCGCTGGCCAGTCCTGGCCTGATGCAGCAGAGTCGCGAGCGGAGGCGGCGGGCGGTGCAGCTGCTCACCAGCGTGCTCATCATCTTCACTCTCTGCTTCACCCCCTTCCACATGCGGCAGGTGCTGCTCTACTTTAACCCTGAGATGCCGCACCATACCGTGGCGTACCACGTCACCGTAACCCTAAGCAGCCTCAACAGCTGTCTGGACCCTGTGGTGTACTGCTTTGTTACCAACAACTTCCAGTCCACCATGAAGGGCTTCTTCCGCAAGGCAGAGGCTGAGCAGACCAGTGGGGACATTGTCAGCATGCAAAAGAGTTCCAAGGGCAAGGGAACAGTGACTGCCATTGCTCACAGCATGATGCTGATGAACTTGGCAACCGCCCAGGAAGAGCAGGTCCCTGCATAAAGTTATTATTGTTTATTATACATGTACATTGGAGGATTGATCTAATGTTGACATGTACATTTTGGAAGGTTCAAGACACCACATTGAACATGGAGTGATTTTGGGGCTGTTTACAGGCCTATGTTGTTATATAGGCCTATGTTGTTTGTTCATTATTTTGAGAAAAATAATGAGTGCATAAGTGCAACAACCCAGTGTTTGTGACCATTTAATCTAATGTTTGCTTGAGACCATACAGAGAACAACTAATCATTGAATCTCCATGATGATCTGGATGTATCTATGTACACTTTGAAAATGCTTGGAACTTTTCCAAATGTAAAGGCCCCATAGTGATGATCCAAAAATGAACATCCATGTGTGTTGGCACAGAGTGTTTGATACAGGTAGGCTAACCAAAATGGGGGGGAAAACAGTGAATTATTCAAGCTTAATGAAGATTTTGGACTGCGGTGAACATCATTTAGAATGAACAACCTGCAAAAGAGGGTGCTAACACCGCGGTTCCACAATAATGCTATGCTGGTTCTGTCTGGATTAGCCTATGCAGTTACTATAGAACAAGAAGTGAGTTTGAACATTTTGCCAGAATCATGGAATTGACCTTTATAATACTGTTGTAACACTGTTTTATCCATCTACTTTGGTATGCTATTTGTTTTGCTCTTAGTTGAGATGATCATGCCATCATCAAAGGGCTGTGACGCATCGCCTTGATGTGTCTTTTTTTTGATCATGTTCAAACGAATGAGGGGCGTCTGTTAGCATGTCTGTGTCACATCTATTAAATTATGTGTGCCTGCTGTTCAGTTAGTTTCCTACTCCCCTGGAACATGCTGACGTGGGTGAATGTATGATACTTACACATGTATGTCAATAAGTGTATGTGTACATAAAGTGTATATGAAAATGCTTGATGAGAAAAGTATGTATATTGTTGTACAGATGAAACGGACTACAAACCACAACAGTAACTGGTTTTACACCCCTACACCATATCCGACGATAAACCACAACTGGTTTTACACCCCTAAACCTATCCACTAAGTTTTGAGTTGGATGCTCTATGATTCCACTGAAACTTTGTCAGAGAACACCAAATAAACCTTGCTTGTAAGCTGAGTCAGGAGTTTTACTGAGGAAAATTGTGCATTCAAAGACCTGGTAAACCAAAATCTGAGATTTGTTTGAAAACATGTGAAAAGATTGTGAACAGTGTGATTTGTTGTGTTAGTAAAACCATTAAACAGAACTCCCTAAATGTTTGTGCTGTTTTTTGGGACGGTAGGCCTACTAAAAGGGATGACTGATGATGTGATGAGTTAGCCCCACTCTTTAGAGGCCTCCGCATAGACGCCGACATGACTTGGCCTTCTCCACTTTCGATTAGATTCCAGATTGTAGATTGTTTTCAACAGACCCCACAGCAGCGTCAAAATTTGCGCCGCACTGTGTCTATTATGATTAAGTTATAGCCTACTTTTATTGCAGCTGCTCAACAAACACCTTTTTTTTATGAATTGAAAGATAATTTTAATAGCTAGGTCAATATTTGACAATGGTTTTGACATACTCAGAGCATATAGTAGAGGTCCTGGGTAAGATTTGTATGCACTTCATTTAGCGGAGAATATCTCAACTGTTATAGACTAATATGACCCCACTGAACAACGTGGGATGTGTGCCAAAATCTCTACCCAGGACGAAAGTCCTGAAAATGACCACAACAGATGACACTATATATCACACTACAGGTGAATGGGACTTTTTTTCCCTTTATAGATATCCCCATACATTTCTACAATGTTCACAGTGACCATAATTATAAGGTCTTAGAAGAGTGTAAGCATTCTGATATGATATAAAGAAAATGGCTAAAAAACAGTCAACCTATAACATACAACTAGTGACATACATGAATTGCCAGTTATTTATTAACCTAAACTTTAAAAGCTTACATTTCCTACCTGTTCTAAATATTGCTGTCATCACGCCAGCACCTCCAACTTTTTTTTTCTCCAACAAAAGTTTACTTGGCAGTCATAGTGACCTAAGGTCATAGCAGAACACATGGCTGTAAAGCAAGATGACTTGTGAGATCAAGAAAAGTAAGGAAATCTACTCTTTATTCTTTGTGTTGGCATGTGTCTTCTTACTTGTCATTATCATGAGTTGTAGTTTTGTGTAGTTAAATAATTATAATGAATCTGTATCAGTTTTATATATAATTTGGTGTGTATTGTATCTAGCTAGCTAGCTACTAGTGTTTTTGTTTTGTTTTTTTGCAAAATGGGGAAAATGTCATCACCAGATTGTCTCAGACAAGTTGATGAAATTACAATGTCTTCATGTCATGAAGTTATTCCTCATAAAGAACAGATACGTTGGTACAAACCAATTACTCATATTTGAAACCTTGTCTCAACTACCTCAACTAATGCAAGAAAACATATACAAAGAGCTTATTCAACAGCAGCTTTGGGTCCAAACACTATTTACAGACACCACCTTGATCTTAAATGCAGATGCTTATGGTTTTGTAAGAAAGGGCAGTTTATTTTGTAATCTCAAAACCTGAAGGTTTACCAGATCCCTGCTCTTGTGGCAAGTGTGCACACAAGAATGGGTGCCCCTGTCGGGTAGCTGGTATCCGTTGTTGCAAGTACTGCAAATGCAAGGGAGGCTATAGTTGTATAAATCCTATCACTGAATGAGGTCTCACAGTGTTTCCCACAGAATTAAATTATATTTGTGGTGGTAGGTTTGCAGAATTAACTTGAATGCCACAGTTTTTAACAAATTAGCGCAGCGTGGTTATGATGCTAACCAGATTTAAGCACAATTTAGTACAACCTGGAAAATCATTGTGTGGTGGTCAATGTTGATATTGTGGTGGGCCGCCACAAATAAGTCAATGTAGAAACACTGTCTCATCATCATCCCCATACCTGGACTCTGTTGTGAAAGTTTTACCTTGCAACACAGGGAATAAACCTGTTGTTTTGTATTTTTACAAATACAATATTTTTGCCCCCAGGCAACATTGTACCATTGCGTAATGAAAATCAATATTTTACAGATATGAAGTTATAATAATACAAATTATCATAGGAAATCATCAAAATCACTGTTATGTACTAGTTAAAAGCTCCATAAATCTCCCCAAACTTTCTCCGGTACAGTATACACACACAACCACACACACATATCCATGAGTTTGCACACTTACACCCATGCATACTCATGTATGCGTACTGATGCACACTCATGCAAGTTATCTGCACCTGACTTTCTGAAAGTTTAGTAAGCAATTTGTCTCAAAAGAGAAACACAGGGGGTAGGCCTATAGCAAATAGAGGGATCAGCAGGCCTCAAACTTGGGGCTACAGGGTAGCAAGTCTGCAGCTTCACCGCAACATCAGAAAGCCACTGATGTTGGTATGATAGTCAGGGCACATATACTCAACCATAGTGATGGCATTCTATAAAACTTCATGAAGCACACTCATGCACTTCACATAGGTGCTTCCCTACTTCCCCCCCTAGAATATTTGGTATGGCCATATGCAAATCCGTTGCATGGTTCAATGTTGCAGTTTTTTGTAATTTCCTATGACCTACATTGATATGTTATGAAAAGATGTTGATAATACACCGTTAAATGTATACCTGATAGTCACAGTTGATAAAAATAAAAGGTTCCTGGGTTAACCTTTGAAATTCCATAGAAAATGGTTGGGGTCATTTTTGACCCCACGTATGGAAAAGTGTTAGCCTGACGAGCCAGACCCACATTAAAATGTAGGGTCTGGGCACTCACCGTTCAGTGTTCAGTCCGAGGGGCGGGATAATCAGTTGTCTTTCAAATTCCCTCTGCACACAATAGGACAGCAGCAGCACTATGAGTCCCATGCGTTTCCCACCAGCGGAGCTAGTTGGCTAGTTCAAACGTTTGCCAACTTAATAAAAAGCTTAACTCGTGTCACACTGTTCGCCAACAGCAACATCCATCTTATTTGTTTTCAAGTAGCAGGGAATTCAAGCCAAACCGTTGCAACTCTGCCATCAATCACGTTTTCATTGGCCTGATTGAGTTTCAATTCCTGGAGCTCACAAGCCAACGGAGAGTTGCTAGACTAGCCCTGGCGCTAGGGGCACGTCTATATTTCTAGGCTAGAAAAGTGTGGTACTGATACAAAAAATGCAATTACTTAAAAAATATACCAATTAGATACAAATCCAAATGGCCTCATGTCAAAGTTTGAGGAATACATGGAAGACTAAACGATAACAATTTAAAATGACCAAGATATTGCAAAAAAACAACCGCTGGGGTCATTTTTGACCCCACTTACAGTATGCATCCCTTATTTGTACGATTAATTTTCCATTCAATACAGCACAAAACACAATTTAAAATATCAAAGCAGAATTCGTACACATACACTAAATGGTCATTGTAAACATTGTGATCACTTCATAAAATCTGTACCTTCAAGAATTTATATGTACACATTTGCATATTTTATTTAATTTTTTAGGCAAAGTGTAATACAAAAAGTAGTTTCCCCCTAATATGAAGATTAATCTGGTAGAAATGTATGGGGATATCCATAAAGGGGAAAAAAAGTCCCATTCACCTGTAGTGTGATAATAGTGTCATCTGTTGTGGTCATTTTCAGGACTTTCGTCCCGGGTAGAGATTTTGGCACACATCCCATGTTGTTCAATGTGGTCATATTAGTCTATAACAGTTGAGATATTCTCCGCTAAATGAAGTGCATACAAATCTTACCCAGGACCTAGACTAATATTAATTTGGTCTTAAAATTCACAAAAAATAGCCTATAGCCTATTTTTCCACAGGGGATAATTTAGGTTTAGGCAATCAAAATAGACTGGCTACAAAAGTAAAGCCACCATAAAAAAACAGTTTTATTTTATTGGTATTAAATTAAATTAAATGTGCCATGCTTTTACATTAAATGTTAAAAGTTTAAAAAAAGAAAAGAAAAAACGTTGTTGGGATATTTCAGTCATAGCACACAGTGACCTATGTTTGCATTCATGAATTTCAACCAAACCTCATTGGCTTGTTTCCAGTTCTTTTAAAACAAGGGTAGGTGAACGGGAAACCCTCTCGTAGACGCTTCTACAATGGACTGGTTTTTCCATGCGTCTGGTGGTCAGTCAGACGCACCTACAGGATTTACGGATTAGATAGCCAGTCAGGTAGTGTACTCGCATGGCTCTCTTACTATCTAGACCAGGACTGATGACATTAAATTACTACTAGTAATAACATAACATGAAATAATTGGGATATTTGACGCGATGTTAATGCATATGAATAATTATTTAACGTACGCTAGCCAGCGTTAGCGGCTAGCTGCTTAGTCTGATGCATATGTTCAGTTTGCTAGCAAAATCTGATTCAGTAGAACAGTGTCTGGTCGCAACAGTGTTCAAATATAACCCTAGACAACTTATGATTCTGTTACTGTTGAGCATAAGCCGCACTTAGTATTTGACGGCTCCGGTTTCATAAAAATTGACTTTCAACATCAACTGAACTAACGTTAGTCCCTTGGAGTCTCTTGCTAACTAGCGAGGATACCCAGCTAATTGTACTAGTATCGTGGCTATCCTGTTGCCATCTCGCCTGTCTGTGTTGTCTAGCGTAACATTAGTGTAACTTTACCCACGAGACATGACATACGTTACCAGGACGCGTTCAATGCAGAATCCCGAATTTATTTAAAAGACCTTTAGCGTTATCTCAACACGGCAGCCAAACAAGGATGTAATGTTGTCATATCAGCCTGTTAATACATACAGAATGTTAGATTGTGGACTACAAGCCAGATACAAAAGTAAGGACCATTTAACGGTGAAGTTGCTCAGTAGGTAAACCTGACTGACAAAAGCGTTCAGGTAGCCAACGTTAGCTATTCAGCGATGTAACCGGTTTGGCTTGTTCATTGTGTAACTTTATGTGTGTTCTCTTCTGTTTTCATTTGGTAGATACGCATTTTTGGAAGTTGATCATCACCTCATTTTCACCTTGCTACAAACATGTTGTTACAAACTCATACTCCTGGAAAATTCCTGAGTTGATTCTTCAAGGGTGGAGTTTTGCTTCAGTGATGTAGAACTTAGGGGGATGGGCAAATTCAGAGATCAGGTCCTTTGGCAATCACTGGCATGGCCAACCTGCTGATACGAATTGTTTTTCCTCGATGCTTACGAAAGCATACCGGATTTGATCGATCGCCCTTGAAGGCACAAGCAAGCCATACCTCGTGACATCGACCAGGTAAGTTTTCTCTCACAAGTGAAATACTGTGGAGCTGGTTTTGTTCTTCTCTGCCCAGTTGTAGTATGCCCCTCTTCAACTCGACATCAGTAAAATATGTCGTTGCCGATACTTAATGTTTGGTCTGTTGTATCAGTGCTGTTTCTCAGACCACATGTCACCACTAGTTGAGACCTGTAGTATTCAGGAAATCTTCTGTTCAGATAGCTCCAGTTTTTATTCTTCATACTTGTGATAGATTAGATTAGATTCAACTTCATTGTCATTGTGCAGAATACAAGTAAAGAGACAACGAAATGCAGCACTGCCTATTTTGTAGGCCAACTATGCTTAATGTTGTGAAGAAATTTTTTGCCTGGCATGCGTTAGTAGTTCCTTTATTTTTCAGTTACTCAACCATATGAAGTAACTGATTGGCGTGGTTAACCGTTTGTGTGCTGTAAATGTTTCTGCTTGTCACAGGCTGAACAGAAATGATCCATGTGTGCTCAGTGGGGATTGATCATGGAGCGTTCACATCTCGCTACCAGTCTCACCACTGCCTTGTCCTTAAATTCTAAGAAAGTCATGCCTTGTCTACCTATACTTCTAAAATCTATATGGATTTTTGACCATTGCACAAAACAGTAAGGAGTCTACCAAACCAAATGGTGTAATTGTAGCTACCTCAGAACACATTTGCTTGGTGTCTTCATGTGAAATCCACTGGGAATGTGTGGGTTGGACAGCATTCTCTTGGACGTTCTGAAGAAGAGGCGCTAGAGAGGTGCCAAGGCGCAAAAGGGACCGACATTTAGGTGACCGGTCCATCAGTCGGGACAGGTACATGCAGGACACCATGGCTCCCAATACCGCCGGCGCAGATGCCGTGTGTGTTTCAGACAAGGGAGAGGACTTGCCACAGAAGTGCCTGAGTGGCATCTTCCATAAAGGGAAGGAGAGCAACCAGGAGACGGAGAGCCAGGATGGGTCTGCTAGTGAGGGTCCCAGCAGGCGCATCCCACTGCACAAATGGGTCATGAATGGAGCGGTCATGTTTGGCAGGGAATTCTGTTATGCCATGGAGACTGCCCTGGTGACACCTGTACTACTGCAGATAGGTAAGTTGAAGGTAACCACTGAAATAATGGTAAATACCATTTTAGCCTTAACCTCCTCTCATTATCACAGGGCTGTTCATAAATAACCTGCTCAGGGCCCTGTGTCTGTGAACCGGCACATCTGAAAAACAAAAAAACCTCGAGTCTTTTTAGTAGTCAGGGGAAAATTGGTTGGAATGACTGGAATGTGTGAGTTGGCACATTTCTCTGATGGTGTTTTTCTACACAGTGAAAATGTGTGAGGTCATCACCAAATAAGTTGAAATTTCTCTGCTACTGGGATTTGATGGAGATGTTTGTCCTGATAATTAGGAGGCTGTTACAGCAGAGTGGATTCAATGTGGTGAATATAATGGTTAGTCTGTTCCTGACAGGGTTCATGCTGGAATGTAGTGGTTGCCCTGATGCTAGAAAGCCACTTTGGTTGGTATGGTTTAATCTCAAGTGTGTGTATTTTTATTAACTCTAAAATGTGAACTGCAATGTAATCATTAAATTATCCAGATTAATTCTTCTAAATTTAAGATAGACTAATTATTTAATACTGGAGTATTGTACCATTTGATATTTGGCAACAGTTTTTTTTCCTGGAGAACTTTGTCACGATCATTCAATCAGATCTCATTACGTAGTCACCCAGGTACTTTTGGAAACAAAAGTTTGTTAGGGCATTGAACTAGAGTTTGCATTGGCACAAAATTTAAATGCATCATCTGAATGAAATGCCCTTTTATGCAAAGATTGTTTCTGACATGGTGGTTCCTTAGTAGAGGTGTGAACAGTTAAAAAAGTCCAGGAGCAAAGGTTCAAGAGCAAAATATTGAGCCATTTAATTGCTTACTAATGCTCTGTTTAATGAACAGTCAACAGGTTGAAACTTGCAAACTTGAAAGTTTAGCCATTTGTTTGAAAAATGCAGCTTCCCAGTCTTGATGTGTGATGCTAAACCAACATTGTGTAGATATCACACTAACTACCCAGGGATAATTAGGTTGCACTCACAGTCTTCATAAAACCGGACTCTTTAGTTCACCTTTTTTATGCGGCCAGGTCAAGACTAAACAGGAATGTCTTCACGTGGTTTGACTTGACCTGGCCGAATAAAAAGTTGAAATAGAGATGAGTCCAGTTTTATGAAGACTGTGTGTGCTACTTTGTTACCCCTGGGTAGTTAGCCTTGAAAGTTGAAGTTTGTGTTCATCAATCTAAGAAACTCTTTCACAGAGTTACCTTATCTCTGGACATATTTGGTCACATAGCATAGGCTGTCTGTGAGGCTTTTGAATAGCTAATTTCTGAATAATTGACTAGGTTATTTAAGGTCTTTATATACATGTACCTTCAAATTTATGAAGTAGGTTACAAAAGTGTAAGGCCTATAAGTTGTTCAATTTGGTTCAGTATCATCTGTTTATTAAAGCATCTTGGCTGAAGATTTGTTTTAATAGAGGTTGGGTGTGTACAGTGGAAACAATCCCAGTTGGTTGAAGGTGTTGGTCTCATGTTTTGTTTGGCGTGGCTGGTCCCAGGTCTGCCGGAGCAGTACTACAGTCTGACGTGGTTCCTCAGCCCGGTGCTGGGCCTGATGTTCACCCCTGTGATTGGCTCGGCCAGCGACCGCTGCACTCTGAGATGGGGCCGCAGAAGACCCTTTATCCTGGCCCTCTGTGTGGGTGTGCTGCTGGGAGTTGCCCTGTTCCTCAACGGGGCTCTGATTGGTAATGACAGTAACAGCCATCTTCCAGGAAAAAGGGAAAAGGAAAAGATGCAAATGCAATACTCATCAAACCAGGTTCACAAGCTGGATAGTTAAAAACATTCAAAACTACCGTACCTCCGCATGCAAATGTCTTTATTTAAAATTATTTATAAGGAATGCAAAAATCTTGTAGACACCAACAGCAGCACGGTTTCCATTGCTAAAAAGCTTGCGAGCATGCTGACCCCAGAGTCTCTTGCTGATAGTTGGTGAAGTCTTTGCTATGAAAGCTGACTCTAATACTCTTAATAGTATGGTTTGTCCTGGACCACAAAACTATATAGTGCCCACTGTGATAGTAAGAATGAATCCTAATTTGAAAACTAGTTACCTCTCAAAAAGTGAATTAGCTCTCAATAAAGTTACCCCTCAAAATGTAACAGATGGCTGCATACTGTTGCTCTTAACTTGTTTTCATTTAGGAAAAGCACTGCTACTTGGGCGGAGTGATTTGCACGCAGCACCTGAAAAGCTGCAGTAGCAATGTTTTGCCGGAATGAGAATGTAGCATTTTACATTGACATTTGTACACATTATAATTAAACTAGTCATAACATGTAAATAGAACAATGTTTAAGGTCTTGTGTTGCTTTTGGGAGATAGGCTAGTTGGAACTGCCCACCTCAATGAGCTATGCTCAGCTATGCTAACGGTTGGTGTTTCATACTGTGTTACTGCACACCGAGAGACGAGAAGGGTATGTGTCATCTAGGGCTGTAACGATATGCACATCGAAACTGAAATCACGACACTCATATCCACAAACCTGTGTCGCCTGTGAGAAGACCGAATCGTGACACACCCCTTCTAGTGTTTCCCGTAGCACTTTGCAGCTTACGCAGCTGCATAAGCAACACGCATCTCCCGCCTTATTAGTATACTTATCCAAAAATAAATAATAATTTCATTGCTCTCGTAGCTTTCATTGTAGACTATGCAAACAGTATAGAAGTAAACTCCCTCTCCTTACCCCACTCTCTCTCTCTTTCTCTCTCTTGCGCGCTCAACAAGCGCCCCTTGGCTTTTAATAGTTAGGGAAAGTTAGGCATTTTTTTCACCAATCTGCAAAAAAAATTCTTACCAATAAGTTTTTTTACTATGTGTTCCTATAGGTGTCTAGTAACACCTCCCAATTTATCCACGGCCAAATCCTCGGGGAAACGCCTGGAGAGCCAGTCAAGTTTGTGGTGACCAGAGGGTCTGGGCGAAAATAATGAAAACATTTTTTTAACCAATGTTAGCTTTTGAGGTAGTTTCTAAGGCTTGATACTAGTTATGTTGTCCTCATGAGTTTTACATTTTGTTTCTCACTGTCCACCCTCCACGTTGGACACTCTTTTCTCTCTCTCTCTCACACATGCACGCACAACACACACACACACACACACACACACACACACACACACACACACACACACACACACACATCTATGCACACTGACTCTCACACACACACACACACACACACACACACACACACACACACATCTATGCACACTGACTCTCTCACAAACACATTCACAACCACACACACACATCTATGCACATTGACTCTCTCACAAACACATTCACATCCACACACACACACACACACACACATCTATGCACATTGACTCTCTCACAAACACATTCACAACCACCCACACCCACACAAACACATATTATGCACGCACTTACAAATAAAGTTCGCACCTTCACTGATACTGTCTCTCTGTCTCTCTCTGTCTCTGTCTCTCTCTTTCTTACACACACACACACACACACACAGGGCTTCTACACCCAGTTGCGTTCCGTCAACGCATGCCAGTGGGTGTTCCCGACAGTAGCTATGCAAATGACTTGAAGTATAACCGTAATTTGATTGGCTGGTGCCGTCCATCGATTGGCTCGATTGGCCGGTACCGTCCATCGGCACTTCTCAGCGCGAGTGACGCGACGGACCCACAATTCAGTTCGGCAACGGATGACGTAAGCCCATGTAAAGTGAACGGGATGCGTCTCCAGCACTGCAATGCACACAACTGTGTGTATGAGCCGACAGACACACACATACTGTACGTACAGACACACATGCAAAATGTCCTTTCTCACACACACCATGTTGAGACAAAACTATCTGTGATTATAGTACCAGTGTTCTGTTCTGTTCTTTTCTGTCTTTCTTTGTATCTTTCCTACCCCCCCACCCCCGTGGGTCAAAAATCGTGATACAAACCGAATCGTGAGTTTGGTGTTTACAGCCCTAGTATCATCTTATCTAACTCTGGGGGAGATAGTGAATTATAAGCTAATTTCCCAAAATGTTGGTGTGTTTCTTTAAGTATCAGATTGCATATGAAAAACATTTTTGTTTTGTTTTTTAAATGGATAAAAAAGATAATGCTTGTTGTTTACTCTGAGCTCCCTCACTGTCTTTGTGGCAGGCTTGACCGTTGGGGATGTTGTTGGCAGACAGCCTATTGGTATAGTGCTGACCGTTGTTGGCGTAGTGGTGCTAGACTTCTGCGCTGATGCCTCGGAGGGCCCAATCCGGGCGTACCTGCTGGACGTGGCGGACACAGAGGAGCAGGACATGGCCTTGAATATTCATGCCTTTTCAGCTGGTAGGCTCCCACACACACGCCACCTAGTGTCCTTAACATTGCCGAGTGTACAAATGCCCACGTTGTAAAGTTAGGGATTGATAGATTAAAGGTTAACTGTGGGTGAAAATGTCATAAAGCAAGCAACCTTTAACTTTTGTTTTGGTTGTTTAGCCAAACTTATTTGCTGGATTTTGGTGATGGATAATCCATGCTGGTCTCATAAAAATGAAAACTCCTTACTCTAGGGGCTCTGTGATGCCTCTGTAAATATGCAAACTCAATAGGGTCTATTGAAGTGATTCAATCTGTATGTATCATAAACCAATTTTATAATGTATAAACAGTTTATATTAAAGCGGAGGCAAAGTTCATTAATTCCGTATGTATGGGGACACCTCAAAAGCAATAGTCATGCCTTTATGGCACGCCAAGGAAACAAGTGCTTCAGGTTAAAAAGAAGCTGACTTGTGGAGTTTGTTGTACTCCTTTCTTTGGTCCTGACAGTGATAACAGGGGGCAGTTAGCTTGTTCACAGTTGATTCCGTTGTTGCGAAGCGTGCTTCCAGGCTCCACCGTTGTTGATGGTTATTATAGTTGTCATTCGATGAGCATTGATATGTGATTAGATTTTTCTACCAGATCTACTTCATAGGTGTCCCGTTATTCAGAATTAATAGCCACCCTACCAGCCAATCAGAAAAGAGTATTTCTTCTCTCTGGGTGATCATTTATGTATCACAAGTCACCATAAATATTTGTGTAATATTGTACATAATGATATTTGTCTCTCTGGTGTTTTGCCAAAGCTAATGATTTTCCTTCCTATTCTCCTAGGACTGGGAGGAGCGGTGGGTTACATGCTGGGCGGTCTGAACTGGACTCACACTGCTCTGGGCAAAGCCTTCCAGGCCCAGGAGCAGGTGCTCTTCTTCTTTGCTTCCATCATCTTCATCATATCAGTGACTCTCCACCTGTTTAGCATCAAAGAGCAGCCATACAGCGGGCAACGGCAGGAATACCTGGAGGGGGATGAAGTAGATGACCAGTGTCTGGTCCGGCCCAATGGCAGCCTGCCTCAGCTGGACCTGATCGGTGAGGAGGAGTTTGACCAAGTCGAGCATGACCGTGAGGTTCAAGAAATGCAGATGGACTTCCTGAATGTGGAAATGGTGCGGAGCAAAAGTGACTCTGTGCTGGCTATGCCAGACGCCACCATCGAGCTTGACCCAGACCTGGATCGCGATCAGACTCACGGTTTGATTCCTGATGTAGATTCACCATTTGAAAAGGATGGTGAATCGGCCTTCCAAGACCGCTTCCAAGCAGTGCAGCAGACCTCTTTGGTGCGTTCTGGCAGCAGTCACTGTTCCCTGGCACGCTCGCCGGACAGCATGCTCGCGGGGGCCACTAAGGCCCATAACGGAGCTCTGTCCAGCTCCAGCTCGGGCGCCTTCGCCCTGGTTGGTGCCAACAGCCAGCAGGGCAAAGTGGGCCAGCGAGGTGGTCCTCCCTGCGTATTGTCACGGCCCCGGCACCTCTCCTTCTACCGGCAGCCGTCGTTCACCTTCTCCTACTACGGGCGCGTAGGCCTCCAGCGGCCCCGGCGTCACCGCGCCGGCATATCGCCCATGCGCATCACCTCCACCCGCAGCCTGAACGACATCGACCAACTGGCGCGACGGCCGCGGGGCCGGCGACCGCAGCGGAGGGGCACGTCCGAGTCCAGCAGTGAGGACGGGGAGAGTGAGGACGGGGGCGAGGGCACCACGGTCAAGCTTCTGTGGCTGTCCATGCTGAAGATGCCCCGGCAGCTCGGCTGGCTCTGCCTCTGCCACCTGTTCACCTGGTTCTCCATCATGGCGGAGGCAGTCTTCTATACCGACTTCATGGGCCAGGTCATTTTTGAAGGAGACCCCACGGTACATTTACACCCCTTTATTTTGCCCTGTTGATTCATTCTTGTCGTGTACTCATGAAAGCAGCTTTCAGCGAGAAAAGAACTCTAATTTTAGGAGAGTTTACAATGCCACCACCACACAGGATCAACAGATTCTCATGTTGTTATTGGTCGAAGCTAACAAGCCTTACCTATGAGGTACTGTAGATTCTAGGCATAAAGATTTAATCAAGCTTTTAAAAGAGCAATCTGTGAGTGCGAACAGCTTTTCGTGGGACTCTAACTGTCTGTTCAACTGACAACTCCAACATTTATCCATTTACATGTTGTGACTTGCAGTATGGTCAGTATTTATGATACATGTATTTAAAATATGTATTTTGAATACAATATAGTATTTTGTAATTTTCTATTTTATTGGGTTGAAGAAAATGGCTGCGTATTTTGTGTCAAAAATACTTAGGTGTATGTTTTTGTAGTTTAAAAGTACTGCCAAATATTTTTGGTAAAACCAATACTTTCTGGTGATGTGATGACATCATAAGAGTGCAAAACAATGTATGCCTCTGACTGGTGCTGAGTAATTTGCCCAGGCTGGTTGTGACCAGAATAATGAGATGCAGGAAGCAGACCCAGTGCAAGATGAGCAACGTGTAGGTTACTCTCACACACCAAGGGCATACGTTTGGTAGGGACATAAACTGGTTGTCCTGCCGATGTACACTTTATGAGTTCACGTTTGAATGAATACCACTTCACATCAAAAATAATATGAATGAATGTGCTAAAATATTGGTAGGGACAATTGTCATCCCAAAATATTGGTGTGGAGTGGACATGAGCCTATGGTCCATAAGCAAACCTACACCCTTGACACACACAATACACTCCCTCCCACTCACTCAACAGCATGGTTACCTGCTCACCCACACTTATATGTTTGCCTGTTTTTGGTAGAACTCTGGAACAAATGACTGTGGTGTGTATGTAGATAGATAGATAGATAGATAGATAGATATATACTTTATTGATCCCAAGGGGAAATTCAAGGTGTCCTCCAAAGCTGACGATACACAGGGCAGCGTTCTGAGCAGTGTTGCTGGCCAGCGTTCCGAGTGTTGTTCTGGCACGTTCCCTTTGATATTGGGCCAATCATTTTTCTCTCGATCCCTTTCCTTATCACTCAGTACTCACATGTCAATGTCTTGCAGTTTTGCTAATAATTGTTATGCTACTATTTATATTGTCTATATTATGCTATTTGTTTTTATTATTTGCTGATAAGCTGATATATAAATAAACTTTCACCAGAATTGCCGACTGTACAGGCAACCTGTGAGTGTTTTATATGATGGGCACAGAGAGAGGGCTTAGCCTAGTTTAATAGGGGTTACTACTTAACCTAGGTACAACATGTGGCCTTTTTGCAACTGCCACAAGCTCTCTGTGTAAGGTGAAATAGGCTGGTTTTTGATGGGCCTGAAAGAAGTCCCCTAACTATGGTACAAGGCATTGAACTCTCTTCCTGTCTGCAATGTGTTCTTGTTTGCAGGCTGCTGCTAACTCCACAGAGCTGCAGAACTACCATAAAGGGGTCCAGATGGGCTGCTGGGGGCTGGTGGTCTATGCTGCTACAGCTGCTGTCTCTTCAGGTGGGTCACCTGACTCTCCCATCCCATGCTGTTGCATGCACCACTCTTTGATCTGTCCTTGCTCCGGTGGCACTGCATGTTTGTTTCACCATCTTTTTATCTTTCTATCTTTTGACGTTACATGTTTCTTTACTGTGATTTGTGTCTTTGGAGCTAGCATGAAAAAGTTGGATATTTTATTATTTTAATTATTGTTCTATGTAAAGATGTTTATTCATGCAGATAGACATTGTCTATAAGCACAGCATGTCTGAGATTCCAGTTAGAGAACCATATACAGAATATATAGTTTAATACCAGTGTAATAGATATAGCAATAACATCTCAAAAATGCATGTTCAGATGCAGGCCATTATAACCATGACATTTCCTTCAATAGCACTGCTAGTTGTGCAGTGTTTTCTTGAATAGCTGGACAGATTAATGTTTTTGTCTTACAGCTGTGCTCCAGAAATACCTAGACAACTATGACCTCAGCATCAAGATCGTCTATATGCTGGGCACTTTAAGCTTTACTGTGGGAACTGCAGTGATGGCTATTTTTCCAAACATCTATGTTGCCATGACTATGATAAGCACCATGGGAGTCTTTTCCATGAGCATCTCCTACTGTCCCTATGCCCTTTTGGGTCAGTACCATGAAATTAAAGAGGTCAGTATACATTTGATGTCCATTATAACTTTGTGTCTGATTAATTGACTAAGTGGATTACTGTATGTGGTCATGTAGTGTAGCTTAAAATGAGGGGGTTTCTAACACAGTTCGAAACAAATAGGATGGGTTGATTGTTAAACATCTTCATCCAGAGAAGTAGTAGAAATTTAGTAGTCTGTCTAGCTGTCCTAGACTCATATGGCAGGCTGTCCTTTAGAACTTGTACTTGCACTTGAACTCTCTAGTGCAATTTCCACCAATCATTTCAGTCCTTTTCCTTTGTTTCTCTTCATGTAGTACATCCATCACAGCCCCGGTAACTCTAGAAGAGGGTTTGGCATTGACTGCGCCATCCTGTCCTGCCAAGTGTACATTGCCCAGATCCTGGTGGCTTCTGCGCTGGGTGCGGTGGTCGATGCCGTGGGCACAGTGAGGGTCATCCCCATGGTGGTGTCAGTAAGTTCTCTCCTGGGCTTTCTTGCTGCTGCATTTCTTGTCATCTACCCTGACACGTCCGAGGAGGATGAGGATGAGGAAGAGGAGCCTGCTCAGATCAACCCGGGCCCTGAAGTCACAGTGGAGTATCACCTGAACAAGCCCAGTGAGCTGAAACTAGAAGCCCAAAACAGCAGCTAAAGGTCCTCTCCATGCTCTCCTCCAAGGCTAGGAGGAACCACACATGAGGCCATACTGTATAGCCTTCATTTTACAGAATGCACTGCCAAACGTAAACAATGTTGTGATGTTTTTAAAGAGACCTCTCTTGTTAATGTAAAAGATCAAACCTACAGCCTATTGCCAGCAAAAGCCTTCCATGCCAAAGGCTCAGCATCTGATGGACTCGTGCAGATGTTGTCCAGTAAGCCTGGTGCAGATGTTGTCCAGTAAGCCTGGTGCATTGCTGAAATGTGCCAAGAGTGCCTTCACTGAGGTACCAGCTATAGTTTATGTAATCAGATTATGTTGTCAAGCTCACTTTGAGCATGGTACTGATCAATCCTGATAATCAGGTGAAATACAGAGGATCATATCTGCCAAATAACTTCTAAAATCCAACCGTCTTACTGAAAGACATCACGTATCACTAGAACAAGGCAATGTATGCTCATGTAACTTGTTAGGGAGGTCTCGTTGTTAGGTGTTCCTTTTCTGTTCCATTTAGTTTTAAAATCATTTCAGTGTCACAGATCTCAATGATTTAAAGGGCCATCTACTCTTGTCATCCTGAAGATGACGGCAGATTTGAAAGGGCAGCATGCAGTTGTTAAATGCTCTGCAGAGTCTTTATTCAGGAGTTGTCCCATTCCTTCTAAACCTGTATCAGTGAGCCTCACCAGCAGTGTAGGGCTCCAAACAAGCCCTCGAGTTTTAAACACGCTATGCACGATGCCAAAAAGCCTAAGGTGGGGATCCAAGTATTTAGCATGAAGCTTTGAGAACTATGATGAGTCTGTGTGTTTATTGGTGATTTCTTGTTTTGCACCAAGCTTTAGTCCTGTTAGTTGATTGAAGCACATCAGATTGTAAGCTACAGTAGTGGAATGCATTCCATAGCCTACACGTTGAGGCTTGCTAAGCATTTTAGAGTTCCAACATGAGTGCTGGTGAGACTGTGCTCGAATGCAATGTGCACAGGACCTACAGAAAAGGGTCTGTATGCCCTGTTAGTAACATGTCCCAAACTATACAGAAGGTGTGATGTGTATATGTGATTGAACTCTGCTGTTAAACCAAACCCTCCGAAGACTATGCACATGTTTCTTCAATTATTTTGATATATTAGAAAAAGTAAAAATTCTAGGACCAATTTTGATGTGTGTTGCACATTCATTTTTTTCATTCAGAGGCTTTTTTTTTAAGTAGGTCTATGATGGGCCTCATATGCAAGGATGGGTTTTTGATACATTGAAATGACTGCTTAATATCTATATAATTTAACACATTTCTCCCGGATCCCACCTCAACTTTGTGCTGCTGTCAACTTGTGCAAAAAGAAAAGTAACTATTGTTACCTTAAAGGGAGACAAATCTTTTGTATTCCATAGATTATTATTATTTTTTATTATTATCCTATTTGTTGGACAAAATAAATGTGTGCTGTGAGAAAAAACTTTATTGATTATTGGAAATGAAAGTGGTGTTTTTTTTTTTTTTAATAAAAGTTTTTGCAGTTCAATGGGCCTAGTCATTTTTGCGCACAGAAAAACCCCGACTGTGTTAAGAGGGGGAGAAAAGAGAGGGAAGTAAAAGCTGTTGGCTCAGGGAATGCTCACTAGATGGCGTGTGTCCCCCTATAAACTGATCAATTAAGCCTCTTGGTAATTTGATGTTCCTTACTTCCTTCTTAGTTAAAATCAGAAGACAGAAATGTTGCAGTCTTGCAAGTATTGTATGAGTAAAGACTAATTCATTGGTTACGGCCAAATTACATTATAGCCTACTCAATGTCCAATTCCAGGACAGGATAACCAGGAAGAAAGGAGATAGACATCGCGTGGTCTGCGATTGCGACAGACAGACAGACCACTGAATTCTGCAGCTGTGGGAAACAGGACCAACCGATTCCATCGTTATTATTTGTTGGCAGTCTTACACTTTACTGAGTGATGTCTCTGAATTACATATCGACGAAGATCAGGTAGGCTTTTTTCACGTGTCACTTTGTTTCGGTTTGTGCCGTGTTACCTGTTTTGTGACATTTAAGGCTACTGATTTGACAGTACAGCAGTGTGTCTTAAACCCAAAGCAATCACCGGAAGTTTTTGCAGTCGTGCAGTTGTTGTTGGACTGTACATTTATGAATGCAGCATTTTTTGGGAGATAACAGATAAGATAGTCAAAACATAAAATGCTTATGTGGACAGGGCTGTTTGTGCAAATAAGAAAGGTCTTCTTGATTTAGACCCAAAATTGAATAATACACTTTTCTGTCATGTGAACCTGTTGCTTTCTTTTTATGTGACACTAGAAGTAGGCACACTAACACACTAAAGGAACGATTGCCCTGTTACAAGGTCAGAAGAAGATTGTTTTGTGTGTGGAGGTATTCTGTGTTCATTGATGTTTCTTTTGTGTGTCATGATCTGAACGGGAAACAAATATGTCGTGCTTATGATATTAATGCATGCAATTTATTCCTTCAACACTTTTTGACGAGGACACAGAAACTGACTGTAACATATTTGTTTTCTAAGAAGTTGTCAAATATAACCTCCAATCAGTTTGGTGAATGTAAATAGAATGGCGACTACATGGGGCCTATGACTATGTTGCTTGTAGTGTCCTGGTTGGATTTATATCACAGAGGCTACAGCTTTCTAGTTTTTTCATTTTATGCTACTCTGTTGTTCCGGATCATAGGTCAAAACCTCAGTGAAGTTATTGCTCTGAGGTAGGCTATATAAAAGTCTGATCATGTGCTCAGTAGGATGTACAGCTGGAAAATCAGACAGAACATTGTGTAGGTTACATGACATGCCTTAGTCAAGTTGAAAATCATGTTGGAAAGGTACCTTACCACTATTAGGTTTCATTCTGATATTCTCATGCAGAACCCCCAAATAAGGCTCTCAGGCACACTGAACCAGACTCCAGGCCACAGTGCAGTATGTGACGCTGAGAATTGGAGCACATCCCAGGCCTTAGATGGAGGACCACCTGCCCCCAAGGCTGCTCGAGGCCTGTGTTATTATGGGTGCTACAACTGATAAGCTAAAGGAGGCATATCAGGTACAAGCAAAGTCAAGTCAAGTTTATTTATATCGCGCATTTCATACACAGAGGTCATTCAAGCTTTACATAAACAAAACCAAACAATAGTAACAAATAAAAGCATAGAAGGGCAATACAGTCAAAGAATAGTTCAAAGGTAACGAAGTGTCAGAAAGCAGTGATACATTTACAATTTAAAGGACATCTGCCACTATAAGGTGAAAAACAGTTCCATCCACTAGATATTATATTGCCCTTTAGAGACTTTATTTTTATTATTGGATTATTTGGTATTATGTAAAGTGTATTGAAACCATATGCTGCATGGTGATTTTGCACTCTAAATAAATTGATTGATTGATTGATTGATTGCTTGATTGTTGACTTCATACAAGGCCTCCCTTTGCTCTCCCAGAAGCATCAACAAGGAAACACAGCCGTGTCTCCGGTATTGGAGGCTGAGGTTTTGCAGGTTCATGTGCCCCCTTTTGCATCAAAGGACAAAGCTGCAGAATGTGTGGGGCCAGCAGCTTTCAGTAGGGTTCAACGCAGACGCTCCTTCATCAAGAAAACGGAGAGACCAGTGGTGGCGCCAGGTCATTCTCCTGGTGGGGAGGAAACTACCCAAGACATCAGCGTGCCAAAAGACATTGACCTTGGAGGCCTGCCTCTACTCTGCTTTCCGGGTAACTGCTAGTGTTATCACAGTGATATCTGTCGTCAGTCAGTGACAACCACAATCATCTTCACGCCTGCTTTTAAAAATAGGCTACCACAGAATGCATGAGTACAAGTACAAAAGCTTCCTCTACGTAAATGTACAAGTGATGTCACACTTTTTCTTCTTGTCTTTTTTAATGTGGTGAAATACAATGATTGTAACTTGTATGTTTATATATAGGAGGTCTGACTGTTTGGAGTGAGCCAAAAGAGCCCTGCTTTCATTTCTTGGTGTTCACTGATGTGTTTGGAAATCAAACCCATGGAGTTGTGCTGCAATACTGTAGGCCAGTTCAGGTGTGTGCCTTTTAACTCCCTTCATGTTCCCCAACATATCTAACTCACACATACCGTGGTCTTAACGAAAAGTAGTAATGTAAAGAATTAAGGGTATCTGATTTAGTCTTGTGTAGTGAAGCCCTCTCAGAACTCTGAGTACACTCTTGGCTTTGGCCCTTTCAAAAGAGAGTAGCAATAATAGAACAATGCACATATTTGTTAGCAGGAGTTTGGGCTGTTGCCATGTGTATTAAGTGCATTAAACATAGAACTATAATTTCCATGTGTTCACATGGGTGAGCAAGACAGCACACATTTCTTTCACATTACCTGTACTCAAGCCAGTGAATTCCTGTGTGTTTCCGGTTGTTTCAGGATAGCACTCTTCAGCAGAATGGAACTAAGGTTTCCCGACTCTACACCACCTATGGTGTCTGTGTAATATCAAAGTACCCCTATTACAATGCCTTGAGGGATTGTCTGTCATGGTGAGAAGTAATAGTCAATGATGATCACTTTTTTCCATTTGATTTCTAAAGTCTTCTGAAGTCAGCTAAATGTTCTTGTCTACTTGGTTTGTTTATGGAAACAGTCTTCTGAGTCAGCTGAAAAATTGTCGGATAACGGATGTAGATCAACGTGTGAAAGAATTCTCTGCCAAACTCGCTCTGGTGCCCATTCCACCCCCTGGAGATCTTCATGTGGTTGGTTTATAATAATAGTTATTATTGTTATTATTAAGTAAGAAGCAACTTATTAAGTAAGAAGCCACATTGGATTTTCAATATAAAGTGGTAAAAAAGGGTGTGATCAGCAGGATATGTCATCTTCTCTTTGGCAGGTGTTTAGCCTGAGCCCCCTGGTCATTGTGCTTCCTTCCAGGGAAGACAAACACCACCCTGTGGTAGATCTCGATCTACACCTCCCTTTTCTATGCTTTCAAACAAGGGAACTTTTGCAGGTTTGACATGAGTTTTCCAGATGTTACATGATGATTGTTATAGGAGAGTCTTGTGTATTCTTTTGTATGTTAAGTGAAAAACAACTAATAAGCTCCATTGTCATTATTGCACAGCTGGATGAGTAAATGCACCTTGCCCATTCATGTGGACGCTTGCCTGCCCCATTCAAATATGGCCCAGTTCAAATGAAGAGTATCTCATCAGTCCTCTCTGTCTTGGGCAGATCATCACAGCCCTCCTGGCAGAGCGGCGGATCGTGTTCTTCTCCAGCGACTGGGCACGGCTGACGGTGATGGCGGAGTGCTTCATGCTCTACATCCACCCGCTGCACTGGCAGCACCCGCTGGTGCCCACCCTCTCCCACCAGATGCTGGACTTTGTCATGGCACCCACCGCCTTTCTCATGGGCTGCCACCTCAGCCACTTTGAGGAAGTGTCCGCGGTAAACCTTTGAAATGAGTCTAATCAAGTGTCCCATGATTAGCTCAAGGTTTCCTAACATAGCTACTCTGCTGGGAAATGTCTCCTGTGTTTCTACCCTAGAGCAGGTTTCCCAAGGTGGTCGCAGAGTGCATGTTTCCATTTTGCTAGCGTATATCCTTTCCCCCTGTTGATTCTACAGGAAACAGATGACCTGATTTTAGTCAACATCGATGACGGGACAGTGTCCTCGTCCAGTTCAGAACTCACTGACCTACCGGCTGTACCCTTAGCCGCCACTGAGTGCTTCAGGACACGGTAGGACACGCGTGCAAAGAGACCCTTCCCACTTTGGCAGAGGTGAAGATGGCGTTAGTGTGATGTGTGAAGTGTGATGGCATGTGTTGTGCAGGAGGAGAGGCCTTCAGCTTCACTTTGACCTGGAGGTGAGCCAGCAGGGCACCAACACCACGCTGAACGAGCTGCGGGCACACAGGCGCACCTGGCAGCAGCGCCTCAACTGGGAGATCCAGAACATCACCCTGGAGCTCATCGTCAACATCTTCAGGTCAGCTGCTGAGCTGTGAACGCTGGTAGTGGTGGGACCCATCTCCTGGTGATCAATGAGAGATCAATTCTCAAACCCTTCAAATCACCAAAACCCTTTTCCATCCTTGTTTCAATGTATACTACTAATATGTAATCGTACAGAGCATGTGACAGTATGTCAGAGTTTATTTATTTTACCTAGGAAATATGAAGATCTTTCAAATGTGGCATTTACTGAAGCTGTTCAGTTTGTAGTCTTTGCCTTTGTGCCTTTTGTTATGCTCTTTATCGTTGTTTACATTTGTGAATATTAATCTTAAGAAAGACGTTTGGTTAAATTGATTTGATTAAACTGAATGAGTGCTTCTTTTCTCAGGGGTCTGGCTGATCATCTGAACTATGAGCACAGAGTCTTTAATAGTAAGGAATTCCTCAAATCCAGGGAGCCTTCTGACCAGCCCTTTTATAAAGAGGTGATGAAGCACGATTTAGAGGACGTCCCTTTAATTAAGATGGTAGGACAGTCACTCAGACTCATAGTCAATCCCCCTGTCACCTGTCAAACCTTATTGATCTGTTCACCTCAGGTGTTGGAGAGCCATATTTTCCACTCCTTCTTGAAAGATCGGTTGAATCGCAAGATGGATGCCTACACTCGCATGGAGCAGAGCTCTCGCTCTGAGGCTGAAAAGTAGGCAGTGTTTGCACATTCACTGCCTTTTTTCCCCACGTGTTAATAGTTGTCCTCTCCCGTTGATATATTAAACTTACTCTCCACAGAGTAAAAGTCATGATTGACACTCTTCGTCGGCCCACTATGAAGGAGATGGGGCGTAGGAGCAGCAACTATGAGAACTGTGTGAACAAGAGGCTTGGCACCAGTCTGCCCAATCTCAGGGAGGAGCACCACCTCAGCATCCTCCGGCAGACCTCAGTGACCGAACCACGTAAGAGCACCAAAGTTCACCTGCACCGTTGTCTCTGTTCGGCTGATTTCAGATCAGACCGTTCACTGGCATTTATTTTATGCACATTTAGGAGTGGGGCTACTGAACAGTGATGGTATAAAAAACATCTCCCTTTCTGCATTGCACTAAAACAGTGCAAGAGAGCAATGCACTAAAACACTGACCCAAACCATCTTATGTTTGAAATGTTTGTTATCCAGCTTTGAAGATCCGGCAAAAACATGTCAAGCAGTTCAAGCTGCCAGATTTCCACCCCCACTTGTCCTATCAATACGTGCAGGACTACTACGCTGACCTGGTGGGCCTTCTGGGCAAAGCCATCTCCTTCACGCCCCGTGAGAGCTCCTCCCTGCTGGCGCGCTACTACTACCTGCGCGGCGTGGTCAACACCATGTGCGGCCGCAGGCTGGACGCGCTCAGCGACTTCCAGAACCTCAACCACACGGACGTGGAGATCTTCCCCGCAGCACTGGTCAGGGCGCTGGTGGACTCGCTCCAGCAGGAGGAGCAGGCGCAGGTGGAGCGCCGGCCCGAGCTCAAGCGCCTGGTGTGCAGGGTGAGGAGCAGCGAGAGCGAGGAGAGGGCTGTCCAGCCCACCGATGACCACGTGAAGAAGTTTGAGATGCCCAAGACCCACATGCCGCTGGAGGACTTTGTCACGCATGTTCAGGAATCGGGTATTGTCAGAGATGTGAGCACCATCCATCGCCTGTTTGAGGCACTCAGTGTGGGTACGATAAACATATGTTCATGTTTTCATTTCTTGTTGTCACATTAAGTTGTCACATTATTATTGAAGGTTTTCAGTCATGTTATAATTATGTCTCCTTTAGTTTGGCTTTAAGGAGGTTTATATTGCATTTTGAGCATTATGAGCTAGTCCAGATGTACCTGTAATCTGTAGTTTGTGGACAGGGCAGTGTGTTAGTAGATTTCTAATGAGAACGCTCTCACGAACATAATAAGAAAGCTAGATATCAATGCTATCATCAATGAATTCATTCTCACAGTTAAAAGTCAGGATCCTGCTGGACAGACCATTTCCCACTCATGTTTTTACATTCCCTCCATACTGGGTGGTAAGCAAGCATATTGTCACCATTTTCACAGACTACAACACCTTTGCTGGCAAAGCCTGAACAGCAGTTTGCTAAGCAGTTTGCTTAGCTGTGTAGTGAATAGGGTTGGGGGGTCATGTTGTGTCATGGAAAGATGCTCCAATGCCGAATTGCATGGTGACCACCTGCATGGCTTTGCCGCGTCTCTGCAAACTTTCTTCCTGTAAGGAGCAGATATTTACATCACATGGTGGAGGTTTTCAAAATCCTCATCTCATTTTGAGAATGGGTGAGTTGAACCGATCTTGTCCTTTGTATCAGCAAACACACTTAACAGACGTGTCTGTGCCTGCAGGAGCGCCGAAAGAGGTGGACCCAGACGTGTTTTGTGATTTCTACACCTTCTGGAAGGGCATGGAGGCTGAGGCACAGGATGTGAACCTGCCCGCTGAGGTCATTGAACAGCTGGACAACAACGAGTGTGTGTATAAGCTCTCCTGCTCAGTGAAGACCAGTTATGGCGTCGGCAAGATTGCCATGACCCAAAAGCGACTCTTCCTACTTACTGATGGACGGAGAGGATTTGTGGACATCACTAAGTTCAGAGATATAGTGGTATGTCCTGTGGAGTCCTCACTTAAAATGCGAGTGCATGGGTCATATTCTGTGAATTTCCTCTTTCTGCACTATGATAAAGAATGGTGACAAGTCTTTGTATCCAAAAACAGGAAGTGAAGATCTCTTCAGCTCAGTTCCTGGTTTTGCGTATCCCATCACTGAGGATCAAGAGCAGCCTGAAGAAAGAAACATTTGAGGCCAATCTAAAGTCGGAGTGTGATCTGTGGAGCCTGATGATTAAAGAGATGTGGGCTGGGCGAAAGATGGCCGATGACCACAAGGTATTTTCACTTTTTGGTAGAAGATGTCACCTTCACCATCCAGCAGTCAGTATACCATCTGAGTTGCAAATGGCTGCTGTGTCTTTTAGGTACTCCCAGTGGAAAATGGATAGATCACACTGTGTGTTTTGCTAAGGCCAACAGGATATCCCTGCCTCTACCCCTCATTAACATGGTGGAACAGAGTATGTTATCTGTCCCTCACAGTTGGCCGACTGTGGCTCACGGGTGTTTTTAAGTCCTGATATGGTACTACAACAGTTCCAGAAACAACCGAAGATTCAAATACTTCCCGTAACACACTTGTCAATGCATGTTTACATGTGCTTTCAGGATCCTCAGCACATGCAACAGGCCCTTACAAATGTCCTCCTCATGGACACTGTGGTTGGCTGTCTTCAGCCACAGAAAGGCATATTAGCAGCTTCTAAACTGGCTTATTATGACCGGATGAAACACGAGGGTATGTATGCCTCCCCCTTAAACACAAAAACATACCTCAGCAAGGCCTGTTTGAAAAGCATGCTTGTTTAAGTTATTATGTAGTCAGCCTCTATTAGGGAGGGAAGTGTTTGGTGTGTGTCTGTGTGTGTGTGTGTGTGTGTGTGTATGTCTGTGTGTGTCTGTGTGTGTGTGTGTGTGTGTGTGTGTGTATGTCTGTGTGTGTCTGTGTGTGTGTGTGTGTGTGTGTGTGTGTGTGTGTGTGTGTGTGTGTGTGTGTGTGTGGCTATTCTGAAGGAAGTTTAATGATGTGTGTTTTTCCACTATGGCTGCTCAGTACCAATGACCGTCCCAAAGACGACCTCTGAGACTCTGAAGCACAAGATTAACCCCTCTCTCCACATGCCCTCTCAGCAGACCGTGGATGTGCTGCTCTACACTCCAGGTACAGTATGGCCACATACACATGCCCTATAGCGGCCACATTCACCCAACGGAATGTGTAGGTAACAGCCATGCTAAATACCTAAGTACTTGACCTAAGCAAAATGTCAACCATGGGCTGACGCAACCCGTCAATTTCTCTGTAACGGTAACGTTATAAATACCACATCGCAAATACCATCTCATGGTAGATACCTGGACAGTTTGGCTTGCATTGGACTGGTCAGGGCTGTTTGTGTTTTCCTGGATGGTCACATGCCTGCATGATGTAGAATGGTGCTAAAACTGACCAATTTGCATTAGCGACACAGCTGATCTGAAACAAGAGGTGCATTGAGTGTCTTGACCCAGATGCTCTAAATTCACTGCTGGAACTGAGCCAGGAGCCTGCTCAGTGGATCTCCAGTTCCTGGACAGGCGGAGGAGCCTTACTCCCCACATCACCAACAGGGCCCAGAAGATGTCAATAAAAGTGTTTGTCTAGCTCTCACTGGATAGCAATCTTAGAGCGTAACATGTTTTTGTCCAAGTTGTTTTCCATGAATGTATTGTGCGCCTCATGCTCTTCATCTGACCTGACCTTCATCTGAATTTATGGCTCATTCAGTGTATTTATATATATATATATTTATTGACGTTGGTGGCACTTGATTGTGTTGTATAAAGTGTTGGTTAATTGAATTCTGTTTCATAAAGTCGTAAAGTGTTGTGTAAAGGGTGCTTTTTAGGGTCAGGAGGGATGAGCTTGGGACTGACTCAGTGCCTGTTGTTTGTCCGGCTCCACCTGCAGGCCAGCTGGGGAAGTGTGACGTGGATGGAGACGGGAACCCCAAGTTGTGGTGTGCCCTCAGCCACGGGAGAGTGGTGCTGTTTGATGCAGCCAGCTGGTCCATGCAACACAACTGCATTCAAGTGGGAGTACTGCCAGTAGTACGTCACTCACAGTCTAAACACACACTTTGATATCTACAAAAGAGGAAGCAATATCTCACTGATTCTTTATTTAGACTCCTTTGGTCAGTAGCCCTCACATGGATTAAGCCTTGACTAAAAGAGAAATTCAGTGAAAATCTCCATTAAAAATAAGCTGTAAGTCTAAGACTCTCCATTGAAACAAGCTGTTAGTCTAGGACTAGGGCTTAATCCATGTATGGGAAACCACCCCCCTACTGTGCATGACTGCAGTGTTCTTGGATATTCATAAGCCCAAGGGCAGGAGAACATGTCCTGTATAGTACCCAGAGGAAGAGGAGGAAGGCGCATGTCACTGGTGGTGAAAGGCCAGGAGTAAAGGAAAGGAGTTGCCGTTTCTGGATGTCGGAAAGTGTTTTGGTTTTAAAACAAGTCACCAATATTGCCACCTGGTGGTAATAATATGATGCACCATCATTTAAACAACTTGGGCATTATTTCAATTGAATAACTTCACATGAGATTTGTTGTAGTTTTGTCTAATTTAGTACAGTAAAATTCCATGCAAAAATGAGAGACAAAGGAAAAGAGGAAAGGGCAGTGCTGTCTTTGCTATTTGCATTAACCTAGTTAACTGGATGTCCACATAGTGTATAATGTATGAATAAGAGCAGCTCTCTTTGGTGTCCTCAGAGCTGTATGCTTGGGCTGGACCAGGAGCAAGTATGGATCGGCTCTCAGGATTCCACCATTTACATCATCAACACGCGCCGCATGTCCTGTCACAAGCAGCTGACTGAACACCGCAGCGAGGTCACAGATCTAGTCCTGGAGGATACACAGGATACATTCAGGTGGCTCTCATGGATATACACCATTTAGCCATTAAGTTAAGGCACTATATCACTTGACATCTGATTTAAAATGCATAGAAATATAAATAAATATGTACCGGTAGTTACATAAAAATGATGTGTGTGCAGTTTTTAGTAACTGATAAATACCCATACTCACCATTGGAAATTGATAGACGACAAGCTGAAAAAACCCTTTTCAATCTGCAACAATCTAGTTTAACAATTATGTGTTGCGTTACCCTGGCTATCAGTCACCAGGTGGCAGTATCACACATGCATTCCACACAGAACTCTCATATGATTCTGACCCGCTATAAAAGAGCGTAGCAGAGCCAGCATCATGGCTTCTAGACTAGTCTCCATCCCACTACACACAGGGTTCATTCAAGTATGCAGTAAACGCTATATGCATGCCACATATGCAGTTCTACAGTTCCATTTGTTGTTGACTGAAATCCTCATCTTCTCATAGCCCAACATTGGCCTACTCGTGCAGTCTTGATGGTATGGTTATTGTCTGGGATGTCTCTACCCTGAAGATGAAAAGGCAGTTTCACCTGAGCTGTCACAAACTCACCTCTCTGCAGCTGTACAATAGGACGCTGTGGTGCTGTAAGTATCTTGAGGAGCTGAACCTGTCAGACACATATGCTTCAGAGAGGAATTCGTACCTAACTGGTCAATCCTGATCATGATCCTGTAGGGTATCTAACTGTGATCACTTTTCACGTGGTTGATGCTTCGTAAATACTGATACTATTACCCAGTGACTAGTTGTTAGTGTAGCTTTTCTGATTAGTGCTCTCTTTCTCTGTTTCTCTCAGGCTAGTCCATTTCATTTGATAGCGTGTATCATTCTACACTTTGTTCATATGCTTGGTATTTGTGTAGATTGGGATTAAGAAATCATTGATCATATATTGTAAGGTCACATATAGTGTGTAGGTTGCTTTCTTAGTCAGGCTTGTTTTGATATGTATGTCCAGGTGCCCAAGATTGCATCATGGAACTGAGGAAGACTGGACTTGTGCAGCGTAAGATCTGCTTGCTACAGGATCCCACAAACCCTCCTTCTCCCTTCAACGGGTTCATCGTCTATTTAGAGGTTTGTAAGCATGCAGCCGTGATGCGTTTTTCAGGTGTGCTATTCCACCCTCAGTAGCTAGAAAGTTCCAACAAACTGTCAGTTAGAAGGTGTGAGAGTTCATCTACTGTATGTGTTTGTCCAGCGATGGGCTGTGTCACATGTTCCTCTGCGCTCCTGTCTCCTCCTCAGAGGGAGCAGATATGGACCAGTTGTGCTAATTCATCTGAATTATGTGTGTGGCACTCTGACAATCTGGAGAAGCCCACACAGAGGGTAACTCTGCCTGACTGTGCTGGAGTCACCTGTATGCTCAAGGTCAAGAACCAGGTGGGTGGTTTTCTTTCACTCTGTCATAATGCATCCAAAACGTGAAAAACTGATTGTCATTCGACTCTTGAAGGTGAGGTGTGCTTTAAAACAGCATTGTGAACTGACAAATCAGAACAATGGCAAACCATCAGTCCAGTCCTTCTCTGGAGTCCTTTACTTCCAGCTAAGATGCACAGTGGTCTTCGTTTTTGTGGAATTAAAATTTATTTTCACTGTGTCCAGATCTGGGTTGGCTGTCGGAGCCTGAGCGAGAGCCCGGGTCAGGCGGTGGGGAAGATCTTCGTGGTGGATGTGGCCCAGGCTGTGGTGGAGAAGGAGCTGCTGGCTCACACTGACAGCGTCCAGGCACTCTGCTCGGCTGAGGACCGCTACGTGCTGAGCGGCTCTGCCTGCCTGGACGGCAAGATCGCCATTTGGAAAGTAGAGTAAAGTCGAGGGCTCCCTCAAGTCAGCCAATGCTCCTCTTTAGTGCACTTCCAGAGGACAAATCTGGACATGATTTTTGGACAAAAACTGTTGTACTGATGAGGGTCCATCTGCAAGGGAAGCCCATTGCCTCTGTTCTCAGCAGCCTATCTGAATGTCAGACTGCATGACCAAAACTGAACTTTGGTATCTGACTCTTGTTGCGGTATCCTTCTCCAAATGATGAGGCCTTAATGATGTCTCATCTACTACTGTAATGTTCAAATACTTTTTTCTCAAATTATAACAATTACAACTAGCTTTATTTTATTTCACTTTCCGTATTTATATATGTCTGTTGAATAAGTCATTTATAATAAATGGACTTGTTTACAGCCTGATCTATGATATTGGTGAAACTAACTGGCCGACTCTCTTGTATCACATTTTGGAGACAGAATATTCAGTGTTGTTCTCAATGTTGTGACCAGCATCATCACTGCAGCATCATTGTTGTAGTCTTTCCAGACACAGTGCATGGCCCATAATGTGTGATGTGAACATAATATGAACAGTGTGTAATTGTGTGGTTGTTGTAATGGAGTGCATTCCAAACGCCCATGAGGAAGGCTGTGATTCGTGCTCCCAGTGGGAGATGTGGGAGGATGCCCCACAGTTCTACTGACCGTGTGTGTGTGTGTGTGTGTGTGTGTGTGTGTGTGTGTGTGTTGGTGTGTGTTGGTGTATGCTTGTCTGCGAGTGTGCTTTGCAGATGAATGTTAGGGAATGTGCCCTATAACAATGGAGATACACATCTTCTCCATCCTCTTGTAGTTTGTGTAGGTGTTGATGATGACATCTAGGCCTGTGTACAATTCTGTAACTGCTGGGCATGGCAGCTTTGGGCAATCTCATGTGAAGTTATTCTAAGCCATTTCAAGTGAGTATGATACAGTTGATAGATTTTCTCTTAGCCCAGGACTTATATTAAGTTGTGAGGGTCTGTTACAAAACACACCATAAGCACTGAGTTCGCCACCTGATGACCACTCAACAGAATTAATAAAGGGCGTTCCTCCTTGGTTGGCCGGGGTTACTGTGCGTCAGCCATATTGAAGCAATCATCCCAAGATGCAGTGCCGTGGTGACAGTGGAAACAGGAGGGAGAGAGTGTAGCTGGCTGAAGAGGAGACAGAGGAGGAAGACCCCACAGAGCCTAAGGAACTCCACTCCACAGGGTTTACGCGTTTTTGCGGGCAATAGGAACAGTAGTCAAAGGGATAATTTTTAGACTCTTATTTTGCAGGGTAAAGGTAAGTTTTAAAATGCACACGCAACATGTTCATTGTTAATGCTTTAGAATATAATGTAATAATTGAAATGTTAGCTTGTTAGCATGGGGGCTACATAGGGTTAGCGCGGACCCGTTAGCTGGGAGGGATGATATTTTGCTGACTCGCAGTCGCATAGTAGCAATTTAAGCATTGTAGATTATTGCAAGGCTACCCCAGCAATTGATGACCATTATGAAATCGGCACGAAGAGGTTAACGTAGTATTAATGCCAGCGGGTGTGTTAACTGTGTTGCAGAGCTGTAGTGTTTTGCCATGCCGAATCACACCAAAGGTTCTTCGCGTAGCATTTTCCTCATCTGGTTGCTTGCTGTTAGACTTGTGTTTCCGTGAATTTCCCCATCTTTTTAACATTCAATATTTCTCGTTGATTGCCTTAATTGCTTTGTGACATATAGCCCTATGAATAATCACACAACAGCAGGGATTTGACGTATCACGCTGGTACCAAGAACAAAACGCGTTATTTATTCAGAATGCGGCGGTGAGACACATTGTTTCCCGAGCAGAGAGTATGAAGGGTAAGTTGTTTCATTGAAACAACATTTTGAGATGAAAATATCATCGCCTTATTTCTCTGGAAATTGACATGTAGGCATACGCTTGATTTGTTTATGTTTTCATCTCGATACACGTTGTGTGAATTTTGCCTGATGGGACATGGTGCACTAGATCGGTTTGTTTTGAAGTTTGCCACAGGGGAGACAATGTCCAAGCAATGTCCAAGCAATGTCCTCGGGTTACCGTGAAAATTTGTCTATTCCTCTTATCTTCGATAAAAAATACAGATATTCAAGCAGATCTGTTGAATTTTAATGATTGAAGTCGGATGTGGTATGCATTTGTGGCATTGCCCAGTTTCAGGTAGCCTAAAGATTGGAGACCCATATAGGCCATGGTAACGGGTGTAGCCTATTTTAAGAGGAAAATACTAGGCTAAATAAATATGAATATGACTTTGAAAACTATATCTCGTTTGGCAAACTCCTATGCCTATATTAATTGTTTCCTTTACCTGCAACTGCATGTAGTCTAATTCAGAAATGTTTTTTAATCAAACACAAGTGAAGCAGTTTTATCTTCCACAACAAGGACAGTTGTCAGTTATGTTTTTCAGGGAAGCTGTGGAATTGAAATCCAGTCTAGGTCTATTGCCAATCAGTGACTTCAAGACCTAGACTGGATTTCAACCAGTCTAGCTCTTCAACTTTGACAACTGAAAAATAAAACAGCCACATGTTTGGAAAGCAGTCACATCACAAAAAAGATGATAATTAAAACACTCTCTTGGAAGAAAGTGTTTTAATTATCATCTTTTTTGTGATGTGACTGCTTTCCAGACACGTGGCTGTTTTATTTTTCAATGATTATGTGTCAGTGATTTTATTGTCACTCTGACGCCGCTTGTTCCTCTAGGTGCGTTTCCATCTTCTCTACATGATCTGACCAATTGGAAGGGAGCCTGCTTATTGACTATTGCGTGTGTGTAGGAGGTGGTGGTTTTGACATGTCATAGCTAGCACTAGGCTACAGGAGGGGCAGGAGGAGGGAAGGTGGAAGAGTATGTTTCACAGAATACTTTCCGTTTGGTCTCAAACAGTAAGGTGTGTACCATATGCAGCATGTTTTCTTGCCGCCTCAAGCAGCAAGCTGGAAACCTTAAAATCTTGAGTGTTAAGATAAGAACAGTAAGATAAGAGGGTTTAAGGGTTTGTTTTAAGCTGGTCTTCAGATTGTCGATTGGAGAGGCCCTCCTGCCTGAATCCACAGCAGCACCATGCAGTTCTGGAGCCTTCTCAGCTGTGCACAGGGAGGTAAGGTCTGTCTGGAAAGACTTCTGACTTCATTTCACTCCCAGACAACAACGAGAGGCTCAAAAAGAAATGCTACAGAGAAGTTGTTGCTGTTATCATTGACTTCAGTTTAGGGAAAATAGCCTCAGTATCGTTGTCTGGTGTAAACAACTGAAGGTGAGGCTGTATAGATAAGGGGAGGAATTCACGATCATGTTCATCATGTACGCTCTTGCATGTGGGTGCATTCTGAAAATATCAGTCAGGTTTTTTGCGACATTTGTGAGGTTGCTGTTGTGAAATCTCCCCTAATTGTCTTGGCTTTCGTCTTTGAGGAGAATATGGTTGCCTAACTCAGCGGTTGAGAATTTGTTCTTTAGTAGTCCTGCCCTCAGCTGTGCTTCATATTTTGAATGTTAATGTGACCAAAGGAATTCCAGGAGAGTTACCTCACTGACGTGCACTGCTTCAGGGTATACTTCCTCTCTTATAGAATGTTTCTGATGCACAGTTCAAAGCTAGCTGTCTAAAAGATAGCTTACATTCTTAGCCATTAGTAAAGCTGATGGTCACAAGTCATGTTTATGACTTTCTTGGGGTCTAGACTGAGTGACTGAATACATATCTATGTAAATCTTGCTTCAAGTTACAACCGAGAAACGCCTGATGAGATCTGCATCCCACATCATAGCTTTCAATGGAGTGGAACACCAGAGAAGTATGGCAAAAGATAACAAGGACTGCTAACTGCATGAATCTTTAGCTTGGCTAAGTAGGCAAGTATATTCTTGACACAAGTAAAGGCATGTAGCATTAATAACTATTTATCTCTGCATTTGTGTTTAATTAAAGACAGTAGAACATACTGTCATCTATATAATGATACTGAAGTAACATGTCAAAACAGAAGATGTGGTTTGTCTATGAACTGTTTGTGTAATTTTGCCTGCATTATTTACCACACCGAAGTATGTCTTTACTGAAGAGAGAAATGATGGCCACCTCTCCTCTACAACATATCCCTAAAGACCCTAACGTTAAACAGGTGCAATAGCTTTTACTAGTTTCCAGTTCAAATTGAGATGAACAGTATATCATTGCATTGCTTTGTTGAAGTTCTGATTCTAGCACAGTTCATGCTGTGATTGTACTTAGTTCAGAACCTCTATATTTTAGTATTTTCAGTTGTGTGAGCTAAGGTGTGTTAATTTTTGGTAAAAAAAAAGCTCTGATGACAGTGAGACTATTGATATCTGCTGTGCCCAGAAGGGAAGCTAAGATAATGTGAACAGAACGTGATGGAGAAAGAGGAAGTTCTTTTCATATTGGTCATATTGATTGTATGTTCATTCATGTTATGAGAGAATATTGATCTGATTTAACCTTTGTTATTGCATTGAACAATATGCCAGCTGAGCTCTTGTTTGAATCAGTCATATTTTTCTACCACATTTTCTACAGAATGAAAGTCCTCTGTCAGTTGTTAGACTTCTTTCCAGCTTCCATAATGTCAAGGGCTTTCTCACTATGAGTTTACAGTTGAATGTCCGCACAATAGATGTGACTGAGTTCTGTCACCAGATTGGATGGGATCTGTCGGGTGAGGAAGAGCAGAGATAGAGGTTATGGATGAAATGGTGACCTACTCCTACTACTAAGCTGGATGTTTTTGTTAAATACAATTTAAAAAAATAGTTTACACACATACTGTGGAAGTGTTTGAGATTTAGTCTCACATCATAAAGTGATGTACAGTATTATCTCAAGTAAAGCATGGCATTTACAACACTATGGTGATGGGGTTGATTAAAAGGGAAGACACAGTATGCATACCCTAGATGTACTGTAAATCAAACAGGATAAAACAAACCTTTTCTCATGTCATTTAAATCTTCTAAGATCTTCTAAGGTACACTATGCAAGATTTTCACCCTAATATAACCTTTACAAAGCCAATTTGATGGCAAACGAACTTGTAATAGGGGAATCGTTCACCTAGCATAGCCATATAGCACAGCCGTAGCGAGTCACTAACAAGAGAACCAGCCATGCAACTTCAAGAATAGTCGACCCGAAGACCTTCAGTGAGAATCGTAAAACATTAGCTTGTCAGTAGATATAGCTCTATGGAGGCTCTTTGCCTGTTGGTAATCCTTCGCCTCAACAACAAAAACATTTTCATTGTACAGGGGCAACAAGCCACGAGAAGTTGCCTATTTACAATGGCAGAGTAAAATATAAATATATCAAGACTCTAGGGCAGGGGTGGGCAACTAATTTCCCCAAGGGGCCACATGACAAACTGGGACTGTTGAGGAGGGCCGGACCCAAAATACCGAACTCAAGTCTGAACTCAATTCTGTCCAATTCTATTCTGTTCTTGTATAACATTAAGTAAATCATATGGTTTTGTTTACTAGTCGTAAGAACAGATGAAAATGTGAGAGAGACAAAGGAAAAACAGCAATATTTAATCTATGTCCAGTATTTAATCCTCATTCTCGAAAATGATTTTTTGACATTGACTTTTTTTTTCAAAATTTTCAAAGACTGATATAAAAAAGTACTACAATATCTATATAATTAGGCTAGGTCATGAAAATGTGAAGGAGTCAGTACAACCGATAGGCCTGTGCCACCATTTCATCAACACTCAGCAATATTTCATCATTAAATCATTACCATCATTAAATTAACTCTATGCAGAATTAGACTACGAAAATGTGGAGCAGACAATAGGCTGTCATTAGTTAATCAACATGCACAAAGAAAACTATTTTAAAAATGTAGGCTATGTTTTTGCTTTAACTTTATGCACATAACTGTGATTGGTGAACTCGCTCTGTGTGTTGAGCCGGCTGCTTCAAGCAACCTGTGGGTAGTAGCATCATACTAGTTCACTAACATAAGCTTTGCAAATAAACTCAGACATATTTTGGTTACAATTACGGGGTTATCCGATTGTAAACTGTCTATCTGCCAGTAACGTTTTGAAATTAACACTTCGTATCGTCAACGAGCAGCAGTAGGAGTTCGTTCTAACAACCTTTGCGGTGGTGAGCGACGCAGACATAAAAGACACAAAACTTTGAAAGGTTTACGCCGACGTAAAGGCAACTGCATTGTGTCGACGCAGAAGCATAAATTCACCAGCACATCAGTGAGGGTGTTTACGTCGTATGCATCCACGCACAAATGTATGTGCGTACAAAAAGCAGTCGCTTTCAAAATAAAAAATACGATATTGATTTGCGTGCATTATCTCTATGCTAGGCTCTTGACTATTGTTCTTTCACGGACCTTACGCGGGCCGGTCAGGGAAAGCCCACGGGCCGTATGTTGCCCATGTATGCTCTAGGGGGAGCTCTACAGTCGCCAAACATACCTGGAACTGCATAGTATACCTTTAACTATACTCCTACAGATGTGGCTATGTTTAGGTATGTGCATGATGTCAGTTTTGTCACCAGGATGGTCAGTATGGACCATCGGCGCAGCACCAACATTATGTCTGTGTCCGAGCAGGCTGAATGTGAATGAATTTGTTTAAGCACTGGCTCAGGGTCAAGGAAAATCTAAATCCTAGTACACTACTCATTATTTTAGCAGATTCTTTTATCTTAAACAATATACGGTAAAATATATATATATGTTTATATTAGTACTGTGCGTTTGCTTGAGACCTGCTGATTAGTGTTGTCACGATACCAAAATTATGACTTCGATACAATACCTGCCATAAATATCACGATGCTCGATACTGAAGCGATACTACGGCGAAATCCTAAGATATCTGGAAAAGAAAGGACTCATACCTCCTCCAAGTGTATTGAGTCATTTGTGTTGAATTCAGTGCACTTTTGTAGTGTGCAGGTCAATTCTGGGTTCTAAACTTCTAAACTTCCTACATAATTATTATTTTTTATAGTCAGTAAAATAGTAGGCCTACTTTGTGTGATTAAGTCCTTTATTGTTTGTTATAGTTCATTTGTTGTGTTGTGTTTTGGCAATAAAGTAGCTTTAAATAGCCAAACTAGGCTAGATCAAGGTCAGGGTTGAAATTACTGCATGCAAATCACTGAATGCTATGCCTAATCTTTAGGCCGTCTGATGTACAGTATAGGCTACCCTAGGCCTTCCCGTGTTCATTGGATTTCTTTGACAGTTGCAAAGGGAAAAATGTGAGGATAGTCTTCTTTGCGCCCAGTGTACAAGTACGACGTTCCAACCACTCAGGTCTTTGTCAGATAGGCCTACACCATTACCTGTTGCAATATATCTGTGTGCATTACATTACGTCTATTTCTTTGATAACATGATTTGCTACCACGTAACAATAAGCCGCTAATATGATGGTAATATGCTGTGGGCTTTAATTAGCGCATTTCGGGTAGCCTATCGGCCTATCCTACATCTGGGCAATAATTATTGAACAAATTGCAGTCTACATGCCATGACAAATATTACCAGTAGTACTGACCGAACATGAAATAGATTGTTTGGTAGTGTTGGTAATGTTATTCTGGCGTGAATATTGCGCTTTCATCACGTTAGCACCCTATGATTACAGCTCGTTATGTCTCGTCAAAATTCATTGATGAAGGAAGGTTCGCTTTATCCCAGAGAACCATACTCGTTTCACTTTCAGAGAAGAACACAGAAGAGAAAAACTTGGCACTAACCATGTAGGCAGGCTGGGGGGGTCATGAACCCACTCACCACAGATAAAATGAACCTGCGCAGGTGTCTGTAGATTGGCAAGTGGATCATCTCTAGTTGTGTTTTCTATAGCATATTGGTTAACCTGTCGTTCTTTGAACTCATAAAACATATTTTACAAACGGGCCTCTGTGTACCTGATGGCTTGCCTTCACTATTCGCGATGTATCCAAAATAGTTTTAGATTTCACATCACCTTTTGTTTTATCCACAAGGCCGAGGACTGTCGGCAAAGAACTATGTTGACGTTGCTGCGCACTCACTCACTCACTCAGAGCTGCCTGCTTGACACGCCCACTTGCCTAGATGCGTGCAAGGAGCAGTGAGAGCAGCAGTTCACACAAACACAGAACGTTATTATTTTAATAAAGTATCGATTCTAAAAACGTCGGAAATCGTATCGTTTTTTGCGTAAAGGCATCGTGATACCTTTTTAGTATCGATACACCGTGCAACACTACACTGCTGATAATTTAATGGATTTCATGCAAATCAGTGTTAAATAGAAGGACACACAAATGCTCACATAGACATTTGTATGGATGCTTGCGCCATTTGCTTTACCAAGTGACCAAGTGGATGTACTGTAGACAGAGCCCATATGGCAATACTGCATGTCCTTATTTAAGCTAGATCCTCATGGCTTGGTCTGATGCCCATGCAGTGGAACTGGAGGGGATGAAAGCTTGTTTGGGGGAACAGTGAAGTATGCACATTCATTCATTTGTTTATGCTCAGATCCTTGAACTGCAGTGTACAGGTGGGGTGGTCAAGCTCCTTACGAGGGAGAGAAAAAAAAATCCTCTAGAATGAACCAGCTGTTTGGGACAGTTGTTTGAAATCAGACTCACTTTCACTGAAGTCTGTCCACGTGAGGCTGTCTCTGAGCTTTTGGTGATGTTGTGTAGGTGCGGAGGAGGACATGCAATCAGTCTTATGCATGCAGTAGTTCCCATGCTGTTAAGACGTGTCTTCCTCTGTCCTTAATCTGTGGTCAGTGCTGTGGCTAAGCTGCTCTTCTCCAGCTGCTGCAGTCCTAAATGAAGGCCATTTGAGGGTGTTTGTGTTGCAGACCACAGATCATTTTTGCTCCAAAGCAGGAGGGTTTCATGAGGGGGACTAAACTCAGACACTACTACCTCAAGGACCTAAATGCACCGTTTCACACTGTTATCATAAATGTTCTCAGTACTATACCACCACTGGCACTGCCTCTGCATAGATATCGCTGTCAGGCAATTTCACATCAACATTTAAATGTGAAACTAAACGGTAGCAGTCGTGTGTCAATTCTAACTTTACTTCTCAGTGGCATACTATAATTTCCTTTAATGCTGGCCTGATTGAACTGGTGTCCTTGTAGTTATAGTTGTGTTAGGTATTTTAGATCTTGTCTAGACCTGTTTACTCTCTTACAGAGAGTCAGCTGACAGCAGTTGAAATACCTTTGGAAATTCACATATATGAAGTGTTATGCCTTATGTTGATCACACAAACTAACTAACAGATGTCTTTATCTGGTGACTTTCAATGCTAATGTCATTATCTTCCTGGATCAGGGATGCTACAGCTGCCTTCCTTAGCTTCAGTATATTCTGTGGAGACTTGTCTGTGTGCTGTTTTGCAGCTGTGCTGCTTTGACTCACAGTGCTGGAGTACACAGGCCAGCATGCATGACTCAGCGCTCTGTACTGCTTTGACTCATAGTGCTGAAGCACACAGGCCCGCATGCATGACTCAGCGCTCTGTGCTGCTTTGACTCATAGTGCTGAAGCACACAGGCCCGCATGCATGACTCAGCGCTCTGTGCTGCTTTGACTCATAGTGCTGAAGTACACAGGCCCGCATGCATGACTCAGCGCTCTGTGCTGCTTTGACTCACAGTGCTGAAGCACACAGGCCTGCATGCATGACTCAACGCTCTGTGCTGCTTTGACTCAGTGCTGGAGCACACAGGCCCGCATGCATGACTCAGCGATCTGTGCTGCTCATGACATCTCACTTCCTTTTTTTTGGTGGCTGAGCCAAAGGTACACAAACCCCTGCTCCGATATCCTCGCAGTCATGAGAGAAGCCAACGAGAGGTCAACTCTCCTCACTTCTACCAGCAGGATTTTTTTGTGATTTGTCAAACGAAATCCGTATCTTTAGTTGAGATTGGAGACAGCAAACTTTAATATAGTGTATTAGTCTACACTATATTTTACACCGCAGGGGCCGTTAGTGAGCCCTTACGTATCCAATCATTCTATTTTGTACAAATTTGCAGATGAACAAACACCCTCATATGCCAGCTGTCCAATCACAGGGCTTATTTCTGACAACTTGCTCTTCGAGCTGACAGCATAAGCTGTGGGTCATGCTTAATTGATACATTATACAAGTAATAATACGCAAGACCACTGACCACATCAATGAGAAATGATTCACGTCCATTCTAATGTGCCCGTCCAATGCGTCCATCCTCTTCCCACTCCTGTCGTGTCATCTGTCCAAGTTAATCCCTTCGCCAGTTTTGTCAGGCAATGCTTTTCTTGGCCTTACAGCAGGCGATTGCACTGACCAATGTCCAGGTGCATCCCATGCACATGGCCCGAGTTTCTCTGTGCAGGGTAAGCAGGTTGTGTGGCATTAAAGTTGCTGGGCAGTGACCACAGGTCTGCTGGACAGCCCCAGGTGGTCGTAGACTCGATCGTACACTCTGGAGTCTGACTTAGGACCAGAGCATCTCCAGAGTTGGCACAGCCCCCATGAACATGAACCATTTGGCACTAATGTGTTTGGTAGGCTTGGGTATTACTACTTAGTAGTGTTGAGTATCGTTTGGGTTTTATCCGATACCGGTGCTAAATTGATACTTTTAAAACGGTGCCGGTGCCGAAACGGTGCCTGAATCGGTACTTTGTTTTTAAAATGTTTTAAATTAAAATGGTCTAAAGCATGAATTACTTTTTTTTTTATTGATAAGACAAATTTGAACATGAAATTGAACTGTTATATTCAATTTACTATCAATATCTCATTGCTCCTACGAATAATACATTTAAATGTTAAAACAGCTTGCCATGCATGCACACAATGGTAAGCTCTGCTTTCAAGTTTACCCAGTGTAGGCGGTTTGCCATAAGGTATGTTAAAACCGCTTGCCATAGAACTGCCAGGTCATGGACAACGGCATTTGCAAGCAAGCTAATCTAACAGGGAACAGGGACTAACAGTTAATTCAGTGTGTTCCCAAATGCTTCAAGAAATTTCATGTCTTAACTCATAACACGCAATAGTTTTGTTAGGCTACATGTCGGTGTTGAAGTGTTTAGATTCCCAGTGCTAGCCTAGTAGGCATTTTAACAGCAACTGTCAAACACTGTCCACTCGCCTATGTGGTGCACTCCTCTGGTTTATACATCCAGTGTTTACGTTAGCTAGCAGCTAACTGTGTCTGGATGTGTTGCTATCAGAGCAAGACATTAGAGATGGCGCATGACATCCAGTGATGCCTCGTATTAAAAAAAAAAAAAAAGCTTTTTAAGCACCGAAATGAAGCACCGAAATCCACGTTGTTATTCGATGCAGTTACTACCGTTTGCCTCGGCACCGGTGCCATATTAGAACCGTGTTTCGGTGCCCAACCCTACTACTTAGTGCTCTGGTCACTGCACCACTTCCCTCCCGCCCACACACACATCTTCACTGTCATCACTCACATACATCATACATACAGTACTCTGCTTGCAATAGTAAGTCCCTTCACCATACTTGCAGTACACTCCCCCCCCCCCCCTCCCCTACATACACAGCACACTATTTCATCAGGAAGCTTTTCCAACACACATCCCCAACATACTTACAGCACACTCCCCCCCCCCAATACACAGCACATTGTCTCATGAGGAAGCTTCTCCAACACACATATTGCACACTGCCCTCTCCCCACATACACAGCACACTATCCCATCTCCCCTGTCATCCCCCCAACACACACACCAAGACCCCTGGCAGTTGGGTTAGCCCCTTGAGCCGTGGATCTGCCCAAGGTTTCTTCCTTGGTAAGGGAGTTTTTCTTGCCCCTGTTGCTCTTGGGTGCTCCTTGTTGGTGCCCCCCCCCCCCCCAATCCCAATCCTCCCCCACCTTTCTTATGCAGCCCTTGCCACTTAATCTACTAAACCCCTCTTCTACTGCACTTTTTACCCCCCCCCCCCCCCCCCATAATTTCACTGCATTTCTTACTTCCAGTAACTATATGCATGTGACAATAAACTTCCTTGTATCCTTGTATCCTTGTGTAATGTGTTAGTGCTGGGCGGTATACCGGTTCACACCGTATACCGGTGTATATTTTCGTTATGATATGAATTTTTAATATACCGCCATACCGGTGTATTTGATTACACAACGTTTGGAACGCTGCGCCGCGCGACAGTGTTTCAGACGGGACTTTTTTCAGACGCGCGCATGGTGCCACTGCGAGGCATAGTGAGGGTAAACACAAAACACCTTAAGTTTTTCCCCTGAAGTATGACCCTTAAGGCTTAATTTCTCCTTAGGTAAGGGGTTTATTTAAGGGTGTTGCACAGAAATAATACCTTAAATTGTTTCTTTAGTTAAGGAAAAACGTTACTGGAAGGAAAAAGGGATACTGCATTGAAAAGGATTTACCGTCACGAAAATTCTATTGAGATTGTTCAACAGCTGTGGCTGGCTAGTAGGTGATGTCGTTAGTTAGCAACCCACCGAACACAGTGAAGTTTATGATCTTATCATTCATCTCACCTTAAGAATATTCGCTGAAATTATCCAGGTAGCAAGTAAAGCGTGTTATAGACATGAACTGAGCAATACTAGCTGGCTAGTTAGAAATGATCCTGACTGTCATCAGTGCACCAAAACGAACCTTTTTGTTATTTTTTTGCCTAGCGAACCGAACCGAAGCTCATGGCAGGCTAACAAGACATCCACATCAAGTTAACGTTAGCCTACCACTAACGTCATGTAAACCACACAATAACAATACATTTCTGATAGGCCTATTTGACAGAGAGGTTTTATTTTAAATTGTATAATTTTCAAAAAAGTATAATTATTGCAAGTTGCACTACATTTTGTATTGGTTTTATACAAGATGTTTGTGAAATTTGCTCAGTAAAACTTCTGTATTTTGACTGCAATTGTCTTTGCATTCTGATTAGATTCTTCATTAGAATCATGAGTGGCTCTTTGTAAACAGCATCATTTTCTGGGGCCATGCAAAACTGCATTTCCACTAGTGTGGAGTTATTCTACATCATGACAGTAAAATAGACCTTCCTTAGTCAATGTACTGCAGCAATTCCTCTCTCAACCTGTAGAAAACGCTGTGAACATCTGATTATGCATGGTAAAAAAATACCGTTATATACCGTGAAACCGTAAGAATTTTGAAAAATACCGTGATATACATTTTTGGTCATACCGCCCAGCATTATAATGTGTCAATTAGGCAAAAACCAAAACAATGCTATGACTAAATGACTTTGCAGTGCAGAAACCAATAGGCCTCTTTCCAATCTATAGCTAATCTTTAGTAATCTCTATTAAAGATGGCAGGTTTAGTTTTACAAATAGCAAAACAAAATCTTGCAGGTTTTCATGAGTCTGAGTGTCCCTGAGTACTAGATGTTTGACCTTGGTGTGGCTAGCACCTTGCTCTCCCAGTTAAACTAGAGTAACACCTTTAAAATGCTGTTCATGGAGGTGTTAGTGTGGTGTGCTGAGATGGCCCTGAGTATCACAGCGAGGCCTGTAGTATTCAGTGTGCCATCAGGCTGAATTTGAGGCAGTCTGCCACCTCAGCTAGCAGCTAACAGGACGGCGCTGAGTGTTGCCCTGGGCATGGCTGGCGTTAATGATGGCAGCTTGGCTGGCGCTCACAACCTGCCAGCACACCAGCTACTGCTAATGACCTGACGTGTGTGTGTGTGTGTGTGTGTGTGTGTCTCTGTGTGTGTGTCTCTGTGTGTGTGTGTGTGTGTGTGTGTGTGTGTGTGTGTGTGTGTGTGTGTGTGTGTGTGTGTGTGTGTGTGTGTGTGTGTGTGTGTGTGTGTGTGTGTGTGTGTGTGTGTGTGTGTGTGTGTGTGTGTGAATATTAATGTGTGCCTCCTCCACCAGGCACATTCTGATGGACTCTAATCAACTCCTTCAATGGTGGTCTGAAAACGGGTGGAAGCACACAGTCTAATTTTATTTCTTTTTCTTTTCTAGATATTTCAAGGATATCACATTACTACACAGGTAAGTGCTCATTAAACAGTAATGAATAATGTTTGTCTGTTTTTAATCTGTATTAAACACAGTTATATTTAATCTGAATTAAATGCAGTTACATATATGTGTTTCTGAATTGTTTCGATAAATGAATAATTCATTTATTCATTGTCTTGACAGTTCTTTTTTTTTTGCTTAAAATGCATTCCTTTCATACTGTATAATGGTTGTTTAGAATGCAGGACAAAAGCATTTATCACTGTCTATCTCAAGGATGCACACCCTTAAAGGTGGTGAGACCTTTGAGGACAAATGATATTCATCCAGAAGTTGTGTGATCTAGGTAAAGCAATAGTAGGTCTCAGCAACTGTAAAGAGTGTCATAACATTTCATTTGGAGTAGCCTATCTATCCAGTCAATGAAAGGGCTTGCATTTTATGTGAAGTATCAGTCTCTCGCTGCAGTGGAGGGTCTGTTGAATTTGGCTGTAGTTGTTTGACTGGAGGCCCTAGTGTGAGCTCTCCCCTGTGTCTCTGGAGGATGTGGCTTGCTGAGGTGATATTTGAGGCTTTGATTGCTCCCTGTGGGAGGCTAGGCTGCCAGGAGGTCCCCTGTCTCAGCACTCAATACAGGGAGAATCTGGGACTTAACAGCTGCATGTGGAACACCAGGGACTGCGTGGCAAGGCAGGTACAACGGCTTTGGTTAAGGCAGCACTTAATGCTTGTCTTTGGTGTTTTTTAGACACGTCCACTGTAGAGTCTTTGAGAGCATAGTTAGGATTAGGGATCGACCGATATGGTTTTTTGAGGGCCGATACCGATATCAATTATTACCAAAACAGGAGGCCGATAACCGATATGTAAAACCGATATGTCAGTTGTCAAAAAGGGTGGTAGATAGTAAAGGTGATATGCTGCAAAAATTTCATTCAAAAGCATTTAATTATGCAAACTTTTCTTTCTTCTTTTGATACACAATTTTCCATCAACTTGCATCACTTGCAAGTGTAAATCCTGTGTATCATGTTAATCCAAGAGCTGAGTGATAGCAAATTTTCATAGAGTAGGCCTACACAATGGGCTATGTGCTTGTTAAAGGAACACGCCACCCAATGTCAGTAGTACAGACAAAGTAGCGTGTTTCATTCTTTATCCATTTCAATATCGGCTTATCGGTGGAAAAAATGGCCGATACCGATAATTATAAAAATGCTAAATATCGGCCCTAATAATCGGCCCGGCCGATAATTGGTCGACCCCTAGTTAGGATGGAAGCGCCGCTTTTAAGATTGACCGTATTGTCTTTTTCAGGTCAAATGGCCTTTTGAATGGGAGTGTTAAAGCACTACTATTTTGATGTGATCATACTATGATCACATCAAAATAGCTATTTTTAAAACACTAAGAAGGCTTGACGCAACACAAAACTTTGCTCGAAGTATCACCAGGGTCTGGGTACACATGAACTTGAGCATTGAGAACATTGTTTACTAAAAAGAAAGGTTTTGGCAAGATAGCATCGAGCGGAAACAACAACTATTAAAGTGAGTTGTTCAAAACCTTTCTTTTTAGTAAACTCGTTTTAGTAAACTCTATCTCCATCAAACTAAATAAAAAAATTGAGTCCACTGATTGCTTATCCATATTTAACAGCACTGACCTGATAGGATCAGTTATAGATTTGCAACATTCCGGACATCCTTACATCCATGTCTGTTAGATAACCTCATTTCTTGAAATCTTCTTTAATGTTAGATGTCTGACTTTACAGTGATTCAGTTTCAAGTGTGCCACTGATTTGATATACTGTAGCTACCTGTACCTCATTTGTCTGGTGCTCTTTGCTGGTGTGTCTTGTCATGTGCTCATATGCCAAAGGGGTAAATAAACCCCTGGCCCGCTCTATGTAAGCTGGCAGTGGCAGGTGCAGCCTACTTACTGCCTACAGTATCGTTGTACCGTTTGTTGACTCTGGAATCTGAGCTCACTGTGTTAATTCTGTGGCAAAAAATGACCAGTCCTTTCCCGCAAACATTAGATATGTCCCCATGAAACCTATTTTCAGTTGACTTACTAACCTTTAAAGCTGCTGTTAATTATTTTTCCATCTGATGTTGCTATTGCATAGATGAAAAATGTTTATTCCTAGAACCCTCCCAAAGTATCAGTGTCATCTGACTAATTCTAATGGACAGACAGCAGGGGGTGGACTTGTATGTTAACTTGTGGAAGTTGCCCAGTTTACCATTGTTGCTTAGAGAGCAAGCAGCAACAATGCACAAAGGGCTTGGCTTGCTCTGCATTCGATAGGTATCCTAAGTAGGCTTACTATATTCCCCTCTCAAGGCAATGGAATGTTGAATAAATACAGTGATGGCTCAACACAGCAGATGCTTCAAATGATTGACTCTCAAGCTGGGCTTGATTATCATTCTTCTGGAGTAGAATGCTAAACAGTGCCTGCTGGAGTAGGATTCACTGTCCACCTATTCTACTGGTGTTCATCTCCACTCTGTATCTAGTGGGTCTTGTCTCTGGATACGTTTGCTGTTTGCTTGCAAGTGACTGTGTTTTGAGGGAGGCAGTGCAAAAGGGATGGTGATTAGTGATAAAGTGGTCATTTGTACAGCTCCCCACTCCACAGTGTGTCCAGTAGCTTGCCCTGAACTATGTAGCTAGATAGAAATTCTCATTTTGCTTTGTGTAGTTCCCCAGATTAGATTTCTGCTTCATGTACACAAATCTTGTGTTTTGTACCCAGAATGTGTTCTTTAGTATTCGGTTGATTGTGTGTGTGGCTGTTAAGATGTTTCGTGTTTAGTGGAGCAGACGCAGGGCGCAGAGCACAGCAGGTGTGGCCACAGTTTGATCAGGATTGCAGTGTGCATGTAGAGTTTGGGCTTACATAGTTTCAGATCATCCCCTCATCCACTTGTTTTCAGGCTGCCAAAGCTGTCTTACCCTGTGTGTACGTGTGTGTACGTGTGTGTACGTGTGTGTACGTGTGTGTGTGTGTGAGATTTAAGACCTTGAGTGGTGGTTTGTAGTGGAGGGCTCTTGGCAGGGGCAGCCTGGGGCCGAGTGCTTGGCTGGCCCGCCGTCCACATAACAACCCGGTCAGACTGGACATGCAGCTCTCTTGTGCTGTGGAGGAGGCCGTGTCGTCTCTGTAAACAGGGGAGGGCTGAGGGAATGGCTGTGAGGGAGGGAGGGCCCCTGCATATGAATGAGGACAGTTCCCCCCTCTCCACCAACTCGCCTCCTGTCTCCCCCTCTTTCAGCTGCCTCGCTTTGCTTACCCACTTCAGTCAAAGGAAACATGCTCTCTCTTTCTCGCTCTCCCTCCTTCTCTCTTTCACTCACTCTCTCTCACTGCCCCTTTCCCACCCTCCCTCCCATACCCACACTCTGCCTTGCTCTCTCTCTCTCTCTCTCTCTCTACACACACACTAACCCTCACACACTCCCACCCGCTCCTCTTGGGAGAGTCTCGCTGCAGCGGCACTGTGTCCTGGATATGAGCAGCAGAAGCTCAAATGAGATGTTCTCTCGGAGCTGGAGAGAAATGGAGGATTTTTTGGCTTTGTTTTAAGTTTTTTTTCAAGTTTTTTTTTATCTTTCAACCACGTTTCTGCCTTGATTAATTTTCAAAAGCAACACGCGTAGCGGGGGATTTGTTTTTGATGCTGTTGGCTGCGAAAACCCTGTGGATTTGTTAAATAAGGGCAGGACTGAGACAGTGGAGGCAGCACGCGAAGCAGCTCTTCTTGGATGCCATTCTCCCATCTCCATGACCTCTCCAAACCGGTTTCTGTTTTTGTGGGAAGGGGGGTGTTCTGTTTGGTGAGTTGGTGATCCTCGGAGCTTACGAAACACCTGCACTGGTTCTGCCCCAGCGAGCCCTCTGGCAGTGCGTGCACCCCCCGTGTCCGCTCCTGCTGTGGTGACCGCGGTGAGCCGGTGCCAGGCCGGCTTGGGGCCGGGGGCGGCTGCCGGGGCTCTATGCGGACGCAGGAGCGCTGGGCAGCCGCGGGGCCTGGAGCGCGCCAGCAGGCGGAGACCACATGGAGTCCAGCGGCTGCAGCCCCTTCCCCCTGTGCTGGACACGGGGCGCCTGCGTCTACTCCTACGGCCCGCCGCTGCCAAGTACGTCCATCACACCACAGCGGCTCTGGAGACGCCACGCTCCTCTGCCACGCTCCTCTGCCACGCTCGCTCCTCTGCCACGCTCCTCTGCCACGCTCCTCTGCCACGCTCGCTCCTCTGCCACGCTCCTCTGCCACGCTCGCTCCTCTGCCACGCTCGCTCCTCTGCCACGCTCGCTCCTCTGCCACGCTCGCTTCTCTGCCACGCTCCTCTGCCACGCTCCTCTGCCACGCTCGCTCCTCTGCCACGCTCCTCTGCCATGCTCCTCTGTCGTGCCTCTGTCTCTGTGAGATACGAGCAATGCTTTCACTTGGTGTTCAGTAACGAGCCGCGTGAAGGAACTGTCTTTGTCTTGTCATCTGATAGTGCTGAAAGATAATGTTGAAAGCTTGATTTTAGAGATGTCCTTCAAATGGAATGCTCTGTTTCTGTTGTTTAGTTGTTTGTGAGTCAAGCGTTGCCCTTTGTGCGTGTAATCAGAGCTATGATGGAACTGAGGTAGATTGCAGAAGCCCAGAGTCCTCATGTTACTGTGCCTGAGCTATAGAGAGCCCTTTATGATCCAGCTCCATAATTACGCAATCCAACAAAAGCCCTGTTTCTCTCTCGCTGCCTCATATCAATCAGCTGTTTTAATGACGATCTCTCCAGCTGCACTCAGAACACGATAAACTCCTGGCTGCATCTTACCGGAGGGCCAGCGCTGCATGAAGCGGCTTCATTACTCAGGGCTGAATTCCCATTCGTCTTGGACTGATTAAGTGTCAGTGTGCTGTGTGATTAGTGTGCCTTCCCAGAGGTGGATAACTAGGCCATGTACCTGCAAGTGCCAAAGCAGCGGCAGCAGCAGCTGGCTTGCCTTGCTTTGCCCTTCTCCAGTTCAGCTACTCACTGGAGCTGGATTGGATCCCCCAGTATCTGGGTAAAAGACTAAATGGAGCACGTTAGATAATTCGGCAGCTCCAAAAATGCCTAATGGCCTCCTGGAGGTTGAGCAAAGGTAGCTATCTGATTTCATGCTGTGACAAGACACAGCACACATATTTTTTGGACAGACTTTTGTGGTTGAGGTTACCAACGGAATGACTTGGTTAGTTACATAATACGTAATATCCTAGGGAGCCTTTTTGATTGTGTTAATTAAAAGCGCTTAATGGATATACTTTAATATTCTGTGGACTTTTTGACGGCAATGCAAACTGACATTTTTCTAAGTTTGGGTGTAAATTCATCGTTCGCACCCATAATAAGCCATATGAGGTTATATGAAGACTAGCGGCTCAAGTTATATTGTGGTGCTATCCATCATGGTCTTTCTGATATGAATGTTTTTCCAGGCCAAAGGTATCAGGTGAGATGTTTTTGAATGCTGTAGGGAGCCCCCTGTTCACTTTGACCAGTGCTCAGCTATTGATTTCAGTCATGAAAAGAAGAATGCACCGGCATCCTGTGCAAACTAAACAAACGTGGGAAGTAAACGAACAACTTAAAAATGCAACTTAAAGATGGGCAGGTTACATGTTCCTAAAAGAGATTTTGGAGGCTGTTTCTTGATTGGTGCCTTTTTACCTAGCTTTGCTTTGACCATTTACAGTTAAATCAAAGGACCTTAGCCACAGGAGATGTGGGTTTTGCTCTATTGTACTGTTTTTGTACTGTATGTCTAAAGGCTGACAAGTAGATGGATTGAAGTGTGCAGTCCTAACTCTCCGTAATGTCGGCGTAAAATCCCCCTTTGAGTGGACAGCTGAAATGTGAGCCGGTTCTCAGCTCTGGCCTCTTTTCAGACGCCCGTTCCCAGGTAGCACGGAGCTGATCTTCTTACCTGCTCTTCCAGCTGCTCTGGCTCTCTGACCTCCATGCTCTTGTGACTGGCGCCAGTGTTTGCGTTGCATTGTTGTGTGGATATCTGTTGCCCTATACCATAACACACTATAGCGTGTTGTTATTTAATGCCTTTGTTATGTGTGAATCTCCTTAGGCCTTTACAGTCCCCGCTCATTGCCGTAAGAAAGTTACTTAAGCTTAAATTTTTCACTATTGTCAGAGATTTCTGCCACATATTTCGCAGGTTAAATACATACTTTTGAGGTAAGGAGGTTAAATAGACACTTGTAAGGTAAGGAGGTTAAATAGACACTTGTGAGGTCAGGAGGTTAAATACATACTTCTGAAGTGTTTTAGAATGTCAGGTTGCTTTGAATGCTGGCACTGTGTGAAAATGATGACCGAATGGTCATTGGGCCACAAATGGCACTCATAACTTATAATCATTAATCTCACTTTGCATTAACTCCAGAGACCCGCTGTGACCGTACAACTAAAAGGTTCCCAGAGGATACCTGAGCTGTTGGTCCAGAGAATGCTGAATGGTTTTTTGTAAGGGTCAGGGAAGGGCAGGCAGAGGAGAGTGCCTTAACCATACACAAAGGCAAACATCTATTGTGCAATAGGCCTGACAGCTGATGGCAAGTCTTGTGACTCCAGTCAATACAGAGCAGTATTTGATACACTCCTGGGAGAAGTCACCCATGAGTAACCTACACAAGGACTAGGAGGAGCAATGATGCAACCACTGACTTGACCCTGAAGGATGAGCAGCTCGTCCTTATTCGTAAGCTTTCGACTGCCCTCTCATTTGATCTCAACGTCATTGTTTATAATGGATGCCACTTGCTTATTATGGTTTTCATCACTGTGGAAGATGGGAGTGGTTGTCTGAAAACCCAGTGGCATACATTTCTGGTACAACAGAAGCAGTGTATTTGATGTAGTGTTTTGGGTCCACTTGTGGCTGTGGCTGTGGCTTATATTGGCTGAGCTCTCTGGACACAGTAGTGCAGGCCGCGGCAGCCAAGCAGAAGAAGGCTGTATTGATTGGGCGCTCATCTCCCTGCGTCTGCTGCTGCCCATTGACCCAGCAGTCTACAAGTATCTCCAATTCAGCAGATGGAATTTGTCCATCCCTGTTCACCAATGATTAGTGAGACAAAGCTCTTTTGAAGCCATGGAACATTGTAGCCTCTGGGGCTGGTGGCTGGCAGACAATGCGGTGGAAGTGAAGGTTCAGCTCAGCTGTGATGAATTCGGCCACTTCGTTATTTCCTGTCCTGTACTTATAGATTAATTGCATGATTTATAACCGCCCAAAACTGTTGCCAATTTTGGGTATTTATGCAACAATGCTATGATTTCCTTCCATTGCTACAGACTTAGCTCAGGTGTTGAGCTAAGTCTACATTTCCTGAAAAACAAACATGTTTAGACTGTAAGTACACACCTGTTTCTACTATTCCTACTAGTTCTCAAAATAACTTCATTTGAAATTTTGAATGGACAAAACCCAACAGTGTTGTAAAGTCTTTTTCTGTTACGAGGGAAGAGTGACAGGCAGTCAGTGTTCTAGGCCCCACCTCACTGATATGCTGTCTGGCGGAGCTCCCATTATTTGTTTACCAAGATTAGCTTTTTCCGCAAGCCAACCAGTGAAGCGCACTGTGCTTGTGTGCGTTGGTGGCGCAGGGTTAGCGGCAGGATCCCGTCCTGATAAAGGGCTGTTTTCGCACAGACAAGCCTGGCCCTGAGCCCATCCTTCAGGAAGGGGCTTGCTGCATTCTCGGGGGCTCCACTGGAAAGGACCGACAGGAACAAGATCTGCACCGTGACTCAGACAGAGGATTCAGAGCAGCCAGGGGTATTGTGATAACCAGGATGTGACGTGCCGACAAAGGAAACTCTGGCATAAGTGTTTTTGTGTGTGTGTGTGAGGTTGAGAGTGTAATCTTTTTTACTGGGGCTGGAAAACCCCAAAGAGATAAAGCAGTTGGAAGTGAGCGGAGGTAGATGTCCAGGGCGCGAGGTGCTATCCTGATTGGGCGCTCATGTGTATGGAGAGCCGCCGTCGGCGCCGCGTCCCACTGCTCTGTGGCTCCAGAGTGGTGTGGAGCTGCTGGCCTTTCCGTGTCCGAGGTAGGGAATGAGTGCGCACAAGCTCAGCGCCGCTGCCTTTAGTCTGGTGCACTCTGTAACGTTACGACAACACAGGGAAGGGTAAAGGTTGGAAGGGTATTTTGTTTCGTTGTAAGCACATGCCGAGTTGTGCTATTCCAGAGTTGCTGGTGTTTACATAGCTCATTTTTGCTGTTTTACAGTTCTGAAGTCTCTGTAGTTTCATTGGAGTGTTTAGCCCTGCCTCAGAGGAATTGAGTGAGTCCATGTTTCCGTTTCTGTCCGACTTGAAATATGTTGATAGTAGACACAAAGTTCAGAAGGGCCAACTTTAGAGTGATTGACCTACAAATGTTTAACGGTTAATGAAGACGAGAGGTAACTCAAGCTGCATTGGTAAATTTCTAACAAGGTGAGGTAATGAGCTTGCCGCCCAGGTGTTTTATGTGTTTGCCTCCCTTGTCTTTTGTGCCTTGCAGTAGCTGTGGGACCAAGGCTGGCAGCAGAGCTCCAGTTTCTTTAAAAACAATAGGAGCATTTGGCCTGTTATAGATGCATTATCAGCACAGCTATGAGAAATGGACTACATTTACTCTGTAGATTTGCACTCTAGCACCACTTTATATTATATCATGCCTCCCGTCTACCCTCTGACGTCATATGCCACCTTTAGCCCATTTTCAGCCTTGCAAATGCAATAAGGAGTGAGTGCCTTAATGGAACCCTTAGCCAGGAGATGCCAGACTCCATCATGGATGTCTGCTGCCTTCTGTGCCCTGGTGGCTGTTGGTCTGCTGTGCTCCTGATGGCAGCTTGTCATGTCATTCCTTCCACTCTTCAGCTGTCTGGCTGGTTGGGCTGATTGACTGTGATGTGCCCCTAATGTAGTGCTCCCATCCACATTTAGCACTCCTTCCACTGAGGGCTGTGTATTGTGTATTGGCAAGGATCTTGCAGTACTGTATGTATCATGACTCGATGGATGTGATTCAATGTTTGTCAAAACTATACGCAAGGCCATATATTGCATTTATTTCTGTCTAATCTTAGGAAAGCTGTCCTAGTGTAAAGTACACATGAACATATGCATACAATCTGAGTGAAAATTGGTTTATTTTGCAGTCAGAACAGTAGGCCCTTGATTTGCATTTATCATCATATTTCCTTACACCTCTACTACCTTTTTTGCGAATACTGGTCTGTCTTTCCACCATGCAGATTGCAAAAGAATTGAGTTTTTCCAAAAAGCTTGGTATTGGAAATATGTAACTCTGTTATTTTGGCACTTGATGAGGAAAGACTGCAATATATTTGCCCAAGAGTTTGGAATGCTTGGCATAACAGTACTATATTCTTTTATTTGTACAATATTCTTGCTTGTTAACAGTTCCTCTGTTACTTTGGTCATAAAATGCATTTCTACAATGTGTTTACCTCCTGAAACCTTTTCAGAATTCAGAATAACACTGAGGTTATGTTGGATATAATCTCACAACCTATGAAAGACTGTGAAAAGACAGGGCTATACTGTAGTTCTGTCTTGATTCGTTTTGTTGATCTCAGGGCATAAGCAACTTATGGTTAGACCAGGGATTTACTGAAGAGGATTCAAGTATTATATTCTTAACAATTGCAGAGCCTTGATCCAGATTTTCCAAATGAAGAGCCAGATGCTTCTGTTTTTCCTCACTCATAATTCTGTATCAGAATGATTTGTGCCTTATGAGGCTCCTGGGTAATCCTCTTAAGGTTGGGGCAAAGATGCTACACCAATCATTTAGTTAGTCATATTTGACCATCTTGGCATTTATTCCTGTTTTATGCACCTTGTAGTAATCAGACAGAAGTTTGGCGCATACAAACGGTGAAAGTGTTTCAGAGTTCTGCTTGCAGTGAATTTGTGTGGTGCCCTGGAGCTGTTATCACTGGAAATAATGAAGAGACAGCAGAAAAGCAGAACACAACAACACCCAGGCCATTTACTGTTGAATTGGCCCTCCCACTATATGGCACTTTGACCTTGATCTCTATGTTGGAAGCACAATGCCAATGTGTCACCCATTTTACTGCCAAACTATAGCTAACGAAAGAAAATCCATTGTTTTTGCTGCGACCACCACTGATCATTGTGATCACCCCCAACTGCCCCATGCTTTTCATTACCCATCACCTTTTGGTACCCAGGCACTGTTGTTTGTCAGTGTCCAAGCAGTCTCTGCTGTAACTGTGATTTGGCCTCGCCCATATGGACCCACTCACCTCATCTCATATCTTCTCTCTTGGGCAGAATATGACGGACACCTAGCACCCACTAACGGGATGGCGGCGGCTTACCTGGACCCCAAGCTGAACCATGCGCTGTGTTCAGGGGTCAAGCCCCGGGTCAGCGCGGCGATGGAGAGGCCCCCGGGGGCGCTGGAGCGGGTGCTCAAGGTCTTCCACTACTTTGAGAGCAGCAGCGAGCCCTGCACCTGGGCCAGCAACATCCGCCACGGGGACGCCACAGACATCAGGGTGAGGACATCAGTCTCTCTCTCTTTCTCTCTCGGTCACGCTGTCACGCTCTCTCTCTCTCTCTCTCTCTCTCTCTCTCTCTCTTTATCTTTCTGTGCTTCGACATATTTTTCTCTCTTCATGTCCCTCTGAACTGTTGGTGTTTTTCCTGGTTTCCATGTTTTTTTTTCTGTTCTTTAATCATGGTCCCTTTGATTCTTTCCATGTTTTGGCAAATCACCATGTTTTCCGTAGGGTGAAATCATTGAGTTGGTGATGTGTATGTAATATCTAGTTCCTTTAAATACCATTGTCATTGTAAGGTGATTTACTCCTAAATATAGACTACCCATCACTATATTTAACCTACAGAGGCCATAAAGAACTTAACCCTTAGAACCCTAAGCTGTTTTTAGGGCATTTTCACTACCTTTATTCATAAGGATTTATTCTGGTCATTGTAAGTGCCACACACATATATTATATATTGTTTTTTTCAGGAGAGTTTAGGCTATTCAGATCTGCCATCATTTCATGTATTAATACTAGCATTGATTTTATTTTGATTTTTAAAGAATTAAAATATAAAAAGTGTATTATAAAAATTCTTATATTTCGACATGTATCTCACCATTGCAAGCTCACAGCTCTACATGCATTTCATGTGTGTGTAGGGCAGACTGTCCTGAATCGGGCAATATAATTGCCATGTTGGAGGGATACTCTGGGGCTGAGCAATTTACAGAAATATTTGCTGTGTGATTTACGGAAATAAAATGCCATTTTTTATTTAGTGATGAAAAATGACCTTTCTGCGCTCCATATCTGTGACACGAACTGATCTGACCTGACTTGACCCGAGGTTGCGTGTTAGCCTGCGTGCCTGTGTGTATGCAGTCATAATAATTCTCAACTCTTTACTGCATTGCCATGAACAAAGTAAAGGCAAAAAAGGTGTTTATTTGTTGAACAAATTGGGATGCAATGTGAGCCTTGAATTGGATGCCATGCAGGAATTTGCTAGGATCTCAAAACCGGAATATGAACATGCTTTGCCATAGAGAAACACATGATAGCATTGGATTATAAACATGCTTTGCCACAAGAACAGACAAAAACGTGGGGTAAGTCCAGCTATATGAAGTTATTATTTTGCTGTCACTTCGTCTGTTTTATAACCCAGAAGGATGAACTTGGTATCAAATGATAGCTCTGAGTCTCCTCTTTCATCTGACATGTGTGGCATATCTATGCGATCACGGGTCCGCGAGTAATTCAAACGAGAGTAATGAGTGTGCAGCGTTGGTTTGTGTACATGACATTATTTTGCAGTCACTTCGTCTGATTTTATAAGCCAGAAGGATCGATAAACATGGTACCAATGGATAGCCCTGTGCCCCCTCTTTCATCTGATATGCTTGCCATATCGATGCGATCACGGGTTCGCGAGTAATTCAAACTAGAGTAATGTGTGTGCAGGTGAATGCAGAGAAGTATAGACTGTAAATATGATGCAATTTGATTTAATTTCATGATTTTTTTTAATTTTCATACTTGATCGTACAGACAAGTGTGTAGTCTCGTTGGAAAGCCCCACTTCTGCTCTGTCGTTCAATAAAGGTTTCATCTCGCTGCGATGAACCGTTCCGGAGCAATGTAACAGAGAAGAAAGGGTGTGTTTTTTGACGCACTTTGCGTCAATCGGGTTCTAAGGGTTAAAGAACCTATTTGGCTTACATGTTTATTTTCTGTGAAGACCTGGATCTGTCAAATTGCAGTGTTGTTTGTGAAACACTTGCTGTTCTTGCTCAGAATATAAAAATGATATGAAACCCAAGCTGGCAGTCTGATTGCTGAGGACTGCAGAAAGTGCATAGAAACCTAGCCAGAGTACCTGCTGCAGCTCTAAACTGGTTACAGGTCTATCTCATATTGTGTGCGCATCTGGCTTTTCTGAAGCACAACATAGTATTCCATTTCCATTTGTGCAAGAAACCTTATTACATTTATTGAAGCCGTCCAGTTTTGGAATCAGCTTGGTAAATATTTAATGCTATATTAGTTATATATTTTGGTGCTTGAGCTAAGTGCACTGGTTTGCAAGAAGGCAAACAACCTGTACCAATTTATTATTTCTACACTGACCGCACTAATCAGATTGAGCACATGCTACTTTAATGTAATAAATGAAGTGAAAGAAGACAGGTTTCCTGTAAGCCCATGTGAGAACATCCAACTCTGGGCCGTCACCTCTTCTAGTCAGAACAGCAAGGCATTACCCTCACCCAGTCTCAGGCCAGACTGGTCAACATTGTTCACTTCTGCACATCAAGTCTGCAAATTTCACTTCACTCATAATAAATGTCATAAGAAATGTGTCATTGCATTGTGTCATGTAGTATTGTTAACAGTGTTAACAGTGTGTTAACAGTAAGGTCAGATTAGGTCTTAATTCCATGAAGTAGATTTGACGATCATCTTCTGATCTGCAGAATTGGAAGTTTATTAAATGGGTCATAGTTGCACCACTGTGGGCGAGCAGTGTCCTAACATTGGTTGTTCCACAGGGGGTCATCCAGAAGATCCTGGACATCCATAAGGTGAAGTGTGTCTCCTGCTTCGGCCTGCGCCTCAGCCACCTGAAGACGGGGAAGGTCCACTGGCTGCACCCTGACCTGGGCGTGTCCCACGTGAGGGAGCGCTGGGAGCGCATGCACCCCCAGGAGGAGTGGAGGTGAGGCTCAGTCCATCATCAGAGCAGCGCTATCTCAACCCCTCATCAGAACACCACAGAGGCCTCTCATGCAATATGGAAATGGAGATGTGGGGACGAGTTTATCAGATGTGTATTTTTGGGCTCAGTGAAATGATAGTCATTCAGAATCATCCTTCAGAGCACAAGTCAGAATCGTTCTACAAGGCGTATTTAGACCTGCCCAATTGCCCAATTGTGAAATAGGCTTCATGGTGAAATGCTTTGTTTATGTGGACACATGATCTAAAATAAGACTTTGGTATGGGCACCCTAGGCGGACCAGTGCTGGCCCTTTCTGCTCGATGCTCAGGCTTAATGAAGCACAGTAATAGCACTTTATTTAATTGCACCGTTGTTGATGCTGAAAACATTGCCGTAGCGTAGTCCAGAGGGAATCTGCCTCTTTCTGCTCAGCCGCGCTCTAATGAAGAGGCTTTTGAGTCATGTATGCTAAGCTTTCATTTCCAGAGGTGATTAAGGCTGCGTTAGGCCTGTAGCCTCGTGGCCTCTGTGAGGAGTCTGTGCGGAGGAGAGCAGCACCAGGCCTCATTAGGCAGAAAGCTAGTATTTCAACACAAAGGACCGTAGGATACGCACGCATGCTAATTAAAACGCTCTCCCTGTTCAATCTCTGCCTCTGCCAGGTTTGAGTGTGTTGGGGTGATTTGAGTGAGGATTGGTTGGTATAGAGCCGTGGCTTTAGATGGACGAGGTCGGGTGTTGAGCGTGGTCAGAGTCAGAGGAATGCGCGAGCTGAGTCATAGCTGTGGCGCTGCTGTGTCTGTCATCACCTCTGGAGAGGACCGAGTCTGGACGTCTGCTGTGTTGTTGTGTTGGCCTCTGCAGTGGAGAGAGAGGCCAGATGCTGCCCACTCGGGCAACACAATCCACTGCACTCATATGGCATTATCTCATGTGTAAACATGTTCTAAACCCTGACTGTCGGCCTCTGTTGTTCACTTCAAAAGCATACATATTCATCCTTCAGGTTCGATGGATTTGTATGCCAGGATTAAAGCTTTAGGCTTAGGCTTAATGTAAGAAAACAGCGTTGTAGTAGATGTTGTTTTAGGCATGCGCATGTAGGATAAGGTACTTGCACACAGACTAGAGTCAAGGTTATGGTTATTGATGTTACATTGCTCTTGGCAGGGGAAAATACACCTGTAATTTCCAATTAAGCATGTAGAGCAATAAGCGTGTTTGCCCCCAGGCAAGTGACCCGTTACCCCTCATGCCTGTAATGTTCTCAGTCCTTAGAGGCTGCAGCTGATCACAGAGTCCAGGTGAGACAGGATCATCCAGGCATTTGAAATGCTTGCAGATGACTCATATCGCCTGGGCACGTATCACAGAGGCTTTTCCGCCTGACTGGCTGTATCTTAACAAAACACACTCCTCCTGCCTTTGAGCGTTGCCATATGTAGGAGCGGTCAGGCTGAGGTCACTTTGAGAGGCTGCGCACGCTCTCGCCGAGGTGCCCGTCTCAAGCAGACTGAGTGGATGTTTAACCCTGAGCTTGACATTGTAAGCCTTCAGCACTCGGTGCTGCGCAAGACGCCTTGGAACAAAGTTCAAGCTCAAGCTCATCAGTGTCTTGTCTGACAAACGCCTCTGTTCAAGCAGCCTCTGATAATGGGGAAGAGAGCGGTCAGTATTCCGCAGAAAGGCGTCCAGTTAGGGAGCATTTTCAGCAAATTAGCCAGCCAATAGAGAAGGCAGGGTGGATGTGAAAGTGAGGGTTTTGTGGAGTTGGCTCAGTGTGTGCCCTGCATGTTAAAATGCTCCCCTGATGTCCTGTAGCACGCTGTGTACCTGCTGTGCTTTGCTTCCTGACGTTAGTGGGAACCTCAGCTCTGAGTCACTCACTCACCTCCTCCATCTTTACTGAGCTAAGATTAACACCACGAGAACCTCCGAGCCCACAGAATACTGCCTGTAAACATCACCTGAAGCAGCTGCCTGTAAACATCCCCTGAAGTCTGCCTCTCTAAAGCTTGTGTTGTTTTTTTTTTTGCTTAGGTATGAGCTGCGGATACGCTACTTGCCAAAAGGATTCCTGAACCAGTTCACAGAAGACCAGCCCACGCTCAACTACTTTTATCACCAGGTGAGCCACACATCAGTGCGCTCTCTCAGTAAACACTCAAGTGCTCAGTGCTGGAGACTGCAGCTTCGCAGCGTGTGCCTGACAAGTGAAAATGGGTCGCCCCACTCAGCCTGAATCCTCACCGCATGGTACCTGAGGTTGGAGCAGGATACTGGCAGCGCTGCAGAGTCATTGCAGGACATGTGTGGGGCGTCATGTGGACTGGGCCGCAGTCCGTCCTGATGCATCTTCACCACAACTTCACCATGTCTGTGTTTCCTGATGATCCGCTCTGAAGTGCTGGTCTTTGGCAGCACTGGAAGTTCAATGAGAAGCTTCTGCGCACAGATCCCTAATCACCACACACTGCATCCTTAGTGATATCTTTCTTTCATCACTTTCTAACATCCACACACACCCGTATGCTTTCTCTTCCAGGTTAAAAGTGACTATATCATGGAAACAGGGGATCAAGTAGATCAGGACATTGCACTTAAACTGGGCTGTCTTGAAATCAGGTGAGCCAGAAAGATTTCACAACCTTTAAGAATGACAACTATGAACAACAGAGTCCTATTTATTAGTGTTGTCAATTTCTTTTTCTCTGCAGGAGGTTTTTCCGGGACATGAGAGGAAATGCACTGGACAAAAAGTCTAATTATGAATTATTAGAGTAAGTTAAGCATTCTTACATTAAATATGCATTTTACATCTAAATACGAAGCAATACATATTCTATTACAATGAAATATGTTGTACAATGAGTTGTTTTCAGCTAGTAACAATGGTCCCAGCAGGCTTAATTTGGACATACTTCCCAAGCACACATGTTTAAGGGTGATGTTGTTCTATGTTAGAAGCCACGCCACACTACATCTACACTCCACACTGTGCAAGTTCTAGCTTCATTGCGAGGTGTGAAGTAAATATGGGTCAGCGTGAATTAACAGCCTGGTGAAACGCGCTGTGCTCTATTTATAGCCAGAAATCTAATTGATCTCCACACACACACACACACACACACACATTTCCTGCAGCGTGGTACTGCTCTGCTGTGCCCTCACTGGTGCGTTAGCATTCGTTTTAAGATGTGTGCGTCTTACACTGGAGCTGGAAGACTGAAAATGGAACTCTCTGAAGTACACTTTTTGGAGTCATCTGGTTCCATTGTGGCCATTATGAACTGCAGCTGTTCACACGGTGCTAGCGCAGGGTGCCTCGGCTAGTGCTTGTGCTGGCTAATTCTTATCAGCTGTCATCTGCCAGAGTTGAGTAAACATCTCGCTGTCCCACTCTCATTTGGCACAATGATTCATTAGCACAGACCACCAGATAAGGGTGTGAGTGTCCTCTCGGCCAGACAAAGGCTGGTGCAACCGTCTATACAGATGCTAATGCAATCTCATGGTCAGTCCCCTCAGTCTGGACAGAGACCTGACAGCTGAGATGGTCACACTAAATCATGTGTCTCCCCACAAGCTGCTGCGTATGCTAATGTCACGTACTGCAAGCGCAGCAGCTGAATTTCAATAAGGATTCCAGTGTGTGCGTTGCGGCGTGGTGGCGTGCCGCGTCCCCAGTTAGCCCCGGGCACTGAGCGTTGTCTTGTTCTGACTCCAACAGAAAGGACGTGGGACTGAGAAGGTTCTTCCCCAAGGGGTTGCTGGAGTCTGTCAAGGTGAGTTCCTCAGCAGAATGCTAATAGCAGCACTCTCAGGGTAGTAAGCAGAGAACCATTTCAGATAGGAGCTGTAGCAGAGTCAGTGTCTTGAGGTAGCTGATAAAGAATGTGCCTGTCTCTTCCCCACTCACACACTCACACACAGGCTCAGGCTCAGTCACTGGATTACTCAGCCAGTGCTTAGCAAGCGAAAGCTACGTCTGATTCAGCGTCATCAGTTTCCCTCACACAGAATCAAGCACTTAAACATTCTCTTCCTCTAACACACTCTCACACTCACTCAGTCACACTCACTCACTCTCTCTCACACTCTGTCTCGCTCTCTTACACACACACACACACACACACACACACACACACATGGACGCACAGTTGACAGTGGCACATGCACTCTCTCAAGCCTAGTTTGTGGCCCAGGCTTGTTGTGTGTGTTCTGGAGAGGAGCATGCAGTAGCTGTCTTTTTCACTTCTCTGCTCCTCACTACACTGCCAGCCCAAGGGGGATTGTCCCTACTCACACTAGGCTTCACATTCTGCATGAATACACACATTTGACAGCATGGCAGATGGATGATGTTACATGTTTTTCAATAATATGAAACTGATGTTGTGATTTGAGCATTACAAGGAATGTATGCAATATTATGTTTGCTCACAACTCATCAGGGTGCTGTCTGCATGTTTGTGTGTGCATGAATATTTGAGTTTGTTAGTGTGTGCATATGTGTCTCTTTATGTGTGAGGGAGACTGTGTCTGTGTGTGTGTGTGCATGTGTGAGGGTGAGTTTGTGTGTGCTTTGGAAGATCTGAACCCCAAGCTGTGTGAGGCTCCAAAGGGAAAGGCACCTTTTTTTCTTCCTGATCACATCTCCCGAGAACACAGAGTACACACACACACACACACACACACACAGATGTTGCTCCTCTGTACAGCTGCTGCCGGCATCTGTTTGTGGTGACAGGGAACGCATTGATTTGTCAATGCAAGCGACGCTTCAAAAGAACATTTGGTAGATTCAAAATCTCATTACATAGATATCGCCTTGATTGTTAGAGGTTAATTAGCCTTGTGCAAATTGATGCTTCATAGTGTTGTTTACATAATTACACCCGCACACACACACACACCATATTCACAACTTCATCACTCATGTAAATTACTTCAGGTCCTTGGGTTCATTAATTTGAATTACTGAAAGCCTTTAGAATTAGGAATGATAAATATGCTGCTCAGTCATATATTAATGAGTATTTTGATTGTGTGTTTATATGATTATAAATGGTTGATAGTTGATGACAATCCCCATATTCTTAAGAAATACCAGTTTGATCCAGTCGTATGTCATTAAAATGAAACCGTTTTCTTGTTTACCGTCTCACTGCCTTTTCTCTCTTTAGGCAAAAACACTGCGCAAGTTGATCCAGCAGACCTTCAAACAGTTCGCCAATCTCAATGATGCACAGTGCATCCTGAAGTTCTTTGAGATCCTATCGCCAATCCACAGATTTGACAAAGAATGTTTTAAATGTGCTCTGGGGGTAAGTCTCACTGAGTCGTTTCTGTTTTAGAAAATAATATGGCTGTCATTGTTTTCTTTGCTTCTACTCTAAAGTTGTGTAAAGCACATTGAATGACCTCTGTGTATGAAATGCGCTATATACAGTAAATAAACTTGACTTGGCTACCCCGTAGTAGGGAGTGTGTGCTATAATATCAGTCTAGACTTAGGGTGCTTCCATAGTTTGTCTTGGGATGTGTGGTAATAGTTTGTGTCAGATATCAGATCACAGGACTAATTTATGATATGCTAATCTATGTCCTGTATGAACAATTGGGGTTATGGAGAGGGTGTCTCTGGATAGTCGTCTTTGAGTCATTATCAGGTGATTCACAGTCACCTGTTAGGAAAGCTCTTCCACAGTGACACCTGTTGGTTAAATAAATAATAGTCAGGTAGAGAGTTGGTGTGTCGTGACTACTCCTCACTCCTCAGACCATTACAAGTGGCGCATGTGTCCCAAAAGCCCTGTATGCCCATTGCTGTGTTTAAACCTGTTGTGGGGTGTTGGTGTGAACTGCTGTGTGTGTTCCTCTGACAGTCCAGCTGGGTCATTTCAGTGGAGCTGGCCATTGGCCCTGAGGAGGGCATCAGTTACCTCACAGACAAGGGCTCCACAGTAAGCTCCACTGCATCTGTCTGTCTGTCTGTCTGTCTGTCTGTTAAGCATCACTCCACTGCACTTCATGAAATACTGTGCATGCAATCTATGGTAACTCTCTTTTCAACAGCTACAAAAATGAAATGTATTTGTACAGCTATTTGTACAGTTTGACTTTCCCCCACGTCCCAACATTTTTTTGAAACATTTTGCAAATTCAAAATGAAGATATATTTTCCACGAAATAGTCAAATTTGTCATTTTCAACATTTGATATGTTGTCTATGTCCTTTTTGCAACTAAATATGGGTTGACGAGATTTGCAGATGATCACATTCTCTTTTTATTTGCATTTTACACAAACTTGTTCTGATTTGGGGGGTATGGATTATTTTTCATGGCTGTATCTTTGGATTGTATATGTATATATGTATATGTCCATGGCACACGCTGCTGACTGACCACTAACTGACCCTCTCTGTCCTGTGGTGCCTGCAGCCGACACACCTGGCCAACTTCACGCAGGTGCAGAGCATCCAGTACTCCGGCCTGGAGGAGCGTGAGAGGAAGGGCATGCTGCTGCTGGACGTGGCCGGTGCCCCAGAGGTAAGGACACCTGGAGGAACTACAACCGCCCAATCACACACCAGAGCAGTACAGGTCCACATAGGACTTTTATGGAACCTTTACAGATTTGACAGGAATACAAACGTTTACAGAAATATTGCTGTGTGTGTGCATCTTTGTGCTGTGTTAGTGTAAGTGTGTGTAGTGGTGGTTGTACTGAATGTGTCATTCTTATCACGATTCCCCTTTCTCTCCATCAGCCTCTGACGGTGATCACGTCGTGTCTGACCACAGCTGAGAACCTGGCTGACCTGATCGATGGCTACTGCCGTCTGGTCCACGGGGCGTCGCGGTCCTTCATCGTCCGAGTGCACAAAGGTGAAGCTGCTTCCCTCCTCCAGCTCTCTGTCGTCAGTTCCTACTCTCCCCTTCTCCGTCCCATGTCGTAGTTGGCCTGGTCCCACTCAGTACTGGCACCTTTGGGCGTCAGGGTGGAAAGCGCTGCCACTGATTGTTTTCACACTGGCTCCAAGCCGAGTAGCCTCCACTCACATGTGTGCTTTGTTCTTCACCCAACAGAGGGAGAGAGAGCCTTGCCCTCCATTCCCAAATCCACCGCAAAGTAAGTGCCTTTTAAAGTGCCTCTTAAATCTCCCAAGTGATGAACACCCAGACTGAACGTAGTCCTGAGCTCAGTGTTATGAGTGTGTGTGTGCCTGTGTGTGTGTGTGTGTGTGTGTGTGTGTGGAGTAGTGGCCTTTGTCAGCTACCTCCTCTCCTGTCCTGTCCTGTCCTGTGTTTGGCTGGACCATGAGGAATTTGTCTGTGTGTTGCCAGGCGGAGGCTGGCCCTCCTCCCACTCTGTCTGAACCCCCAGGTCTCAGTCCGCCCCCTCAGTGTGTTTCAACTGCTCAACTGCCTCTCTCTCTCTCTCTCTTTCTCTCTCTCTCCCTCTCTCCCTCTCTCCCTCTCCCTCTCTCCCTCTCTCCCTCTCTCTCTGATCAGTCTGTGTGTGAGCGTGTCTGTGCAGGATGTATAGCCTTCATCTGCTTCCACCTCTGCTCCACAGAGTGTCCAACCATGACAAGCGCTTGGAGGGGGTCAGGACGAGGGCCATCTCCGTCTCAGGTAAGAGCGCACGCCGAGGCTGCCGCAGGAACAAACACTTCATCTCAGGTCAGAGCACTGGTCAGTGCAGCCAGATGGGGTTCTACACAGTAAACAAGACTGGATCTCTAGCCACATGTATTTAGTCAAGGGACCTACTGTAGGTGTTGTTATTTTCCAATCACACGGTTATTTCTTTCAATAGATTACTTGATACCAGTGCAGTCAGCGTAGTGTAAGATGCTTTGGCTCTATGTCTTGTTTACTCTCCTTTTTACACTGGTGTTAGGACTATTACAATTGTACCCCCAGATATGGCCCATGTAATTATATGTGAGAGATAGATATGTAATAGTCCCATGTAGTGATGATAGATAGATAGATAGATAGATAGATAGATAGATGCTGAGGAGTGGTCATGGGGAGATGAGACTGAGACTGAGGAGTGTTCATGGGGAGATGAGACTGAGGAGTGGTCATGGGGAGGTGAGACTGAGGAGTGTTCATGGGGAGGTGAGACTGAGGAGTGTTCATGGGGAGGTGAGACTGAGGAGTGTTCATGGGGAGGTGAGACTGAGGAGTGTTCATGGGGAGGTGAGACTGAGGAGTGGTCACTGAGGAGTGTTCATGGGGAGGTGAGACTGAGGAGTGGTCATGGGGAGGTGAGACTGAGGAGTGGTCATGGGGAGGCGAAGCCCTCTGACTCTGGGTCGCTCAGCGCCGCTGCAGAGTCGTGCCCAGAATAATGAATGTGTCTGATCCAGCGATATCTACGTATGGCAAACATCCACAGAGCCCGAGCTTAGATGGCAGATTTGCAGTTTTGACATTTCCTCTGACATTTGTGCTGTGTGAGCGAGGTCTTCAAGGACAGCAATGGGATTGTGTACAAAAGGAAGATACCATCCATCACAGGCATTTTGGAATTTAAATGTAGCGAGAGATGATGAGGAAGAAATAAAGACTATAACGCCCACAATATGGATTTTTAGCAGGTATATGGTATTTAGCCTTTGACAATTGTGGCTATATGTACATGTATACTATTTGATCATGAAATGTAGGAAGAGAAAAATATAGAATATAGAATAACTTAAGCCTTTTGTTTGTAAACAATGATCTAGATTGTGATGCACAGAAGTCTCACATAGTCAAACAGATATATTGGCCTGTCTACAAAAATATATTTTTAACAGAGATAGAAATGCATGTGCCAGTTCAGTTTGCATTGGAGGATGGTAATGTGGATCACAGGAGTCAGGTGTTGGGCCTGTGTGGTGATGTGGATTACAGGAGTCAGGTGTTGGGCCTGTGTGGTGATGTGGATCACAGGAGTCAGGTGTTGGGCCTGTGTGGTGATGTGGATCACAGGAGTCAGGTGTTGGGCCTGTGTGGTGTTGGGGGTCATCACCTCCGCTGCTCTGCTTGTGCTGGCCTGCGCCGGCCTCTTCTGCTCTCAGAGCTGCCATGCCGCCATCTTAGTGACATAGTGTGGGCTCCTCTTTCTCTAGTTCTAACCTTCTTTTCCCTCTGGCTTCCTAAAGAGACATTTCTCATTTCTCATTTGTCTTTCATATTTGTCAGCAGATGTCTCCATCATTATGTCACAGTTCACCTGCTCTCAAATGCAGTCTCTCCTCCTACTCCATTTCCTTGCTCTCTTTCCCCCCCCCTCTCTCTCTCTCTCTCTCTTCCCCCCCCCCTCTCTCTCTCTGTAGTTCCATCATCATGCCCTCACTTGTCATATCTCTGATTGATCCTCTGGCTCTCACATTCTGACCTCTTGTTTCTCTGTGTTTCTCTCTGACCCCTATTGCATGCTGCATGGATCTGCAGAGGACATAAGCGGGGACGGTAAAGTTTTGCTTCTTATCAGCTTTGTGTGTGTGAGTGTGCGTGTGAGTGTGAGTGTGCGTGTGAGTGTGTGTGTGTGAGTGTGTGTGTGAGTGTGCGTGTGAGTGTGCGTGTGAGTGTGCGTGTGAGTGTGCGTGTGCGTGTGAGTGTGCGTGTGCGTGTGTGTGTGTGTGTGTGTGTGCGCACGCTTTGTTTCTTCATAAAGAAAGTCTGTTTTTGACACTGCCTAAGTAATAGTGTAATGATAAGGCAAGGATGAGAATGTGGTCAACTGATGGTGTGAGTGAATACAGTCAGGAGTCCTGTTGTCATCCAGCCAGCTATCGCTTCACTCTTAGCAGCATTCCACAATCTCATCTCCCAGCACGGAAACATTTTCTAGAAAGCTAACGGGGTGACACCATCACTTCATGTGTTGTTCCAGATGCCACTTCTCTGACAGGGGGGAAAAACACATTCTTCTCTCTCTCTCTCTCTCTATCTCTCTCCCTCACATCCTTCTGCTCAGCTTAAATGCATCGGCTTGGTTGAGCTGCTTTTACTTTGCTGCTGAACCGAGACAAATCATCAAGGTGTTGTGTGTGTGTGTGTGTGTTTCTCTAGGCATGAGATGCAGAACCCTCATTGTCATGTCTCTGTCTCCACAGAAACGGATGACTATGCTGAGATTGTAGATGAAGAGGACACGTACACCATGCCGTCGAGTAAGTGCAGTGAGTGCTGTTCACACTTGTGAACCTTCTATTATTTGGAGCAAGTCAGAATTTGAAGCAACTCTCTCTGAAATACCCACCATCTCCGATGCCTTTGGTGTGTGTGTGTGTGTGTGTGTGTGTGTGTGTGTGTGTGTGTGTGTGTGTGTGTGTGTGTGTGTGTGTGTGTGTGTGTGTGTGTGTGTGTGTGTGTGTGTGTGTGTGTGTGTGTGTGTGTGTGTGTGTGTGTGTGTGTGTGTGTGTGTGTGTGTGTGTGTGTGTGTGTGTGTGTGTGTGTGTGTGTGTGTGTGTGTGCGTGCGCGCACAGCAAGCCTTAACCTAGATTCATATTGTTTGCTCTACTTTCCCGCTGTTTGTGTGTGTGGGCTCGCTGTGCTGTTTCTCTGCCTTTGGTGTTTAGGGTTGTGGTGGAGCTTTAAATCAGCACCTTCAGCTCCATGCCCTGTTTGATATCTCCCCTCGGCATCTCTCGTGTCCATTTCTGAGTATAGATCTGTTGATCTCTTCCTGCCCCATATTATACATGTTTTGACTTCACTAAGAGTCCCAGATTACATATGCAATAAGCCAGAAAGAAGCCGAGTGCTCTTTGACGTTGTGTAAATTTGAGGGTAGACATACTGTAACTCTGGTCATGGGAACGGGTTGCGTTACTAGGCTGCTGCCCGCTGTGTCCCTGTGGGGGAGGCCTTCTGTGTGCCGCAGTGCCATTGCTGGGGGGAGCGCTGACGTAGCCTCTGCCCATCCCCCAGCACACCCCCCCCCCAAGGCTTCTCGGGCGTGTGCCCTGAGTGTGGCTGCTGGAGCCGCAGGCATCTGGGCTCTCGTCACACGCAGTCGAGAATGAGCTCCTGTCCGACAGTGACCCGTCGCCCTCGCGCTAAATGCTAACAGCGGCAAGGTGTCCTCCACACGGTCCACATTAACACCGTGAGCTAGAAACTGGCCCTGACGTGTGAGGAATGCCAGAGTCTTGCCCTCCCCCGTGATCTGACACACAGAGTTGGGTTGCTTATCCGAGTAGCACCACAGGTTTACATCATTTTAAATCTCAGCAAAAGCAAGTGACGCTCTCTATTTAATTATTGATGTGTATATATCCAATGTTGTTTCTCCTTGCATCATCTGCAATGAAGAGTACTATGGATTAGATGAAGGTAAAGGTCTCTCTTTCTCCCCTCCCTTCCCCTCCCCCCCTCCGTATTTGCAGTGTGCTTGTTGATCGTAATGGTGTGCATTCTTGATGGTGGATATTTATTTGTGATCTTGATGTTGTTTTTATTCCATTTTTAGTCTTTTGAGTCCTTGCCCTTCTTTAAGTGGACATCTGTTTGTAGCACACTAAAGCGCTTGCACTCACATACGCAGGGGGCCTGAGATCTAGTCAAAGCTCCAGTTCAGATCCAACTCGTTGCTCATTTCTCGTCTCCAACTCTCGCTCACTCTTCCTGTCTCTTTGCACTTCACCGTCACGTAGATGAAATTCAAAAATCCAAATATGCTATTAGGAATACTATTAATTAAACAAGTACATGGGGAAGAAGCGACCTACAACACAACGCCATATCAACATCATTTTTGTGTGCATGCAATTAAAAAAGAAAACTTGTTTGCAAATGCAGGTTTTGCATGATGTTGAATGAATGTGTTTTTTTCTTTTTTTTTTTTCCTGTTTTCACCAGACCCCAAAGTGCATGGTTTATGGTCAGTGAAGTGATGTGGTCCTCTGTTTGGAGTGGTTAACACGTCTTTGGATGAGTAGAGTAGTGTTTAGACTGTCTGACCGGCACAGTGGCTCCTTCTGTTCTACACTACACCACAGTGTAGTGTCTCTGTGTAGGACAGGAGAGGAGCGGAAAGGCCAATCTGATCTGAAGGAACTGTTCTCAGCCCTTACTGGGTCACTCAGTGGACTCCATACGCCTGTAAGAGCTGCTGGGTCACTCAGTGGACTCCATACGCCTGTAAGAGCTGCTGGGTCACTCAGTGGACTCCATACGCCTGTAAGAGCTGCTGGGTCACTCAGTGGACTCCATACGCCTGTAGAGCTGCTGGGTTACTCAGTGGACTCCATACGCCTGTAAGAGCTGCTGGGTTACTCAGTGGACTCCATACGCCTGTAAGAGCTGCTGGGTTACTCAGTGGACTCCATACGCCTGTAAGAGCTGCTGGGTTACTCAGTGGACTCCATACGCCTGTAAGAGCTGCTGTTGAGTATGTGAGCAGCTGATGTGGAGTTGTTAAGAAGAGGCCGCCTTTATACAGAGGTGCTGCCTGATGCAAAGGTTTCTATTGATTTGATGTTCCCACCATAACCCTGCATGTTGGTTCTGTGGATTCTAACTGAACATTACTTTTTTTAGTTACAGGTGTCTGTGTGTGTGTGTCTGCGTGTCTGTGACTGTGTGTCTGACTGTATGTGTGTGTCTGTTTGTGTGTGTGTCTGTGTGTGTGTGTGTGTGTGTGTCTGTGTGTGCTGATGTGCTCTGTCCTCTGTATGGTGCTCCTCTTGCCTAGAGCAGTGTGCTGGAGCAGTGGGGGTGTGTAGGTGTATGGTGTTTCTCACAGCTGACTGTGCTCTCTGCAGCCCGAGATTATGAGATCCAGAGGGACAGGATCGAGCTGGGCCGTTGCATCGGGGAGGGTCAGTTTGGAGACGTCCACCAAGGAGTATACCTCAGCACGGTACAGCACACACACAATCACACTCTCCAAAGTCTCCATCAGCACAACACAATGCTGCAGTGCCTTCCAACACATGCACCACTTAAAGTCTCTGCAACGATACACAACATCTTCCCAAAGAAACACATACAGCATTAGTCTGGTGTTTGAATGGAGTTCTTATTAACACAGATGAATTATCCCATTATCCCATCCTCTGTAGACTGGGGTTAGGGAATAGTAAATGGTGCTGCCCTGTTGTAGGTGCCAGGTGTAGTTGTAGTCAGTGTTGTCATGCTATGCTCTTTCATCCAGGAGAACCCTGCACTGGCAGTAGCCATTAAGACGTGTAAAAACTGCACCTCAGACAGCGTCCGGGAAAAGTTTCTGCAGGAGGCCTGTGAGTCATCACCCTCTACACTCTCCTCTCCTCTCAGTACACATTATTCTTTTCATCTGCTGGACTCCCTTTTGGGTGTCTTATAAAGTATGTAATGCTGTGTGTGTGTGTGCGCGCATGCGCACGTGTGTCTGTATGTGTGTGTGTGTGTGTGTGTGTGTGTGTGTGTTTTTCTTGCAGTGACCATGCGGCAGTTTGATCACCCCCACATTGTGAAGCTGATTGGCGTGATCACAGAGACTCCTGTGTGGATCATCATGGAGCTGTGTACCCTGGGTGAGGTGAGCATCGCCGGGGACACTGGTCCAGGACCAGCAAAGTCCCACGAGCTGCCGCTTTTAGAATGAGCAAGAGCTGTGGAGAGCAGGTGCCAGTTCAGTAGCATTGAGTGTGAGGGTGAGGAGTGTTGTTGAGGTCCTTTCATTTACATGATGTGGTACTAGGCGTCTGCTATTTCACACAATTGATGACTTGATCACAAGAACAAAGCTCTCACAAAAATATTCTTTGCGGTTGACCACTTACCTTTTTTTAAATATGTTATCTACTGTTAAATGTAGTCTTGGACCACTGTGGTACGATTTCTGTCTGAATCCTGTACGTTTGACAATGCAGTGGTTTTGGCTGCCACCTAGTGGTGCTGCAAGGTTATGCAGTATGTGTTGTTTTCATGGAGAAGGACTGCTTTGTGGGGAAGCTCCTGTCGTAATGTCCTGTGTTACTGTCCTCTCTGTTGCAGCTTCGCTCCTTCCTCCAGGTCAGGAAGTACAATCTGGACCTGGCCTCACTCATCCTGTTCTCCTACCAGCTCAGCGCTGCGCTGGCCTACCTGGAGAGCAAACGCTTTGTACACAGGTCAGCTGGAATCTCCTCTCCTCACCAGACGCCTCTCACACCTGTCCCTGAGCTCTGATTACGCACATTCAGCTTCTCTTTTAGTCTGCACATAAAGCCTCACTACTTTGGTATTGTGAGCTGTGTTGATCTGATTATGTGTGTTCTTCAACAGAGATATAGCTGCTAGAAATGTGCTGGTGTCCAACATGGATTGTGTGAAGTTGGGGGACTTCGGTCTGTCCAGATACATGGAGGACAGTTCCTATTATAAAGGTACATGGTGGATAGTTCCTATTGTAAAGGAACATGGAGGACAGTTCCTATTGTAAAGGTACATGGAGGACAGTTCCTATTATAAAGGTACAGAGCTGGGTATGAATGGAAAAGGTCATTGGAAATAAGTATGCGTATGGATGACTACCTACTACTTTAGTGCTTCAGCATAAGTCTATTCTTTCTGCCAGGTCTTGGTTTACATTGACTGAATATTCTCTGTAATCCTGAATGTGCAAAGTGTTTTGCTGCCAAAGGCTAACTAACCCTGTCATCTCTTCTCAGCTTCTAAAGGGAAACTACCAATTAAATGGATGGCACCAGAATCCATAAACTTCAGACGTTTTACCTCAGCCAGTGACGTGTGGATGTTTGGTGAGTCTGTCTTTCTGTATCTGTCTGTCTCATCACAGAAGTTCCTGAAGTGGGCACATCATCTAAAAAAGCACAGCAACATCTAGCACATAGTTATAGAGTTAAAAAAGCACAACATCTAACACATAGTTATAGAGTTACACAAGGCCCTAAGTTAAATGCTGGGCAGAATGCAAAGTCTAAAGTCTAGCTAAAGCTACCTTAATAGCTATTCAAAATGTAATACCATGAGCACGATCCTAAGCACTGTCTATCTACCATTGTCAGTGAATAGACTGATTCGGTGTGTTTCACTCTTGCTAGGTGTCTGCATGTGGGAGATCCTCATGTATGGGGTTAAGCCCTTCCAGGGGGTGAAGAACAATGACGTCATTGGCCGTATCGAGAATGGCGAACGGCTAGCCATGCCCCACAACTGCCCCCCTACCCTCTACAGCCTGATGACCAAGTGCTGGGCCTACGACCCCAGCAAGAGACCTCGCTTCACCGAGCTCAAGGCTCAGCTCTGGTCAGTGCGTTCTGTTTATGACCATATTAATACAGACTCACACAACCCTTAACATGATCATAAACCAAGCAAAGGTGTTTAGTGGTCTTTAGTGGCTCATTACTGTTGGAGATTAGATGAAAAACAGTGTTTGAAATATTTATGAATGTATTTACAATGCGCAACTGGCCTGAAGGTTGTTTTTGACCTAGTGCTGATTTCATTTTTTAACTCTGGAGGGCGCTGTTCAGCTTTGTGTAGTAGGGAGTGGATGTAGTGATTCAGGTGAAGTCCTCTTTAGCGTGACGCCGAGTCACACATCCAATGAGCTTTTTTTAAGGAACTCACCAATCCCTGACTCAAGTCAACCACAATCCAAGTTTGTCCTGCACCACTGTCCTAGGATCAGTGTTTGCCCACAAGCTCTTAAAGGTGACGTGAGCGCAAAAACTGACCTCAGGTCAGGCGTCTCCCTGAGCCGTGACTCATTCCGTGCCCGTCTACGGTGCTTCCTGTCTGGGGATGACCTCATTGTTGCCGTGGAGGCAGCCAGTAGGACACACCCTCTCCTCCCTCTCACTCCAAACGGGCCGCAGGTTCAGCAGCCAAGCCCCCTGAGCTCACTGTTAAGTCCTTCCTCACTGATGCAATTCAAAAACTTTCCTGACTTTCCCATTCATGTAGGTGCCTGCTCAGTCTGCCAGTAATCGCCTACACTAACCAACCCAGGGCATGCTGGAGCAACAAAGTCAGTCCGGCAGATTCTTACCTCATGTCTTAAAAAGAGCCGTATGCCATGTCTTCTCAGTCAAGGCATCAGCCGGTCCTTTATGAATAGTTAAAGACATCGTGCATCATAGAACACCCAAACATCCCATGCTTGAGCTATTTCTGGCATCTCATCACAGATGTGTGTGCGATTAATCCTGAAAGTGCCTCTGAAAGCAGTCAGATCCTCCTTTTGATACAGGCATGTGTGGAGCACAGCTGCCTTGTCTGAGGGTCATCCCAGTGGCGTCCACTGTGGCGTGGTGCACGCCGGGACACTGTTTGGGATTGGGCTTGGGGGGGGATGGGCAGTGTGCTCGGCTGCTGTGTTTGCAGAGGCTGTGCTTTTATTGCGCTCTTTTAAGAGCTGGCATGACTCAGTCCTCCAGTCGTCTTTTTTTTTTTTTTTTTTTGCTGCTGTTGCTCCCACCACATCAGTGGAGTTCACGGCTGCAGAGGGGCAGAATCTGTGTCTTGGAGACGCTGTAAATATTTAGACTCTTGATACTATTTCTATAAAGCACCCTTGGCCATAAAAGGCTGAGAATGCAGGAGTTTGGGGGTTGTTGCAGTGGTTGCCTAATCTCATTGTAATCTCACTCGCTGGATCTGCAGTCTCTCACATGGTAGGAATGCTATTATTGTAATGATGAACACTGTAATTAGTATTATCTCATTTAGAAGTCATTTCATTTGGATTAGAAATATGTCATGTAGCACTGTTAATTACGATGATTTAGACTGAGATGTATAATGCATGTTAATAAGTCAAGGTCCATTCTGATCCACCATCTGAAATAATTAGGGGTGTATAAATCAGTGATGAATGAACATTCATACTGTCATTCAGTTAGTGTAGCTCAAGAACAGTGATTACAACACAACACAACAAAGTCCTGTTCTGGCGTTGTTGCAGGGTTTAGGAGTTACAGGGGTCTGCACAACCATGGCCAGCTCATTCATTATTCTCACTACGGAGTGAAACAAACTCCAGCTTGACTTTACTTGCATGCCACAGTGCATTGTCAACAGTGACTGCTTTTAGCTGTCTGACCTGGCAGATAATGAGGGCAAGTCTCAGCATTGTTAGTTCAGACCCTCTAACACCCCCCCCCCCTCCCTGTGTGTGTGTGTGTGTGTGTGTGTGTGTGTGTGTGTGTGTGTGTGTGTGTGTGTGTGTGTGTGTGTGTGTGTGTGTGTGTGTGTGTGTGTGTGTGTGTGTGTGTGTGTGTGTGTGTGTGTGTGTGTTGGGGAGGCTGAGTGTGTCGTCGCTCCCTCCACAGTGCTGCGCTCGCTGCTCTGCCTCAGCCTCCCCATGGTGGCCATGTGCCAAACCTAACAGTCTGGCCAGCCTGAGCACGAGGAGGAGGTGGAGGCAGCATCGCAGAGGGTCAGTCCTCCTTCTCCTCCTCGGCTCTCCTCTCACATCGCAGAGGGTCAGTCCTCCTCTCCTCCTCGGCTCTCCTCTCTCAATCTCTCTGTCTATCTCCTCTCTCTTTTAGCTCCTTTTCCTTTACTTCTCTCTGTATTCTATATCTCTTCTCACACTAAGTCTCTCTCTCTCTCTCTCTCTCTCTCTCTCAACCATTTAGCCACTGATATATCATCTCTCTCGGTGATTGCTGGTAAGTTCTAGACTTTTGGCTTACTGTTAGCTGCTAGTTGTGTGGCGGAGAGTTTGTGTTGTGCATACACTGAGTTGGCTGGGCACAGCATTGTGTGTTAAAGGGGCGGGGTTCTTTGCCAGAGCGATAATGCCATGTGAAAAAGGAGTGAGATTTGCACCTTTCTCTTGGCTTGTGGCGCTCTGCATCTCTGAAACTTGCTGTGTGTGAATGTTTAACTGTGTGAATGGTAGGAGAGAGGCTGTTGTTGCGCTCTGTGTGGTGTGCTCAAGACAAATGGGCCGTGTGGACAGAGCTGTCAGGTTAGTCCAGGAGAGGGACGGGACAGGTGGCCGGCCCCATGCTGCTGCCCCGCTCATCTGCTGCTCAAACACTTGCCGGGCTTGTCACGGATAATGCGGTTTCCAGAAATACCCACTGCCCTTCACCTCTGCTCTGCTCTCCTCTCCCTCACACTGTCCACCTCTGAGCGTGGCTGGACACACACTTGCGTTGGCCTGACATTTTGAAAAATGTCTCCGCTGTGGCAGCACTGAGAAGTGTCCACTCTGCTTTAAGTCAGGTACGCTGCTATTCCCATGTTCTTACTGTCCTGTGGGTCTCCATGTGAGTGTAATCAGATGCTAATACTGCTGCCTCGGTTTGGATTGTGTTCTGTGGTGAGGACCACAGAGAGATGTTGGAACGACCCCTTTCCTCCACACTTGGGGTAGCTGGTGCACTGTGATATGGGTACAGCTTCACTATGAAGCCCTTGGCTCCCCTGCTATAAATGGGTGGTGTGTCTGATAGTTATTACAGCCTTTGTGGGAGCAGCGTGTGGTTTGGTGTGTTTGAACAGCTTGTGTGCTCACTCTCACTGCCCTATCCAGTGGTTCTCTGTGCGGCTCGGAGCTCTATAATCACTGTAGCAGATCCACGCTCAATACCCAGGTCAGCCACCTTCAGAGTTGTGTCTTTTCCCCTAGAAAGGATTTGTCTTACCCATCCCACAGTGCTCGCCTGAAACTGATCCGGAGCTATTTCTAAGAGGTTCTATTTTTTGACACGGCTGAAAAGAAAATGGACTTTTTTCCACCTGGGATCAGACGTCCTACCTCCCATCTACACCTGGAATCTCCATCGGAAAATCTTACGGCTTGGTTAGGGCCGACCGCAGCCAAGGCCGTCAGCTCTGGTTAAGTGTGTGTAGTCTAACTGCCGGCCTCTTTTGCTGGCCACCTGGCAGAGTGACCTGCTTTTTGAAATGGTCGGGCGCAGCGCAGGCACACAGCGCAAGGCCACTGCCCGCTCCACCACTTGCCCACTACCCGCTCCACCAGAGTAGCCGACTCAATGGCGCGTGTTTTTCTCCTCTCCCTCACACAGCACCATACTGGCCGAGGAGAAGGCCCAGCAAGAGGAGCGCAACCGGATGGAGATGAGGCGGCAGGTGACCGTGTCCTGGGACTCGGGAGGGTCCGACGAGGCGCCGCCCAAAGTAAGTTTCTCTCTGCTGAGGTGGCCGCGTTTCTGCTGACCGCTGAAGCATGGTTTGGTCCTCTTTAGCTTCTTTCACTTAGACTGAGAGGTTTTCTTTCTTCTTTTGCTTGAATTCTCCCATCAAGTGGCTTGGTGCACAGTTGCTGGCTGACCTTGAGAATAGCTGAAATATCATGGGTGGTCTGGTCCACACCATCCCGCTTGGCCGCTCCTCGGTCAGGAAACCATGCATGTTAGGAAGCTGTTCTTATAAATGTTGTGGTGGAGCTCTGAGAAGCCGCATGGAATCCAGTGAAAGAAAAGCTCCAAGAGACTCATTGGGCTCATAAAGCCATTTGTCCTCCGAGCTCAGCATCTAGCACATAGTGACCGTGTAGCCCAGCATAGCCCAGCATAGCCTGCACAGACATCTCTGTGCTTTAACTGGTTTCCTTGACCACTGAATTAGTTTCCATAGGCAGTAGAAGGGTATATGTAGTTGTGTCTAATTAATGCATAGGGTTTTGGGGTTAGCACTGTGTTCTGCTTCACATGGTCCTGTATCTCACATTTGAATTGTGTGTACGGTCTTAACTGTTGTCACTTGACAACTATTGACTTCTTCCTCCTGCAGCACCTAATAACAGTAGTAGCCCCCTTTTCCTTCTCTAGGTGACAGTACATCACACTGCAAGTAACTCTGAACTGGCAAAAGTGACCTGTCCCCATGTACCAAATGCTTTCTGTTTGCCAGGACCCTTGCTGCACGCTGACCGCATCTGTGTTGTTGTCTCCATTGTTTTTGTTTGCGCTGCTCATGGTGATTGATAGCTTGACCCCTGCTCAATGACACCTCCCTGACACACACATGCAAACACACCTCCCTAACAGAAGCACAAACACATACTCAACCACACACACACACACACACACACACACACACACACACACACACACACACACACACACACACACACACACTAAAAACAGCTTTTGCTATTGCTGCTGACTGCCTCACTCTGTGTGTGGCTTCTGGAATTTACGACCTGTCCCTGCTCCAGAGTTCTGCTGTCTGTCCGTCTGTCTGTCTGTGTGTGTGTGTGTGTGTGTGTGTGTGTGCTGTCTGTCCGTCCGTCTGTGTAGCCCTCTTGCAGCCCTCTAGTTTGGTGTCATGTGTGTCATGGTGTATGGTCATTACATGTGTGCAGTGTGTATGACATGAGTGTGTGACTTTGATGTGTGCTGAAGGCTTCTCTGTTTCATTTGTGCATTCATTGTATGTAAGATCCATGGGTTTATTAAGTGTGTGTGCGTGTGCGTGTGCGTGCGTGTGTGCGTGTGCGTGTGCGTGTGCGTGTGCGTGTGCGTGTGCGTGTGTGTGTGTGTGTGTGTGTGTGCGCGCGTGTGTGTGTGCAGCCGTCCCGCCGGCCTTCCCTCCATCACAGCTTCAGCATGGACTGTCTGTCTGCTGCGCCAGCGTCTGTCGGGGCTCTGCCCTTCAGCTCTCAGCTCTCGCTCTGCTTTGGGGAGCCCCCCCTGCCCCTGCCCTTGCACCTCCGTCCACCCCGCCAGCCCCCGCTGCTGCTGCTGCCCCCGTCCCGCCTCAGGAGGAGCCCCTCTCTGCCCCCCCGGCCCCTGCTAATCCCACAGCTGCCGCAGCACCGCCCACCACACACCTCCCCACAGGCAGGTGTGACCGCAGAGCCCACCACAAACACCAGGCCAATTCACCAAGCTAGCCTCTAGTCCATAGCATTTCATTGCCTTTTTTTCCCTCCGATATCTGCTAGCATTAGAGTAGCATTAGCATTCACAGAGTGTGAATGTAGCATTTAGCAAGCACACTTTGCCAAGATTAACAAAGTAACTCTGGAGGTTTTCAAAACAAGATTAATGTAGAATAAAACACATATCTGAACACTAATTGGTCTTGTAGTGAAATGCAAGGGAACGAATGGAAACTGTCTATCCTGCTACACTTGTTTTATTGTTGACAAAACAGAAATGCAGGTTGATTTTCTGGCATCTATAATGATTACTTTGGATGGTAATGTGTCCTGACCTTGGTGACCTGATTTCTGATTGCTCAATGCAGTGTCCACTTTAACCCTGCCCTTAACATTGCCTGGTGCTCCAGTCTAAATCTAATGTCTTCCTTCAAGTATGTTTGTGTGGGTTTGGGTTATTTGCAAGTAACACATTGTCCGTCAGCCTTCATGTTGTCTGTGTGCTTTGTGTGTGTTTCCTCATCTCTCTAATGTTTTCCACTGTTTTTCTGTGCATCCGGAGGTATGGCCTCGAGACGCAGTCTATGAACGGGTGTGTCAGGTAGAGAACCCCTCGCGTCAACTCCAAGGAGCAAACGGAGATTTGTTTTGCCTGCCTGTATCAATCAATCAATCAATCACTCACTCTGCTGCTGTCGGGCCATTTTGATCTCATCCTCCTTCCTGGACCATGTATAACAACCAGCAACCAAATAACCAACTCGGATTCCAATCCCCCCCCTTTTAATGTGCTAACCGCCTGCCTCTTTCTTTAGCTTTGTTCATTTATCCCTTCCCCTCTCACAACAGCTCCAACTTAACGCACACACACAAAATTCATCTGTTTTTTTGTGTGTTCCCGTGGTGTGACCGTTGTTAACCGTGCTCTCTGAGAGACAGCCGTCTTGGGGGAGAGAGAGAGGGAGAGAGAGAGGGAGATAGAGGAAGAGGGTGATTGATTGTGTGATATGAGAGGTTTAACAGCGTGGCCTCCTGCTCTCCCGTGTGCAGCCCAGCAGGCCTGGTTACCCCAGCCCCCGCTCCAGTGAAGGATTCTACCCCAGCCCCCAGCACATGGGCCAGCACAACCACTACCCGGTATGTTTCCATAAAGAGGGGAATTGTATACTTTACTCCAGTTTCACCTTTGCAAGGCTGTCACTGTTGTAAAAGCAGAAGGGCAATTCCAAGCAAAAATGTCACATCCAAAACGCTAACACAATGCCATGGTATTTAGCTGGCGTTATGGACGTGACAGTTTTGCGTGGAATTGCCCAGAACCAGCCCAGAGACCATAGAGTTTGTTCTGTGCACTGCCCTGAGGGCAGCTGGTGTGTTAAGAGGCACAAAGTCACACTGTCCTGTGCTGCCCATGTGTGTGTGCTACAGATGTCCGGTTACCTCGGCGCTCACGGAGTCCCACACATGCCCAGTGGAGGGTACCCGCCTCAGGCGTCCGGTCTGGACACGCACGACGGCTGGAACCATCACAGACCCCCGCAGGAGGTGCCCATGTGGTCACCAAAAATGGAGGTGAGTTGGGGAAAAACATGGGCACCATTGCCAACTGACCACACTACAAGTTTCAGTGGTGTGTTGAAGGACCTGCTAAAATCTGTTAAGTGTGTGTGGCTACGGTTATGGTTTTTGTATTTTGAGGCTTTCGTCCAAAGCAACTTACAGAAAATGAACATTACAATTGTTAAAAGTAAAAAAAAATAAAGCTGAAAAAACCTACATTAAGCATAATGGTAATGATAACAATAATATCAGTAACAATATCAAATATCAACAATGAAAATAATGTGTGTGTGTGTGTGTGTGTGTGTGTGTGTGGGGGTAGGACGGCGGTGCTCTGGACATGCGGGGTCTGGGACAGGGCCTGCCTCAGCACCTGATGGAGGAGCAGCTGATGCTGCAGCAGCAGCAGATGGAGGACGACCAGCGCTGGCTGGAGCAGGAGGAACGCTTCCTGGTCAGTACATCTCCGTCCTAGACCCACTGTCCCATCTCCAGGCCTGGCCCCACGTGCTGAACTACATGAGGACTTCTGCTAAGGGTGGCTGATTAGTCAATTTCAATTCAATTTCAATTTATTGTGCTTATAGAGCGCTAAAACATAAGACATGTATCATGGCGCTTTACAGAATGTAGGCAATCAGAGAAAAAAAGGAAAGAAAGGAAGAAAAGAAAAGCAAGAGAGAGGCCCATGGGTAATAGGGGCGAGGAAAAACTCCCTAGAATTGAAGATACATATAGGAAGAAACCTCGAGCAGATCCACGACTCAAGGGCCTGACCCATCTGCCTAGGGTCAGTACATGACAGTAAGGTCTGTATACATGACAAATGGATATGATAGTCAGGTGTAGAGAATAAGACATGGTGTTAAGCACTTGAGCTGAAAGTTACAAGAGGTGGGATGATTACGTATCCGTTATGGTAATTCATTATTCCTGATTTAGTGACAGAAAGTTCAATAGTCCAGCGTTGGAATTGTCCAGGGGAAGGGAGTTGTCAAGGGGCATGTGGTGGGTTGGCAGACGGGCCAGTAATCCGGGCAGAGTTGTCATAGGCAAGTGGTGGGTCGCTAGGCTGTACGGGCCAGGAGTCCAGATAGGGGGGCAGTAATAGGGCAGTCGAGGATGGGACTTCAGGTGAGATGGGTGAGAGGAGGGCCAACACACGGATGGTTGATGGCTGGTGATGATATACCTTACAAGTGAGGTACAGTAAGGGGGAAGAAAGAGAGATGTAGAGTGGGTTAGTATTACTGAAAATCAAAATGGTTAATGTCAATAAGTAATCAGTAGTACTATATGTTGTTACAGTATACCATGGTGAGAATAGGCAAGAGAGGGAGAGTTGAGAGAGAGAGAGAGAGAGAGAGAGATGGAGGGAGGGAGAGGAGAGGGGGGGGTTGTACGGCGTGACACATGAAAAGTCCATGACAGCACTATGCTATAGCAGCATACCTAAGGCATGGTGAGGGGTAGTCGACACCAGCGCAGGTATGGTCAATGACCACTATCGCACGCGCGACTGGGGTGCCAGTCACACGAGGACTCAGCAAGGTGGTCCATTCCAAAAAACCCTGAGGTGGGTGAATTTTCACGCACCATACCTAACTATGGGAGGCAGTAAAGAGGTATGTTTTAAGTCTAGACTTAAAAATAGGGAGGGTGTCTGCTAGTCGAATTGAGGTAGGGAGATTATTCCAGAGGAGGGGTGCGCGATAGCTGAAAGCTCTGCCTCCTACTGTAGTTTTTGAGATTCTTGGAATTACAAGAAGGCCAGTATTCTGTGATCGTAGCGGTCTGGGTGGGTTATATGGGACTAGGAGATATTTAATATATTCTGGTGCCTGGCCATTAATGGCTTTGTATGTTAGAAGTAATATTTTGAAGTCAATGCGACTTCTAACAGGCAGCCAGTGTAGAGATGCCAGGATAGGGGAAATATGTTCATATTTTTTAGTTCTGCATTTTGTATAAGCTGTAAGCTCTTTAGACAGGCGTTATTGCAGCCAGCGTATAGAGCATTGCAATAATCAATCCTTGAGGTGACAAAAGCATGGATTAATTTCTCAGCGTCTGGTAAGGATAAAGACTTCCTTATCTTTGAAATGTTCCTTAAATGATAAAATGAAGCTTTGGTAATCTGTTTTATGTGATTACTTAGTGATAGGTCTTGGTCAATTGTAACTCCTAGATTTTTAACACATGTGGATGAGGATAGTCGAAGATCAGTAAATGTAGCCTGTGGTGAGGATAGGATATCCTTCATCTTTTTAGGACCTAAAACCATGACTTCTGTTAGTAATCATTAGTAATCATGTTTAGAGAAATCCCGGCCTTTACTCTGAGTCAGAGTTCTAGTGTATGGAGGTTTGTTTATGAGACACCACACCTTCCTGTAATAGCCGTCAGGCCCATGCGTGAAGAGGAAATCCATTTACAGTATAGGCCTAGTCATAGTGTGTGTCCCTAATATGGTGATATTGCTCAAAGCTACAACGTTACTTTTTAAGGTTCTATTTGTTGAGCAAGGTGCTTAGAGCAGATTGCCAGGATATCTTTGTAAAGCCTTTTTATATTACATTACATTACATTACATTATATTACATTATATAACATTTTGAAAAGTAATGCCCTTTCTGCAAGTCTGTAGTGTTGTTAATAGGCTTGACACATAATTAATTTGCACATAACATTCACTGACCTCTTTTATCTCCAGGGACATTGGAATTAGGCAGTGCCACATCTGTTACACAACTGTTCTGATAAACATTTTTGTGGTCACAACATGCATGTGTCTTTGTAGAACAGCTGTTGAATTAAAATAGCTGGCATACAACAGAAGTGCATACTTCGAACATGCCTGTTAAAAACATGGTAATTAGTGGATGGGCAAATGTGCTCCATGCCCAGGACAGGACAGGCGGTCACATGGCTCTCTGCATGTGACCGTGTGTGAGGGGAAATGAAGAAGGATACGAGGTGGCCACTGTGGCGTTGGCGCTGCTGTAATTGTGCCCAGATGTTGGAGTGGAGATGTCCGCTCGTGGCCAGAGCTCTGGCGTCTCTCTGTTTGCCTGGGTCATTATCTCAGGGATGCCTCGTGCAGAATGGCTGTGTGCTTTGAGGAGCTCCAACTGGCCCCCTCTTTTACTGTGTCCCTGGAATTGTGGCTTGGATGAGAAGATGTACCGTTATTCATTTGATATGGTTCTTATACTGCACATCGGCCTTATTTTAACAGAGCTAGGTTTGCCAAATAAATAAATAATTGTCTCCCTATAATAACACACTTGAATACACTTGTTAAAAAACTTGGCTTACACTGTACTTTATAGATAGTAACCCTGAAATCAGTAGAAAAGGCAACAGTTAAACCTGATTATACAAATTACTGAAATCATTACACAAAGCTTTATCAGTACAAAATCTCAAGCCTAACACTGCTAAGTATGTTATGACTAAACCAAACAAGCACTCGACTCCACAACATTTAACTCCACAAAGATCTTAAACCCCACATGGACACAAAGATCTTAAACCCCACATGGACACAACTCGAGCATCTCTGAAATACTTCTGAACAAGCAGGCTGCCTTGTGAAGCACTGGACACGTACTGTACCTGAGCCGTAGCGGAATACTGGAGCACAGGAGTGATGAAACACCTGACTAAAGCACACTCAGATCAACGCACTGGTGCTAGCTCCAGCATTTGGAGCAAGGCCAGAGGGAGAGGAGCGAGAAAGAGAGGAAGAGAGAGAGAAAGAGAAAGGAAGAGAGAGAAAGAGGGTGTGTGAGCAGGAGAAAGAGGGAGGAGAAAAGGGCTTGGCAAAAAAGTTGGTTAACTTTCTGCTCAGTTGTCATGAGTCAGCCAAGGCACATATATGCATGCTGCAGAGCATGAGCTAACTCTGGATACAAACGATCAGTCAGTCAGTCAGCCAGCCAGTCAGTCAGTCAGTCAGCCAGCCCCTCCCGCACCGCCTCTGTTGATGGAACTACTGCTCCTCAAGCCTCATGCTCATTCAGAAAGGTGACGCTGCCACTTCAGAACCAACCAAAGGATGCAGGTGTTCAAGTCCTGCTTTGGAAAACTGGTACAGAACGCAGGGCATGGGAAGGGCTGGTGCTTTCTCTGGGTATTATGGGGTGTATCAGGCTCTCTCACGCTGTGCAGACGCTGATGTTGTGTGTTAAAAGTGTCTCCTGTGCACTTAGTCTTCTGTTTGTGCTTGAGAAGGGAAATTATCCTGCTGGAGAAATCGGTTGTTTATTGTTTGTTGTGTACTTGTGTACAGATACTATAGTATAGCTGCCTATAGTGTGTGGAGGAACAAATATGACCAAAACTGTGCTTGGGGATTTATTAGAAAGAATACAGCCTGAGACTGAGCATTTCCTGATCTAATTTTTGCCTTGTGGAGACGTATGATATACTTGGTTATGTCCTCACTCTCCATATGTGCTTAAAAAACAATCCTCTAGAAAAAGAATCTGTGGAGGTATTTCTGGTGAATGCTTAGCCACACTGTAATTTGCTGTATTCTTGTTGCTGTTGTGATGTGTGTGTGTGTGTGTGTGTGTGTGTGTGTGTGTGTGTGTGTGTGTGTGTGTGTGTGTGTGTGTGTGTGTGTGTGTGTGTGTGTGTGTGTGTGTGGTACCACTCTCAGTCTGCTCTTCCCTCTCACCCAATCCAACAGAAGCCTGACTCAAGGGCCAGCATCGACAGGGAAGACTGCAGTCATCAGGGTCCAGTAAGTCTTTCTGTTTTTCTCTTTCTCTTTCGACCTCTCTCTCTTACACACACACACACACACACACACACACACACACACACACACACACTTCCAGCCGTTCCCAGGTGATGCATGAGGCATTTGGAGGCCTCTGCTTGTTGCAACAGTCCCTCACACACATTGCCTGAGGTGGTGTGTAGTTTCTGTGCCCGTGTGTGGACATTGTGCAGATTGAGGAGTCAGTCTGACTCATGTGGGCTTGGACCACGTCCCCCACAGGCCTCCCCTCTCACAGGAAGAGGAAGCTGAGGGCCACAGGAGGTCAGGCTGCAGCCACATTCATATCTCCGCTTGTAAACATTCAACATAATAAAGATTGAAATTCAATTTCAGTTTATTTTGTTAGTCAACAAATAGGGAGTAATATTTCTCTTGTAAATAATTTCATATGGATGGGTTTATGTGTATTTGTGTAGTAATATGATTTAATACTGCGCTCAGGGTGAGTTGTGTTTATGGAATGTCATGTGAATGCCAGGGTGTCAAATGCCAAGATTCCCAGAGGTGAAGTCGTACTTGAGGAGTTTGAGAAGTTTGATTGGAGTGTCTCCCCAGGGAAGTGTTTGATTGGCGGCATAAGAACCGAGTAGAGGGGGGTTCTTGGACACACTCTTGAAGGGAGAGAAGGTCTTAAGAGCATCCGTCAGAACTGGAGGTTCAGGCAACTGCAGAAAGTAAATCCTGAAGCTGTGCTTAAAATACTTGGAGTGTCTCAGCAGTTGTCTGGCTCATTCACAGATCTTGTTTGTGAAATTCCCCTGAGTTTGCTTGAGGTTGCCAACAAGGTTTTCCCCCACGCACGCAGAACTCACGTAACCCCACATCATGGGCATTGGGCTTATTCACATGTGAGCTCATTGACTGCAGTGAGCGCATCGGAAAGTCCGCCGAGAGGACACTGTTGACCAGACACCGAGTGAATGTTGGGAGACTGTTGGGCCCCCAGACGTGGTTAGAGGGATGCCTCCCCTCCCTGTCCCGGCCCCGCCACCCTCCGCAGGCAGCCCACATGAAACACGCTGGCGTGCTACGCACACTCATTTACTGCACCATTTGCACAAGAGCCCATAGGCGTTAGCTTCCCAACGAGCACAGCCCCCTCCACTTGTCTGAAAATGATTATAGCTTCCACTGACGCCGTAGGTATGGAGGGAGGATTGTGTGTGTGTGTGTGTGTTTGGGCGGGGGGGGGGATGGGGAGGCCATGATTCATTGATCCCCTTTTCCCATAAATCTCCAGCATGTCAGAGGGTCCTCAAACATTTGGGAGTGCACTGCACGAGCTGTGGTCCATCTCAGGGCGCCCCTCCCCTCCGGCCAGGCTTGGAAAAAGCTGCCATTTTAAGTGCTGCTGGGATGATTGGCGTATTTTCACTGGCATGGCATGCCATGCTGCTCTCTGCTCTGAGTCACCCTGTGGTCCTAGCAGATGTGTGTGTGTGTCTGTGTGTGTGTGTGTGTGTGTGTGTGTGTGTGTGTGTGCGCGTGTGTGGGTGCGCGCGCTCGCGCACGCAAGCATCTGTGGCATTCTGGCTATTTGTGGTAAGACCACAACAACACTGAGGGGACGCCTAAACAGAGTTTCCACAAAAAGACGGAGGGGGAAGAGGGAAGCATGCACAAACAGTCTCCCAAGCACTGCTGCACAACTCAAAACCATGTGTATCTCTGAATTGTTTGTTTGTTTTCTCAGACAGGAAACCAGCACATATACCAGCCTGTAGGCATTAGCAAACCAGGTAAACAACATCTCCAGCCAACGTGGCTCTTCTATATTGCACTCTCAGCTGTTTGCACTCTTTGCCATTTCGTTCTTTCCTGCTGTTGAATGGTTGTGTAGGGCAGCACTGCTGGAGCTCACTGGAGCGCTGCAGCTTCAGACGGGCCTGGTCTGGTCTGGTCAGCTCCTCACCGCTCCTGGGCCGGGCCAGATCCCTCTGGAGCCATCCCCAGCTCTGCTGCCTTACTCCACCCTCATGCTGTACTACATCCCCAGCTCTGCTGCCTTACTCCACCCTCATGGTGTACTACATCCCCAGCTCTGCTGCCTTACTCCACCCTCATGGTGTACTAACTACATCCCCAGCTCTGCTGCCTTACTCCACCCTAATGGTGTACTACATCCCCAGCTCTACTGCCTTACTCCACCCTCATGGTGTATTAACTACATCCCCAGCTCTGCTGCCTTACTCCACCCTAATGGTGTACTACATCCCCAGCTCTGCTGCCTTACTCCACCCTCATGGTGTACTACATCCCCAGCTCTGCTGCCTTACTCCACCCTAATGGTGTACTACATCCCCAGCTCTGCTGCCTTACTCCACCCTCATGGTGTACTACTGCATGAGCAGGCTCAGCTCCAGCCTTCTGAGGGATAGATTCTTTCAGAGTGTTTGATGACAGGAGTTGATCAGTGGAAGCGGCTGGTGATTTGTGTGTTGTGTGTTGTTGTGTGTTGCTCCACAGAACATGCAGCACCACCCAAGAAGCCTCCACGGCCTGGAGCCCCCAGTCACCTGGGCAGTGTGGCCAGTCTGACCCCAGTGGACAGCTACAATGAAGGAGTGAAGGTAAGATTGCAGCAGCTAGACATCGTGGAGCACTGGTACACATCGCTGCTCTTATTTTAAACATGATGTGCAGGCTACGTCAGCACAATGCAGTCAGTGATGCTGACATTAGTTCATTATTAGTGTTCTATGTGGGGGGGGGGTAGAGTAGTCCTGGGTCTCTCTGTTTTTCTTTATCGGTGTATGGCTTTCTCTTTGACTCCCACTGTCTTTTATACACATGCATGCACGCATGTCCACACACACACACACACACACACACACACACTGTAAATTCATGATGGATGAATAGCTGCATAACCCAGAAAGTACTCCAGTCTTAGCGATGCTCGAGGAGACACCAAGCCAAGCCTCAGCTAAAGCAGTCCCAGCTGCCGAGCACCACCCCCTTGCATACATAGACACACACACACACACACACACATAGCTCTGACTTCACATAAACACACTCAGACAAAAAGACTATTCAAACACACACACATTCAAACTTACACAAGTTCACTTTCACAAATACAAAACTAAACTTACCACCAACACACACATGCACACACACATGCACACACATGCACACACACGCACACACACGCACACACAGACACACACATAATCTCCATAGGCGTTCTCTCATAAACAATGCTCAGCACTCTAGGAGCAAACAGTTTCCATCACACCCTGTTATTAAAATCCCACAGGAAATTATCCCCACAAAACAATGTACATGAAGCAGTTGAGTTTGTGAGGAAACCAGCGTACCACAACTGAAACGTCCAGCCAAATAAAGCAGCATTATTTGAGAAATCCTACAGAGCAAAAACGTACAGCGCCATGTATTGTGCTCCTGTGTAATATTTCATATTTCAGCCTCTCATTGTAATGTCTCTCTCTCTCTCTCTCTCTCTCTCTCTCTCTCTTGCTCACACACACACACACACACACACACACACACCACCTCTCCCCACCCCCTCTGTCTCACATGCACACATACGTACCCACAGCATGAGCTCTCCACTTTTCTGTCTGCCAGTGCACACACACACTTTTATGCACTGTTACGCCCAGGCTGGTTCTCTTGTGAGTTGAAGCATGTTTTTGTCAGAGCTTGTTTCAGTAATAATCTCTCTTTTTTTTCTCTTTCATCTCTCTTCCCTGTCTCTGTGTTCTTCCTTTACTGCTTCTGCATCACTGTTGTTGAACATAGCCCTGGAGGGTAAGAGCACAGTGAATGTGTGTCTGTGTGTCTGTCCTTGATGTAGTGATTTTCATTTTAAACTAAGTGTCTTACTGAAATGGCAGAGGTTGTTCCTGCTACGGGTGGCTCCAGGGTGGGATTTGAAAACTAACAGAGACTGTACACTTGAAGCTATTATGATACAAATCCTGATGTTTTTTGAAAAAACTCTTAATTTGTCTTCAATGTTCTTGTTGTCCTTTGCTCTCAAGCCAATTTTAATAATTAATTTCAAATTCATTAAAGTAGAATTACAGATAAAGTATCAGTATTATCTCCAACAATATATCACTATCCAGTGGGTCCAGTTACAGCTGCTGATTTAGTTTGTGGAATGACCTGACAGAACAGTTGCCCTGTCTCAGCTTTAGTGTACACTGCCACCTCCTGGTTATATATTGAAATGCTGCAAGGTCAGTCAGTGTTTGAATCATAACAGTAGATTTGTATAGTCAGTGTGGTCACATGTATCCTGTCTATTTGAGTTCTTAATGAGTCTCCTCCATGGTCAGATCCAGCCTCAGGAGATCAATCCTCCTCCAACTGCCAATCTGGACCGCTCCAATGATAAGGTGTATGAGAATGTGACGGGGCTGGTGAAGGCAGTCATCGAGATGTCCAGTAAGATCCAGCCCGCTCCTCCTGAGGAGTACGTGCCCATGGTGAAGGTGCGTGCTACTGGCAGTGGCCACAGACTTGGCCCATAAAAGCAGTGTGTATATAGGAAGCCTCTGATGGTGTAAAAAGTTCACCAGTGTATAGGACTTCATTATTGATATCTCCCACTTTTAATGTGTGTATTTCAGGAAGTGGGTTTAGCTCTGAGGACACTCTTGGCTACTGTTGATGAGACGATCCCCACGCTCCCAGCTAGCACACATCGAGAGGTATGGAAGCTTTATGCCAGCTAGTTCTCACAGCTTGTCGGGATGTTGTTGCTGGATATGTCAAGCTAATCTCTCTTTCTCTTTCTTTCTTTCTCTCTCTCTCTTTCTTTCTTTCTTTCTTTCTCTCTCTCTTTCTATTTTTTTTTTCTCTCTTTCTCTCTCTCTCTCTCTCTCTCTCAGATTGAGATGGCCCAGAAGCTGCTCAACTCGGACCTGGCTGAACTGATCAACAAGATGAAGCTGGCCCAGCAGTACGTCATGACCAGCCTGCAGCAGGACTACAAGAAGCAGATGCTGACGGCCGCACACGCCCTGGCCGTGGACGCCAAGAACCTCCTGGACGTCATCGACCAGGCGCGCCTCAAGATGATGGGCCAGCCACGGCCCCACTAGAAACTGACCCGTTGGCTGAAGGGTCGCAGGCCCACAGGGGGGACGGGCTGCCTGTTCTTGGTGGACGGAGCCTGGCACCGAAGCGGGCAAGTGGCCCTCCTCCCCCAGACTGCCTCACACCAGCATGTAGGACTCCACATTGGACTCTTGAGAAAGAGGGAACGAGGAGACGCCACTTCCAAGAAACTAACTACTGACTGACTCCTCTGCCACACCAGATGAACAGACTTCTGGCTGATGGCAAGGCTGCTGTAATCTATTGTGCGTGTGTGTGTATGTATGTATGTATGTATGTGTGTGTGTGTACTTTGGTTGTGTTGCTCAAAGGCAAAGTGGCATTCTGGAGTTAACAGGTTTGATCACCTGGATCAGGGTGAAGGAGCCTGGACGGATTAACTGGAACGTTTGCACTGATCACCTGGTGAAACTCTGAGACTTTCACTCACGCTCTCAGTATCGGTCACCTGTCAGTGTGTGTTCATTTTAGCTCAAAGCCAGACAGCCCTGGCCATCTCCAAACCTACTAAAGCAACCGAGTAAATAAATCCATCACAAAGTAATAAAGGATGTAATGATTTTTTTAATGTACATGTAGAAATGCATGCATTTGGACAGTTTCTTGCTATATGAAGGTATCTTATTAGATTCCCTCCCCACCCCCTACATCACAGTGCCCAATCATGGTGCATGGTAGAAAACACATTTTGTCACAGCTGCCTGGTCCGATTTACATGATAATCCTATGGAGTAGACCGTGTTTTCAAAAAAGTCCTCGCCTTCTTTTAAAATGCTGTCGCGGGTGTGTTTTTCTGCAGCTCAGAGCTGTTTTTTAAGTTGAGAAATGTTCAACTTCAAGTGGAAAAGCGGCTTACGTCACACTGTTTTTTGACAGCTGACCAATCACAAGCGGATGCTTTGCATATCACAAAACATGCTTTCGGCTGCTTTTTGGAACATAAATGATGGCAGATTGACAAAGCGTTCTGCACAACAAAAGAAGCCAAGTGTAAACGTTCAGAGCAAAGTTGGGATGAGTACCACTGCCAGTACGGTGGTAACAAATGCAGCTCAGTACCTCTACACATGCTGAAACATCAGTCAGGTGATCAGCATAGAAAAGCTCATTATCTACTATGCTTATAGCGTCCAGTTCAGTGAGGACCCTCACGTTTGGACCTTTTGTGACTATGCTAAAACCAGTGGCGTAACTATAGTAGGTGCAGCAAGTGCAGTCGCACCAGGGCCCGTGACCTCCCTGGGCCTGTCGCTACCCCCACCCTGCCTCCTTTTTTTTTTTTTTTTTTAGAATGTTAGAGCACGGAGAGTGAAGCGTCACTTTGACGATCTATCGGAAGATGATCGCTTAACCGATGCAGAGAGATACTTCAAAGTGCAGGTATTTAATAAACTCTGGACATCATAATCAGTCAGCTCTCCCAAAGATTTGCAAGTATGCGGGAAACTTGTCATGTGTTTGAGTCTTTACGTCCTATGACCCTTCAACTCGCAGGTGATGATGAACTGCTTGAAAAGGCAAGACGTTTGTCAGACCATTCAGTTGTGCAACCACCATTATAGCAGGGACATTGCACCGACATTCCCATCACAACTCCTCTCATTCAGGTCTTGCTTTAAAGCAGACATTTCACAGAAGTCATCTATTTTTCAACTTGCCAAAATGCTGGTGGTAGATTATGACAGTGTAACATCCACATTCGGGGAAATGTGTACTCATGTTTTTTCTGACATTGCCTGTGACTGTGGCAACAGCTAAGCGATCTTTTTCCAAACTCAAACTTATTAAGACCTATAGCTAAGGAGCAGCATGGGGCAGGAGAGGCTCCGTGTAGAGTTCTCAACGGGCCTGAAAATTACAACCCGACCTGTGGCTTTTAAAGCCCGGACCCGATGTAACCCAACACATCAACATGAATTATCTGCCCAAACCCGGTGTTCCAGTTTAGATGGTGAGCAGGTTAACTTGTGATATTTGCATAAAATCCGTGAATATTCAACAAGACCCTGCCTACTTGTTAACAACGCTTTGCTCTGCCTCCGCCCTTCCAGTGCTGGAGATTCACATTTTCACAAGCCTACAGTGCGTGACAGAATATGAAGCAAGATCTTGCCGAAAACATGCGGGAATCGCTATGTATAATGCATGTCTGCTTAAGCATCCACACAAAATGTTGTGCAAACAGGAAATGTGTCAAAGTAAATCAGCGAAGGTTTTGTTGGGTTTCGAACATGAGTCTCACTGAGGCAAAATGTTCTAAGCAGTAAGCACTATCACCACTACGCCACAGAGAGCAACGCTTGTTATTAGTCTATTAGACTAGTCTACTAGCTTACTAGCTATCCTGATGTCCAGTTAACTGGTGATAGCCTATAACATGAGCAAACACAGCGAATGCATGCCTTGAATAATGCAGATTAATTTTGCCTCAGTAATTTTGCATCACAAACAGTAACAAATGACCCCATCAGACGTTGCTCGTTTTTTGTGCAGAAAGCAAAAATTATGAAGATCACTTAGGACTCGAACTGCTCACTAAAATAGCAAAATAGCAGCAATAGTCCACCCTGCTAACCAATTGCACCACTGGTTATTTTGTATCTATGCAATAGCATGGTGTTCCTATTAAATTAATGTAGGTCTATGTTGTCTTGTGACATCTTATTTGTCAATTGATCAAGATATTCATTATAGCAAACATCTAGGCTAAGTGAATGTTTTGCAACAGGCTGCTGAACGAGCAGTAAGTAGGCTAAACTATTTTCTAATTTAGGCTACGTGGGAATCTGAAACAGCAACATCTGTCATCAAACTCTCTCATCAAAGTTTTTTAATAGATGCTACCATGATAACCATTTTGTGTCGTCAAATTAGGACTAACAAATTAAATAATATTTAACTCGGAGAAAATAAGTTTCATGTGTTCACTTCAAATCATTAGACAGCTCACTGCATAACTTCACCGAGACATGACACTAAGTTATGATAATTTTTGCACATGACTGACGTATTTCATATTATTAATAACCAGTGTTGCCACAGTTACCTTGAAAAAGTAATCTGATTACTGATTACTGATTACTCCTTTATAAAGTAACTTAGTTACTTTACTGATTACTTGATTTTAAAAGTAACTAAGTTAGATTACAAGTTACTTTATTAGTTACTTTCAGCAGCTGCCGACAACACCCCCAACGCCTCAACATAAAAATGATAACCGGTTTTGCCAATACTCACTATAGGCCTACTGGAAGTGCATTTTCACAGCAATGTATAGCAGACATCCCAACCTAACCTACTTAGATACTGAAATTCAGATGTTTGTTCAATAATGTCTAAGTACACCAAATAAGGAAGGCCTATTGATAGAAATAGTTATAGTAAAATATGTAGATTTTTTGTAGATTTTTTTTTCATGTAGCCTTGGCAACTAGCCATCTTGTATAGGCCTGAGTAATATGCAAATGAAATTACACTTGTTAAACTCACCTCAACAAGTCTTTTGCAATCATTTAACCCGCCGTAATCGTTTAAGACAATTGGGTACACTTTTGTGTAGTCTGATGTGAAATGGGTCTTAAATCTTCCTTTTTGAGGGGCTTTTTGAGGGGCCATGACGCTCCTGTTCCTAGATACACTGACTGAACTGATTAATTAGCCTATGTTTGGGAGAAAAGAGATATAAGCACACTTACAGTGAAAACTGATTGGTTGATTTAGCAAAACAGACCAGGATGCTCTCTGTCTTGGATGCGCTTCAGGCACAAACGCACCACTCCTCTCTCTCTCTCCCTCTCCGTTGTGTGCGCGTTAAGCTCATATGCACACGCGATTTGAAGCAAAGATTCTAGATTCTAGATTCTTGGTTTGAAGTCCGGTCAGGCTTGCGTGCTCTTGTTCGCTCTAGGTTCCGGGAGATTTTTTTGCAATTTGCGGGCGTCAGGAAGCCGCTATCAATATGTGGGAGACTCCTAAAACGTCGGGAGACTTGGGATGTCTAGCTAGACAGCACTTTGTCGCCAGCACAGAATGTACAATGTACCTTAATGTTGTCATGTTTAGCTGACACAAACTCAAAGTAATGACTGATGAAATGTGCATCTCTCTCTCTCCCTCCATTGTTGTTTACGTTTGTGTCGCTGCGTTAGTGAATTGTCCTCATGCTGAAAACGTGAGCATAGCCTACATGACATTAATCCCCAAGACAAGAAGAAAGCAAAGAATATATATATGAAGGAAAATTACAAAAATAGTAACGCACAGTAACATAGATAAGCAACGTTAATCTGATTACTGGTTTGTAAATAGTAGCGCGTTAGATTACTCGTTACTGAAAAAAGTGGTTAAAATAGTCTAACGCGTTACTAAGTAACGCGTTACTGGCATCACTGTTAATAACCCCCAAAACGGAATAAAGTGTTAGTGGGACATGCCAGTTTGTTGTACATCAGTTAGGTTTTGGTATGTGAGGCAAAGATGAACCTATTTTGTTGTTTTGAGGTTTGCATATGCCCATGTTAAATTGTGATGGCACCAGTTAACATGGGCGTATATTTCTCACTTATGTTAACCTGTGTTAACTTTGACTAACAGTTCAATATATACATAGAAATATTGTCTCATTTGCAAACACTTAGTGAAAATGTAGCCTAATATAAACCTGCACTATCGGAGGCAGAGCAATTTAAGAAGTAGGCAGGGTCTTGTTGAATATTCACTGATTTTATGCAAATATCACCAGTTAAACTGCTCACCATCTAAACTGGAACACCGGCCCGCGGCCCGACGTAAACATAGGCTACGTTTTGACTGTTAAACCCTGACTTTATTTAGGTGAAGATTCAACACATTAGCGTGACAATTTACTTAAAACGCTTATTTTCTCCTCTCCTGGCGTATCGTGACGGAAGAACCATGCCAACTTTGGATGCGGTTATCTTAGCGATACTTTTTGCAATAGGCCTACCCTCGATATACATATCGTTGGAAAGCTTAGTTCATGGCCGTTCATGTGAGCACAATAACTTGCAGGGTCACATATTTAATCAGCACCTTGCATTTTGAGCATTGCACATAACCTGCAGAATTTTCATCAGAATCCAGCACCACTCCAAAGACCTCTGATTTCCCCACTCCTGTAGTAGCGACGGTGAATTCACCTGCGGCAAGTTCAGCCTACTTTTCACCAACTCCATCTTCTTCTCCAGGCTAAAGGCGTGCACGCAGCGTCTGCCCCTGCCCCTCTCCATGATGCACGTTGCACGCAGCAGCAGACTTTCTTCACGGTGAACAGCTGCGATGATTAATAAATGTTTTTTTTTCACTGAGCAGAAAAGATTAAGCCCGATGTCCGACCCGACCCGAGTCATTTGCTTATATTTTCGACCCGAACCCGGCCCGAACCTGCGGGTCCCATCGGGTTTGTCGGGCCGACCCGACCCGTTGAGAACTCTAGCTCCGTGGGTTAGCTATCCTGACCATTGAAAATACAAGAGCCAGAGCATTAAATATTGGGAACATCGTTTTTCACAACGAAAGGCTCGTAAAAGCCTTTGGCCTTCTTCTAATGGCCTAATTCACGCATATTGGGGATTGTATGCATATAAATGATTTTATTTGGTTTCTGGACGGTTTAATAAGTTAGGCTACATTAAGTTTTGTTTCTGCGCAGTGCGAGTTTATAAGCAAGCAATCTACGCTTGCAGTTTCAGCAGAGGGTTGAAGAGGCGCATTGAGTGTTCCCATAATTCCATGCGAATGCAGTAATATTAGATTACCCTGGCCTGCAGGCTGTAATTTTTTTTTTTTAATGTTTTCACATGTAATGGATATGTAGTCGTGTGTTTTTTATTTGAAATTGTAATCTGTAACTACTAAACTACTTCGGTGCCTCAGGCCCTTTGCATAAACAATTGAAGTCACCCATAATGTGTATTGCATGTATCAGAGCTAATTCATCCTTCGTCGGTTTGACGCCCGCGTAGCGCTCTTGTATGAAGGTATATTGGGTGCAAAAGTGGCGAGCACATTTAACTGCAGATTATGCATGTGCACACTAAAGTCGTAAATGTGTAACAGTAAAGTTGAAGTTGTACATATTCCGGATCTGGATCGCGCTCAGACTACCATTGCCTGCTCATAAGGTAAGTAACATGATAATAATATGAAGAAAGTTATCTTGTTTGTTGGTTTACATTATCATGACAGCTATGTTTAGCTTAGTTTACCTGCTTGCTAAATCCTCCAGTGCCAGATCAAGCTAGCTATCGCTAGATAAATAACTAGTTTAGAAGTACAGAAATATAACACTGCCCGTCCAAAATCGTTAGGACACACAATCTGACACAATCGTTCTGCAATTTTCGAACAGCTGACTTGTATCTTGCACGAAGACTATTGGATAGTGCAAGGCAAGTTAGCAATTGTTTGCTGTGCAGACATTATGAATAATAAGGTCGTAGAACTTAACACCGCACACCGCAACATTTTTTTCCTCGCTTTGTGCAAAGAAAAACTATAAATCGTGTGTCCTTCATTGATAAGGAAACACGCTGAGGTTACTTACTTTATGAGCAGGCAATGGTAGTCTGAGCGTGATCCAGGATCCAGATCCGGCCGCCTTGTTTTCTCGATCGATTGCTCGACGTGCACACATAGCCTACAAATCTTTTTGCACCTATTATATCACCTAGCTAGGAGCAAAAGTCACTCGTCACTCGTAGAAGCAGATTCGAGCACTTGTATCAATTGACTTGTAGTCGTGCAAGAAAATCAAAGCGATCTGTAGAATTTTATTAATGAGATTAATAATAATTTCACAGATGCACAATTTCGGATGCATTAGTTCACATTTGGGTTTACAAATGCACGAATGTTGTGCATGTTCTCAGATTATGAAACACGGATGTGCAAATGTGTTTCGCACCTACTGCACTGCAACGATTGGAGCAAAAGTGTCGAGTGCGTGACTCTTGAAAGTTGTGACTCACAGGATAGGATTTGTGTACCTGTAAAAAGGATTTGTGTACCTGTAAAAAGGATTTGTGTGAACGTAGCCCCTATTTTGTGTTAACAAGATATAAAAAAATATGTACAACTTCAACTTTACTGTTACACATTTACGACTTTAGTGTGCACATGCAAAATCTGCAGTTAAATGTGCTCGCCACTTTTGCACCCAATATACCTTCATACTCTTGCACCTGGGCCCACCATTGGTTTGTTACGCCACTGGCTAAAACTCAAGTGACCAGGGGCTTCATTTATAAAGCGTTCTTACGCACAGATTTGATCTTAGACCGTGCGTACGCTCAAATCCATGCCAACGCTCAGATTTATAAAAAACCGTCTTTGACGTGGAAAAGTGCTTATCTCCACGTCAGGTTCAAACTTGACGTACGACCATTTCCTTGTGGTAATGCCGGGGTACTGCAAGTAATCTGAGGTCCAAGTGCGATGCATTTTCAAAATTCCAAGACCAACGATCTCATGTCTTTCTTTGCCATATGCATGATCAATATCAGAAGATTTTTAAAGACGTTTTTGGACGCAGCTTAATGTTTCATGGCTTGGCATAAAACTGCTAATGAGAACTATAGCCCACTTAAGAAAGTGAAAAGACGTATACTTATTTCACAATATCTAAAAAAAAACACCAAGACCTACGATAGAATAATTGAAACATTCTTACAGGTGATATAGTATATTTAGTATTCTCACCAATCTAATATTGCCCATCAAATGTCCAATTGCCCTCGTTTAGGAGAGGAAGGCATTCAAAAAGGCATTCGAACAGTTTGATAATGTTGGAGGTTATTGTGCAGTATTGGGAATATAGGATAGTATTTGATCATACCGTTTTGAATGTTAAAAGTGAATAAACTTTTTTGAGAGGTGGATAAACTCTAATAAGAGGTGGGTAGGCCTAAACTCTATTCCTGAAATTTCAGAGGTGGATAAACTGCGTTTACTCGCGTTTAGCCTCCACTACATCCTAATTTGCGCTCATAGGCCTATTCCCAGCTTCGTAACAGAAAGGTAATATTTGACTGTAAGCTATGTAGGCTATAGATATTTTATATCATACATAGCCTACACAAGCAAGGGACGGAAGTTATCCTCTGAAAGCAGGGCATCTTCATATTTAGTGTTGCGTCGGAGTTGCGTAAAGAGGTGCAGAGCGCGCACCTGTTTGCTTTTTTTGTCTGGCAGTGCCCAAGATCAGATGACAATACGTGAGTTGAATAATGTAGGATAAAATATAAAGGTAAGCCTAAAGCAAACAATAAAGGACAATGTTTAAGCCATTGGACATTATTGAAAGACAATGATAGCAAAGATATGCAGAATGAATGAAAAATGACCGGCGAACTAGGCTACTTTTTCAGCAAAAACATAGCCTATCCTAAAAGAAACGTTAAGCCTACATGACATATCACGCTTATAATTTAGTCCTCTGTTTTGTAGGCTAAATCAGCATATTACCCTGGGTCATATTGGAAACGTACAGTAGCCTACTGTACCATAACGTACAGGATTATATAGGCCTAGAGGTCTTTCCTTCATAAGCTAGACCTACCCATTTTTTCTACAAAGTAGGCCTAAACATACGAAATGTTGATTATTCACATTACTGCAAGCAAAAGGAATGAAAGCGAGCAGAGGACAATGGACATGGATGCATACGATCTCTTTCCAGAAAGCTTTGCTGGAAAAAACATAATTAGTTAAGCTATTCGAACTGACGCATATAGGCTAGTTAACATCAGATGGCATAGGCTAGGCCTATACAATGTTTACAATATATAATTTTACATAGGCTACAGCTTTTAGGCCATTGGTTTCATTAAAACATATGCTAATGATATTGATGAGGGGGTGTTTACAAGGCGGAGACCTAAAACCATCCGGCTGCGCACAAATTGACGTTCATTTGTGATTTATAATGGGCACATCTGGAAGGGTGGCGTACGCACGTTTTTTTGTGCGTACGTTCGTTTTCTCTGAATCACACGTACGATCATTCCAGAAATGATCTAAGATCAAATGAAGGATGGTTTCTACGCAACCCTTTTATAAATGAGGCCCCAGGGGCCTCAGGGCCTCATTTATAAAGCTTTCTTACGCACAGATTTGATCTTAGACGGTGCGTACGCTCAAATCCATGCCAACGCTCAGATTTATAAAAACCGTCTTTGACGTGGAAAAGTGCTTATCTACACGTCAGGTTGAAAATTGTCGTACGACCATTTCCTTGTGGTAATGCCGGGGTACTGCAAGTAATCTGAGGTCTAAGTGCGATGCATTTTCAAAATTCCAAGACCAACGATCTCATGTCTTTCTTTACCATATGCATGATCAATATCAGAAGATTTTTAAAGTCGTTTTGGACGCAGCTTAATGTTTCACGGTTTGGCATAAAACTGCTAATGAGAACTATAGCCCACTTAAGAAAGTGAAAAAACGAATAGCTTATTTCATAATATCTAAAAAAAACACCAAGACCTACAATAGAATGGTTGAAACATTCTTACACGTGATCTAGTATATTTAGTGTTCTCACCAATCTAATATTGACCATAAAATGTCCAATTGCCCTCGTTTAGGAGAGGAAAAGTAGGCCTACATTTGCGCCAGGGATGTAGTGGTAAAAGGTGGGTGATCTATGAATTCTGCGATCTCGGTGAGGTGGACTGCGCCATGCGGTATCGGATTTTTTTAAAAGGCATTCAGAACATGTTTGATAATGGTGGAGGTTATTGTACAATATTGGGAATATATTGGATAATACAGTTTTGAATGTTAAAAGTGAATAAACTGACTGAGATGGATAAACTCTAATAAGAGGTGGGTAAACTCTATTCCTGAAAATTCAGAGGTGGATAAACTGCGTTTACTCGCGTTTAGCCTCCACTACATCCTAATTTGCGCTAATAGGCCTATTCCCAGCTCTGTAACAGAAAGGTAATATGAATGTAAGCTATACAATGTAGGCTATAGATATTTTATATCATATATAGCCTACACAACCAAGGGACGGAAGTTATCCTCTGAAAGCAGGGCATCTTCATATATTGTTGCGGGGAGTTGCGTAAAGAGGTGCAGAGCGCGCACCTGTTTGCTTTTTTTGACTGACAGTGCCCAAGATCAGATGACAATACGTGAGTTGGATAATGTAGGCTAAAATATAAAGGTAGGTCTAAAGCAAACATTAAAGGACAATGTTTAAGCCATTGGACATTATTGAAAGAAAACGGTCGCAAAGATATGCAGAATGAATGAAAGACCGGCGAACTAGACTACTTTTTCTGCAAAAACAGCCTATCCTAAAAGAAACGTTAAGCCTACATGACATATCACGCTTATAATTTAGTCCTCTGTTTTGTAGGCTAAATCAGCATATTACCCTGGGTCATATTGGATACATACAGTAGCCTACTGTACCATAACGTACAGGATATAGGCCTAGAGGTCTTTCCTTCATAAGCTACACTGTAAAAAGTTTAACGTAAAATTTACAGCAACTTGCTGGCAGCAAATAACCAGCAAGTTGCTGTATTTCACTCTACAGTACACCTACTGTATATGAAATCACAGTACCTATGCCTGATACTGTAAATGCAAACTACAGTAGTACTACCAGTGCTGTAATGTATACAGCATTGAATTGTCTACCGTATTTTTAATCACAGTACTTATGGATCATACTGTAACTAAGTACAGTAGTAATACCAGTGCTGTAATATTATATACAGTAATTTTGGGAAATTCATATCCTGCTTTATCTACAGCCAGGATAAATTTGGCTAGGCCTAGGTATGGTTTAGGCTACACAAACTTGCATAAATAACCATTGACAACTTGTTATCAGTTTGAAAAGCAAGTACATTTATTCACTTTTTTAGTTTAGAAATTCTCGTGTGCTGCATCCTAACGTTAGACCAACGGTTGCAGTCAGCCTGATCCACCCAGGGTTGCCAGATTGGGCGGTTTCCCGCCCAATTGGGCGGTTTTGCAATCTATTTTGCGGGCAAAAATGGGTTTGGGCGGGTGTATAAAAATTGGGCTGGTTTCGGATCAGTTCGGCGGGTTTTTGTAGCCGAAACACATAGGCACTTCAGACCCTTCTTCCAGCGACCCTCAGCAGGCAGCAGTCTCTCACTCACTCACTCACACACCCTCTGGCTGACGTGCCCCCTAAACTCACAACAGACACTCTCAGCTCACGTCACCTGTATCGAAACATGCATTCTAGCTATAAATGGCATAGTGCATGGTATTTCCATAACCGCGAGATATGCGCTTCACAATGACAGCAATAAGTTGTTAGATATTCATAGCAGACAGTAAAGCCCAGCAGTAATTTATCTAAAATAACACATATTAAGTACCATTCATGATGTTGTCAAATATTGAAGTTGTGGGAAGTTTAAGCTGTATGTTTCTTTCGTCCCCCATGTCGTTTCATTTATCCCGGCCAGGAGGGACGAATGAAACAAAACGCACGTTCGATTTCTCCTTAAATAACTACTGAATGGTTTTGTTCAGACCTGAAAATGCAACTGTATTTGACAGAGGACAGATGTAGGTTGCTTGTGACAAAATATTAGCTTTCAGTGTTTTACGATGTCTTTGTAAATTACGTTTAATTAAAAAGTGTTTCAGTCTGGTTCTTCCCTACTGCGGCGCAGACCGCCCTTCAAACACACAGCTCGCGGGGTTTTCAAATTTAGCTAGCTGACTGACAATATCAATATGCCAAAGTGGGCAAAGATCGATCATTTTCTCATTACAGTCAATCTCTTTATGAGGGTGCACACTGCTGAAAGATTACCTACGAGACAGGATGGACTTTCCCCTTCTTTCAGGGTTGATGGATGTGCGCACAGGTCTTGCGCGAATGGCTTGACATAGGACTACGGCCCACGTTCCGTCCAGCCCGACAGTTGTTGAGGAAGTTTGACAAACCTACTAGAACTTTTTAATTATTTTTAGGCCTAATAACAATTGCTCAAAGCAATTTTCACGAAGGGCCTAGGCCATAGGCCTATGTTTTTTGTGTAGAGATGGCCCGCCATGCATGAACGTTCTGCTTCTGCAGCGCACTGACACCCCTGTTCGTTCAACTCGACTTTCATGAAAACTCTAGGTTTAACTGCCTGTCAGGTAGGCCTACTAATTGTTCTAAATTACAGGTGTCAAACTCAAGTTTGCCTTTAGCCTATATCTGGCGTATGAAAATATTTTTTGCGTGTATAGAGTTGCCATGCATGAACGCACTGCTTCTGCAAAGAGCGCACTGACACTGTCCTAAATAGCTCAGCGCGATTTTCATGAAAACTCTAGGCCTGACTGCCTGTCTCAAGGAATAGATAGCGCCTATGTATTAATTAATTGTTCTAAATCACAGGTGTCAGACTCAAGTTTAACTCAAGCCTTTAGCCTACATTTGGCGTAGGCCTATGAAAATATTTTTTGTGTAGCCTAGAGTTGGCCCACCAGTTATGAACGCACTGCCTCTGCAAAGAGTCGACACCCCTGTTCTACAATCAATGCGATTTCATCTAATGTTATACATGAATATGCATGTCATGTTGCTATTATAAATAATTGAAATGTTGTGCGTTAGGCTATTTTGTATGTTCATATATCCACTCAATGTTTTTATGTTAGGCTAGCCTACTGAATGCTTTTGTTCCAAGCGTCTATTGACACAAACAGACTCATTGATAGTCTACGTTTATTGCATTATTTTTCGTAACATAAGCTTATAGAAGAATAGTCTGACTGAGGTCCTTGTAGCCTACTTTTGCGTTCATTTGATTGAATATTGTTTCTGAAATTGGATAGGCTAAGTCCAAAAATGGGTAATTTTAAAGCTTGTTAATGATTTCAATGTGTTTAAATGAGAAACAAGCAAAAGCAAATTTGGGCGGTTTTTTGTGCATTCTCGCGGTTTTTGACGAGGCTTTGGGCTGGAAAACCTTGCTGGCATCTGGCAACACTGGATCCACCACCAGTAGCAGAGTGAAGCAGCACCTAGCAGAAATAGAAGAAAAGATAAACAGTGTTAGATAACAATTTTCAACTGAAACTGAAGGCTACTTACAAGTGAAACTTTAGAATAATCATTTATATATATACTGTATGTTTTTTGAGTTTACTGTCAAAATGCCAGGCTGAAGATGGTGTTGGCATAACTCAGTTTCGCAAGGTAGCAGCTATATTTAACGTTAGCCAGCTGGGTGAGCTCATTGATGATGTTTGCTTGCAGCAACAGCCATTCGCGCTGTTCGTCCGAACAACGGTTAATGATAGTCAGATGTGACTTAAAGTTAACTTATATCAATATTGCTAAAGTTCACCTATTAAACTCACAAAACCGTACATGATTACGAGGAGTTAACGTTACATAAGTCAGCTAAACCTCCACGTTAACGTTAACCAGCAACACATCATCTTCAGCCTAACATTGTGACAGTAACATACTAGGCCTAGCACTACTAGTGAATATTTTATATAAATTATATGAATATAATAAACTGTAACTTACTGAGAACTAAGGTAGGCCTAATATAAATGAGACTGCCATAACGTTAACGTAACATAAAACATTAACGTTAATGCCACCCACAGCAACAGCAACTAAGTTATGATAGCTAGCCTAACGTTAGCTGCTACTTACTTAGTTGATCCAACAAGCATGGGTGAGTTGTAAGTTAGACAGTACAACGTACATAGACTGTACACATGCCCGAATTTAATGTAGTACAATTTCACAATGAAACATTAACGTTACATAAATAATTGCTTGGAGCTGCGAACTTGTCAGAGTGCTGAACACCGTTGGTCTGACTGTTGCTCAAAAATGATCTCCCTCGCCGGACAGTTCAAACGTCGTCGCGCGGTGCACGTTTCAATCACCACGTCAAGATTTCCCAGTAAACCATAAATCCATGACTTTTCAATATCTTTTCAAAATGATGATTTGGATGGAAAATCAACATAATATCAATGTCACCTTGCTATCTGGGAGCTTAACTTTGTATTTATGTGCAAAAAGAAAACAGAAAACCCCAACTGATTTTCCGCCATGTTTTTTCAAAATTTTCAAAAAGCTGACAAGTGAGGGAGGAGTCAGATTTATTACTGTGTTATGATTCGCAGCAAGTTTTTATTACTGTAGTTTGACTATTTTTGACCATAATTCATAGCGAAACCACAGCAACATACTGTATTCACAAATACAGTACACATTTTCCCCAAAAACAGCAGTGATGCTGTGAAAATCACAGAATCTTGTTACAGTGTAGGCCTACCCTTTTTTTTCTACAAAGTAGACTTGTAGTCAAGACCGCCTAAACCGAGACCAAGACACTACCAAGACCAGAGGGTATCAAGACCGAGACCAAGACGAGACCAAGGCCAAGACAGACTGAGTCAAGACCAAGACCAAGTCGAGACGAGACTGAGACGAGACCGAGACCGAAAAAAAAAAAAACAGCTAGTGTTACTTACACCATAACTTGCATCAACTGAATAGGAGCAGCGTACTGGGGTAAGAGGTTCAGTCCCAGTTTAAATTCAATTTAAGAAGGTATTATTTCAACTACAGACAGTAGAAACAATGCAGAGACAGAGCATGTCATGAATGTGTGTGACTGTGAGCTCACTCACTGTAAATGTTTTCGTAGACTGGTTTCGGTGAGAGAGACTTGCATTTTGCAGAATGCTTCTTTCTTGCCCCTGGAGTGCAAATTTCTTTATGTTCCGTGAATGCAAATTTAATGATGCCGGAATTCGCTGACATTATTATTACTAGGTCTGACTGAGACTGACAGTTACGACGTAAACCTAACGTTTCGCGCTGGCTACACTTGCGTCTTTTGATTGAATGAGCGCCAGTTTCTTAATCACAACAAAATACATGTATGTCATTGATTGGTTGCATTTGAAAGGTTACATTTGAAGGGCGTGAAAGGCAAAATAATTTAATGTTGCATTATCGAATGTTATGTTTTGTATCATGGACATTATTTGTTGCAAATCTCCCGACCACTATGTCGACCTGAGTAGTGTTGTCACGATACCAAAATTATGACTTCGATACGATACCTGCCATAAATATCACGATGCTCGATACTGAAATGATACTACAAGAAAATCCTAAGATCTCTGGAAAAGAAAAGACTTATACCTCCTCCAAGTGTATTGAGTCATTGTTGAATTTGGTGCACTTTTGTAATGTGCAGGTCAATTCTGGGTTCTAAACTTCTGAACTTCCTACATAATTACAATTTTTTTAGTCAGTAAAATAGTTGGCCTACTTTGTGTGATTAAGTCCTTTTTTGTTTGTTATAGTTCATTTACATTGTGTTCTGTTTTGGCAATAAAGTAGCTTTAAATAGCCAAACTAGACTAGATCAAGGTCAGTGTTGAAATTACTGCATGCAAATCACTGAATGCTATGCAGAGGGGCCTAATCTTTAGGCCATCTGATGTACAGTATAGGCTTCCCTAGGCCTTCCCGTGTTCATGGGATTTCTTTGCCAGTTGCAAAGGCAAAAATGTAAGGATAGATTTCTTTGGGCCCAGTGTACAAATACGACGTTCCAACCACTCAGGTCTTCGTTAGATATGCCTTCACCATTACCTGTTGCAATTTGTGTGACCTCCTACATTACGTCTATTTCTTTGATAATATGATTTGCTACCACGTAACAATAAGCCATTATTATTATTAGGCCTCAACACGCTTTGGTGATAGGCTATATCAGTGTTTTTCAACCTTTTTTGTGCCACAGCACACTTTTGACACTTAAAATGTCCCACGGCACACTAACATCCTGTGTGAAGAAAAAATAAACATACCATAGCCTAAAACTTCAAATAATACACAGATATGGCCTTATTATGGCTTCTATGCAAGACCTGCTCAATAAAACAAGCGCCCTCAAGTTTCATTTGTAGGTGACTATATCTAATTTAATTGTTGTTAAGAACTGGATATGTGATGATTCTGTGATTACTGGATATGGGGCCATCGTTGTACAATGCCTGCATACCACAAATAGTGCAATTATACAATCAATGAGAGCATGTGGTTATAAATTATTTGATGCAACAGTTGCTTTTCTTGACCAGTGAGTGACATTTGGGTAATTTTCTGCGGCACACCTGATGATCTCTCACGGCACACTAGTGTGCCCCGGCACAGTGGTTGAAAAACACTGGGCTATATGATGTGGGCTTTAATTAGCGCATTGCATCTGGGCAATAATTATTGAACAAATTGCAGTCGACATGCCATAACAAATATTACCAGTAGGCCCTACTGACCAAACATGAAATAGATTGTTTACAAATTATGGTAATGTTATTCTGGCGTGAACATTGCGCTTTCATCACGTTAGCACCCTATGATTACAACTAGTTATGTCTCGTCAAAATGATTACAACTCGTTATGTCTCGTCAAAATTTATTCATGAAGGAAGGTTCGCTTTATCCCAGAGAACCATACTCGTTTCACTTAGGCTAGACTAAAACATAAGAGAAGAACTTGGCACTAACCATGTAGTCGTGTTTTCTATAGCATATTCGTTAAACTGTCGTTCTTTGAACTCTTTAAAAATGTTAGGATATGTCTGCGAGGTGTTTAGCCAAGTTCCATGTGTAGCCTACTGCTTTTAAATTACTTTGAAACATATTTTACAATTGGGCCTCTGTTTACCTGATGGCTTGCCTGCACTATTCGCGATGTATCCGAAATACTGTAGTTCCAGATTTCATATCACCTTTTGTTTTATCCACAAGGCCGAGGACTGTCGGCAAAAAACTATGTTGACGTTGGCTGCGTGCAAGGAGCAGTGAGAGCAGCAGTTCACACAGACACAGAAAGTTATTATTTTAATAAAGTATTGATTCTAAAAACGTCGGAAATCGTATCGTTTTTTTCCGTGAAGGCATCGTGATACATTTTTAGTATCGATACACCATGCAACACTAGACCTGAGACCGCAAGACCAAGACAATGAGACCAAGACAAGACCGAGGGATCCGAGACCAAGACCAAAGACGGTCGAGACTGTGACAAGACCGAGACCACGTAAAAGTGGTCTTGAGACCGGTCTCAAGACCAAGACCGGTCTCGAGACATTCAACTCTACTACAAAGTAGGCCTAAACATACGAAATGTTGATTATTCACATTACTGCAAGCAAAATGAATGAAAGCGAGCAGATGACAATAGACATGGATGCATACGATCTCTTTCCAGAAAGCTTTGCTGGAAAAAACATAATTAGGTAAGCTATTCGAACTGACGCATATAGGTTAGTTAACATCAGATGGCAAAGGCTAGGCCTATACAATGTTTTCAATATATAATTTTACATAAGCTACAGCTTTTAGGCCATTGATTTCATTAACACATATGCTAATGATATTGATGAGGGGGTGTTTACAAGGCGGAGACCTAAAACCATCCGGCTGCGCACAAGTTGACGTTCATTCGTGATTTATAATGGGCACATCTGGGTGGCATACGCACGTTTTTTTGTGCGTACGTTCGTTTTCTCTGAATCACACATACGATCATTTCAGAAATGATCTAAGATCAAATGAAGGATGGTTTCTACGCAACCCTTTTATAAATGAGGCCCCAGGTCATGCCTCTTTAGGTTATTGTTAAAATTGTTATTTGCTTACACCAGTCAATTAGAATATTACTATTAACGCTATCGAAATTATCCACATACAGTTGTCAGCTAAATCTGTTATAAATGTAATATGCTCTGCCATACTTAGACACTATAGACAAATATAGTAAATATACAGGGATGTAGTGGAGGCTAAACACAAGTAAACGCAGTTTATCCACCTCTGAAATGTTAGAAATAGAGTTTATCCACCTCTCAAAAGAGTTTATTCACCTCTTATTAGAGTTTATCCACCTTTCAAAAGAGTTTATTCACCTCTTATTAGAGTTTATCCACCTCTCAAAATTCAAAAATCACACTGTAGGCTATTATCCACATTCACAATATGTACACTCATCAACACTCTACCATTTAATACCACTGGTATTGTAAACATTGGACAATAACCTCCACCATCATAAAACATGTTCTGAGTGACATTTTAAAAAATCGCTTGGCACAGTCCACCTCACCGAAATCACAAAATTCATAGTTCACCCACCTCTTATTTTACCACTACATCCCTGTAGTGACATTTTCTGATTTATCACACTGCAAAAATGCCAAACCATTGCAACGCTATTTACACTACAACTCTCATAATGGGTGGAAATTCTATTTTGGGTTTCCACATTTGCATCTAATCCGTATTTAGTCAAAAAAAGTCACACAATCCAGTGCTGTTTATATTTATTTTGGTGTAGAAATGTTGCTTAATCAAAGGGGCAACAGTAAAAGTCAGAGTCCTCAGACAACTCCTCTCCTCTGCAGCAGCTGAAACATTCGAACAGAATTTGTGTGAGGAAAAACCAAAGTGTTTTGAGGTGTTAGGCCTGAATCCTCCCATTTTACTGATTGGCCTGACATTTTTCTTGTCTGAGAGAAACGGTTATGATAAACTATGGTGTTCCAGTAGCCTGGCCCCGCCCACCTAGAGCTTCTTTCAAGGAGATCTAGTCTGGAACACAACAGACGCTCATCAGAAGACCACAGTGGGCAGTTGGGGATGTACAGCCTCATCATAGAATTGAGATAGCAGGGAGCAGATCCAGTCAGTGTCCTATAGGCCAAGGTGAGAGATTTCAATTTAATTCTGGCTACTATAGGGAGCCAATAAAGAGTAACTAGGAGAGGAGTTACATGTGTCCTCTTTGGCTGATTGAAGACCAGGCGTGCTGCAGAATTCTGAATCAGTTGTAATGATCTTACTACACAAGCAGGCAGGCCAGCTGAACAGTGAATTACAATAGTCTAGTTTGGAGATAACCATGGCCTGTACAAGAAGTTACGTGGAAGTCTTGTGTCAGATAAGGTCTGATCTTCCTAATGTTGTAAAGTACAAACCGACATGATTTTGCAATTGAGGCTACATGCTCAGAAAAGTTGAGTCGGACATCAATTATGACGCCCAAGTTACCTGCCGATCTAGTAGGGGTTAACAAGCATGTTGATCATTGTTTCATGCACAATCTGATATGTGACAGATTACCAGAGGACATCATGGAGATCTGGAGTTGCACCTTTCCAGAATTTAGTCCTCCCATATGTCAAATGCTGATGCTAAATGCTGATACTGTTCAATGATATGGCTATGGCTAAAATGTAATTGTGATATGAACATCAGTAAGCCCTGGGCCTGTTCTTATACATGCAGTTCAAAATGTAGCCTATGTATGTTTGCCTTGAATGTTTTACTGAGCTAACATTCCTTTATTTATTAGTTTTCTAATCTGAAAGTCTAGCTTTGTAAGCTTCATGTAGTTATTCAAGGAAAGAAATCCAAAGGAATGTTTTGGAAAGATTTACTAGAATCTTCTCTCAAACTTTTCAATATAATACAAGCATAAATATTTGGAGTACAGACAGAACATAACAGAAAGTAACTAGAAATGCAATTCCAAGGAATTACCAGTGCATGAAAATGCAAAAGTTGTGATGTAAAATATCATGTATAGTTAAAATAGATAATACAGAGATGGTTACTACGGTGATGCTAGGATAGACATGGTGGTTGCATAGCTTAACTCATTGAGTGCCAAAAACGTAATATTACGTTTTTAGCTTTTTTTTTTAAATTACGAAACTAGACACTCTAATACACCTTATATGTGATTTTGGGAACTCTGTGATGAATAGAAATGAAATATATGACGATCGTGAAACTCATGAAAACGCACAATCTGGACATTTTATCTGGACATTTTATCATAACTCGGTTGCCGCTTTGGGTCGAATCAGTGACGCAGGCACGTCAGGTCAAAACCAGGCATTTTCGTGGGTCTATCACGAGGTGGCAGTCTCGGCAGGTCTTACTGATCACTTCCCGGAATGTTTACACGAGTAAGTAACAGGCAACACTTCATATTTCATGAAAGACGTTATATCTCCATTTCTAGAAAAAAACAGCGATTTTGATGAAAACTAGCCACTGTTTAGCTTGGGATTTCTCAGGAACAGAGGCGTGTAGAAATACACGGTTTGCACCCACTGAGAGCTTAAAGTCTGACCTTTTAATCGAACTATTGTACGTGTTCATAGCTATAACACAGAATATGCTGTGGCTGTACAAAAATCATCAACAATGGTCTAGATTGCTGGCACTCTAGGACAAAGCTCCCGAAAACAGCTTGGCATTCAATGAGTTAATAAAAGTTGATAATTTAAAAGTAGACCGTTTAAAAGTTGAATATAAATAGTTTAAAAGTTGTTGACAGACTGAAAGTTTAATGAATGTTGATATTCAAATAGTTTAATGGCTGTGTATAGGTAGATATTTGACGATAACTGAAAGTTGGAATGGCTCTAATGTTTGCTAGCAGTTATGCTAACAATTTTAACTATGCTAACTATGTTAACCATGCTACTTAGCTAACTTAGCTAATGTTTTCTAGCATTTTTGTTAAAAATGCTAACTATGTTAACCATGCTACTTAGCTAATGTTTTCTAGCAGTTTTGCCAAAAATGTTAACAATGCTAACTATGCTAACATGTTAACTATGTTACCAATGCTAACTAGCTACAGTGGGTAGGAGTCATAGTTGATGACAAGTGACAGTTACAATGGCTGAACAGTTAAAAAGTTCAGTAGTTTAAAGGGTTACATTGTTTAACAGTGAATTATTGTAGGGAGGACTTTTATTTTGAAACAGTTTTTGGCAGAGGAAGCAGTTGAACAGGATGTGTAGTCTTAAGAGAGCCAGTTTACATGCTTAAAGCCTGAGACTGGCAGTTGCTGCAGGTGGCCTGGCCACCTGGCATAGGATTCTAATTGCCTAATGGCCGTATGTGATGTCACAATCGCAATGTTAAGTCTATGGGGAAATTTTGAATAGTTTTAAAAATAATTAATAGTTTAAAAAGTATAAAAGTTACAACAATGAAAAATACAAAGCACCCATGTCCTAAGTAAGACCTACGCAACGCAGTTTGAATGAAGTTTCTACGTTAAGCGGTTGAAGCTGCATTAAAAGCGTTAGAAGAAGAAGAATAACTAGAAATGCAATTCCAAGGAATTACCAGTGCATGAAAATGCAAAAGTTGTGATGTAAAATATCATGTATAGTTAAAATAGATAATACAGAGATGGTTACTAGGGTGATGCTAGGATAGACATGGTGGTTGCATAGCCTAATAAAAGTTGATCGTTTAAAAGTAGACTGTTTAAAAGTTGAATGTAGATAGTTTAAAAGTTGTTGATAGACAGCTAGTTTAATAGATAGATAGTTTAATGATAGTTTACTGTTTAAAAGTTGAATGTAAATAGTTTAAATGTTGTTGATAGACTGAAAGTTCAATGAATGTTGATATTCAAATAGTTTAATGGTTGTGTATAGGTAGATATTTGACGAACTATGCTAACCATGCTACTTAGCTAACTTAGCTAATGTTTTCTAGCAGTTTTGTTAAAAATGTTAACTATGCTAACTATGTTAGCCATACTACTTAGCTAACTTAGCTAATGTTTTCTAGCAGTTTTGTTAAAAATGTTAACTATGCTAACTATGCTAACCATTTTACTTCGCTAACTTAGCTAATGTTTTCTAGGAGTTTTGTTAAACATGTTAACTATGCTAACAATGTTAACTATGCTAACCATGCTACTTAGCTAATGTTTTCTAGTAGTTTTGCTAAAAATGATAACAATGCTAACAATGCTTACTAGCTACAGTAGGTAGGAGTCATAGTTGATGAGAAGTGACAGTTACAATGGCTGAACAGTTAAAAAGTTCAGTAGTCTAAAGGGTTAAATTGTTTAACAGTGAATTATTGTAGTGAGGACTTTTATTTTGAAACAGTTGTGGACAGAGGAAGCAGTTGAACAGGATGTGTAGTCTTCAGAGAATAAGACTGTATGCTTAAAGCCTGAGAAACTGACAGTTGATGCAGGTGGCCTGGCCACCTGGCCTAGGATTCTAATTGCTTAACGGCCCGATTGTGATGTCATCAGCCCAATGTTAAGTCTATGGGGAAATGTTGAGTAGTTTTTAATTAATAGTTTAAAAAGTATAAAAGTTACAAAGATGACCCAGATGTCCTAAGTAAGACCTACGTAACATAGTTTGAATGAAGTTTCTACGTTAAGCGGTTGAAGCTGCATTAACTGCGTTAGAAGAAGAAGAATAATCATAAGAAGAAGAAGCCTAGGAAGAACAGTACAGTGCATTTTCATGCACTGTAATAAGAAGACTTTGGAAGAACAGAACAGTGTAAAAAGCCTTGAAAGAACAGTACAGTGCATTTTCATGCACTGTTATAACAAAATGCATTTACATATGAGAGAATCCTGCATTGTTGACTGTAACAGCTACAAACACCTTTATAGAACACATCTGCTTACTGGTCAGTTAGACTGTAGGCCTAATTAGGGATGGGCATCGTTAAGAAATTATCAATATTGATGCCATTGTTGAGTCTGCTTATCGATGTGATTCCTTATCGATTCCCATATCGATTCCTGTACCATTTGCTGAACACTTATGGGATGGCTTTGAGAGTTGTTGGCTATGAATGTCTAATTTAAAGTGGTTTTAGAGAATGAATATCAAGTGTGCAATATCAAGTTGAATGCTTTAAAATTTCTAAAAAAGTAAACATTTCTAAAACAAAGCTTTGTATTGGAATCGTTAGTGGAATCGTTAACATGTGCATGTGTATGTGTATGTGTATGTGGATGTGGAACAGATTCCTGACCGATACCTGTAACCGATTCCCAAGCCTACGCCTAATATTCAGTGTTGGGCAAGTTACTTTAAAATCGTAAAGTAACTTATTACTGTCATTTCAAAGTAATTTGTTACATTATAATATTACTGTCTCTGAATTGTAAGGCATTACACTACTATTGCATTACTTTTAAGTTACTTTCACCAAAATATCTAGAAATATGGATTTGGCATTCTAAATGCAGTTTATTACGCTCAATGCAGCTCATTGCTCTTCCAATGGAGGGAGATGTGGTATAGCATAATGACTGAGCTAGGCTTAAGGCTAACAGTAGAATGCAATAGGAGCAGTGCTCATGATGCAATACAAGGAACAATCATAGTCAGAATTTTGTTAAAAACCGACAAAAGGTCAAAGTCTGGTAAATTGTGATAGAAGTACTGTAACTTTAAGGCCTAGGCCTTCTCATTAAAATCAACAGAGAGCCTAAATCAAAGGTTACATAAAGAAATGTCAAGATGGTGGCCTGCTGGCCATTTTGTAAGTGAGTGGCTTTGAGTGAGTGACATTTAAATGATAACTCAAACACCTAAAGTAAAATAAAAAGGCTTATAATTTAAGACCATTACTGTGTGTTTTTAAACAATAATTTCTGAAGAAATGCTTTTATATTTATAAATGGTGCACTGTCACTTTAAGAACATTGATATTTACGTTCTCATAATGCCCTTTTGCCAGCTCTTGTTTATTTGAGTTACATTGATAGCACAATATTAACAATAATATGCACAATGTTAAGTTGTTATAAGCAGCCTTCATTGCTTTGGAAATGGAAGTGTGCAATGACATATTGCTTCACATTTCTTTTTGCAATTAAAAGTTAATTATGAGCCTGGTAGCCCGCTATCTGAATTGAATGCGTTTCAGTCGGGCATATCATGTGCTTCATGAAATGCTTGAAACGAATTATTGAAGACCCACCAATTCCATTCTAGTACTACGTGGTGGAGATTGAGAGAACCCAAAAAGTATCAAACTTGCATGTAACATGGTGTTAGTGCATTTTGACATTGTAAACGTTATTGAGTGAAACGCAGTTTGCAGTAAAGCTAATTTTCATTGGCTATATTTGGGTGCCCCCTCTGTCCTTTGGTGCCCTACGCAAAGTGCATGATGCACGTGGTGGGAGCGGTGGCATTGCCATGCTAGACAATCTTTTTCTGCATTTCTATCCCTTTATTCTCTTTAATTCAAGTTCACAGCAAAAAAGCTGACATGCACTACTAAGAGCAAAGTTTGTGTTTTAACAAGAATCAAAAAGATTAGCATGGCACCACTTTAGATGTTTCATTAAATTACTCGTGCTATTTTGCGAGGCATAGAGAGATCTTTCGGTTTCGCACACAAAGTGCACTTACTTAAAGGAGAATTCCGGTGTGATATTGACCTAAAGTGTGTTGAAACATGATACCGAGTGTGAACGTATGTCTCATAGCCCATCTCGGCTTGTCCCCTGCACTCCAAAATCTGGCGCTAGTTAGCCGATGCTAACAATGGTGGTGCTCCGGCATCGGCCTAGCCATGCAAATAAATCACTGTTTTACACCATTTACAAGGCTCAATGTATCTCCACACTTCATTGGTAGACTTCCGAGGGCCCTGACATTTAAAACGAGACATTGAGAACTTTGAAAAAGCACTGGTAGTTTACTTACAAGACGATTTATACAGACAGGTCCTTCACGAAGTTTAGCGTTTGCAGCCATCTTGAATTTAGTCACGATAAGTCGAGCGACGAGTAAGAATGAACAGGTATGATAAGGGATCAGATTCCAAAAATAATTCCGTGGAAATGCATGGATTCCAGTTGCTGCTACTGGAAGAAACTGGAATCCATGCATTTCCACAGAATTATTTTTGGAATCTGATCCCTTATCATACCTGTTCATTCTTACTCGTCGCTCGACTTATCGTGACTAAATTCAAGATGGCTGCAAACGCTAAACTTCATGAAGGACCTGTCTGTATAAATCGTCTTGTAAGTAAACTACCAGTGCTTTTTCAAAGTTCTCAATGTCTCGTTTTAAATGTCAGGGCCCTTGGAAGTCTACCAATGAAGTGTGGAGATACATTGAGCCTCGTAAATGGTGTAAAACAGTGATTTATTTGCATGGCTAGGCCGATGCCGGAGCACCACCATTGTTAGCATCGGCTAACTAGCGCCAGATTTTGGAGTGCAGGGGACAAGCCGAGATGGGCTATGAGACATACGTTCACACTCGGTATCATGTTTCAACACACTTTAGGTCAATATCACACCGGAATTCTCCTTTAACTATTATGTTCTTCATATCCTTGTCTCTGACAAGCTGAAAATAATGAGCGTAGGCTTATGTCTATCCAGCAAATAGAATCCGGCTTCGAGTCTGCTGCAGCCACAGTCATCTTCAACTACAGTAGGCTAGTATCAGGAGATAACGTTCTACTATTATGCACGATTTTTTCTTCTCTGTTGTTCTCGCGGTGGTGTTTGCGAATATGTAGCCTATAAAAAAACACACACCACTTATTTTTGGGTTAAAATGCATTGTAACGCGCGTAACTGAAATTTGTACCGAGTAAAATATTAACTAATTTTTTTTAGTAATGCCTTACATTACCACGTTACTGCAAACAGACCCACATTTTAATGTAGGGTCTGGGCACTCACCGTTCGCAGTGCTCAGTCCGAGGGGCGCGGGATAGTAAGTTGTCTTTCAAATTCCCTCTGCACGCAATAGGACGCAATAGGATATTTGTTTTCAAGTAGCAGGGAATTCAAGCCAAACCGTTGCAACTCTGCCACCAATCATTATGTTAAGCCCAACAAACGACTCTATACACGATTTCAATGCCTGATTAAGTTTCGATTTCTGGAGCTCACAAGTCGACAGAGAGTTGCTAGGCTAGCCCCATCAAACAGCAACATGCAGTAATTACATCACATTTGTAAAGAATTACTCCCACCGCTGCTAATACTGCGGCAATGAGGGCAGAGAGAGACAGCGGCAGCAGCAATGTGTTGGGTCCGCTGTAGTTCCCTCCGCTGTCGGCCTCTCCGCGGTCGTTCTCTCCGCTGTCGTTGCAGAGCCGTGAATAGCAGCAGCTGACCTTGTTGCCATTCCCAGCGTTGTCCACTGATGCGCTGACTGCCGCCCCTGAGCATGTGGCCCTGCTGGCACACTGTTTCACAATGACCTTCGTCCCATCTGTGGACACACAGGAGATGAGAGGAGAATAAGCCCTGCGCACCAGTAACAATAAACTATACTCGTAATCCTATTCCTTTACACATACTTGATTTATCCAGCCCACTGCGATTTTATTTCATCTTAAATGTTGCTATATGACACCCAGGGCTAGAGGTTGCCACCCTTGCACTTACTCATAGTGTCAATGGTGTACATGCAGGTATCCAAGGGAGGGTAGCAGTCTTGGCTGTTCTGGTTACACTGTTCACTGCTATTGGTGGCACTGCACACATAGCATTTCAGGGTGTCCACTGAACACAAAAACATTAGGCAGCATTGTTATGTTGCTGTTTTAGATAATATATTCCACAAATCTTTATTTGATAACAATGAAAATAAACAGCCGCCCTGATGGATTCAAAACTGCTCATGAACAAAAGAACATTCAACAATTCAACTAAATGCTACGACATTGAATCGCTATGTCTCAATACACTCAAGAGCAAGCAAGAACAGCAAAACTTGACACCTTTGCTGAGCTTGCTGGAAATATGAAAGTATTATAAAAATACTTTAGATCTTGCAGTGATGAAACATTACAGCATGAGGAAATATTTCATTGTTTTAATCAACTGAATTGATTATCAGTATGATTAATTAGTTGAAATTCAGCATTGATCAGTCTGTAATTTGACTTGTTTTATGTTATTGTTAATAAGAATGCTACAGTTTATGCTTCCCAAAGTCAGCATTTGTCCACTCCTTACCTGAATGCGCACACAAAAAGAGAACCAGTAGTCCAGGTAGATTCTTCATATTTGCAGAGCTATACATATATTCCACAAATCTTTATTTGATAACAATGAAAATAAACAGCCGCCCTCATGGATTCAAAACTGCTCATGAACAAAAGAACACTCAACAATTCAACTAAATGCTACGACATTGAATTGCTATGTCTCAATACACGCCCTCTTAGAGGAGATAGATAGATAGATAGATAGATAGATAGATACTTTATTGATCCCTAAGGGGAAATTCAAAAAGAGGAACCACCCAGAAGGGATTCTTTCACTAACATTCTTCCTGTCTGATGTAAAAAAATGACTGATGTCATCTTTAGACAATTCTTAGAGAACACCACTCCTTTTCTCATTAAGTGTGCTTGCAAAGCAGCACACTTTTTAAGTGTGCTTGCTGAAAGCAGCACACTTACTGTTCTTCTTAAGTTTTATTATTCCCGTCTCAAAGGTCACAAATTTGGTCCGAAACTTGACGTACATGATCCTTGGACCAAGCCTCACAAAAGTTACCAGAAGGATTTTTGATTTTCGGAAGCGTTTGCCCGTCACAGTCAAACGAAATCGGCAGCGAAGCTCCGAAACAGGAAGTCGCCCATATCTCAGGAACACTGTCACATATCGATACCAAATTTTGCATATGAACTCGGGACTCCAATGTGAGGGTGCACAAGCTAAAAAAAAAAAAAAAACATTCCAAAAGTTTACATCATTTGGCAAACCACCCTCATTTGGTATCCGTCATCCTCCACCTTTGCTGCTGTAATTCTGCCACAATGCCTTGCTAGTGTACACAGGGTCTCTATACAGTCTTGCCACACTCATCAATTCATTGCTCTGCCATGGGTGTTTATGGACTTACAAACTAAAATTCTAAGGAGAACATTAGCTACATATAGCTGACAAAGTACAGTTGTTTTCACATTTATGATATTCAAATCAAAATTTTCATTATTGTTAAATATCATGATGGGAGAGTATTATTAAAAAAGTTACAAGTATGCAAATTCATATGTTTACAGGAAATTAGATTTTACTGTGTTGTTTTGTTGTAAAGACATGCAAGGCATTTTGGGCCATGTAATAGACAAACAGTGGTCGGCAGCGTAGCCTATGACTTGATTTCCATACGTATTAATATGAATAGGTGTTTCTGTAAACCTAGGGACAATAAACAGCCATCTCTGTTACAAAAGCGAGCTGGTAATCACGCACTGAAGAGGGAACTACGATTAAAAAAAAAAAAAAAGCATGGAGTTGACGACAGAACAAGCAGGAAATGTCACGTTAATGTTAATACATCTGAACGCTAGGTGGCAAAGTTGTATTACATTTCACATCTACATACGGTGAGATCATTACAATTATGTGAGCTTCACAAGTAAGGAAGGTGCAAATATTATGTAATTTATAATAATAAACTATTGGAAATGTTATTTCTTGTTTATTCTAATTGCAAACCACACACATCCATTCGTAATCACGTACACATTTAATACTGAAAGACTCTCATTTCGTTTATTTATTTATTTATTTTTTAAAGTATATTTTTTGGGCTTTTTATGCCTTTAATTATAGGACAGTGGAGAGCGACAGGAAGTGAATGGGAGAGAGAGCAGGGGTGGGATCCGGAAAGGACCACGGGGAGGGAATCGAACCCGGGTCGCCGGCGTACGGTGCAGGTGCCCCAGCCAGTTGCGCCATAGCTGGGGCCTCTTTTCATTTATTTGATGTTGCCTAGCAACCCTGGGTGCAGCCAGAGAATGTCTAAGCCTAGTTCAGTTTCAGAGTGAAGAGTTCGTGGCCAAACATGTGCCCAAAATATCGGTTTCCATGTGTATGTGCTGGATGGTGTGCGTCCTTTATGAAAGTAAGTGTTTTATAGAGTTACAGACATAATAGTGCAGCAGATTATTAAAAAAATCGTTCACTTTGGTATAGAAGCATGAAATTTGGCACAGATACTCTCTAAGGGCCACTATTTTGGAAAAAGGCGCTGGCCACTCAAAAATTCAATATGGCGGCCATTTTTCAAGATGGCCATTGCTATTCAATGCTTATTATATCAATTATTCAAACAGTGATCTAAGCATACAATTTCATACAAATACTCTCTAAAGGAAATGCTAATGGAAAAAGATGCTTGTCCCTCAAAAATTCAAGATGGCCGCCATTTTTAAAGATGGCCACTGTTCCTGTCGAATATTAATCATTTCAATTGTTCAAATGGTGATGCAAGCATACAATTAGGCAGAAATACTCTTCAATGAACACTCTTTTGGGAAAAGGTATGTGCCACTCAAAAATTCAGGATGGAAACCATTTTTCAAGATGGCTGCCATTCCTGTCCTATGTTCATTGCCACGGTTTCCAAAAAGTGACACAGAAAATATGCCACAAATATTCTGTTAAGGCCACTTTTTGGAAAAACTGGATGGCCAATAAAAAATTCAAGATGGAGACCTTTTCCAAGATGGCTGTCATTTTGGTAGTATGTACACTGATGCACACATGCATGTTATCAAAAATATTCTAACGGCCACACTTTTAGAAAAAGGCAATCACAAAAATTCAAGACGTTTTTCAAGGTGAGTGTTGCTTTAATAGTGTACTCTGTTAAAAGGAAGGATTGCAAAAATAACATAAGTTCTATTCACATTTTTACCAGCTCAAAGGCCTTGTGGTTAGAGTGTCCAGCCTGAGATTGAGAGGTTGTGCCCTGCCAAGTCATAATAAAGACTGTTAAAAATGGTAGTCAATGCCTCCCTGCTTGGCAGTCAGCAAGTGTTGTATTGGGGGCAACATATCCAGGAAGGTGTTCATATACATCACGGTCCAGAATCAGGAAATCGGCTCTCGCCCACTGCAAACTTACTTTTTTATTCACATTTGCAATTGCACAGTTCTGTGCAAGTGAAACTGTTGTGGAAAAATTGGTCCACTTTCCGAATCCAATGAGCAATTAATCACTTAAATATTTACTAATTAGCACTCTGAAACAAGGCGTCCGAAAGAGACAATGCAGACAGGAGAGCTCTGAAGACAGATAAGCAATAGGGTGAGGTGAGATGTCATCAGCTCGCGCCCCCCGATGAGATCTGACTAAAAGATGGCTGCGGCCTATCTTTTATACTCCTTAACCTTAGAGTTGGGCCCTCTCCTCTCGTCACTCTCGAAAGACACCTGTTGGCCAATCAGCATCCACCAGGGTTACGAATATTGGTGGAAACCATTTTCCCATCATGCATAAAAATATATGCAAGACTGTCTGGTTCTGGGTCTTTCTGGTTCTATCCAGGTGTAAGCAAGGCTTCTTATCTTGCTACCCAGTGTTCGAATTATACCGTGAGCTTCGGGGGGTACAGCTATTTCGATTGGTGACGTCACTCTCCATTTTACATACGCTTACACACATGATTTCACACTTGTGGTTCACAGTGAATTTTCCTTTGAAATATACCGGTAGGTCATATGACCGTGGCTGGCTGGCGACAGGGTTGAATTTGGGTAAACACTGTTTCAAGGTGCGCCACAGTCAAAAAATAGTGCAATGCAAACATGGAAATGCATACAGACCAATAACACGGAAAATGGCAAACATACAACTTAAGTTTAAGACCCAGAGTTGTTTACAGATGGTCCACAGAAAGTCTCCCGTTTAATAGCCAAGTTCACCTAGCCTAAATACTAGGCTAGCCTTTGGTTCATTTTTCTTTGGAAAACAAATATCTTCACGTTGTTTAGCGTAGGGCATTTCACATAATGTAGCCTAGTGCATTGTGAGCCGGGTGTTATATCACAAAACGTTTGTGCAGCAATACGCTTTTAAGAAAGGCTGATAATGGCAACGAGGAAAGACATTTCAGGTCCAATTGATTATTATATGTTCACATTGCGTTTCAAACAAACTGCAGGTAACGTTGCAATTATGGGTGTATGGGCATTTGCTTAAAAAAGGTTGAGAACCACTAATCTACATGCGAAATTCCCTGAATATTAATGCAAATTCCCTTATTTATTTAGACATTAAGAATGAAATTGCACAAAATGATAAATCGCCTCATTAAACCTTTCCCGTGTAAGTATATCTATGGAACTCCTCCTATGGCGTGTGATTAGGCCTGCTTTTTAAGCTAAGCAGAAGCAATGGTCGTGGCCGCTGAGTGGAAGGGAGACCTACGGTTAGACCATAGCGATCTTGCTACTCAATGTTTTTCTAAGGTTGGCTATCACTATGTTACAAAGGCAGTGAAATATTAGACAAAAATATATGGCCAGTTGGCCTTGCTGTTATCATCACCATATCTTGAATTTCCCCTTGGGGATCAAGTATCTATCTATCTATCTATCTATCTATTTATCTATCTATCTATCTATCTACCAGCTATACATCATCCTCTCTCTCTTGACCATCTAATGAGAGGCCTAGTGTCTACTGTATCCTCCTGCACCCCACTCCTTGACTGCAGGTCTGGTCTGTTCAAGATGTGAACAGGCCTTGAAGTCTCATAATAATTGCAGTAATATTAAAGTTTATAAAACCATACATGCATCCTTTAAGTCATAGAAATCCACCACAAAACCCAATCTAAAACATTTGCATCTTCCACAGCACTCTGATTTGCAGCCACACATGGCTAGCTGTTTACAACTTTGTGCAACTGGTGCATTTGCTGTCCAGAAGACCCCCCCCCCCCCCCCCCATTGTTCACCAAGTTTTTTCCAGTCAGCAGGACTCTCTGCTTCTGGCTGACACTGGGTTGCTTGACCCCATATGCAGCCTGCCTGATATGCAGCACGTTTAGTGTGTTGAAGCAGAGCTGCCCTTGTTGGAGGAATGGCTTCATATGGCCTCTGCTTTCGGGCAAACATGTCAAGTCTAGCCTCATCTACACTAACAGCTGTGCTTGATCGATCATACAGCAGGACCACAAACTTCTCAAGAATCTCCAGGTCACTATTGTGAAAGAGTGGTTAAGGCCGAGGGGTTATCCTTTTACCACCTCAATCATAGACATCCCAGGTAAAAAAGTAGTGTACTTTAGTGTGTTAGAAATATGATTAAAGTATATGAAGTATAAAGCAAGTATGCTTACACTTTTTGTACTTTATGTAAAGTATGTTTAATGTGTACTTTTAGAAAGTATACTTCAAAGAAGATGTTATTAAGTGCAACTTCAGTGTACTAAAATTAAACATACTTATTGTGCAATATTCAAAGTGTTTTTGTAATGTACTTTTCAAAAGTGTACTTTGTTGTTAGTGTATTTTAAATGGTAAAGAAGTTTATTTAGTTTAAGTGTATTAAATTGCTAATATTTAGAGTTGTAATATAGTGTACTTATGGAAAGTATATATTTTTGGTAGGCCTAATACATTGTTTGTATAGTTTCATAGTCATCTCACCTTTAATAAAATACTAATGTGTGTAGCCTTTAGGGCTGATATGTCAGCCGCATGGATGGCAATGTGCAATAACCTAGCCTAGACACACTGATCTATCAGTTTTGGTCATCAAATAATATTTTTCTTTTGTTGATTTTGTGTCTTAGTAAGGTAGTAGCCTATACATTTGTGATGTAGAGCAGGGGTCCCCAACCTTTTATGTAGCATGGACCGGTTTGATTCCCATTTTTTTTTCACGGACCGGCGGGGGTGGGGGGGGGGGTGGTTCGGGGGTTCCATGTTCCATATGTGTTGTGCATGCATTACTTGAAAATAACTAGCTCCAGTTATGTATGAACAGTGAAGGTAACAAACTCTTAAAAAAAACGTGAACTTGAAGAAGTAAAAAATTGAACAATATTAACTATGAATATTGAACAACTTGAAGCTACATCTATCAAGTGTGAACATGCTTAACAAAATATGGGAACAAAACATGGCAACTAAACGTGCATTACGAATATAATCAGTGGGAGCCCTGTGCTTGTTTCCCTGCAACAACAAGGTTCCATATGGGGGTGATGGAAGACAGTGACACCCTCAGTGTGTTTGAAATGTCCAGTCGATTGCGCAATTTGGCCTCGCATAGATACGTGGTGGGAAATGGTAGCAACGTTTTCAGCGATTTTACGGCTATCTCTTTGGTTTTGATCCAAAAACCCGCCAGAGAGGTTTCCTCATACACACTCTTAAGACCATCATTTGCAATTTCTCAACTGCTCTTCCTCCTGCGCTGACAAGTTAGGACAATTCGGGATATTGACAAATGGGTTGCGGACCCACTCATTGGTTTGCCGTGGATCTTTGGAGGATGGGAAGTAACGCTCAAACTCATTTGAAAGCGCAACAAGGTGATCGCGCACCAGCTGCGAGAGAAAGGGCCCTGCCTCAGTCTCTCCCAAAACCCCCAATACTGTTTGGAACATATCTGGTCCACTCGTCGTCCCCACAAATCAAGCTTGGCTTTAAATGCAGCGACTTTATCTGCCAGTTTAAAGACAGTCGTCATTCTCCCCTGGAGTGACAGGTTGAGGTCATTAAGCAACCCGAATATGTCACACAGGTAAGCGAGTTTTGACACCCAGTCCTCATCACTAGAATGTGCAGCTAACGGTGACTTTTTTTCTGTAAGAAATCTCTGCGGCGGCTCTCGCAACTCAAATACTCTGGCCAGTGACCTGCTAAAGATGCTTGTTTTTTGTTGCTCATTCTAGCACTTCGTGTGACACTACCGTTCGCCAAGAACTGATCAAGTGAAGTGAGCTGAGCAGCGCTGAAGGCAATATGTAAAGTGTTGAAGGCGGGACAGACAGACGTAAGAAAATAGACCTTGCAAAATGCAAACATGCGTGCAATCAAACAACTGCATATAGGCCTATGCCATGTAAAAACGTGACATTATTGCGAATTAAATTGAGTTTAGTTTGCATGCATTTAAAAAAAAAAAAAAAACTCATGTCATAGGCTACGGCCCGGTTAGGAATGTCCCGCGGACCGGTACCAGGCCGCGGCCCGGTGGTTGGGGACCGCTGATGTAGAGGTTGTGAGAGGATGAATGTGGCATTTTGTTAAATTTATAGGCAACACAGTTAAATGTTTAGGCAGTCCAGTTGACCAATAACATGGCTGTTTGAATTTGAAATGGAGTGGGCAGATCTGTCCACCTTTTGAGCAAAACGTGGTGTGAGCAAACATTAACGTTATTTTATACAGTCTATGCTTGTAACTTTATTTGCAAGACAGATGGACTGTAGAGACCAGAAAATGCATACGTTTACGTCCGTATAAGGTTACAGGTTTGTCCAAATTAAAGATACCATAAATTCTAGTCATGCCAGAGACGTTGGTCCTACAGAGCCAGAAGGACTCGTCATATGAGATAACAAGGGCTGAAGCCAGTTGGATCTAAAGTGCCAAGTTATTCGTTATCAGGTGAGTCCCAAAGCATATTGTTAAATTATTCTGATGTAGCTTACTCTTTATGACCTTCGGTAGTCTTGTGGAGAAGTTAAATTGATGGCTTAGCAATCTTTCAAGAGTTTGTTTTTATCCTTGCTAGTACAAGCTAGCAATGCCAGATCACGTTAGCTAATTTAGCTAACGTTAACGTCATAAACGTCGACCCAGATCCCTATCAAGAAGAAAACGTAAGTTACGCATGTAACTATGGATCTGTGAGACCGAGGGATGACCGTCACTACGGTCTAAAAAAGGAATGATCACCTTCGTTCTGCCTATCACCGAGACCATATGTCAACAAAGTCATGTCCATGACCTCAGGAAGCAGAACGACTCGAGCTTGTAAATAGCGGAGATTGCTCCCGGTTCAGTCTCCTACCTTGAGCGCCTCAGGACCGAGCGACAAGGATAGTGACGGTCATCCCTTGGTCTCACAGATCCATAGTTACATGCGTAACCTCACTCTGACTGTCACTACGGTCTAAAAAAGGGATGACACATACCAAAAAAGTCGCGAGGAGCTCTAAGCTAACCATTAAAACCTCGCTCGGTCACGGACATGAGGGCAGCGTCGCCAACCGGAGCTGGGCGAGTGACGTCCACCCTATAAAACCTGGTAAAAGTGCAAGGCGTCGCCCATGAAGCCGCTGCACAGATATCGCTTGCTGGTACTCCCCTAAGGGCAGCCCAAGATGTAGCCATACTCCTGGTGGAGTGAGCCCTTGTACCCGAAGGGACTGGCATTCCCAGAGCCCGGTAGGCATGGGAAATAACCTCAACCAGCCAATCTGACAGCCGCTGTTTGGAAAGCGGTAGCCCCTGCTTCGCCGCTCCATAACAGACAAAAAGTTGAGTGTTCCCTCCTCAACGACTGTGTACGGGCCAGATAAGCTCCCAAAGCCCTGACTGGGCACAGAGTGAGCAACTTGTCGCGCTCTGCCTGTGAGGCAGCAGACGGCTGGAATTGGGTCAGCTCCAGAACCTGGTTGATAGACTGCTGATTTAGAACCTTAGGCAGGAAGGCTGGATTAGGCCAAAGTGACACGCCAGTGCCCCCTGCCTGCCACCTCAGGCAGTCTTTGCTGACGGAGAGGGCGCACAGCTCCCCGACGCGCCTGGCCGAACAAAGAGCTAGGAGAAAGCAAGTTTTCAAAGACAACAATCGCAGACCTGCGTCTAAAATGGGCTCATACGGGCCTTCAGTAAGAGACATTAAAACAGTGGGCAAATCCCAGTTTGGTGCCCGCAAAGTGCGAACTGGACGCAACCGGCGGGCCCCTTTTAAAAACTGACCAATCAGTGGATGCCTACCCAAGGGCCTGTTATCCGCACCCTGGTGAAAGGCTGAAATGGCCGAGGCATAAACCTTCACAGTACTGACCGCCTTGCCTTGATCCAAATAGGACTGCAAGAAGCGCAAAACTTGAGGCACAGGGCAAACCGCTGGCTCAAGACCCAAGCTGGCACACCAATCCGAAAAGATCCTCCACCTGAGTGCATAGCAAGCTCTAGTAGAAGGAGCCCTGGCGTTGTTCAGAGTCTCCTGCACAGACTCAGCTAGCTGTTCAATGACGGACTCTGCAGGGGCCAAACCCACAGGCGCAGGGCACCTGGGTTCGGATGCCAGATCTGCCCGTCTGCTTGGGACAGAAGATCCGCCCGGCAGGGTAACTGCCATGGCTGACCCTGCAGGAGCCTGAGAAGGTCTGGGAACCAAGGCCTCGCCGGCCACCGTGGAGCAAACAGGAGAACTGTGTGTCGGCCCTCCCTGATCCTCCGCAGGACCTGAGGTACAAGAGGGGATGGAGGAAAAGCGTACAACAAGCCTGTCGGCCAGTCTTGTGACAGAGCATCCAGGCCCAAACTGTGTCCCTGTCCCACGAGAGAGTACCACTCTGGGCAGTGAGTCGTTTCCGCTGACGCAAACAGGTCCACTTGTGCAGTCCCATACTGAGCCCAGACCTGGCTGACCACCTCTGGGTTCAATCTCCATTCCCCCGGGAGTGGCCCGGTCCTGGAGAGAATGTCGGCGCCCTGTTCTCCACGCTCGGAATGTGTACTGCCCTCACTGAAGCCAGACGCGGCCATGCCCATGACAGCAACTCCTCCGCCACCTGGAGGCACCGCCGGGACCTCGTGCCGCCTTGGTGATTGACATGGTACACCGCCGAGGTGCTGTCCGACCTCACCAGAACATGTTGGCTTCGCAACCCTGGCAGGAACCTCTGCAGGGCGAGATGGATGGCCTTCAGCTCGAGGACGTTGATGTGCTCTGATGTCCAGGAGGGCGGCCACACGCCCCTCGCTGACAGCCCTTCCCAGACAGCTCCCGAGCCTGTCAGAGAAGCGTCTGTCGAGACGACTTGCCTCTTTGGAGGAAGGCCCCCCAGTGGAACCCCCTGGAGTAAGAACCTCCTGTCCCTCCAAGGACGCAGGGCTCGGATGCAAGCAGGAGACACCCGCAACTTCACATGCCTGTCGTCCCTCGGGTGGAGCTGAAAGGCATTGAACCAACACTGCAGGGGGCGTGCCTTCAGCAGGCCCAAGGGCAGTACCGCAGCTGCCGCGGCCAGTAAGCCCAACAGCCTCTGGACTTTGTGGGCGGTGACCAGTCTGCCCAGCCGAAAGCCTGTCAGAGCCTCGGTCAATCTGTCTGCCCTCTGTGGAGTGAGAGACGCCGTCATGCTGACCGAGTCGAGGAGGACACCAAGGAAGTCCGCCTGCTGGCAGGGCTGCAAGTTGCTCTTTTTCCAGTTGACCGTGAAACCCAGGGCCTGGATATGGGTCAGAACTGTGTTGGTGTCGTGCACCACCTGCACCTGAGATGGGGCACAAATTAGAGTCGTCCAGGTACGGTAGGATCTTTAGGCCCTGGACCTGGAGGGGGGCTAGCGCGGCTGCCACCACGCAAGTAAAAATTCTGGGGGCCAGTGAAAGGCTAAATGGGAGGACCTGAAACTGGAACACCCTGCCTTGGAAGGCGAAGCGGAGGAAGGACCTGTGTGCTGGGCAGATAGGGACGTGGAAGTACGCGTCTTTTAGATCCAGAGATGTAAACCACTCCCCTTCCTGGATGGAACGAATCACTATTCCAACGAGGACCATTTTGAATGGCAGCACTTTGAGGTACTGGTTCAAGGGCCTGAGGTCGAGGACCGGCCGGTAACCTCCGTCTTTTTTGGGCACAATAAAATATTTGGAATAAAACCCAGTGTGCTGTGCGTGCGGCGGTACTTCTGAGATGGCCCCTTTCAGAAGCAACTCCTGGACCTCCTTGACAAGCACGGAATTTAAAAGGGGGTCTTTCACAGATGTCATCTTGACCCCTGAAAACGTAGGGGGCCGCTGTCGAAACTGTAGGCGGTAACCGTGAGTCACCGTAGCCACATCCCAAGAGTCTGGCACAATCCCTTCCCAGGTCCTGGACAGCTGGGAAGGGCAATCGACGGGCAGCCCCGGATCCCTAGGCAGGACCGCCACCGCGGCCTGCACCTCTGCCTGCGCCCCGTCGAGGTCTTCGCTGTCCTCTGGGCCAGGGAGTTGGGGCTGAGCCCTGGTCTGATGCACGAAAGCGCCGGTCCCGCGGGGCAGCATAGTTGATACTTACCTGTGGTGTTCGGGCGGGCTGCCACCGCCCATACTTACCTGATGCTGCCCTGTGGGGAACCGGAACCCGCCTGTGGCACACACGCTGACCAGTTTCTCTAGAAGCGCCAGCCTGTTCCACTCTGTCCAGCACCCCTTGGGAGTCTGGATGGAACACATGCCCAGGCACCACGGGGAGACCTAACAGGTCTGATGGCATCAGGGAGAGAGGTTTGGGCAAGCCACACCTGTCTACGGCACAGCACCGCAGAGGCCATAGCACTCCCCACATCACGCGTCAGCTGGGAGTGGGCTGACAGTGCGGCATCCACCAGGGCCCTTGCATCATGGTCCTCCGGGTTCATAGTTTTTCGCAGAGCCGCCAGAGTGATAGCCAGGGCGTTGCCCATACGGGCTGCCCGTGCTGATGCGTCAAAGCAGTGAGTGATGAGACGGTCCGTCTTGGCACACTCCTTACGCGGGCAGTGTGGATTGGGAGATGCATTGGCAGGCCCCAGGGAAGTCCAGGCAGCGACGGACTGCTCGACCGGTGGCATATCCCCCAGCCCTGAGTCGGCCGGATAGGCAGCCTTCGCCAGCTGACGGCAACCTGGATTGAATTGGGGGCGCTGTAGCGACTTACCCCATGCCGTCCGCAGCACCTTCGTGTAATCCTCTGCCACGGGTATACAGGGTGGTGGGTTGCTATGCGAGACGCCTTCCCAGACTTCCCCCAAGGGAAGCCATGTCTGGCATAGGGGCCTGAAGACCCAGGATCTTGGAGGCACACAACACCCGTGACATCAGGGAGCCGACAGGGACCTCCCCTGGCACCGTGGATTCATCGGTTGGCTCCACCATGTCTGAATGCAGCTCATCCAGGAGGCCGTCCCCGCTTACGTCCTCGATCGTAGAACAAGGGGCATGGAGTGACAGCACATCCACATCGCCCAGATCAACATCCGCACCATGGCTCTCAGGCCTGGATGGGGAGAGACCTCCCTGGCCAGGGGGCAGAGAAGAGGATGACGTGCCCTGGAGACCCTCCAGCCTGTCCATCCTCCTAGCCAGAGCCTGGAGAGATGAGAGTCTGAAGCGACTCTGTGCCATCACCCTCGGTCACGGCAGCTGGAGCCGGGCGCTTAGCAGGTCCAGGGACCTCCACCTGATCATGCCCGGAAGGGGACTCATGTTGCCGTTTACGCTTGTGCATATGCTTACGGCCATGCCTATGAGAGTGGGATGGTCGGTCGGGTGAGCGCCGCCTGTCCCGTCCACGCACGTGGCCACATGCCTGGTCAGCCCGGCGGAGCCGTTCCTCCCTAGGAAGGTCACAGGCTGCGCTGCAGGGGCTGTCGACATCCTCCAGGAGGTGGGCGGCCCCAAGGCAAGCGTGACACTCTCTGTGCCCGTCATTGGGGGCCATCGTGGCCCTACAGACTCCGCAGTAGTGTGCCGCCATAGCCTACCACAGAAAAACACAATGCAATACAACACAATACAATACAATAAGGCACTTACCTTGGCCGTACAACGCACTGGGTCTGCAAGCAGCAGCCCGTAAAGAGATACAGCAGTGGTTTAATACAGTACACGGGTGGCCTGAAGCAGCGTGCGGACACGCTTAGCAGGCTCACACTGGCCCAGCTAGCTGCGGACAGCAGCGACGGGGTACACAACAGATACACAAAGAAGGCGGCCACCACTGCGCGAACGCACGCGCCGACGTACACCAGTGGACAACACAAGACACACAGCAGCCCGCACCTCGTGCAAGACTGCACCTAGCAGACACAAACAGCTAAACTTACCTTTTGCAAGTAGCCTAGCACACAACAACAAAGCTAACAAGAAGCACACAGTAACATTAGCGCCTAAACGGCCGAGCACATACGCGCTGATCAGGCCCACACAGGTTCCGGCTGCCAGAGCAGTAAACAGAAATAACAACGGTGGCCCACGCCAGTGCGCAAACGCACCCAGCAGGCTCACACCAAGCCCAACTAGCCGCGAACAGCCAGATAAGGTACACAGTAGTTAACAAAAACAACCCGAAAACCTGGCACACACAAAAGGAAAAATAACACTGAAACGGCGGCCCGCAGCAGTGCGCGAACGCAGGCAAGCAGGCTCACCCTAGCCCCTCCGCCGTGCGGTATGGGGCGAACTCAGGAAAGGCGTCAACAAGTTAACAAAGTTAAACAAAGTTTTCTGAAAACACAAAGGTTACTGCACATGCAGACTAACAAACACAGTCAAGCAAGAAAACAGTGAAAGTACGTACTCACGTATCACAGGTCTCAGATGAGGCGATCAAGGTGAGAGACTGAACCGGGAGCAATCTCCGCTACAAGCTCGAGTCGTTCTGCTTCCGGAGGTCATGGACATGACTTTGTTGACATATGGTCTCGGTGATAGGCAGAACGAAGGTGATCATTCCTTTTTTAGACCGTAGTGACGGTCAGAGTGAGGTCGAAACAGATCTACCACTGCATGAAAAGTGTGATTTTCGTCCCCGTAAACGACCGGAGATCTCCCTCATTTTCGGTAGTTGACGACAATTTGCAACCCGCGCTTGTCGCCGTTTGTCTGTGCCACAAATTGTTTGGAACCGGACAATGACGTATGTGGAGAGCTTTCAGAGTGCTAATGGCCCTAATTAGCATATGAATGCAGCGAAACCGCGGCTGGCCAGGCCTGGCTTGAATATCCTTACTCAGTATTGGATGAAACCACCACTTTCGAACAAGAAAAATCACTCGTGATTGGCAACAAAACCACACCTGGCCAGGCCAGGCTTGAATTTCCTTACTCAGTATTGGATGAAACCACAACTTTCAAACAAGTAAAATCACTCGTGATTGGTTGGCAGATCCCCAATAATAATGTGTGTGTATATATATATATTTATTCATATTATGCTGTATATTCATGTTATCCTATGTAGGCTACTACACTATTATTAGGCTACCATCAAGGACATGAATGAATTTATAGAGGAAATTAACATTTGCCAGTGTAATGTGTTTAGTAACTAGTAATAAAAGATGTCCACACTTTGGGCTCCACGTTAACTCACGTCTTTACTCAGTCAACTGTAGGTTCACATATATGCCTATGAGAGTGGGATGGTCGGTCGGGTGAGCGCCGCCTGTCCCGTCCACGCACGTGGCCACATGCCTGGTCAGCCCGGCGGAGCCGTTCCTCCCTAGGAAGGTCACAGGCTGCACTGCAGGGGCTGTCGACATCCTCCAGGAGGTGGGCGGCCCCAAGGCAAGCGTGACACTCTCTGTGCCCGTCATTGGGGGCCATCGTGGCCCTACAGACTCTGCAGTAGTGTGCCGCCATAGCCTACCACAGAAAAACACAATGCAATACAACACAATACAATACAATAAGGCACTTACCTTGGCCGTACAACGCACTGGGTCTGCAAGCAGCAGCCCGTAAAGAGATACAGCAGTGGTTTAATACAGTACACGGGTGGCCTGAAGCAGCGTGCGGACACGCTTAGGACGTCTTTACTCAGTCAACTGTAGGTTCACATATACGCATGTCCGTATCACGTGATGATCGTATAACATCCTGGCACCTCATTTACGTGTGATCATTCTATTACATCTCCCCCTTGAGATTCTTACAATCTTAACACTAAAATGATCAACATTGGCTAGAAACATAACTTAAGCCTTATTAAAGCAATATTCTGTAAGTTATATTACTAAACTAAAGGAAAATGTGTATGGTCTTCTGGAACTCATTGTAAAACCAACCAGTACATTAATTCACAATAGACTTTGCTGGAACTCTTTTCCCATTAATTAAAGATGAAACTCTTTGCATTGGAACTCATTGGAGTGCAATATTACCAATCTCTTACATCACAGTACACAGTGTGATTGTCATTGCTGGAACTCTTTTCACATTAACAAGACATTCATTTTCATTGCTGGAACTCTTTTCACATTAATAATACATTCATTGTCGCGACCTCCCTTTTTTTTTTTTTTTTTTAGTTAGGCTAGCGACACAACCTTTCACAAGTCCAGTCTCTGAACTGGTCTGCTGAACATGCCCGACCTAGTCTGAGTCAAGCCATCAGCAACTGTGCTGGTGTCAACCTCTGTGGGGCTTCTCCCTGGGTCGCTGAACAGCTGCTCTGGTGGAGGATCCAGAGTACCCGATGCTGCTGACCTCACGCTGGGCACCGCCTGAAAATGGCGATGGTTGCGGCGAAGTGTGGCTCCCTGCTCTGTCTCCACAAGGTAGGATCTCGGTGTGATGCTCTCGCCAGTCACCACAGCTGGGGTGACCCAGGACTTTTGATGGTCCAGTCTGGTGAGGACGTGGTCCCCTGCCCTAAGTGTTGGAAGGTTCCTCACTCCGTGGCGTTGGTTGTAGTAGTGGGTTTGTTTCCTTTTCTCAGACGCGTCCTTGGCTGCAACGCTCTGCTTGTTAGGCCATCTCGGTTGTAGGTTGCTGTCAAGAGTAGGCAGAGTGGTTCGAATCTTGCGGCCCATTAAGAACTCTGCTGGGCTTACCCCAGTGCTGCTGCACGGAGTAGATCTGTAGCACATGAGTGCCAGGAGAGGGTCCTTTTGTCTCAGGATCCCTTTGGCTTTTGCACCGCTCTTTCGGCGTGCCCGTTTCCTTGCGGGTGGTGCGGGCTCGATGTGATGTGTGTGAAGTCTAATTCACGTGCCAGTTCCTTGAATTCTTCACTCAAAAACTGTGGGCCATTGTCACTAATCACTTCATTTGCTATCCCATAGCGGGCAAAAGTAGCTTTCAGTTTCGTGACTACTTGGGCAGTAGTGGTGGTGGGCATGTGGAGAATCTCAATAAACCGTGAATAGTAGTCAGAGATAACTAAATAGTTCTGTTTGTTGCATTCACACATGTCCATGCCAATTCTTTTCCACGGCCTGTCCTGGAGAGGTGTGGAGATCAAAGGTTCTCTGGACTGAGCTCTCCTTTGTTCCTGACAAGGCTGGCAGGCTAAGACTTTCTGCTTGATGTGATCTGCTATACCTGGCCACCAGACGGCAGAGTTGGCTCTGTCTCTGCATTTAGTAAATCCCTGATGACCATCATGGATACGCTCTAACACATCCACTCTCAATTTCTCTGGGATTACTATCCTATTGCCTCTAATAACCAGGCCCTGGTGAGCTGACAGCTCGTGTCTCATGGGGAAGAACTCCCTAACGGTTGGATGTGTCTTACCTATGTGGTCAGGCCAACCGGACTGTATGTATCTGGTCACAGCTTGTAGTGTGTCATCAACAGCCGTGGCAGCTCTGATGCTGTTCATTCTCCCCTCTGTAGCCGGCATGTTGTCGATAATGGATGCTACGTAGCATTCCACATCCACGTTTGTATCGCCTCCATCCTGCGCATCTCCTACTGGGCTCCTGGACAACGCGTCTGCCGTGACAAGGGTTTTCCCTGGTGCATACTCCGCCGTAGGGTTGAACCTCATTAGTCGCATCAGGAGTCTCTGGCAGCGGATGGGGACAGTATCCAGGTCTTTGGAGTTCATAAGCGGGACTAACGGTTTGTGATCTGTGATCAGCCTGAACCCCTCTAGGCCGTGTAAGTATTTCCCAAATCGTTCGCAGGTCCAGACGCTCGCCAGGCACTCTTTTTCAATCTGAGCGTACCTGGTCTCCGCCCCACTCAGACGCCGTGAACAATAGGCCACAGGCTTCCAGCCCTCAGTGTGCAGTTGCATCAGCACGCCCCCGATGCCGTAGCTGCTGGCATCTGCAGAGACAGCAGTGGGTTTGTTGACATCATAAAACGCCAGAGTGGGTGGGGTTGTAATAAGTTCTTTGATGCGTTGGAATGCTGACTGCTGTACTGGACCCCATGTCCACGCAGATTTGGACTTCAGCAGTTCGTACATGGGCTGCCCCACTGCAGCTAGGTTCGGGATGTATTAACCTAAATAGTTCACCATCCCGAGGACTCATGGACATTAGTGGGTGGAGTCAGATTGCTTATAGCGGACATCTTGGCTGGGTCAGGCCGTGTGCCGTCTGCGTCGATCTCGTGGCCCAGGAAATGTAGTCTTTGCTGTCTCAAGGCACACTTTTCTGTATTTAGCTTCAACCCAGCTGTCTCTAGGCGCTCCATGACCCAGCACGACGAAGGTCTACAACAGGTCATATCTTTTCCATGTACTATGATGTCGTCCATGTAAACAGCTGTCCCAGGTCTAGTGTTCTACCATTTTCCTTTGAAAGATTTCGGGTGCACTAGATATCCCAAATGGGAGTCGTTTGAAACAGTACCTGGCAAATGGTGTGATAAAGGTTGTCAGTCTCTGACTATCCTTGTGCAGCGGTATTTGCCAGAACCCTGCCGCTGCGTCTAATGAGGAGAACACTGTGGACCCACTCAGCTCAGCAGTGATCTCTTCTGCTGTTGGCAAAACGAATCTCTCTCTCTTAACGGCCTTATTCAATTTTAGCAGGTCAACACAAATACGCACCTGTCCGGATTTCTTGGGAGCAGGCACCATGGGAGCGCACCACTCCGTGGGCTCTGTCACCTTTTCTATGATGCCTTTAGTTTCCATCCTGTCCAGCTCCAGCTTAACAGGCTTCATGAGGGGAATGGGGACTCTGCGGGCAGTGTGGACGGCATAGGGTTGGGCATCCTCCTGGAGCACTATTCGCACCGGCTGTGTTTTTAGCAGGCCAAACTCTTCTCCGGAGTCACGAACCTCATGAATCCTCTTCACGAGCCCCATTGTCTGCGCCACCGCTCTGCTAAGCAGGTTACTCACACTCTCTCCTCTAACTACGTAGACTCTGAATGAGTGCTTCTTGTTCTTGTGCCACACGTACGCTGTGAATCGGCCAATACAGTTCAGTCGCCCGCCTGGACTGCACAGCACGGTCTTTGATGGGAAAAGTTCAGTCACTCGACTGAGATTTTTGAAAGTATCTTCACTCATAATGCACACATCCGCTCCAGTGTCTATTTTGAAACTAACTGGCGTGTGGCAGATGTTCAGCTTTACTGTCCATTGCCCACCACTGCTTGAGGATGTGCTTTTTACTGAGCCTAGAAAGTAAGCTACATTTTCTTCATGCTCGCTGACTTCGCTAACTATCATTTTACTTTTGCACATTCTTTCCCAGTGCCCAATCTTCTTGCACTTGTTGCATGCGGACTTCATTGCTGGACAATGTTCTTGAATCTTGTGCATCATCTTCCCACATCTGCTACATGTCTTTCCCCGTGTTGTTCATTTTCGTTGTATTTCCGTTCATCCATTTTGAATTTGCTAAAGCCCCGCGCGACCTCCTCTACAGCGCACGCAGTAGCCTCACCTTGCTGGCTAACTTGAGCTTTCACCTCCTTCTGTTGATGAGCCTCCTGAACTGTCATCTCTAACGTGAGATTCGGGAGAAGCTGCAGTTTTCGGGAGAGTTCTTTGTCCCTGATGCCCACCACAATTCGGTCCCGTATGTGCTCCTCACGAGTAACTCCAAAATCACAGTGCTCAGAAAGTTCATAAAGAGCGCGGATAAAAATCTCCACCTTCTTCCCTGCACGCTGTACACGTTGATAAAAGCAAGCCCTCTCGTGTATGACATTCTGTTTCGGTATAAAGTAAGCATCAAATTTGTCCATTACTACTTCAAAATCACTGTCCTCATCTTCATCGAAATGAAAAGACCCGAATATGTTCTCGGCTTCCCCGCCTAAGGCGTAGATAATGGTGCTAACCTGAACGCTACCATCCTCCTGATCCAATTTTATAGCTGTACGGTAACGCATGAAGCATTTCTTCCAGTCACTCCATTCTGCAGGTCTCTCGAAGCAGAAACTGTCTGGTGGATTAAACTTCGGCATCGTTGGCTCGAACCGCTTCTGACACCATGTAATGTGTTTAGTAACTCGTAATAAAAGATGTCCACACTTTGGGCTCCACGTTAACTCACGTCTTTACTCAGTCAACTTTAGGTTCACATATACGCATGTCCGTATCACGTGATGACGTATAACATCCTGGCACCTCATTTACGTGTGATCATTCTATTACAGCCAGGAACATGTTTATGCAAAGAAAGAGCTTTATTAAAACAAACAACTATATACAAGGAGGATCTGCCCACACATGGGTAGAGGATGATCCAAAAACTACAACTCCGTGAACTGTCCGTTTGCCTCCTCGGGGTTGTAGGTAACTGGCGGCGTTCTTTCCGAGGCAGGTCCGTTGTGCAGACGCCTATTGTGCGTGGCTCTGTCCTTCGGCGTCCGGCCTACGAAATGACGGCGACCGTACAACCCATCCAGAGACCCCGCCAACAACGCCATCTTCTTCGTCAGACATGAGGTCTACGGTGGCGGACTTCCAGAGTTCCACCTCGTCATCTGCTAGCACACTCTGTCTCGATTCCAGCAGCTGTAAAAAACAATGAATCAGTAGGCTACTGTGCGATGCGATGCACTGCGTATGGACACAACACATCTATCAGTGCACCTGAAAAATAGTCACCAAATAAAGTCTTACCCTCTTTCTTCTCGCTCGACTCCGAGCTGAACTCTTCGCAGCTTCCGCCCGCAATGAGTTTTCTGGCTGGGTATACCTAAAGCTCCTGCGTACCGTCTCGTAATATGTCTTACAGGCGGCTGGAAAACAATTAAATGAGAGTGGTATGAATAAAAATCAAACGCAAGTCATAGTAACATTAAACAAGGAAGGAGAAACAGTAAAAAAAAGTTACTTACACACAATGTCGTCTTTATCAACATCGTGTGGACTTGCAGATATTGCTCCGAACAAATAGGAGGTCACTGCCTCATTATGAGGCGAGATTAGTCTGTGAAAACAAAATGTACAGTTATGATCGGTATCTATCCTATGGTATCTATACGTATATATTTCCTTATACCACAGAATGAAAGCATATTCTTTAAATCTTACCCTTGCTCCGGTTCGTAGCGCCTGCAATTTGTCTCCGAGTTGTGAAGACGGCGTGCTTCCTGTAAATGACGAGACAAAAAAATACACTTTAATAAAGCTGGTTCTGCTCACTTGTTCTTTTGCAAAGCTACTAGGCTACTCCAGGGGCGTCACTAGACCTTATTCACTGGGGCACGTGCCTTAGTAAAAGTCTCCAGTGCCCCAGTACAACTCTAGCGCTGCTCTCGCTGGTAATGGCATTCATGAGCGCATCTCCGTGCCTGCTTTAGTCATGACTCGAGCCTGTCACTTACCAGCCAATAAAAAAAAACAAGGGGAAAAAGAAAGGGGCCATAATAGCCAATCAGGAAATAGCACCTCTGTAGCTGGGTAAGATTGAACGCAACAACCAATGAAAATTGTTCACCTGATTCTTCCGAGTATTTCGTCCGCTGGAGCTCGACATATCACTTTGAGCACAAAGTAAGTCGTCCCCTGTTTTAATGTTAGTTACAACAAATTCACAACTTGTTTGACAGAAAAAAATGACAAGTTGATCGCTGTTAGAGAATGTTGCCCACATAATTAGCATCTGTTTTTCAATGATTAGCGTCGTAGCCTACATTTAGCAACAGTTTACCAGCTTGTGCTCTCTCCCTCACACAGACTCACACCATGCGTAGGCTGCATGCACACATGCGGACAATTAATAATGATTTATACGTATACTGGAGAGAGAGTCCTGTAAAAGTAGCCTACTGTTTGTGAAGCTGTCCTACTGTGAAACTAAACATAGCCTGATAAACTGTTCAGAGATGGACATCAGACAATTCTTCCTGAACAGAGGCAGAGGGAAAGGAACAGTGAGGAGAGATGAGGAGGACGAGGGAGGTATGATAATTGTCCATATTAAAGGTAACATTTATGCTGGTAATAGCCAGTGCTGTGATTTGATCAATGGTTTAATGGTAAACTTAAATAAGTTTGCTGCATTTGTAAATGTAGCCTATAATAATCTACACAGAATCAGAGTACACAGAATCAGACTCTGATTCTGTGTAGATTATTAGGCTACATTTGCAAATTATCACCAAAAGTCAGTATGAAGGCTTTAGTAGGCTATTTAAGCTACAACGAACTGCAGTATTGCCAGGATGACTAGGACCCTTGCCTGGGAGGGAAGTATATCTCAATTTTGACTAAAAATAAGCTTCTCTTGTGTATGAAAGCCTAATAAATTCATGCAGTGAGTATACAGTAGGCCATGTGTTTGGATGTTGCTGGATAGTGGCTGCTACAACAATTGAGGGAGAGAATGCTGGAAGAGGAGAAGGAGGAGGAGGAGGAGAAGAAAGGGGAGAAAGAGCACAGGCTGGGCAGTCCAGTACCAGGCAGGAGAAGGAGGACAGAGACAGGCAAGAAATGGATGAGGACATGATGGGGGCTAGACGTAAAGCCATTAATTCATATTGTGCGCACATTTAAATGTTTTTTTTCTATATTGGGAGTTGGGGGCCTGTGCCCCAGCAAAGCTCTAGGTCTAGAATCGCCCCTGGGCTACTCTAAGCTTTGGTTTTAGGCTAGGGTGCTTTTAGCTTAGCTAGCAGTCATCGAACATATTCTTACCGCAAGCTTGGGATTGTGCACCCGTCTTTTCTCAAAGTTTGTCTCTCCCGCACAGTTTTTCGACTCCAGAGCAGCGGTCCTCTATGGACAGCAACCTGGAGTTTACCTAATTGCTTGAATGACTTGCAGACAGCTCCGAGCAAAGAGGAGGTCACAACCCCATTAAGAGGCAAAGTTAGTCTGTGAAAACAAAATGTACAGTTAAGATCGGTATCTATCAACGAAGCCTATCTATTTCCTTATAGCCTACAGCAGAATGAAAGCGTATTCTTTAAATCTTACCATTGCTCCGGTAGCGCCTATGTGTCTCCGAGTGAACCCTGGTTGGCTACGGCTGGCTACCACGGCTCTGATTTCCCGACAGCAGATGTCCATTCTCCTGGCGAGACAAGTAGGCCTACTCATCTGGCAGTAGATGCAACGCTCTCGATTCTTCCAAGCAAAAAGGGAAGTGCTCGTTTAAAGGTCCCCTCTTCTAGAAGGAATGAGCGCTGACGATCGCGGGCGCGTTGTTTATGATTCACATCCACATACATCCAAGTAACGTGAAGTAGTAGCCTAATGAAACTGTAGGCTAGCCTTTCTGTTCTGCTGAATCCAATTACAGCTCGCTGCAGCCTGTGGGAAGGCGAGGCTTGGAGATGCTCCTCTCTGAATTTGCCGCCGCACACTGACTGTTGTTTATCCTATCAGCTGTTCTGGTGGAAGCGCGACCACAGTGCAACCAGTGCTCACTAGAGGAAGTGACTCCCCTGCTGGCGTGGGGGCGTAACGGTTGGACTTAGTGGTTTATTGAAGTGACCCTGCTGTGGCGTATAGACTGAGAATGTTTTGGACTGTGTAAATAGTCTACTACCAGGGAAATAGCCTATCTATTTATATATATATATATACAGTGTTTCCCACAGAATTGGATTCAATTTGTGGCGGTAGCTGACTTTGACAACGGGGGGGGAGATTAAGATCATCTTGGTAGTATAGGTCTAATTGAGTGCCTGTCACTTTTAAGACGTTTGAGGGAACCCTTGCAATTGTAACACAGTTGAAAGGCTGCTGATGTGTGGATGCAATTCATAACGTTTTCTACATAGTTAAAATAAAGGTTCGTACTTCTCCTTGGGACAAGCACTTTTGAATTTTGGAAAACTCTTCCATTTACATCGGGATTTTGCAAACATTCAGTGTCAGAGTCAATAAAATGAGCCCTTCAACGAAATTGACAAGCAGCTGTAAGTAGGCTAAGCATGCTAAATTCGACATCCAAACAGTATTAACGTTAGCTTTGAGATACTGCTTGATTTCATAACTTAACTTAGTTTAGTCTCTTCAAGTAGCCTACTATGTTGTGATAAGACCTTAGCAGAGTTCACTTCAATGCAGCAGTTTTCAACAAATTTGCCCAGCATGGTCACGATGCTAAGCGGATTTAATAGCAATTTAGCCAGACGTCTTCTATGCAATGCTTCTATGTGGCAACAACAATCGTGAATATTTTGTTAAATGCACGCAGAGGAGTGGCAGCGGGCTACGAGAGAGAGCGGGGCGTGGGAAGGAAAGGCTGCGTGCGTAAAAAGTGCAGCTCAATGGCAATGCAAGGATTTGACCTTATATTTAAATTAAATTAAATTAAACATAGAATATTCATCTGTGGCGGCCGATTTTTATTTTGTGGCGCCCCGCCACAGATTAGTCAATGTATGGGAAACACTGATATAGGTATATATTTTCATTCAACAAAATATATGCAGTTTTGCATATATTTTTGTTGGATGAAGATAGTGATAAAGACAATCATTTATATATTTGCCTCTGAAATTCTCATTGTGTTGGTGTGAAGATAAAATCTGAATCTAAACTCTATCGACTGTTTTAAAAGTCAGGTTACATTATTGGAGCTTGCAGGTGTAACCCACATGGATAGCCAACTTGCCCATTGTGATGTACCAATAGTTCTCTGGTGACCCCTAGAGGGCGCACGAGACAGGTTCAAACCAGAGCCGTATATATCTCTATATACGGCTCTGGTTCAAACAATCAAACAATAATAAACAACTGCTAACTGTTACTTCAAATTAAAGACAGACGTCGGAACAGATAGGAGAACGATACGGAAAGATATAAGAAGAATATTAATCAAAACAAGAATAATATTGACCAAACAGAAATCAAACACATTCTTTTGACCGAAAAGCTTCAATCCTGGTGAGTCGCTAACCCCAAATAATTATTTATTATGTAGGTTGCCAAGTCACTTAACAAAGACAACGTTATTATCCTGATAACTGTTACAGATAAACCACTTCCTGAACAAAGACCTCGTTGGACCATCGTAACAGATGAAAATATATTAACCACTTGAATCCTGGTGAGCTAGTATTTTTTTAATGTTTATCTTGTAATCGTATTTTTTCTATGTTGTGCTAACCTAAGCTAAGCCACCTACACTGGAGACTAATGACCCTAAATACGCCCTAATGTATTTTTCGTGAGTGATATACTTTTTAAAAACCAGTCAGGACAGGCTCTTAATGAGATCGATTTTATAATGTATGACGTTACAAACAATTTAGGATTCAAAACAAAAAAAAGGTATCCTGTGTTTGTTATTCTGGGAAGCCAAAGTGCTGGTTAGCTGTCTTAGGTAGCCTTCAAGCTAACCGCTCTGCGGTTACCATGTGAACCCATAGCAACCAAACAAACTGATAACGTAAATGGATTCGTGGAAATAATATTCTGAACTTTAGCATTTTATGAACTTGGTTGACCTCAGTACTACGGTTATTATATGCAGTGTTGCCACAGTTACCTTGAAAAAGTAATCTGATTACTGATTACTGATTACTCCTTTAAAAAGTAACTTAGTTACTTTACTGATTACTTGATTTTAAAAGTAACTAAGTTAGATTACAAGTTACTTTATTAGTTACTTTCAGCAGCTGCCGACAACACCCCCAATAAAAATGATAACGGTTTTGTCAATACTCAATATAGGAAGTGCATTTTAACAGCAATGTATAGCAGACATCCCAACCTAACCTACTTAGATACTGAAATTCAGATGTTTGTTCAATAATGTCTAAGGACACCAAATAAGGAAGGCCTATTGATAGAAACTGTTATAGTAAAATATGTAGATTTTTTTTCATGTAGCCTTGGCAACTAGCCATCTTGTAGCCTATAGGCCTGAATAATATGCAAATGAAATTACACTTGTTAAACTCACCTCAACAAGTCTTTTGCAATCATTTAACCCGCCGTGAGCAATGCTAAAGTTGCTGTTACAAACAGTGCAGTGTGCAAGATTATCATTATGTTTTAATCTTTTGAGACAATTGGGTACACTTTTGTGTAGTCTGATGTGAAATGGGTCTTAAATCTTCCTTTTTGAGGGGCACTGACGCTGCCATGACGCTTCTGTTCCTAGATACACTGAACTGATTAATTATGTTTGGGAGAAAAGAGATATAAGCACTTACACTGAAAACGGATTGGTTGATTTAGCAAAACAGACCAGGATGCTCTCTGTCTTGGATGCGCTTCAGGCACAAACGCACCCCTCCTCTCTCTCTCCCTCTCCGTTGTGTGCGCATTAAGCTTTGCACACGCGATTTGAAGCAAAGATTCTAGAATCTTTAATTTGAAGTCCGGTCTGGCTTGCGTGCTCTTGTTCGCTCTAGGTTCCGGGAGATTTTATGTAATTTGCGGGCGTCAGGAAGCCGCTATCAATATGTGGGAGACTCCCAAAACTTCGGGAGACTTGGGATGTCTAGCTAGACAGCACTTTGTCGCCAGCACAGAATGTACAATGTACCTTAATGTTGTCATGTTTAACTGACACAAACTCAAAGTAATGACTGATGAAATGTGCATCTCTCTCTCTCCCTCCATTGTTGTTTACGTTTGTGTCGCTGTGTCGTGAATTGTCCTCATGCTGAAAACGTGAGCATAGCCTCTACATGACATTAATACCCAAGACAAGAAGAAAGCAAAGAATATATATTTTTATTAAGGAACATGACAAAAATAGTAACGCACAGTAACTTAGATAAGTAACTTTAATCTGATTACTGGTTTGTAAATAGTAGTGCGTTAGATTACTCGTTACTGAAAAAAGTGGTAAAAATAGACTAACGCGTTACTAAGTAACGCGTTACTGGCATCACTGATTATATGCCTATGATAGTTTTATTATAGAAATGATTAAGAAGGAGATTCATTGAATTAATAGGTATTCTGTACAATTTTGTACAGACTGGTTTTTTGATTACCCCTTCAACCACTCCTTGACCTACGCCTTGGATACCTCGAATTCTCTGCTGTGAAACCTTTCCCTGGACCATTTGTGTCTACGCCTTGGATACCTCGAATTCCCTGCTGTGATACCCTTCCCTGGACCATCCTCATCGCCATTCTTCCTTGCAATATTCTGAGGCCTTCATCCACTTTCCACCCAGTGACTGTGGTAGGATCTGGACTGTGACATTAAGGAATTACATCCATCATTATTTTTTATTTAATTATTTATTTTGAGTGCACTCTCTTTTATTTTGGGGTTTATGTTTATTTTGTTATTTTAAGTTCAGAGATCTCATTATTTATTGACAAGTTACCTAAGTGCCGGCACTTCTGATAAACTGATATTATAGTTATATGTTAAGAATAGTTTTTTATTGTATAAGGAAAAATGATTTAACACCATAAGTATATAAATCAAATAAGTAGCAATAGTAATAAATTGAATATAGAGTCAAATAAAATAGTATAACATATAACGATTAAAATAGATCAATAAATAAAGGGTATATCAAATAGGGTTTAAATAGACTATAAATAGATTTTAAATAGAAATATAGCCGCAAGCGGCAATGGCGGGCCCGAGCACCTGCGGGCCACAACCCGTGACATGTCGGAATCCAACAAAGCACCGACGTGGTGCGTTTGTGAAATGTACATATTTGATACGGGTGCTATTTGTTTTTGTATTTTATTTTCTGCCACATTTACTCGCTTGGCCAGGTGGGGGCGCAATGCAAGGCAGGCCCATTGGGTGTCATCATAATCATAATATATATTAACCTGAGAAATTTCAGACCATTCATTTTAAGCAAAGAACATTTCTGATACACTTTTTGGTTGGCCAGATGGTGGCGCTATGTTAGGCATGAAAAGTACACATGTGAATATCATCACAATAATGATATCCAAAATGTTTGTAAACTTTCAGATCAATCACTTAAGGCATTGTCCATTTCTGGCACATTTCCTGCTTGACCAGGTGGTGACGCTATGCCAGGCAGGCCCATTGGGTGTCTGGATATCATCAAAATCATAATATCTATTAACCTGAGAAGTTTCAGACCATTTATTCAAAACATAGAGCATTTCTGGCACATTTCCTGCTTGGCCAGAAGGTGGCGCTATGCTAGGCCTGTGAATTACGCATGTGAATATCATCACAATAATGATATCCAATATTTTATAAAGTTTCAGATCAATCACTTAAGGCATTGTCCATTTCTGGCACATTTCCTGCTTGGCCAGGTGGTGGCGCTATGCCAGGCAGGCCCATTGGGTGTCTGGATATCATCATAATCATGATATCTATTAACCTGAGAAGTTTCAGACCATTCATTCAATGCACTGTGATTTATGACACATTTCCTGTTTATGTGGTGAGATATTAAAATCATATCAAATATATTACAACATTCAAAAATCCATTCACAATTTAACATCAGCGACATCTTGGCATAATGTTTGCCAAATTTCAAATGAATCTGACAAACCGTCTAGGAGGAGTATGTTCAAATTGATCATGTGAAATCAGCATAATTGCCATTCTTTCTGTTGCCAGTTGGTGGCGCTATGCCAAACATGCATTATGGGCATGTGAATATTATCATTAACATGGTCTTTAATGACCTGTGAAATTTAAAACATTTCAAGCCATGCATGGTGAATTATGACACATTTATTGTTTGTGTGGAACGGTATTAAAATTAACAATTTCGCCATTTTGTCAAATTACAACATATCAAAAAAAGGCTTCACAATTTAGAATCAGGAACATCTCGGCGTCATGTATACCAACTTTGACATGAATCGGATCAACCGTCTAGGAGGAGTACGTTAAAATTGATCATGTCCACAACGCACAAAATCTCAATTACCTCACTTCCTGTGGGCGTGGCTAATGGCATGTTAATACAAAAGTTGTTTGTTTTTGGGAGTTACATACACCCACCAAATTTGGTGTGTGTATCTAAAACTATATGCCAACCACAAGTCACAGTGACATAAGGGGGCGCTATGGAGTTGCTGGGCAACGCCCAGTGCCAAGCTTTTATCCCTGTCTATTCACTGTATCACTAGATGTGTGTGCCAAATTTCAAGACTTTTCGATTATGTTAACCACCTCAAAATATTTGCCAACCACGGGATCAGTCACCTAAGGGGGCGCTAGCGAGGCCCTGGGCCACGCCCGGGGTCAAGCTCTTCTACCTAACTGCGATGTGTTACACCTGACGTGTGTGCCAAATTTCAAGAGTTTTCGACCATGTTAACCACCTCAAAAACAGGAAAGCAAAAAAGTAGAATAACAATAATAATATAGAAAAATAATAATAAATATAGCCGCAAGCGGCAATGGCGGGCCCGAGCACCTGCGGGCCGCAACCCGTGACATGTCGGAATCCAACAAAGCCCCGACGTGGTGCGTGTGTGAAATGTACATATTTGATGCGTGGGCTATTTGCTTTTGTATTTTATTTTCTGCCACATTTACTCGCTTGGCCAGGTGGGGGCGTAATGCAAGGCAGGCCCATTGGGTGTCATCATAATCATAATATATATTAACCTGAGAAATTTCAGACCATTCATTTTAAGCAAAAAACATTTCTGATACACTTTTTGGTTGGCCAGATGGTGGCGCTATGTTAGGCATTGAAATTACACATGTGAATATCATCACAATAATGATATCCAAAATGTTTGTACACTTTCAGATCAATCACTTAAGGCATTGTCCATTTCTGGCACATTTCCTGCTTGACCAGGTGGTGGCGCTATGCCAGGCAGGCCCATTGGGTGTCTGGATATCATCATAATCATAATATCTATTAACCTGAGAAGTTTCAGAGCATTTATTCAAAGCATAGAGCATTTCTGGCACATTTCCTGCTTGGCCAGAAGGTGGCGCTATGCTAGGCCTGTGAATTACGCATGTGAATATCATCACAATAATGATATCCAATATTTTATAAAGTTTCAGATCAATCACTTAAGGCATTTTCCATTTCTGGCACATTTCCTGCTTGGCCAGGTGGTGGCGCTATGCCAGGCAAGCCCATTTGGTGTCTGGATATCATCATAATCATGATATCTATTAACCTGAGAAGTTTCAGACCATTCATTCAATGCACTGTGATTTATGACACATTTCCTGTTTATGTGGTGAGATATTAAAATCATATCAAATATATTACAACATTCAAAAATACCTTCACAATTTAACATCAGCGACATCTTGGCATAATGTTTGCCAAATTTCAAATGAATCTGACAAACCGTCTAGGAGGAGTATGTTCAAATTGATCATATGACATCAGTATAATTGTCATTCTTTCTGTTGCCAGTTGGTGGCGCTATGCCAAACATGCATTATGGGCATGTGAATATTATCATTAACATGGTCTTCCATGACCTGTGAAATTTAAAACATTTCAAGCCATGCATGGTTAATTATGACACATTTATTGTTTATGTGGAAGGGTATTAAAATTAATAATTTCGCCATTTTGTCAAATTACAACATATCAAAAAAACGCTTCACAATTTATCATCAGGAACATCTCGGCGTCATGTATACCAACTTTGACATGAATTGGATCAACCGTCTAGGAGGAGTACGTTAAAATTGATCATGTCCACAACGCACAAAATCTCAATTACCTCACTTCCTGTGGGCGTGGCTAATGGCATGTTAATACAAAAGTTGTTTGTTTTTGGGAGTTACATACACCTACCAAATTTGGTGTGTGTATCTAAAACTATATGCCAACCACAAGTCACAGTGACATAAGGGGGCGCTATGGAGTTGCTGGGCAACGCCCAGTGCCAAGCTTTTATCCCTGTCTATTCACTGCATCACTAGATGTGTGTGCCAAATTTCAAGACTTTTCGATTATGTTAACCACCTCAAAATATTTGCCAACCACGGGATCAGTCAAATAAGGGGGCGCTAGCGAGTCCCTGGGCCACGCCCGGGGTCAAGCTCTTGTACCTAACTGCGATGTGTGACACCTGACGTGTGTGCCAAATTTCAAGAGTTTTCGACCATGTTAACCACCTCAAAAACAGGAAAGCAAAAAAGTAGAATAACAATAATAATACTCAATAATAATAATAATAATAATAATAATAATAATCCTTACAAAAACAATAGGGCCTTGCGCCCTTCGGTGCTCGGGCCCTAATAATCCTTACAAAAACAATAGGGCCTTGCGCCCTTCGGTGCTCGGGCCCTAATAATATATGATTGCATAGAGTGAATTGAATGATATTTGAATGTTAAAATAAATATATTTTGTATTTAAAAAAAGAATCTTTGAGAGTGGTGTGTTGTCTTGGGGTGAGTCATTGAACTGTGGTCTAGTAATAACCTAAACCAGTCTCCTCTTGAACCTAGAGTTTAGAACTAGACTGTTCCCGCACAAGCACAGGCCTTCCCTCGTCGTGCGGGTTACAGAAAAGTGGCGAGCCAGCACCAGGAGATTGGTTCTCTAGTGTTTCCGACCACGTACTTTACCCCACTGACCACACCTTTTTATATATATATATATTATTATTTTTTAAATAAGAAAAAGAAAAACTAGTACTTTGAACCAAAATGGACCTTTGTAACCATTATAAAGTACACGGACAAAGCAGTTTATTAGTCGTTGGGGTGAATCAAATATGCACTGATGAAATGATAATCCAGTTCTTCGAACAAAATGGCAAAGTTTCAAACTGCATTAAAATTTCTGATGAGCCTAACCAACCTAATGGTAGGGTATTAATAGAATATGCATCTGAAAACTCCATAACCAGGATTAACCCAGATTCCCTTGGTCATATACCCAGTCCCAATGATTCGGCTACCTTATGGCATGTCCGAACTATAAGAGATATCTGTCAAGAAGATTTGGGCAAAGACTTAGCTCAGCAATATCTAGAAGAATTGAGTGCTATTGGTGGTAGTGCCACATCTGGCTATGCAAGTATCTTAGAAAATGAACTTAGACGCATTCAGTCAAATGCCCCCCAGAAAATTCACAATGTTCCCACCTTAAGAGGAAGCCCCCTGCCACATACTCAGTCCTGTATAGATGTTGAACACACTCCTAGCATCACCCCAGAGAACAGACGCTCATCCATGTTTGAGGGTTGCCCTCCAAGTGCCACCTCAGCTGTACATAGCCCACTGAACCTTGATAACAACGTCATCAACCCCCCAAGCATTCAGAGGGTTGTTGTAGAACATGTCATCAGGAACGATTCTACACCACCGTCCTTTAGCCAGAGCAAAGTCCGCACCTTCTCAGGAAGGCTTCCAAAGCCGAATGGTGAAGTTGATTATGACGCCTGGAAAACTCAGGTTGAACTGTTTCTTAGTGACACCTATGTCACTGATTTACAGAAAGTGAGGAAGATCCTAGAGAGTCTAGTTGGCCCAGCTGCTGACATGGTCAAACCGCTTGGTACTACTGCAACCCCCCGTGATTATGTCAGTCAACTTGAATCAGCTTTCGGTGTTGTAGAAGATGGAGAAGAGTTGTTTGCTGCTTTCTTGAGTTCAAATCAGAATGCTGGTGAGAAGCCATCTGATTACTTGTTCAGACTTCAGACACTCCTCACAAAAGTCATTTCTAGAGGAGGAGTACCCCTTGGAGACTCAGACAAACACTTGCTCAGACAGTTTGCAGAGGGTGCTGGGACCACTCGTTGCTTTTAGGACTCCAGCTAGAGCAGAAAAAGAATAGTCCACCATCATTCCCTGAATTGTTGCATCTGCTTAGGACAGAAGAAGACCGTCGTTCAGCCAAGCTAGACAGAATGAAAAAGCACTTAGGGAGCTCAAAAGCTACAGCACATGCTCACACGGTTTATGGTTTACCCACCTGTTATGATGGCTTTGAGGTCCCAATTGAAAAGAAGCAAGATGATTCACAGAAACTTCGTGATGAAGTAGCTGAACTACGAAAACAGGTTGCAACCCTGTCCACTAAGAGTGAAATGAATTCACAGGCTTGCAGACATCCAATTGAAACCAGCTGTATGGTCACAAATGCCTCCATGCCTCGAAATGATGCTCCTCGCTTCCCTAGGCCTTGGTTCTGTTTTAAATGTGGTGAGGACGGTCATATTGCTGCTCGCTGTTCTAATGCCCCCAACCCAGTCCTGGTCCACCAAAAGAATGCAGAGCTGAAAAGAAAGCGTGACACTCAGAGAACTCATCCTGCCAATGTCACCTCAATGCCTTTAAACTTGTAACAGCTCCTGTTTCGGGACGTTCAGGAGCTGGGCGCCAGTATATGTTATTAGCCGTAGTGGGTAGTGGTAGTTGATATTGTTTTCATTACGGCTGTCTGTTTAATTGCGCTTAGACTGGCCTTGGTGTCGTGAGTTTTTAGAGGGGGTGGTGTTTTTAAGTGTAGCTGGACTAAGTAGATTGTTAACGTTAGCTTTACTGAACTCAACTCGTTTTTTTCTGGAGCTGCGTCCGCACTTGCTGTAAGTTTTAATTGTATGGGAGTCTCGTGTTGTTAAGGGATTTGTTTATGTAGTTGTCATAGTTACAAGTTGGTAAACTAGTTATTAGCCGTAGTGGGTAGTGGTAGTTGATATTGTTTTCATTACGGCTGTCTGTTTAATTGCGCTTAGACTGGCCTTGGTGTCGTGAGTTTTTAGAGGGGGTGGTTTTCCGCGTGATCAATTAGGACTAGCATGTAAAGTGGTTATTGTGCTGGAGCGTCAGCGGAGGCGTCAGCGCTCGTGTGCAGCCGTCCTCGTGTGAAGACTTACTCGTGTCAAGACGAATCGAGTCTACCTGCGACGAGTCCACCGAGCAAGGACACAAGCAAGGCACCTCTCAGATAAGTTTCACTCTTGTCTCACCTTGTCTTGTTAGCTGACAATCCTTCTAATAATGTGCCTTCAACATATCCCTGTATCCGGTCAGGTTAATAAGCGTACTGGTGTTGAAAGGCAACAATCAGTTCAGCAGGCTTGTCCTACTTTTTCTGTAGGGTTGTGGAATTGCCAATCTGCAGTGAATAAAGCGGACTTCATTCCTGCTCTGGCCTCACAGTTATCGCTTCAATTGCTTGCGCTTACAGAGACGTGGATTAGGCCGGAGAATACTGCCACGCCTGCAGCGTTGTCGACCAGTTATGCTTTTTCGCATACCAGTCGTTCGTCTGGTAGAGGAGGCGGGACAGGCTTTCTCGTCTCTGATGATTGGAGGTTTACACAGTTGCTGCCTGCTCAGGTCCACAACTCGTTTGAATATCATGCCATCATGATAACTGAACCATACAAATTATACTTGGTGGTTATTTATCGCCCTCCAGGACAACTTGGGAACTTTGTGAACGAGTTGGACATTCTACTGTCTGCTATTCCAATGGATGCATGCCCATTATTAATCCTTGGCGATTTTAATATTCATTTGGATAACTCGTCTGCAATTGACTTCCTGTCCTTACTCTCCTCATTTAATATCACACGTGTCCACAGTCCTCCTACTCACAAGGCTGGTAAAGATCTTGATTTAATTCTGGTACGTAACTGTAATACAGACAAGGTTTTGGTTAATCCATTACATGTATCGGATCATCACTTTATCAGATTCTCTGTGTGTCTCCTGGATAACCCAGCAGCTCCTCCTCCGATAATTTCGTTCCGGCGTAATCTCAGAAGCCTCTCAAGTGACCATTTTGCAACATTAGTAACATCTGCTTTACCTACTCCTAGCTCATTCTTGACACTTGAGGTTAATGACGCTACAGAGACTCTCTGCTCTACACTGGCATCTTGTCTGAATGCAGCATGTCCTCTTTCCTCAAGACCTACTCGTTCTAAACCTCGCCATCCATGGCTGACGAACAGTATAGTCTCAGTACGAAAGGAACTTAGAGCTGCTGAGAGGAAATGGCGTAAATCCAGAGATGGAAATGATCTTAGTAACTACCAGTCTTTGCTGTCATCCTTTTCATCCACTGTTACACTTGCAAAAAAGGCATTCTATCAAAGCAAGATTGAGAGCGCCACTGACAGTAGACAACTTTTTTCTACTTTCAAATCTCTCCTCAATCCTCCACCACCACCATCAACTACTTCACTGTCAGCAAATGACTTTGCAACATTTTTCACTGAAAAAGTTGCTAAAATAAGTGCTCAGTTTGATGCTCCTATAAGGAGGGCTTTGCCTTGTGTTAGTATGACCCCATCATTTGACTCTTTCTCTCCTCTTGATGAGGAAGCAGTCTCTCAATTGCTTCAGCGATGTCGTCCAACAACATGCCCATTAGATCCTGTCCCGTCCACTCTTCTACAGTCTATCTCACCCGCTGTTCTACCAGCAGTCACACATGTATTTAATGCTTCACTCAGTTCTGGAATAGTTCCTTATTCTTTTAAACAGGCTAGGGTTACACCTCTGCTAAAGAAAAGTACACTTAATCCAACTGAGGTGAAGAACTACAGACCTGTCTCCCTTCTTCCTTTCTTGTCAAAGGTTTTGGAGAAAGTGGTCTTCAAGCAAGTTTGTGACTTTCTTCATCAGAATAATCTACTAGACCCTATGCAGTCTGGTTTCAAGAGTGGTCATTCTACTGAAACTGCTCTTCTGTCTGTGACTGAAGCATTGAGAGTAGCTAAGTCCTCTGCTCAGTCATCAGTATTAATTCTACTAGATTTATCTGCAGCCTTTGATACTGTTAACCATGACATTCTCTTATCTATACTATCTGAACTGGGAATTTCTGGAAATGCTCTTGACTGGTTTGAATCTTACCTTAAAGGGCGTTCTTTCAACGTGTCTTGGCAGGGACAAGTATCTAAGTCTCATGCCCTCACCACAGGTGTGCCTCAGGGATCAGTATTAGGACCCTTGCTTTTCTCTATTTACACCACTTCCTTAGGTGATACTATTCGCTCCCATGGATTTGACCATCACTGTTATGCAGACGACACTCAACTTTACCTGTCTTTCCCACCTGATGACTCTAGTGTTTCCCACCGGATTTCTGCATGCCTTAAGGATATTTCAGCCTGGATGAAAGATCGGCACCTTCAGCTTAATCTCTCAAAAACAGAGTTTTTGGTGTTTCCAGCTAAAACAGCTATTCCCCAACAGATTAACATCCAGCTTGACTCAACTTCACTGACCCCAACTAGATCGGCACGAAACTTGGGCGTTGTAATTGATGACCGACTTAACTTCTCTGAGCATATAGCTTCTATTGCAAAATCATGCCGGTTTATGCTTTACAACATTAGGAAGATCAGACCTTATCTGACACAAGATTCCACACAACTTCTTGTTCAGACCATGGTCATCTCTAAGCTGGACTATTGTAATTCACTGTTAGCTGGCTTACCCGCTTGTGTAACAAGATCATTACAGCTGATTCAAAATGCTGGAGCACGCCTGGTCTTCAATCAGCCAAAGAGGACACATGTAACTCCTCTCCTAGTTACTCTCCATTGGCTCCCTATAGTAGCCAGAATTAAATTTAAATCTCTCACTTTGGCCTATAGGACACTAACTAGATCTGCTCCTAGTTATTTTAATTCAATAATCAAGCCTTACATCCCCAACCGCCCACTGCGGTCTTCTGGTGAGCGTATGTTGTGTCGACCAGTCATAAAAACTGGGTCTAATTCCAGACTCTTTTCTTCAGTGGTTCCATGTTGGTGGAATGAACTGCCCAGTGGTCTCCGTTCCTGTGGTAGTTTTGGGTCGTTTAAGAGGGGTCTAAAGACATTCCTATTCAACATATACTTAGTTGTTTAAGCGCTTATGTGTTATGGTTTATATAATGTTGTTTTATTTTAATTGGGCTGTTAATTAATTTGACATTATTGTTTATTATTGATATTCTCCTTAATGTAGTCTTAGCATGTTATTGTTTTATATTATTGATTGAATTGACATTATTGTTTTATTATTGCCTTTCCCCTTTTTTTACATTGCTTTTTTATTAGGCTATTGATTGAATTGATATTATTGTGTACTACAACTATTCTCCTTACTATATTTGACCTAGATTTTAATCTGTTCCCTGTTCATTTTTAAATATTATTATGTTGTTTTGTATTTATATGTCGCTTTGGACAAAGGCGTCTGCTAAATCCATAACCATAACCATAACCATATGTGTCCCAAGCCTATTACTGATATAATGAACAGAGCAAACACACAGAAAAATCAATACAGACAGAGATGTCAAAATAACCAATTCCTTCCCAATGGACTTGTAGGTCCACGCTGCACTGCTTCAGTCTCTATTGAAGGAATAGAATGTGAGTCCATTCTTGACACTGGATCCCAAGTCACAACTATTTCAGAGACTTTCTACTCAAACAATTTGTCATTTCTTCCCATCCAGCCTATTCAAACCTTGTTTCAAATAGAAGGTGCAGGTGGCCAGCATGTTCCTTATCAGGGATATATACAAGCCCTTATCTCTTTCCCCGGTAACATCACTGGTGTAGCTGAACAGATCTCGTCATTGGTTCTCATTGTGCCCGACTGTCATTTCAACACTCAGATACCCTTGTTGATTGGCACAAATGTCTTAGACAGATTATATGAAGACGGCGTAGAAAAGCATGGACTGGAGTTCTTACAAAGACCGGACCTCGACAGTGACTGTGTTTTGCTATTTCAACATGTTGCCCAAAGTCATCGGGAAGAGAATTTAGTCAACCATGTGAAACTACATGGACGCAATTCTGTCACCATTCCAGCAGGAGAAAAGGTGTCGGTCTATGGTGATGTTAGGGTGAAGAAGAACTCTCCACGCTCCCTTTTTGTGGTCGAGTCCCCTGGTGGAGTGTTTGTCGAAAATGCCCTGTTAGAGATTCCACACAGCTCTTCGAACAAAATTCCCATTGTCTTAAAGAATGTGACTGACAGAAGCATCATGCTGCATCCTAAGCAGGTGATAGCAGAGATGATGGTAGCACAGTAATGTAATGCCGTCTGAGACACAAAAGATGCCTGTGTTTGATATCCCTCAATCTCAGAGTAACACACTCAAATTCGACCTGGATGATTCCCCCATTCCAGAGGAGTGGAAAAGACGGATTGCAGATAAACTTTACAACATGCCAGAGGTGTTTGCTGTTGATGACCTGTCCCATGGTCACACGACTGCTGTGAAGCATCACATCCATCTTCAGGACGACATTCCTTTTAGAGAGAGGCCCAGGCCCATTCATCCCTCTGACAGAGAAGCTGTGAAACAACATCTCAGAGAGCTGCTAGATGCTGGAATTATCAGAGAGTCAGAGAGTCCCTTTGCTTCACCCATTGTCGTTGTGAAGAAGAAAAACGGCAACATCAGACTCTGTGTGGATTACAGAAAACTGAACATTCGAACAGTTAAAGATGCCTATGCTCTTCCCAACATCGAAGACACTTTCTCTGCTCTCAGTGGAGCCAAATGGTTTTCTGTCATGGACCTGAAGTCGGGTTACTACCAAGTAGAGGTTGCAGAGGAAGATAAGCATAAGACCGCTTTTGTCTGCCCTCTAGGCTTCTGGGAGTTTAATCGCATGCCTCAAGGTGTTACAAATGCACCAAGCACTTTCCAGAGGCTGATGGAGAAGTGTGTCGGTGACTTACATCTCAATGAAGTTTTGGTCTTTCTAGATGACCTGATTGTATTTTCAGAGACACTAGAAGAGCACGAGGCCAGGCTCATGAAAGTATTGAACAGGCTCAAAGACTATGGTCTGAAGCTGTCTCCTGAGAAATGTCACTTTTTCAAGACTTCTGTTAAATACCTTGGCCACATTGTTGATGCTGACGGAGTCCACACAGATCCAAGTAAAGTTGCTGCTTTAAAAGATTGGCCCTGTCCCACCAACAGGAAAGAGCTCAAGTGTTTTTTAGGATTTGCCGGATATTACAGACGTTTTGTGGAAGGCTATTCTAAAATAGCGAAGCCATTGAATGCTCTTACAGCCGGATACGTCGCTCCAAGGAAGAGAGGGAAAATCTACAAGAGAGATAAGATCAAGACCCCCATCAGTCCCACCATACCCTTTGGAGATGAATGGTCTGAAGAGTGTGATGTCGCTTTCAGAATGCTCATAGACAAACTGACCTCAGCCCCTGTCCTGGCCTTTGCCAATCCTCATCTTCCTTATGTCCTGCACACCGATGCCAGTCGCGATGGGCTTGGCGCTGCGCTCTACCAAGAGCAGGATGGAAAGCTGCGAGTAGTAGCATATGCCAGCAGAGGGCTATCCAGAAGCGAACAGAATTATCCTGCCCACAAACAAGAGTATCTAGCCTTAAAATGGGCCATCTGTGAAAAATTTCATGACTACCTCTATGGCAAGTATTAACTGATAATAACCCTCTAACTTATGTGTTGACTACGGCAAAGCTTGATGCAGCAGGTCATCGCTGGTTAGCAGCTCTGTCAACTTACAAATTCACCATTAAGTATAGGGCTGGGATCAGTAACCAAGATGCCGATGGGTTGTCTAGAAGGCCTCAAAGTCCGTCTGAAGAGGATGAGGAATTCAAACAAGAGAAAGCTAGGATCGAAGAAATGAAACAACGGATCTTGAATGGAGAAAGTAAAGTGGTTTCTGGTGATATGCTCTCTGCATTATGTCAGCGTCATTCTGTGATCACCTCAGCTAACAACTGTTCACAGCCAGAGCTCCCCATTCTTGCTGAATCCTTGGCTCTCGATGCCTCTGCTGTTCCAGATGACTTTGAGTCTTCAGGACAAGGCACCATCCCTGGAATGACTCACAGCGACTGGTACCATTCCCAAAGAGAAGACTCCTCCATCAGACATGTGATCAGCTTTGTCGAAAGAAATCGGAAGCCCACCTTCAAAGAAATATCTTCTGAGTTGTTGGAAGTCAAATTGCTCCTGAGAGAATGGAAAAGACTCGAGCTTCGAGATGGAGTGCTGTTCCGGAGATGTCTGGATAGAGGCACTGAGATCTATCAACTGATTTTACCCAGTAAGCACCGGGCCAGAGCACTGCACGGTCTGCACGATGAACTTGGCCATCTTGGCACTGAGCGTCTCCTCCACCTTGCTCGTGCAAGGTTTTACTGGCCGAAGATGTTCCAGTCTGTCGAACAGAAGTGCCAGACATGCGAGAGATGTGTGAGGCGGAAAGCCCATGCCCAGAGTGCTGCTCCCATGGAAAACATCCAGACCAGTTACCCCCTTGAACTTGTATGCATGGATTTCCTCTGCATTGAACCCGACAGCAAAGACACCAGAAACATCCTTGTCATTACTGATCACTTTACAAAGTTTGCTATTGCAGTACCAACAAGAGATCAGAAGGCGAACACCGTTGCCAAGACGCTATGGGACAACTTCATCGTCCATTATGGATTTCCAAGCCGTCTACTCAGCGATCAAGGAAGGGACTTTGAATCCCGCACCATCAAAGAACTGTGTTCACTGATTGGCACTGAGAAAGTGAGGACAACGCCATACCATCCGCGTGGAAACCCTGTTGAAAGGTTCAACAGGACTCTCCTCAGCATGCTTGGGACTCTAGAGGAAAAAGACAAATACCACTGGAGGGACTTTGTCAAGCCATTAGTTCATGCATACAATTGCACAAGAAATGACACCACTGGTTACTCACCGTACGAGCTGATGTTCGGCAGGCAGCCGAGACTCCCCATTGATCTTGTCCTTGGCCTTCAACCAAACCCAGATGGCTTCAAGTCACACTCTGATTATGTGAAGGGCCTTCGTCAACGGCTGCAAGACAGTTATGCCCTCGCTTCTGAAAGCTCACGGATGATGGGAGAGAAGAACAAGGCCAGGTTTGACAGCAAAGTAAGAGCAGCAGAACTTGTTCCTGGTGACAGAGTCCTTGTGAGGAATGTGAATCTGAGAGGAAAGCATAAGCTGGCTGACCGGTGGGAGAAAGCAGTCCATGTCGTAGTGAAGAGAATGGGTGAAAGTCCAGTCTACGTCGTCACACAAGAAAGGGCCGATGCTCCACACCGGACCCTACACAGAGACCTCCTCCTGCCCTGTGGTTTCTTACCTGTTGGAGAATTGGAACCGGAGCCTGAAAAGAAATTCCTTGCAAGAAAGTTGAGATCGCTAAACAAAACTGTTCAGCAGCCCACAAATGTTGACAGCACTGAGGAAAGAATGTCCAGCAGTGAAGAAGAGGATTGCTATCCACATCAGATTCCGCAGACCTCTACAAGGTCCTTCGTCAGAACAAATGGTGTCAGAGAGACAACACGGGTCATTCCAGGGCAGCGTCCTCCGGATTCCACCACTTCAGTTGTACTGAATACCGGTCCACCTGAGGTTTCCGAGTCCAGAAATCCACTCATTTCACCCCACACTGAACCTGCTCACTCAGCCTCACCTGAAATGGAACGGATTGAAAGTGAAAGAACGAGACCTACTAATGCAGTACCTCCAGTTGAGCCTACTGAAGCATACCCACCTGTAGACGAGTCACATACTGGAATACCTCTTCAAAGACACTTACCTGTGGAAGAAGAGACAGAGACTGTGCCACCCATGGATGAGATACCCCAAGTTGAACCTGTTGACTTACCTGAGAGAGAATCCGCTGAAGTCCGAAGATCCACCAGAGAGAGACGTCCACCTGAAAGACTGTGTTATGGGGAACTAGGAAGACCCTTAGTACTAGCCATTGCCTCATTCTTTGAGAGTCTAGGTAGAAACGTCCCTGATCCTCCCAGAGGGGCTCACTACTAAATAGCTTTTAGACGCATGCAGAGACTGATGCGGTTTAGAGGGGGAGAATGTAACCCACGTGGATAGCCAACTTATCACTACTAAATAGCTTTTAGACGCATGCAGAGACTGATGCGGTTTAGAGGGGGAGAATGTAACCCACATGGATAGCCAACTTGCCCATTGTGATGTACCAATAGTTCTCTGGTGACCCCTAGAGGGCGCACGAGACAGGTTCAAACAATCAAACAATAATAAACAACTGCTAACTGTTACTTCAAATTAAAGACAGACGTCGGAACAGATAGGAGAACGATACGGAAAGATATAAGAAGAATATTAATCAAAACAAGAATAATATTGACCAAACAGAAATCAAACACATTCTTTTGACCGAAAAGCTTCAATCCTGGTGAGTCGCTAACCCCAAATAATTATTTATTATGTAGGTTGCCAAGTCACTTAACAAAGACAACGTTATTATCCTGATAACTGTTACAGATAAACCACTTCCTGAACAAAGACCTCGTTGGACCATCGTAACAGATGAAAATATATTAACCACTTGAATCCTGGTGAGCTAGTATTTTTTTAATGTTTATCTTGTAATCGTATTTTTTCTATGTTGTGCTAACCTAAGCTAAGCCACCTACACTGGAGACTAATGACCCTAAATACGCCCTAATGTATTTTTCGTGAGTGATATACTTTTTAAAAACCAGTCAGGACAGGCTCTTAATGAGATCGATTTTATAATGTATGACGTTACAAACAATTTAGGATTCAAAACAAAAAAAAGGTATCCTGTGTTTGTTATTCTGGGAAGCCAAAGTGCTGGTTAGCTGTCTTAGGTAGCCTTCAAGCTAACCGCTCTGCGGTTACCATGTGAACCCATAGCAACCAAACAAACTGATAACGTAAATGGATTCGTGGAAATAATATTCTGAACTTTAGCATTTTATGAACTTGGTTGACCTCAGTACTACGGTTATTATATGCCTATGATAGTTTTATTATAGAAATGATTAAGAAGGAGATTCATTGAATTAATAGGTATTCTGTACAATTTTGTACAGACTGGTTTTTTGATTACCCCTTCAACCACTCCTTGACCTACGCCTTGGATACCTCGAATTCCCTGCTGTGAAACCTTTCCCTGGACCATTTGTGTCTACGCCTTGGATACCTCGAATTCCCTGCTGTGATACCCTTCCCTGGACCATCCTCATCGCCATTCTTCCTTGCAATATTCTGAGGCCTTCATCCACTTTCCACCCAGTGACTGTGGTAGGATCTGGACTGTGACATTAAGGAATTACATCCATCATTATTTTTTATTTAATTATTTATTTTGAGTGCACTCTCTTTTATTTTGGGGTTTATGTTTATTTTGTTATTTTAAGTTCAGAGATCTCATTATTTATTGAAAAGTTACCTAAGTGCCGGCACTTCTGATAAACTGATATTATAGTTATATGTTAAGAATAGTTTTTTATTGTATAAGGAAAAATGATTTAACACCATAAGTATATAAATCAAATAAGTAGCAATAGTAATAAATTGAATATAGAGTCAAATAAAATAGTATAACATATAACGATTAAAATAGATCAATAAATAAAGGGTATATCAAATAGGGTTTAAATAGACTATAAATAGATTTTAAATAGAATAATATATGATTGCATAGAGTGAATTGAATGATATTTGAATGTTAAAATAAATATATTTTGTATTTAAAAAAATAATCTTTGAGAGTGGTGTGTTGTCTTGGGGTGAGTCATTGAACTGTGGTCTAGTAATAACCTAAACCAGTCTCCTCTTGAACCTAGAGTTTAGAACTAGACTGTTCCCGCACAAGCACAGGCCTTCCCTCGTCGTGCGGGTTACACAGGGAACAGACATGTCATACCCAGCATCATTTCTGCCTGTTGAGCGTATTACTGGGAGTTGTGTGGTTAACACATCCACTGTTTAAGCAAGACCAAAGGCCACAGTCATGCCAGCATGCACAGTTCACTTCCCCTGCTACCCTGATTTGCATTTGTATAGCTCACAGCATTTTCATTTACATGTTAAAGCCTCCCCTAGAATTAGGAGGAGGGGGGTCATGGGCGGACGACTGCCAAGCAAGGCCCACGTCAATTTCTGACAATTCATGGCAGTTTTCGGCATTGCTTGCAAACTGCCGCGAACAGCCATTAAACTGAACTTCCACGACAATCTACAGTGCCGCATACTGACGGAAATCACACTTTTCATGCAGTGTACATTAGACTAGCCTGCTTTGTGTTTGTGGGATTATTGACAAGCGTTGGCTAGCACTAACGTTAACGTTAGACAAACTATGATGGAAGAAAGTGTGTTCTTTATTAAGCAACGTTTGCCTAAAGTTCATCAATGTTCTTTAGTATCATGTGTGGTGTAGGCTACTTCACAGAAAGGAGGATGGTGCTAGGCTAGTCACACTTCACATTCATTAGGCATGCTAATGACATTGTAGCTGTTTTTTTATTTAATCGTGGAGACATCTTTTAAAATGAGTCTACAGGACACATTACATGCATTTTATGAAGTAGAACGTTTTTTTTCACCATTGATATTAGAGGGGGAATTAAACCTGGTGTTCTACTAAGTTAGTGCTATGAAGCTTAGGCTACATGATTGATATTATGCCTTGGTTTATACGATAGATTTAGATTTTTTTAATTATTCGTGTTTGACAGAGCATTCAAGTTCATTTCATGGTAGTGTTTGTAATTTACCTAGTTTTAATCTGTAGCCTAACTATGTTTTGAAACCGAGATGTCTGAACGCCTCAAATAATCAGCAGTAAAGGTAAATATTCTTCATCCAGGACCTTGCCCCATTACTCTTAAAGCATAACTCAAGCCAAAATGCAACCTAGGGTCTTTTTGTGAATGTACCTGAGTCAAACTTTCGTTTGAAAGCATAATTAAGTCAGAAGCGCCACCATTAAGCTTGACTGTATTGTCGTTTCTGGGTCAAATGCCATTTTGAATGGGAGTCGTAGGGGCAGAACTATTTTGATACATGATGATTTTGATTCATGCATCAAAATAGTAGGCTAGTGCCCCTACGACTCCCATTAAAAATGCCATTTGACCCGAAAACGATAATACGATTGTATTGGAAACAAAGGAATCTAAGGTAATCAAATGCAGAAAACAGGGTGGTTGCACTCATATCGGTGCCAAGGTGCACAACGCTTTAAGGAAAGACTACCTGGCCAGGTCTACCCATACCAGGATGGCAAACAGATGGTGTCGATACCTATTTGACCCATAAAAAGTAAATGTCAAATAGGTACAGATAATCTGTATTAATCTCATCATTGCCAATGGATTTCTGTGTAAAATATTGTTTATCTTGTAAAATGTTTTCCATCTTTCTGTTCACAGACAACAGAGACAAATTCTCTAATACCAAGGTCAATGCATTTGACTGCTGTCCAGCCCCGGGTTGCCACCGAAAACTTTATGCATCTTGGACTGGAAGATGGTGTGCTAGTAAGGAAGCTAGCTACCACAGCTTTTGCCACCACATCTCAGTGTTGGGAGGGAAGTTCACTCACTGCACAACTCTACCAGCTGTACCTTTCCTCCTCAGCCATGATCCGTAACCATCATGGTTTTCTTTCTGGGCCAGAAGACTTTGCAAACAAATAAGCAATAAATGATCATGCATTACAAATTTAGCCATGTTAGACTGTTAAGTTGTTGGCTTGTAGGCTGGGTGTCCAGTAAACAATTTCAAGCTTAGAGGGCAAATTCTCTCACCTAGGAGGGTAAACAACTTTTGTTTTTCATGAAATCAGCATTTTGAATTGATGGTCTACCAATGAGGCTGTAGAGTATCGCGACACAATAGTGGCAAAAAGCATCTCTGCGCGTGCGCACTCAGAGGAAACTGCTCCCCAAGCATAGAAGAAAATGCTGCGAGTGAGGAGGAATCTGACCAGTGCTCCAAACAGCCACTCGAAAAATCTATGCATGTGAAATAATATAATACGCCCAAATGCATGTTTTATCGCGTTTCCACATCCAACTTAAAAAGATATGCTCAAGAGATCCATAACTTTCAGAAAAATGTTTTACTTTTGTTATGGATGAATATTATGTTTTGTTTTCATTCATGTCAATAAAATGTTTTTCTCCTAATCAAGGTGTAATTTGTCATGTAACAGAATAGGTAGGAGAGTACTAATAGTACAATTTTAAATCACACTAATATTATACTTAAATTGCATGCCTTTATAATGCTTAAAGTATGTTAAGACTATACTTTTATTAACATAACTGCAAACTTTCAAGGCACTTATTGTAGTCAGGAAGTACATTTGAAGTTAATTTAAAATATTACAGAAGTATGCCAAATGAATAGAAATGAGGATGATAAGAGTGTATTCAAAATACACTACTACACTATTATTAGTTATACTGTAATGCCTTTTAAGTAAATTTCCAATATACTTGGAATGTTACAAAATTGTACTGCGACTGTGTTCCGAATGCTCATAAAATCTGTTTTTGTATAATGTACTTAAGAACACTTAAAGTTTGAAAAAAGTTGTTCCATTTTAGCACACTAATTACACTCAAAGTATAGTCAAGTTGGTATTAAGTTGAGCTTAATACATAATTCAATACACTTAATTACACTTGGATTTGATGAAAAAAGTACAAACTGTACTTTCAAAAAGTATACTTTTAATATATATTTTTTTTACCTGGGATAGTACACATTCAAGTATGGGATACAACTAGGTTCGGGTCACCTACACCTAGCCCGATCATTTATCCAGTGCCATTTAAGTCCCGTGTGATCTGTACACCTTTCAGGTAAGCATACATGAACAAGTCATGTACTGCCCCGCTTACCCTTGGCTCGGCTCTCCCGCGCTGGCACAACCTGTCAATTCAGGTGCGGCTATCTAACTAGCCTACATCTATTACTAGCTAATTGATGAGGGGCTGTTAGACAGCATTCGGGACACTAAACTTAGGTATACTATTACTACTAGTCAAGAACTACAGTGTAAGTAAAATTAGATCAGCTGACACTGAACCCCATGCTAAATTCCACAACAGTGAAGTCACCAGTGTGCCCTAGTTGTGTAATGACATTCGCTCTATTAAATCAGAGCTGCCTCACACAAATTGAGAGTGAGATTCATTCATTTGTTGGTGCCACACGCTCTTACACCAATCGAATGCGTGAGGGTTGGCAGCTCTGCGTATTGAACAAAACCTTCCTTAACACATTAAATTGAGCTCTGACAGAAAGGGTGGCCATCTTGAATTTTTGAGTGTGTTCCTTGAAGAATATTTGTACCAAATTTGATGATACCATCACCATTTGAAAAATTCAAGAGGATTCAAGAGAAATGGCGGTCATCTTGAAAAATGGTTGCCATCTTGAATTCTTAAGAGAGTATTTTCACAAAATGTTATGTCTACATCACTGTTTGAACGATTGACATAGCCTAATGACATTTGACAGAAATAGCGGCCATCTTGAAAAAATGCCCGCCATGTTGAATTTTTGGGTGGCCAGCGCCTTTTCCCTAAAAGTGACCCTTAGAGAGTATCTGTGCCAAATTTCATGCTTTTATACCAATTTGGACGATTCTCTTGAAATATGCCATTAATCTGCTGCACTACAATGAGTCATGTTGTAGGCTAGTGGTCAACATAAATGTGCCCCTTCTGTTATTAGAATGCTAAGCAGAGATTTAGCATGTTAAGCAGAGATTTAGTAGGCTATCATTCATTTCTTGTGTGGCTAGCTATTGATAGTATATTTTTTACTACCATATTTCTCTTAAGACTCAATCAGGACGATGAAGATCAGGATCCAGGCATTTATTCTTTTCAATGAGGGGCCAGTGCCCCTCAAGAGAGAAAAGTACATGTTTGTGTCAGGCCATCATGGGTTTCCACCAGATTCCCAGTATTCTATGACTTCTCTGACTTCTCTGAAACAGTCTACCATATTTAAAGTTACACACAAAGAGAGGGAGTGACCTCTAAGTCCAACCCAGTTTGAATATGCAATAGAAAGGGAGGATGAGGATTAGGCCTTCATCAGGTCTGGTCAGCTTCTATTGTCTTTTAATTAAAGCTACCCCCTTTCCTGGGAAGTCCTTCAGAGGCCTGGAAACATGCTGTTCTACAAACATTAACATTTCACACCTATATGAAAAACAAAAGGCATTTAGACAGGCTTTCACTGAATTCAAGGATAAACAAAGGATGCTTGCATACAGACCAAAGACACACACACAGGGTACACATGGGTACAAAATCACAAATGACCATAAGAACTACACAGTATGTACATTTACAGAAATGAGGCTGATTCACAACACTTTTAAATCCCCCTTTTCAAGTCATAAAGACTTGAATCATTAAACTATTCACATAAAATATGAATACAGAATTATTTCCTTCAATTCCCCCTTTTCAAGTCCTTGACATCTAAACTTGCTTACATAAATTATGAGTCAGCTTATTAACAACAGAGGACTTTTAGAGTGTGGAAGGAGGTTACAGATCATGGGAGAATAAAAATAACAACAGTAGACTGACATCATCTACCATAGAAACAGCTAAGAAAATGCACCCAAAGCCAGTTTTCATTCTTCTTGTGGTGCACAATGCAATAGAATAAAATCACAGGTGGGTTGCTTTCATGTGGTGCACAATGTTTAGAATGTGTATGTGTGCAAAATGTGCTTAGGGCGGCGCTTGGCTCTATTAATAGGGGGCGTTCCCCTACACCCTGTGTTCCTCTTCTTTTTCTTCAATATTTCCTTCTCCAGTTAAAGTATACCAACAAAATAAAAATTCTCTAGTCTGAAGGTCAGGGTCGACTACCTGGAACCTTCGGATCCTTGCTGTTTTTGGGGGTTATTCTGCCCACAGCAGGTCCACTATTCTAAATTGCAAATGATCATTCAGTGGAGTTCAAAATTTTTCAAAGATGACGTCAGCTGCAGTCAGGTCTGTCTTGACCTCTCAGTTATACCTCCAAACACGCAAACAATACAGTACATGAACTTTGAGGCTTGTGATGCCTCAGAACAGAATTCCTAGTAATAATGTAAACATTTCTTATGACAGTGGTAACAAAACATCTCGTCCAAATCTATTAAACAGTGTTCTTGAGAAGTAAAGTTTCTTGAGGAGCCAAAGTCCTCAACCCATAATAGGCTATCTACACACATCACCATCACCATTGTTAGAAACCATCAACCATCCCCCTTCGGATCGGTGGCACACCCTTGTCCATCAGATCCGCCTCCGAAACTGATAACAAAACAAACTACATTGTATGAAATAACATGGTACGGTTCTGCTTGTAGACATCAAATATCATCAGGTGATGGGTGGCTAGGAGCAAAGCTTGTAAATGTATGAAATAAATCATTACAGAACAACAAACAAACAAACAACATAAAAAAATGAAATCTCAACCCATAGGTTTTCTAATGAAAGTTAAGCAAGCAAACAGACCATCAGAAATTAAACCAATGAGAACAAGGAAAAAATAAAAATAAAATAAAAATAAAATAGCCACACAGCCAGAAAAGGCTCAAATGGGGATTATATAAAAATTATCCTCCTGTTATCTTAGCACCTATAATGGAATTGGGAAATCTGTAACCATATCATCTGAGCAACAAGTATTCCTAGTCAGGACAACCTGAAAAGGAAATCAAATGAAATAAACCGTAACATAAAGAAATAAAAGGTGCAACAGAATAACAAAAATAAAATTAAAAGTCAAAGAGAATCAAATCAAAGAAAGTATAGCAGATATTAGTTGCTACCAGCATCTGTACAGCCTAGGTGCTTTAAAGCAACATAAACTTACAGAGTCTATTCTCTTAGACCGGAGCATACCTGCCCCGCCCACATTAGGTCAAACTTTTTTGCACAAATGCTGTTAGCCTGCTAATATCAGTCACCTCAGGTTTTCAAACTTCATTTTAAATTATAGATGAGTCCCCTTAGCCTAGAAATCTAGACGCGCCCCTAGCGGCAGCAAATTACATTTGACTTGTGAGCTCTAGAAATCGAAACTAAATCTGGCATTGAAATCGTGTATAGAGTCGTTTGTTGGGCTTAACATAATGATTGATGGCAGAGTTGCAACGGTTTGGCTTGAATTCCCTGCTACTTGAAAACAAATATCATATTGCGTCCTATTGCGTGCAGAGGGAATTTGAAAGACAACTGATTATCCCTATACATATATATATTATACCCCTATTTATTACCCTTTTAGGATGTATTTAGTGGGAGGTGCATATTCTAAGTTTTGACACTACAAAATTAAAAAGTTGTTCTCACCTAAAGGGTTAATGACCTGGAGACCAGTTACATATGTGAGTTTACGCTACTCAATATTAGTCATAGAAGCTAAATTCGAAGGTAGGCCACAGGTAAAATCCAACGAACTGCATTCACCCTGCAAGCCAATAGTTGAATAGCCCTTTCCTAGAGCTTTTGAGGTATTGCCACTGCTCCAACACTGAAAGGCACTGTTAGAATGCTTAGATCAAGCCAGGTTCAGCATAGCGTATGCCACTGTCTGCTCACGTTGGTGACCGGACCAGGGCAAGCACACTTTCGCAGTTCCCGCCGGAAATGCAGTCTAGTTGTAATTAATGCTTTTCTGTTTAGTTACAGATATATATATATATATATGAAGTTATATATATGAAGTAGGTGATGGGAATAAATATAAACAAGTAGAAATATGAAGTATTTGGCCCTTCACCAATAGTCCCAATTTTGTGGGCAGGGTTAAAGGGCTTCCAGGCTACTTCACCCAAGCCACAAGAGACAGAAGCAAGTCAGAAAACAGGACTGTCCTCTTCAACAGTTGTGAAACTGCCAGTGTGATACTGTTCAGGCAGATATAATCATGCATGCATATAATCTGCTCCCACCTACTTGAATGCCCTCATACAGACATACGCTACCTCCAGACCGCTGCGCTCCTCAGACGAACGACGTCTAGCTCTACCAATGGTACGCTCAAGCCAATCCAAACTTTTCTCATCTGTTGTTCCTCGTTGGTGGAACATACTGCCAGTTCCTACAAGGGCAGGGACATCCCTCTCCATTTTCAAAAAACTCCTGAAGACCCAGCTCTTTAGAGAACATCTCCTCTCATAGCAACACTTACAACAAGTCTTACTGATCCTAGCACCCACTAGCCGTCTTAAACTGACACGTAACTGTTAAAAACAGCACTCACTGATGCACTTATTCTTACTGTACTCTAATGTTTTTTAAATTGTCCTAAAATTGTTGAGAATTGCTCTAAAACTTAAACTGTTTACCATGTTGTTAGTCGCTTTGGCTAAAAATGCGTCAGCCAAATGTAATGTAATGTAATGTAATACTCAGGCTTTTGTTTGTTTGAGTGCTCTCCTGACAACCACATATTTGATATCCATGAACTCCATTAAAAGCATATCTCATGAGGAAAACTCCTTTATTCAGATGAGAAGAACAGTATGCAAGAACAGGAATGACTGCCAAGCCTGCAGCAGGACTACAAGAAGCAGATGCTGACGGCCGCACACGCCCTGGCCGTGGACGCCAAGAACCTCCTGGACGTCATCGACCAGGCGCGCCTCAAGATGATGGGCCAGCCACGGCCCCACTAGAACTGACCCGTTGGCTGAAGGGTCGCAGGCCCACAGGGGGGACGGGCTGCCTGTTCTTGGTGGACGGAGCCTGGCACCGAAGCGGGCAAGTGGCCCTCCTCCCCCAGACTGCCTCACACCAGCATGTAGGACTCCACATTGGACTCTTGAGAAAGAGGGAACGAGGAGACGCCACTTCCAAGAAACTAACTACTGACTGACTCCTCTGCCACACCAGATGAACAGACTTCTGGCTGATGGCAAGGCTGCTGTAATCTATTGTGCGTGTGTGTATGTATGAATGTATGTATGTATGTGTGTGTGTGTGTGTGTGTGTGTGTACTTTGGTTGTGTTGCTCAAAGGCCAAGTGGCATTCTGGAGTTAACATGTTTGATCGCCTGGATCAGGGTGAAGGAGCCTGGACGGATTAACTGGAACGTTTGCACTGATCACCTGGTGAAACTCTGAGACTTTCACTCACGCTCTCAGTATCGGTCACCTGTCAGTGTGTGTTCATTTCAGCTCAAAGCCAGACAGCCCTGGCCATCTCCAAACCTACTAAAGCAACCGAGTAAATAAATCCATCACAAAGTAATAAAGGATGTACTGATTTTTGATTTTTTTTAATGCATTTGGACAGTTTCTTGCTATATGAAGGTATCTTATTAGATTCCCTCCCCACCCCCTACATCACAATGCCCAATCATGGTGGCGCTAGCAAACACATTTGTCACAGTTGCCTGGTCCGTTTTACATGATAATCCTATGGAGTAGACCGTGTTTTCAAAAAAGTCCTCGGCTTCTTTTAAAATGCTGTCGCGGGTGTGTTTTTCTGCAGCTCAGAGCTGTTTTTTAAGTTGAGAAATGTTCAACTTCAAGTGGAAAAGCAGCTTACGTCACACTGCATATCATATTTTTTTTGCATATCACAAAAACATGCTTCCGGCTGCTTTTTGGGACATAAACGATGTCAGATTGAAAAAGCGGTCTGCACAACTTCTCAGAAAAAGAAGCCAAGTGTAAACGTTCAGAGCAAAGTTGGGATGAGTACCACTGCCAGTACGGTGGTAACAAATGCAGCTCAGTACCTCTACACATGCTGAAACATCAGTCAGGTGATCAGCATAGAAAAGTTCATTATCTACTATGCTTATAGCGTCCAGTTCAGTGAGGACCCTCACGTTTGGACCTTTTGTGACTGTGCTAAAACTCAAGTGACCAGGTCATGCCTCTTTAGGTTATTGTTAAAATTGTTATTTGCTTACACCAGTCAATTAGAATATAACTATTAACGCTATCGAAATAATTATCCACATACAGTTGTCAGCTAAATCTGTTATAAATGTAATATGCTCTGCCATACTTAGACACTATAGACAAATATAGTAAATATACAGGGATGTAGTGGAGGCTAAACACAAGTAAACGCAGTTTATCCACCTCTGAAATGTTAGAAATAGAGTTTATCCACCTCTTATTAGAGTTTATCCACCTCTTAAAAGAGTTTATTCACCTCTTATTAGAGTTTATCCACTTTTCAAAAGAGTTTATCCACCTCTCAAAATTCAAAAATCACACTGTAGGCTATTATCCACATTCACAATATGTACACTCATCAACACTCTACCATTTAATTCCACTGGTATTGTAAACATTGGACAATAACCTCCACCATCATCAAACATGTTCTGAGTGCCATTTTAAAAAATCAGTTACCGCTTTGCACAGTCCACCTCACCGAAATCACAAAATTCATAGTTCACCCACCTCTTATTTTACCACTACATCCCTGTAGTGACATTTTCTGATTGATCATACTGCAAAAATGCCATACCATTGCAACACTATTTATACTACAACTCTCATAATGGGTGGAAATTCTATTTTGGGTTTCCAAATTTGCATCTAATCCGCATTTAGTCAAAAAAAGTCACACAATCCAGTGCTGTTTATATTTATTTTGGTGTAAAAATGTTGCTTAATCAAAGGGGCAACAGTAAAAGTCTGAGTCCTCAGACAACTCCTCTCCTCTGCAGCAGCTGAAACATTCGAACAGAATTTGTGTGAGGGAAAACCAAAGTGTTTTGAGGTGTTAGGCCTGAATCCTCCCATTTTACTGATTGGCCTGACATTTTTCTTGTCTGAGAGAAACGGTTATGATAAACTATGGTGTTCCAGTAGCCTGGCCCCGCCCACCTAGAGCTTCTTTCAGGGAGATCTAGTCTGGAACACAACAGACGCCCAGAAGACCATAGTGGGCAGCTGGGGATGTACAGCCTCATCATAGAATTGAGATAGCAGGGAGCACATCCAGTAAGTGTCCTATAGGCCAAGGTGAGATATTTCAATTTAATTCTGGCTACTATAGGGAGCCAATAAAGAGTAACTAGGAGAGGAGTTACATGTGTCCTCTTTGGCTGATTGAAGACCAGGCGTGCTGCAGAATTCTGAATCAGTTGTAATGATCTTACTACACAAGCAGGCAGGCTAGCTGAACAGTGAATTACAATAGTCTAGTTTGGAGATAACCATGGCCTGTACAAGAAGTTACGTGGAATCTTGTGTCAGATAAGGTCTGATCTTCCAAATGTTGTAAAGTACAAACCGACATGATTTTGCAATTGAGGCTACATGCTCAGAAAAGTTGAGTCGGACATCAATTATGACGCCCAAGTTACCTGCCGATCTAGTAGGGGTTAACAAGCATGTTGATCATTGTTTCATGCACAATCTGATATGTGACAGATTACCAGAGGACATCGTGGAGATCTGGAGTTGCACCTTTCCAGAATTTAGTCCTCCCATATGTCAAATGCTGATGCTGAGTGCTGATACTGTTCAATGATATGGCTATGGCTAAAATGGAATTGTGATATGAACATCAGTAAGCCCTGGGCCTGTTCTTATACATGCAGTTCAAAATGTAGCCTATGTATGTTTGCCTTGAATGTTTTACTGAGCTAACATTCCTTTATTTATTAGTTTTCTAATCTGAAAGTCTAGCTTTGTAAGCTTCATGTAGTTATTCAAGGAAAGAAATCCAAAGGAATGTTTTGGAAAGATTTACTAGAATCTTATCTCAAACTTTTCAATATAATACAAGCATAAATATTTGGAGTACAGACAGAACATAACAGAAAGTAACTAGAAATGCAATTCCAAGGAATTACCAGTGCATGAAAATGCAAAAGTTGTTATGTAAAATATCATGTATAGTTAAAATAGATAATACAGAGATGGTTACTACGGTGATGCTAGGATAGACATGGTGGTTGCATAGCTTAACTCATTGAGTGCCAAAAACGTAATATTACGTTTTTAGCTTTTTTTTTAAATTACGAAACTAGACACTCTAATACACCTTATATGTGATTTTGGGAACTCTGTGATGAATAGAAATGAAATATATGACGATCGTGAAACTCATGAAAACGCACAATCTGGACATTTTATCTGGACATTTTATCATAACTCGGTTGCCGCTTTGGGTCGAATCAGTGACGCAGGCACGTCAGGTCAAAACCAGGCATTTTCGTGGGTCTATCACGAGGTGGCAGTCTCGCCAGGTCTTACTGATCACTTCCCGGAATGTTTACACGAGTAAGTAACAGGCAACACTTCATATTTCATGAAAGACGTTATATCTCCATTTCTAGAAAAAAACAGCGATTTTGATGAAAACTAGCCACTGTTTAGCTTGGGATTTCTCAGGAACAGAGGCGTGTAGAAATACACGGTTTGCACCCACTGAGAGCTTAAAGTCTGACCTTTTATTTGAACTATTGTACGTGTTCATAGCTATAACACAGAATATGCTGTGGCTGTACAAAAATCATCAACAATGGTCTAGATTGCTGGCACTCTAGGACAAAGCTCCCGAAAACAGCTTGGCATTCAATGAGTTAATAAAAAGTTGATAATTTAAAAGTAGACCGTTTAAAAGTTGAATATAAATAGTTTAAAAGTTGTTGACAGACTGAAAGTTTAATGAATGTTGATATTCAAATAGTTTAATGGCTGTGTATAGGTAGATATTTGACGATAACTGAAAGTTGGAATGGCTCTAATGTTTGCTAGCAGTTATGCTAACAATTTTAACTATGCTAACTATGTTAACCATGCTACTTAGCTAACTTAGCTAATGTTTTCTAGCATTTTTGTTAAAAATGCTAACTATGTTAACCATGCTACTTAGCTAATGTTTTCTAGCAGTTTTGCCAAAAATGTTAACAATGCTAACTATGCTAACATGTTAACTATGTTAACAATGCTAACTAGCTACAGTGGGTAGGAGTCATAGTTGATGACAAGTGACAGTTACAATGGCTGAACAGTTAAAAAGTTCAGTAGTTTAAAGGGTTACATTGTTTAACAGTGAATTATTGTAGGGAGGACTTTTATTTTGAAACAGTTTTTGGCAGAGGAAGCAGTTGAACAGGATGTGTAGTCTTAAGAGAGCCTGTTTGTATGCTTAAAGCCTGAGACTGGCAGTTGCTGCAGGTGGCCTGGCCACCTGGCATAGGATTCTAATTGCCTAATGGCCGTATGTGATGTCACAATCGCAATGTTAAGTCTATGGGGAAATTTTGAATAGTTTTAAAAATAATTAATAGTTTAAAAAGTATAAAAGTTACAACAATGAAAAATACAAAGCACCCATGTCCTAAGTAAGACCTACGCAACGCAGTTTGAATGAAGTTTCTACGTTAAGCAGTTGAAGCTGCATTAAAAGCGTTAGAAGAAGAAGAATAACTAGAAATGCAATTCCAAGGAATTACCAGTGCATGAAAATGCAAAAGTTGTGATGTAAAAATATCATGTATAGTAAAATAGATAATACAGAGATGGTTACTAGGGTGATGCTAGGATAGACATGGTGTTTGCATAGCCTAATAAAAGTTGATCGTTTAAAAGTAGACTGTTTAAAAGTTGAATGTAGATAGTTTAAAAGTTGTTGATAGACAGCTAGTTTAATAGATAGATAGTTTAATGATAGTTTAAAAGTAGACTGTTTAAAAGTTGAATGTAAATAGTTTAAATGTTGTTGATAGACTGAAAGTTCAATGAATGTTGATATTCAAATAGTTTAACCCTTTACCCGCCAAAGTCGCAAAATTGCGACAAACAACGTCACTGATTAAAACAGACGATAGACGCGAGTACAGTGTAAAATCTCATTTGTACTCTTGACCACTAGTTGGCAGACACCCAGAGCTTCGATTCAAGCTCAACCTTTTTTTTCAAAGTTTTCAGGAAGCATGTGAAAAACACGCGAGAAACACACGAAGAAGACGTGCATTTCCTCCATAACGCGGAAGCGATGCGGGCCATAGTTTTGCACAAATTGAAGCAGAAATACACCAAATGTTGAAAAAAAAATTCACGTGTGATGAAGTCTCGGGTGTTTTATTCATCTATGATTCTAAAGGATAAAATCTGCATTTTGGAGAATATGATCGATCGTCTATTGGCAGTGATAGTCACGGAGCGTCTGTGAATGGAGGTGCGTCATTTGCGTCTTTCCGACAGTGTTCACTAAGCATACAATGCTTATTTCGACCCTCTGCCCAACATAGCTGTAGGTGCCAGTGGTAATAGTGATGATAGTGTCCGTAATGGACGTGGTATTACACGTGATTACACACGAGAAACACATAAGAAGACGTGCATTTCCTCCATAACACGGAAGCAATGCAGGCCATAGTTTTGCACAAATTGAAGCAGAAATACACCAAATGTTGAAGAAAAAGTTAACATGTGATGAAGTCTTGGGTCTGTTATTTACCTAGTCTGAATCTGAAGGAGAATATCTGCCTTTTGGAGAATATGAGCGATCGTCTAGTCACGCTGCGTCTGTGAATGGAGGTGCGTCATTTGCGTCTTTCCGACAGTGTTCACTAAGCATACCACGCTTATGTCGACCCTCTGCCCAACGTAGCTGAAGGTGTCAGTGGTAAAGGTGATGATAGTGTCCGTAATGGACGTAGTAAAGACAGCAGGGGTAGTAAAAATAGGGCTCTGAAGAACTACAAAGTCACTCGCGATAGGAACGGATTTGACCAGGCTACTTTATTGTATAGTAGAATAAGGTTTGTGGTAATAGTAATAGTTTACTATTGTTGGTTTACATGTGACTGCTTTCCTGTTCAGGTGTTATGTGGGTGAAATGACAAAAAAGTAAGCAAAACTGCTCAAATATATGTTCAACATCCAGTATTTACTGAAATGTGCATAATTCGAGGTGGTTGTCATCCAGTGATGTCATAATATGCAAATTAGATGTGTAAATTTACCCCTTTCATAAACTTTTGTTCATACTCAATGATTTTCACATTTACAGTAGGACTTTATCTCTGACCACTTTCAAGCCATGGCCTTTTGAAATTTTGATGTAAAAATCGAATGATGTTTTTTTTAAAACCTGGCGCCTAAAGGGTTAATGGTTGTGTATAGGTAGATATTTGACGAACTATGCTAACCATGCTACTTAGCTAACTTAGCTAATGTTTTCTAGCAGTTTTGTTAAAAATGTTAACTATGCTAACAATGTTAACTATGTTAACCATGTTACTTAGCTAACTTAGCTAATGTTTTCTAGGAGTTTTGTTACAAATGTTAACTATGCTAACTATGTTAGCCATGCTACTTAGCTAACTTAGCTAATGTTTTCTAGGAGTTTTGTTAAAAATGTTAACTATGCTAACAATGTTAACTATGCTAACCATGCTACTTAGCTAATGTTTTCTAGTAGTTTTGCTAAAAATTATAACAATGCTAACAATGCTAACTAGCTACAGTGGGTAGGAGTCAGTTGATGAGAAGTGACAGTTACAATGGCTGAACAGTTAAAAAGTTCAGTAGTTTAAAGGGTTAAATTGTTTAACAGTGAATTATTGTAGTGAGGACTTTTATTTTGAAACAGTTGTGGACAGAGGAAGCAGTTGAACAGGATGTGTAGTCTTAAGAGAATAAGACTGTATGCTTAAAGCCTGAGAAACTGACAGTTGATGCAGGTGGCCTGGCCACCTGGCCTAGGATTCTAATTGCTTAACGGCCCGATTGTGATGTCATCAGCCCAATGTTAAGTCTATGGGGAAATGTTGAGTAGTTTTTAATTAATAGTTTAAAAAGTATAAAGATGAAAAATACAAAGCCCAGATGTCCTAAGTAAGACCTACATAACATAGTTTGAATGAAGTTTCTACGTTAAGCGGTTGAAGCTGCATTAACTGCGTTAGAAGAAGAAGAATAAGCATAAGAAGAAGAAGCCTAGGAAGAACAGTACAGTGCATTTTCATGCACTGTAATAAAATGCCCAGGAAGAACAGTACAGTGCATTTTCATGCACTGTAATAAGAAGACTTTGGAAGAACAGTACAGTGTAAAAAGCCTTGAAAGAACAGTACAGTGCATTTTCATGCACTGTAATAACAAAATGCATTTACATATGAGAGAATCCTGCATTGTTGACTCTAACAGCTACAAACACCTTTATAGAACACATCTGCTTACTGGTCAGTTTGTAACAAACTCAAATCGTTGTCAACAAATTAACGTCACGGGTACATTAAAACACGCATTCAAGAATGATCTCTATAATGCTTGGCTTTATTTAGAGCACTCTCGTGAGGGTGAGGAAAAGAAAGAGAGTGAGTGCAAGAGAAAGAGAGAGAGAGATATCGTCCAAACGCCGCAGATGCGGCACAACAAAAAATAAGCATCAAGCGATGCGCTCAGTCCATTAAACAAAAACAACGCCAAAAACTCCGTATCTTCTTTCAGTCCCAAAAAACATAGTATTCCATGAGTCCAAGGTTGTCGCAAGACAGTCTTTTAAACTCCAGCAAAGAAACTCCAGCGAAACAAAGGGAAAAAAGGATCGATCTCACCTCCTTGAAAAAACAGCTGTAGAGTCAGATATTCCATGTAACGGGTGTATGCGAATTTTTATTCCATGAAGCGATTAGAGGATATCAGAACGCCATTAGACCATCTACCCCTTCCTTCATTCATTCATTTATTTCCCCCTGCTTTCTCCCGCGTCCCGTTTAAAAACATAACGTGACTCTCTGTGAGCGCAGCCATAGGGCAAGAACAGGAAAAGTGGGTGCGAGTGAGTGAAAAGGTGAGTGACAGTTCTGGACCCTATCGTCTGCTTATAGGCTTACTTGTCCTGGATAACTGACGCCCATAATCTAGATAGCTTAAGATCTACAAAAGTATAGAAATAGAGCTAAAAGACCTCAAAACTGCCAGGTTTTAAACAGCATAAAGAGAGATGACCTAAACTTAGAGGTATGCCTACTAAATATCATAATAACACAATAATTCATAGACAAATCTGATATGTCACAATAAATAAGATCTGTCTTAATCGAATAATATACTCATTTATGTGGCTGATGCTACATAGTTAGACTGTAGGCCTAATTAGGGATGGGCATCGTTAAGAAATTATCGATATCGATGCCATTGTTGAGTCTGCTTATCGATGTGATTCCTTATCGATTTCCATATCGATTCCTGTACCATTTGCTGAACACTTATGGGATGGCTTTGAGAGTTGTTGGCTATGAATGTCTAATTTAAAGTGTTTTTTGTTATGTTGAAAGTAATGAAAGCACAGGAGGCCGACGTATTCACTATAACTCATTTATATAGCATTCAACATGGTAGCACATACACTCTACATCTGAACTCACACTTCTTCATTTCTCCAGGCTATCAGAACCCCATAATGTTACATTACACTGACACCTAGTGGTGTGGTTCCAAGTGCAGACACAACATCCCCCCACAACGTAAACAATACTTCCTATGTAAAGTACAGTACAAAATATCATTCCTGTATGAGCCTGAACGGATAAGGCCTTTAACAAAATCTAAGATAGAGACCTAAGGAACTCATGGCTTGTAACGCTATATCACTGGACCTATTATTTAACTGTAGGCTATTGTAACAAAGTGAGCGTCAAAGATTTAAGCTCTAGCATAACTTGGAAAGGATATGATGCAGTCCTGATTTCTTGCATCTTAAGTTTTATAGTCTTTCAACCAGTCAGGAGGTCTCCGTTCTCTGGCTGGATGCGCTCGGTCGTTCTTGTCTCTCTCAGGTGCGCAGTCTTCAGCTGTTCCATTCCTAGGCTGATCTGCAGGGGTCACCGCTGTGTCAGGTGCTTGAGTGCGCTGATCTGCAGATGTCACGGCTGCGTCTGGTACGTGAGTGAGGTGAGAGGAATGCCAGAGTTTCCCGTCAGACAAGCCGTATGTGCAGGGACCCACCTGCTTTTCAATTTCAACTGGCTCTGTGAATCTGGGATGTCCTTTGGGAACATGAGTCTGTTTCCTCACTCTTACTTTGTCCCCTACTTTAAAAGCAGGAGTGCGCGCTCCCCTCTTTTTGTCACAATATGCCTTAACCTGAGATTGGCGGGTGGACACACGATGGCGTACTTCAGCATCACGGCTGTTGGCAATGGCAGAATAGCCAGTTTGGTTCTCATTTTGCGACCAAACAGTAGTTCAAAAGGTGACACACCCGTCATGGCATGAGGAGTCGCTCGGTAAGTCTGGAGGAATTCTGTCATCGCCTGTCTCCATGGAGCAGCTTGGACGATGGCAGCTTGCACACAGCTTTTAAGAACTCGATTGAATCTTTCTACAGCTCCGTTAGATGCGGGGTGATACACAGACACTTTGATCTGTGCGATGTTGCGTTCCTTCAGGAATGTAGAAAGCGCAGTGGAAGTCAGTTGTGGCCCATTGTCTGTCACTACACATTCAGGGTTGCCGTAACGACTGAAGGTCGTAGTGAGAAAGCCGATTAAAGCCCCACTGGTAAAAGACGATGTAAATGCCACTTCAGGCCATTTTGAATAGTAATCAGTAATAGCAATGGCATACCTACAGTCCCAGTTAGCCGTTTCAAATGGTCCTACTATGTCAAGGCCTAGCTTTGTCCACGGGGCTGCAGGAAGAGGAACTGGCTGTAGTGGTGCAGCGAAGGTCTTTGCTGTGCGATCTACGCTTTGGCAGAGTGTGCAGGCTGAGATGTAAGACTGGGCTATTGCATCCATTCCAGGAAACCAATACAACTCACGCAGACGTTGTTTTGTTCTTACTATGCCCTGGTGGTTCTCCTGCGCCAGCACAACTAGTGTTTTCCTTAAAGCTATGGGCACCACTAAGCGTGACACACGAAGCACTACATTTCCATGTACACTCAGTTCATTGCGCATTTTGAAGTATGGCTGAAGCTCCACACTCAAAGGTTTCGGAGAGGCAGGCCATCCTTTTTGAATTTGTGTGCGTAAAGCAGAGAGCTCTGCACACGACGCAGAAGCCGACTCGAACTCGGAAGGTGTAATGGCAGCTTATGCTGTGGAGAGCAGTGCGACCAACTCAGGTTCAGTCTCAGGTTCGCATGCAGCAGCAATTGGTAAAGGCAGTCTAGACAGACAGTCTGCAGTTTGGTTCTGTGTGCCAGCACGGTAGACTACGTCATAATTGAAACACAGTAATCGTGCTGACCATCTGGCGATGCGCATTCCAGCTCTATCAGCCCCTTTTGTGCACAGAAGAGTAGTAAGGGCTTGATGATCAGTGCGCAGAGTGAACCTGTGCCCCCACAGGTACGTCCTCCACTTCTCAACCGCCCAAACACAAGCCAAGGCCTCTTTCTCGACGGTTGCATATTTTCTTTCAGTCTGAGTAAGAGTTCGTGATGCAAATGCAACAGTACGTTCAGTGTTTTTAGGGTGAATCTGTGTGAAGACGGCGCCTATGCCATAGTCAGAGGCATCAGTGGAAATGATGCATGGAAGAGCAGGATCATACAGAGCTAATGCCGGGCTGTCTACCAACAGCTGTTTCACCTCACTGAAGCACTTGTCAGCCTCGTCAGTCCACTTGAACTCTGAGTCACTACGAAGGCAGGCACATAGTGGCTCAACCACAGTTGCGTAATTGGGTATGAATTTGTTGTACCATGAATGCATCCCAAGAAATGAACGCAAGCTGACTGCATCCTTTGGCGGAGGTACTTGTGTGATGGCTTGGACATGTTCTGTATCTAGCTCAATTCCCTGTGCAGTCACTAAGTGTCCAAGAAAGCGCAGGCTGGACTGTCTGAACTGGCACTTTTTCTCATTTAAGCGCAGGCCTGCATTCCGAAGGCGCTGCAGCACTGCATCTAGTGCAGCATCATGTTGAGCTTGTGTACGTCCAAAGCATATTATGTCATCCAAATAATTTTGGACATTTGACACCCCTTCCAGGACCACAGACATCATCTTCTGAAACGCAGCGGGAGCGGACGCTAACCCATAGGGAACACGGCAGAATCGGAAAAGACCCTCATGAGTTATGAACGCTGTCAAATCTCTGCTATCTGGGTGAAGTGGAAGTTGATGGTACGCACTCTCCAGGTCAATTGTAGAGAAAATTGTAGATCCAGCTAAAGTAGCAAGCAGTTCTTCCATATGTGGTAGAGGGTGACTGTCCACTACTATAGCTTTATTTGGTTCTCTAAGATCCACACACATTCTTATGCCACCTGTTTTCTTTTGTGTCACAACGATGGGTGAAACCCAGGGTGATGCGTCAATACGTTCAATCACCCTAGCGGAAAGCAGTCTATTCAGTTCGTCAGACACAGCAGATCTAACAGCGAAAGGCAGACTTCGGAGCTTCTGACGTACAGGTGAGGCAGAATCCGAAACTTTGACCTTGTGCATGAATCCTTTAGCACAACCCATGGCTGAAGAATCCTCACTGGCTGTGGAGAGCTGCATGACTGGGCAGGAGGCAGGTGAGTTGTAGGCAGGTAAGGCAGAAAGAACTGTTCCTCCTTCAATGCGCAGCTTAAGAGCAGCAGATCCATCCCCATCAATGGTGTTCCATTCTCTGTTACATAAAAGTTCACTTTACATACCAGCACTTTGATTGGAGTTTGTGAGTATGTAACCAGGCGAGCTGCAGGTGGCTGTAACGGCACTCCCTTGAAGTTTTCCTCGAATATGCCTTTTGGTAACACAGACACTGACGCTCCAGTGTCTACTGTCAGTTTAACAGTCTTTTGTGCTGTCCCAGCGCAAATGTCCACAGTGCAATGGAGCTTAGCTGGCGACTCTGACTGTTGCAGTAAGAGCAGTGTACATTCAGGAATTTCCACTTGACGCACACTATGAGTCTGTGCAGACCTACACACATGCGCGAAATGTCCTTTCTTGTTGCACGTTTTACACACTGCTTTACTCGCTGGGCATTCAGGCGCATTTGCTAGGTGTTTATCCGACCCACAGCGAAAACAGGAGCGTGAGGATGTAGCAGGAGGAGAGCTGGCAGTGAATTGGCTGGCTGCTGATCCCGTTCGCACATACTTGCGCGGCTGCCTGCTTTTCACTTTGCCTTGTACTTGGACTGCATGCACAGGCAAGCTACGGGTAGTCATGCACTTTGCCTGTTCTCCAGCAGACTCCATCTGACTAGCAATAGTAATAGCCTGCTCCAGCGTCTTTCTCTTATACGTGGATTTGCAACATGTTCCACTAGCTGGTCTCGTATCATGTCCTCACAGTTATCAAATTCACAGGTAGTGGCTAGCTGACGCAGAGCAGTAACGTATTGAATTATGGACTCATCAGCAAGCTGGACTCGTTTTCTAAATGTGTGACGTTCCACTACAACATTTACCTTAGGCGTGAAGTAGCCATGCAAAGCAGTTAGCGCAGATGCCAACGTATCTCCAGTGTTCGGTAAAGTGTAGAATATCCTTTGGCCCTCCGTGCCTAGACAGTGAAGTAGAAGAGCACGTTGTCTTGGCCCAGTCCACTTTTGTCCTTCCACATCGATAACCTAGCAATAGTTCATGAACATCTTTTCCCACGAATTAAATGGAATGGCGGGCTCCCCCGGGGCAGGCAGGGAAAAAATTGGGAAACGGCGTTGTAGTAGCCATAGTCCAAAATCGAAGTAGTGTTGCAAAAAGTGGAAAAAAAAACTGCGGGAGTAAGTTCCTCGTCGCCAATTTGTTATGTTGAAAGTAATGAAAGCACAGGAGGCCGACGTATTCACTATAACTCGTTTATATAGCATTCAACATGGTAGCACACAGGGCATGAAATTGGCACCCGCCCACACGCCAAATTCGGGTAACTTTTGTGATTGGCGGGTGAAACTGTCAATGTACCTGCCACGTTGGCGGGTAGCCAATAAGACAACACAACAGCAAGGAGATGCACTGTCCAGATTGCCGTTTGTAGGCTCGGAGAAAGCGAGATCAAACCCATTTGCAGGGGTGGGTAGTAGCCTAGTAGAAAAAAAATTTTTTTCGAGGAACGGCAAACGACTTTCCTTTTTCAAAACGGTAGCCTACTTCTACTCTTACTCAAGTACATTTTTGAGCCAATAATCTACTCTTTTACTCCGCTACATTTCAATTGCCTTACATTACGAGTACAAGTTTATTATTGGAGAAAGTATCTCGAAGAGGGAAAAGCGCACCTCTCCCAGGAGAAAAGAAACAGGGCTTCAGAATGCGTTAGCCCACGATTATAAAAGTAATGCCTGGCCTAGCTAACAGCTCAGTTAACACAATGAGTTGCTGCATCTTCTGGCGAGGCTGCCAGAGTAGCAACGAGACTAGAGGTAGGCTATGACATGACACGGAAACTTTCACGTATATTCATTTCTGGCCAGCATCGTTCAACAATCACATTGGACAAGGAAAGTAGGCCTACAACTTAATTTACAAGCAAATCAAATGCACTGGAAATCGAGCATACAAGTTAGAAAAAGCCTAGCATTCATTTATGTTGCAGGACATGACATGAGACGGTCGGCTGAGAAAACAGATAGCCTGCTCTGTCGCTCTGCCCGAGTGGATATGCCTAGGCTAGCCTAAATATAGGTCTACCCATAATATAGCCATTGTTTTTAGGTTACATTGTCTGTATGGTGGAGTTATAACAGACTTCTAGCAATGCAAAGCAGAAGAATCAGCTGCAATGTATTGGAAGACTGCTTTTCAATCCATAGCCACGTAATGCTTATTCTGGCTATGACAAAGTATTAAATAAAATATATTTGCATTGGGCTTTTAAAATATGTTTGACTATATGATTAGCCTACAGAGGAGGAGAAAAGCAAATAGGCATAAAGGATACTTTTGTATCCCTTTAAAGGTCCATCAAAAATATAAAAATGTAGGCCTACAACAAAGTAGCCTAACTTGTTAGACCTACTTGAGTAATTTATTAACAAAGTACTTTTTTACTTTTACTTGAGTACTGTAATGTGTATTCTGTACAAGTTCAAGAACCATTCTTATGCATTTTCTGAGTCGTTCACCTTTATTTTGGGCACAAAATAATTTTGGCTGGTAAAAAACCACTGTGGCAGGTGGATTTCAAAATTCACCTGCCACAGTGGCTGGTGGCCAAAAAAGTTAACTTCAGGCCCTGGTAGCACATACACTCTACATCTGAACTCACACTTCTTCATTTCTCCATGCTATCAGAACCCCATAATGCTACATTACACTGACACCTAGTGGTGTGGTTCCAAGTGCAGACACAACAGTTTTAGAGAATGAATATCAAGTGTGCAATATCAATACAGAAGTTGAATGCTTTAAAATGTCTAAAAAAGTAAACATTTCTAAAACAAAGCTTTGTATTGGAATCGTTAGTGGAATCGTTAACATGTGCAGGCGCATGTGGATGTGGATGTGGAACAGATTCCTGACTGATAATAGCAACAGATTCCCAAGCCTACGCCTGTGACAGTGAGGAGAGAGAGAGACACCGGCAGCAGCCATGTGTTGGGTCCGCTGTCGGCCTCTCCGCTGTCGTTCTCTCCGCTGTCGGCCTCTCCGCGGTCGTTCTCTCCGCTGTTGGCCTCTCCTCTGTCGTTGCAGAGCCGTGAAGAGCAGCAGCTGACCTTGTTGCCATTCCCAGCGTTGTCCACTGATGCGCTGGCTGCCGCCCCTGAGCAAGTGGCCCTGCTGGCACACTGTTTCACAATGACCTTCACCCCATCTGTGGACACACAGGAGATGAGAGGAGAATAAGCCCTGCGCACCAGTAACAATAAACTATACTCGTAATCCTATTCCTTTACACATACTTGATTTATCCAGCCCACTGCGATTTTATTTCATCTTAAATGTTGCTATATGACACCCAGGGCTAGAGGTTGCCACCCTTGCACTTACTCATAGTGTCAATGGTGTACATGCAGGTATCCAAGGGAGGGTAGCAGTCTTGGCTGTTCTGGTTACACTGTTCATTGCTATTGGTGGCACTGCACACATAGCATTTCAGGGTGTCCACTGAACACAAAAACATTAGGCAGCATTGTTATGAATCTGTGCTGTTTTAGATAATATATTCCACAAATCTTTATTTGATAACAATGAAAATAAACAGCCGCCCTGATGGATTCAAAACTGCTCATGAACAAAAGAACATTCAACAATTCAACTAAATGCCACGACATTGAATCGCTATGTCTCAATACACTCAAGAGCAAGCAAGAACAGCAAAACTTGACACCTTTGCTGAGCTTGCTGGAAATATGAAAGTATTATAAAAATACTTTAGATCTTGCAGTGATGAAACATTACAGCATGAGGAAATATTTAATTGTTTTAATCAACTGAATTGATTATCAGTATGATTAATTAGTTGAAATTCAGCATTAATCAGTCTGTAATTTGACTTGTTTTATGTTGTCGTTAATAAGAATGCTACAGTTTGTGCTTCCCAAAGTCAGCATTTGTCCACTCCTTACCTGAATGCGCACACAAAAAGAGAACCAGTAGTCCAGGTAGATTCTTCATATTTGCAGAGCTATACATATATTCCACAAATCTTTATTTGATAACAATGAAAATAAACAGCCGCCCTCATGGATTCAAAACTGCTCATGAACAAAAGAACACTCAACAATTCAACTAAATGCTACGACATTGAATTGCTATGTCTCAATACACGCCCTCTTAGAGGAGATAGATAGATAGATAGATACTTTATTGATTCCTAAGGGAAATTCAAAAAGAGGAACCACCCAGAAGGGATTCTTTCACTAACATTCTTCCTGTCTGATGTAAAAAAATGACTGATGTCATCTTTAGACAATTTTTAGAGAACACCACTCCTTTTCTCATTAAGGCGAGACACTACAGGTGAATAGGGTAACATTTTTAAATAATAGACATCACCATGAAACTTCCTCAGTTGATTACTTACACAAGTATGAACAAAAAATGTATTACAAGTTTTTGAAATTCGAATGTTTAATTATGCAAATTAGGCATTATCTAATTAAATATGCTCAAATTTGAATATATATTTTCGGTAGATAGATCTGAACATATGATAAAGCCAGGTACAAAATAATTTTTTCATTTTGTTTACATACAAGATGAAAATAAAAATATAACCGCAAGCGGTGATTTACGGGGTCCGAGCAAAACGAACATGAGGTAGCATAGCTTTTTAGTTTTACATATGCTTTGATTGTGTGGGCACAATTGTTCAAAAGAAACGTGATCGGATTTCGGTTATCGGATTTCAGTTACCGGATTTCGCCTTTCGGATTGGATCAAATCTTGAAAATGGGTTGTTCAAAGGGAAACAAGGATCCTGAAATTGGATTAGATCACATAATTAGGGCCCAAGCACCGAAGGGCGCAAGGCCCTATTGTTTTTGTAAGGATTATTATTATTGTTAGGGCCCGAGCACCGAAGGGCGCAAGGCCCTATTGTTTTTGTAAGGATTATTATTATTAGGGCCCGAGCACCGAAGGGCGCAAGGCCCTATTGTTTTTGTAAGGATTATTATTAGGGCCCGAGCACCGAAGGGCGCAAGGCCCTATAGTTTTTGTAAGGATTATTAGGGCCCGAGCACCGAAGGGCGCAAGGCCCTATTGTTTTTGAAAGGATTATTATTATTATTATTATTATTATTATTATTATTATTATTATTTGTTCACCTTTTTGCTATTTTTGAGGTGGTTAGTATGGATGAAAAGTCTTGGAATTTGGCACACACATCTGGTATCACAATGGCTACACAGGCATAAAAGCTTGGCCCCGGGCGTGGCCCAGGGACTCAGTAGCGCCCCCTTAGGTGATTGATCCAGTGGTTGGCACATACTTTCAGCTAGACACACCAAATTTTGTAGGTGTGTGTATCTCCCCAAGATGAACAACTTTTGTATGTACAATGCATTAGCCACGCCCAACAGGAAGTGAGGTATTTGGGATTTTGTGCAGACTAAAATGTGATGAATTGTGATGCCAAAAGAGGTGCTTCCCATCGCTGAAAACGCATGAAATTTGGCACACACGTCAAGAGGTACCGTGAATACACAGGGGAAAAGCCTTGGCACCGGGCGTTGCCCAGGAACTCCATAGCGCCCCCTTATGTCACTGTGACTTGTGGTTGGCATATAGTTTTAGATACACACACCAAATTTGGTGGGTGTATGTAACTCCCAAAAACAATCAACTTTTGTATTAACATGCCTTTAGCCACGCCCACAGGAAGTGAGGTAATTGAGATTTTGTGCGTTGTGGACATGATCAATTTTAACGTACTCCTCCTAGACGGTTGATCCGATTCATGTCAAAGTTGGTATACATGACGCCGAGATGTTCCTGATTATAAATTGTGAAGCTTTTTTTTGATATGTTGTAATTTGACGAAATGGCGAAATTATTAATTTTAATACCCTTCCACATAAACAATAAATGTGTCATAATTCACCATGCATGGCTTGAAATGTTTTAAATTTCACAGGTCATTGAAGACCATGTTAATGATAACATTTACATGCCCATAATGCATGTTTGGCATAGCGCCACCAACTGGCAACAGAAAGAATGACAATTATACTGATGTCATATTATCAATTTGAACATACTCCTCCTAGACGGTTTGTCAGATTAATTTGAAATTTGGCAAATATTATGCCAAGATGTCGCTGATGTTAAATTGTGAAGGGATTTTTGATATGTTATATATTTGATATGATTTTAATATCTCACCACATAAACAGGAAATGTGTCATAAATCACAGTGCATTGAATGAATGGTCTGAAACTTCTCAGGTTAATAGATATCATGATTATGATGATATCCAGACACCCAATGGGCCTGCCTGGCATAGCGCCACCACCTGGCCAAGCAGGAAATGTGCCAGAAATGGACAATGCCTTAACTGATTAATCTAAAACTTTATAAAATATTGGATATTATTGTGATGATATTCACATGTGTAATTCACATGCCTAGCATAGCGCCACCATCTGGCCAAGCAGGAAATGTGCCAGAAATGTTCTATGCTTTGAATGAATGGTCTGAAACTTCTCAGGTTAATAGATATTATGATTATGATGATATCCAGACAACCAATGGGCCTGCCTGGCATAGCGCCACCACCTGGCCAAGCGAGAAATGTGCCAGAAATGGGCAATGCCTTAACTGTTTGATCTCAAACTTTATAAAATATTGGATATCAATATTCTGATGATATTAACATGTGTAATTCCCATGCCTAGCATAGCGCCACCATCTGGCCAAGCAGGAAGTGTGTCAGAAATGTTCTATGCTTTGAATGAATGGTCTGAAACTTCTCAGGTTAATAAATATTATGATTATGATGACATCCAGCCACCCAATGGGCATGCCTGACATAGCGCCCCCACCTGGTCAAGCAAGAAAATGTGCTAGAAAATAACATGCAACAACAAATAGCACACGCATCAAATATGTACATTTCACAAATGCACCGCGTCAGTGCTTTGTGGGATTCCGAAATGTCACGGGTTGCGGACCGGATGTGCTCGGGCCCGCCATTGCCGCTTGCGGCTATATTTAGGGCCCGAGCACCGAAGGGCGCAAGGCCCTATTGTTTTTGTAAGGATTATTATTATTATTATTATTATTATTATTATTATTATTATTGTTATTCCACTTTTTTGCTTTCCTGTTTTCGAGGTGGTTAACATGGTCGAAACCTCTTGAAATTTGGCACACACGTCAGGTGTCATGCATCGCAGTTAGGTACAAGAGCTTGACCCCGGGCGTGGCCCAGGGACTCGCTAGCGCCTCCTTAGGTGACTGATCGATCCCGTGGTTGGCAAATATTTTGAGGTGGTTAACATAATCGAAAACGCATGAAATTTAGCACACACATCAAGTGGTATAGTGAATAGACAGGGATAAAAGCTTGGCACCGGGCGTTGCCCAGGAACTCCATAGCGCCCCCTTACGTCACAGTGACTTGTGGTTGGCATATAGTTTTAGATACACACACCAAATTTGGTGGGTGTATGTAACTCCCAAAAACAAACAACTTTTGTATTAACATGCCATTAGCCACGCCCACAGGAAGTGAGGTAATTGAGATTTTGTGCGTTGTGGACATGATCAATTTTAACGTACTCCTCCTAGACGGTTGATCCGATTCATGTCAAAGTTGGTATACATGATGCCGAGATGTTCCTGATTGTAAATTGTGAAGCATTTTTTTGATATGTTGTAATTTGACGAAATGGCGCAATTATTAATTTTAATACCCTTCCACATAAACAATAAATGTGTCATAATTCACCATGCATGGCTTGAAATGTTTTAAATTTCACAGGTCATTGAAGACCATGTTAATGATAATATTCAAATGCCCATAATGCATGTTTGGCATAGCGCCACCAACTGCCAACAGAAAGAATGACAATTATACTGATGTCACATGATCAATTTGAACATACTCCTCCTAGATGGTTTGTCAGATTCATTTGAAATTTGGCAAATATTATGCCAAGATGTCGCTGATGTTAAATTGTGAATGGATTTTTGTTGTATTGTTGTAATATATTTGATATGATTTTAATATCTCACCACATAAACAGGAAATGTGTCATAAAACACAGTGCATTGAATGAATGGTCTGAAACTTCTCAGGTTAATAGATATCATGATTATGATGATATCCAGACACCCAATGGGCTTGCCTGGCATAGCGCCACCACCTGGCCAAGCAGGAAATGTGCCAGAAATGGACAATGCCTTAAGTGATTGATCTGAAACTTTATAAAATATTGGATATCATTATTGTGATGATATTCACATGCGTTATTCACAGGCCTAACATAGCGCCACCTTCTGGCCAAGCAGGAAATGTGCCAGAAATGCTCTATGCTTTGAATAAATGGTCTGAAACTTCTCAGGTTAATAGATATTATGATTATGATGATATCCTGACACCCAATGGGCCTGCCTGGCATAGCGCCACCAGCTGGTCAAGCAGGAAATTTGCCAGAAATGGACAATGCCTTAAGTGATTGATCTGAAAGTTTACAAACATTTTGGATATCATTATTGTGATGATATTCACATGTGTAATTTTCATGCCTAACATAGCGCCACCATTTGGCCAACCAAAAAGTGTATCAGAAATGTTCTTTACTTAAAATGAATGGTCTGAAATTTCTCAGGTTAATATATATTATGATTATGATGACAACCAATGGGCCTGCCTTGCATTACGCCCCCACCTGGCCAAGCGAGTAAATGTGGCAGAAAATAAAATACAAAAACAAATAGCACACGCATCAAATATATACATTTCACAAACGCACCACGTCGGTGCTTTGTTGGATTCCGACATGTCACGGGTTGCGGCCCGCAGGTGCTCGGGCCCGCCATTGCCGCTTGCGGCTATATTTAGGGCCCGAGCACCGAAGGGCGCAAGGCCCTATTGTTTTTGTAAGGATTATTATTTTTCACTATTATTATTATTAGGGCCCGAGCACCGACGGTGCGCGAGGCCGGGACGGCCTTGCGCACCGAGAGGTGCGAAGCCCTATTGTTTTTGAAAGGATTATTATTATTATTATTATTATTATTATTATTTGTTCACCTTTTTGCTATTTTTGAGGTGGTTAGCATGGATGAAAAGTCTTGGAATTTGGCACACACATCTGGTATCACAATGGCTACACAGGCATAAAAGCTTGGCCCCGGGCGTGGCCCAGGGACTCAGTAGCGCCCCCTTAGGTGATTGATCCAGTGGTTGGCACATACTTTCAGCTAGACACACCAAATTTTGTAGGTGTGTGTATCTCCCCAAGATGAACAACTTTTGTATGTACAATGCATTAGCCACGCCCAACAGGAAGTGAGGTATTTGGGATTTTGTGCGGACTAAAATGTGATGAATTGTGATGCCAAAAGAGGTGCTTCCCATCGCTGAAAACGCATGAAATTTGGCACACACGTCAAGAGGTACCGTGAATACACAGGGGAAAAGCCTTGGCACCGGGCGTTGCCCAGGAACTCCATAGCGCCCCCTTATGTCACTGTGACTTGTGGTTGGCATATAGTTTTAGATACACACACCAAATTTGGTGGGTGTATGTAACTCCCAAAAACAATCAACTTTTGTATTAACATGCCATTAGCCACGCCCACAGGAAGTGAGGTAATTGAGATTTTGTACGTTGTGGACATGATCAATTTTAACGTACTCCTCCTAGACGGTTGATCCGATTCATGTCAAAGTTGGTATACATGACGCTGAGATGTTCCTGATTATAAATTGTGAAGCTTTTTTTTGATATGTTGTAATTTGACGCAATGGCGAAATTATACATTTTAATACCCTTCCACATAAACAATAAATGTGTCATATTTCACCATGCATGGCTTGAAATGTTTTACATTTCACAGGTCTTTGAATACCATGGGAATGATGATATTCACATGCCCATAATGCATATTTTGCATAGCGCCACCACCTGGCAACAGAAAGAATGGCAATTACACTGATGTCACATGGTCAATTTTAACATACTCCTCCTAGACAATTTGTCAGATTCATATGAAATTTGGCAAATATGATGCCAAGATGTTGCTGATGTTAAATTGCGAACAGATTTTTGATATGTTGTAATATGTCATGATTTTAATATCTCACCCTATAAACAGGAAATGTGTCATAAAGTCACAGTGCATTGAATGAATGGTCTGAAACTTCTCAGGTTAATAGATATTATGATTATGACGATATTCTGAGACCCAATGGGCCTGCTTGGCATAGCGCCACCACCTGGCCAAGTAGGAAATGTGCCAGAAATGGACAATGCCTTAAGTGATTGATCTGAAACTTTATAAAATATTGGATATCGTTATTGTGATGATATTCACACATATAATTCACATGCCTAGCATAGCGCCACCATCTGGCCAAACAGGAAATATGCCATAAATGCTTTATGCTTTGAATGAATGGTCTGAAACTTCTCAGGTTAATAGATATTATGATTATGATGATACCCAGAGACCCTATGGGCCTGCCTGGCATAGCGCCACCACCAGGTCAAGCAGGAAATGTGCCAGTAATGGACAATGCCTTAAGTGATCGATCTTAAAATGTACAAACATTTTGAATATCTTTATTGTGATGATAATCACAGTTAAGCAAATGTAATTTTCATGCCTAACATAGCGCCACCATCTGGCCAACCAAAAAGTGTATCAGAAATGTTCTTTGCTTAAAATGAATGGTCTGAAATTTCTCAGGTTAATATATATTATGGTTATGATGACACCCAATAGGCCTGCCTTGCATTACGCCCCCACCTGGCCAAGCGAGTAAATGTGGCAGGAAATAAAATACAAAAGCAAATAGCCCACGCATCAAATATGTACATTTCACACACGCACCACGTCGGTGCTTTGTTGGATTCCGACATGTCACGGGTTGCGGCCCGCAGGTGCTCGGGCCCGCCATTGCCGCTTGCGGCTATATTTAGGGCCCGAGCACCGAAGGGCGCAAGGCCCTATTGTTTTTGTAAGGATTATTATTATTATTATTATTATTATTATTATTATTTTTCTATATTATTATTGTTATTCTACTTTTTTGCTTTCCTGTTTTTGAGGTGGTTAACATGGTCGAAAACTCTTGAAATTTGGCACACACGTCAGGTGTCATGCAACGCAGTTACGTACAAGAGTTTGACCCCGGGCGTGGCCCAGGGACTCGCTAGCGCCCCCTTAGGTGACTGATCTCGTGGTTGACATACATTTTGAGGTGGTTAACATGGTTGAAAAGTCTTGAAATTTGACACACACATCAGGTGTCACACAAAGCAGCTAGGTAAAAAAGCTTGGCCCCGGGTATGGCCCAGAGACTCGCTAGCGCCCCCTTATGTCACTGTGACTTGTGGTTGGCATATAATTTTAGATACACACACCAAATTTGGTGGGTGTATGTAACTCCCAAAAACAAACAACTTTTGCATTAACATGCCATTAGCCACGCCCACAGGAAGTGAGGTAATTGAGATTTTGTGCCTTGTGGACATGATCAATTTTAACATACTCCTCCTAGACGGTTGAACCGATTCATGTCAAAGTTGGTATACATGACGCCGAGATGTTCCTGATTATAAATTGTGAAGCCTTTTTTTGATATGTTGTAATTTGACGAAATGGCGAAATTATTAATTTTAATACCCTTCCACATGAACAATAAATGTGTCATAATTCACCATGCATGGCTTGAAATGTTTTAAACTTCACAGGTCATTAAAGACCATGTTAATGATAATATTCACATGCCCATAATGCATGTTTGGCATAGCGCCACCACCTGGCAACAGAAAGAATGACAATTATACTGATTTCATATGATCAATTTGAACATACTCCTCCTAGACGGTTTGTCAGATTCATTTGAAATTTGGCAAACATTATGCCAAGATGTCGCTGATGTTAAATTGTGAAGGGATTTTTGAATGTTGTAATATATTTGATATGATTTTAATATCTCACCACATAAACAGGAAATATGTCATAAATCACAGTGCATTGAATGAATGGTCTGAAACTTTTCAGGTTAATAGATATCATGATTATGATGATATCCAGACACCCAATGGGCCTGACTGGCATAGCGCCACCACCTGGCCAAGCAGGAAATGTGCCAGAAATGGACAATGCCTTAAGTGATTGATCTGAAACTTTATAACATATCAGATATCATTATTGTGATGATATTCACATTCGTAATTCACAGGCCTAGCATACCGCCACCATCTGGCCAAGCAGGAAATGTGCCAGAAATGCTCTATGCCTTGAATAAATGGTCTGAAACTTCTCATGTTAATAGATATTATGATTATGATGATATCCAGACACCCAATGGGCCTGCCTGGCATAGCGCCACCACCTGGTCAAGCAGGAAATGTGCCAGAAATGGACAATGCCTTAAGTGATTGATCTGAAAGTTTACAAAAAATTTGGATATCAATATTGTGATGATATTCACATGTGTAATTTCCATGCCTAACATAGCGCCACCATCTGGCCATCCAAAAAGTGTATCAGAAATGTTCTTTGCTTAAAATGAATGGTCTGAAATTTCTCAGGTTAATATATATTATGATTATGATGACAACCAATGGGCCTGCCTTGCATTGCGCCCCCACCTGGCCAAGCAAGTACATGTGGCAGAAAATAAAATACAAAAACAAATAGCACATGCATCAAATATGTACATTTCACAAAGGCACCACGTCGGTGCTTTGTTGGATTCCGACATGTCACGGGTTGCGGCCCGCAGGTGCTCGGGCCCGCCATTGCCGCTTGCGGCTATATTTAGGGCCCGAGCACCGACGGTGCGCGAGGCCGGGACGGCCTTGCGCACTGAGAGGTGCGAAGCCCTATTGTTTTTGAAAGGATTATTATTATTATTATTATTATTATTTGTTCACCTTTTTGCTATTTTTGAGGTGGTTAGCATAGATGAAAAGTCTTGGAATTTGGCACACACATCTGGTATTACAATGGCTACACAGGCATAAAGGCTTGGCCCCGGGCGTGGCCCAGGGACTCAGTAGCGCCCCCTTAGGTGATTGATGCAGTGGTTGGCACATACTTTCAGCTAGACACACCAAATTTGGCAAGTGTGTGTATCTCCCCAAGATGAACAACTTTCGTATGTACAATGCATTAGCCACGCCCAACAGGAAGTGAGGTATTTGGGATTTTGTGCGGACTAAAATGTGATGAATTGTGATGCCAAAAGAGGTGCTTCCCATCGCTGAAAACACATGAAATTTGGCACACACATCAAGAGGTACCGTGAATACACAGGGGAAAAGCCTTGGCACCAGGCGTTGCCCAGAAACTCCATAGCGCCCCCTTATGTCACTGTGACTTGTGGTTGGCATATAGTTTTAGATACACACACCAAATTTGGTGGGTGTATGTAACTCCCAAAAACAATCCACTTTTGTATTAACATGCCATTAGCCACGCCCACAGGAAGTGAGGTAATTGAGATTTTGTGCGTTGTGGACATGATCAATTTTAACGTACTCCTCCTAGACGGTTGATCCGATTCATGTCAAAGTTGGTATACATGACGCTGAGATGTTCCTGATTATAAATTGTGAAGCTTTTTTTTGATATGTTGTAATTTGACGAAATAGCGAAATTATTAATTTTAATACCCTTCCACATAAACAATAAATGTGTCATAATTCACCATGCATGGCTTGAAATGTTTTACATTTCACAGGTCTTTGAATACCATGGGAGTGATGATATTCACATGCCCATAATGCATATTTTGCATAGCGCCACCACCTGGCAACAGAAAGAATGGCAATTACACTGATGTCACATGGTCAATTTTAACATACTCCTCCTAGACAATTTGTCAGATTCATGTGAAATTTGGCAAATATGATGCCAAGATGTCGCTGATGTTAAATTGTGAAGGGATTTTTGATATGTTATATATTTGATATGATTTTAATATCTCACCACATAAAGAGGAAATGTGTCATAAATCACAGTGCATTGAATGAATGGTCTGAAACTTCTCAGGTTAATAGATATCATGATTATGATGATATCCAGACACCCAATGGGCCTGCCTGGCATAGCGCCACCACCTGGCCAAGCAGGAAATGTGCCAGAAATGGACAATGCCTTAAGTGATTGATCTGAAACTTTATAAAATATTGGATATCATTATTGTGATGATATTCACATGCATAATTCACAGGCCTAGCATAGCGCCACCATCTGGCCAAGCAGGAAATGTGCCACAAATGCTCTATGCTTTGAATAAATGGTCTGAAACTTCTCAGGTTAATAGATATTATGATTATGATGATATCCAGACACCCAATGGGCCTGTCTGGCATAGCGCCACCACCTGGTCAAGCAGGAAATGTGCCAGAAATGGACAATGCCTTAAGTCATTGATCTGAAAGTGTACAAACATTTTGGATATCATTATTGTGATGATATTCACATGTGTAATTTCAATGCCTAACATAGCGCCACCATCTGGCCAACCAAAAAGTGTATCAGAAATGTTCTTTGCTTAAAATGAATGGTCTGAAATTTCTCAGGTTAATATATATTATGATTATGATGACACCCAATGGGCCTGCCTTGCATTACTCCCCCACCTGGCCAAGCGAGTAAATGTGGCAGAAAATAAAATACAAAAGCAAATAGCCCACGCATCAAATATGTACATTTCACACACGCACCACGTCGGTGCTTTGTTGGATTCCGACATGTCACGGGTTGCGGCCCGCAGGTGCTCGGGCCCGCCATTGCCGCTTGCGGCTATATTTATTATTATTATTGTTATTCCACTTTTTTGCTTTCCTGTTTTTGAGGTGGTTAACATGGTCGAAAACTCTTGAAATTTGGCACACACGTCAGGTGTCACGCATCGCAGTTAGGTACAAGAGCTTGACCCTGGGCGTGGCCCAGGGACTCGCTAGCGCCCCCTTAGGTGACTGATCCCGTGGTTGGCAAATATTTTGCGGTGGTTAACATAATCGAAAAGTCTTGAAATTTGGCACACACATCAGGTGTCACACAAAGCAGCTAGGTAAAAAAGCTTGGCCCCAGGTATGGCCCAGAGACTCGCTAGCGCCCCCTTATGCCCCCTTAGATAACTGATCCCGTGGTGGGCATATACTTTCAGCTACACACACCAAATTTGGTAGGTGTCTGTATCTCCGCAAGATGAACAACTTTCCTATGCACAATGCATTAGCCATGCCCAACAGGAATTGAGGTATTTGGGATTTTGTGCAGACTAATATGTCATGAAATATGTGCTGAATTGTGATCCCAAAAAAGATGCTTCCCATGGGTGAAAACGCATGAAATTTGGCACAGACATCAAGTGGTACAGTGCATAGACAGGGACAAAAGCTTGGCACCGGGCGTTGTCCAGGAACTCCATAGCGCCCCCTTATGTCACAGTGACTTGTGGTTGGCATATAGTTTTAGATACACACACCAAATTTGGGGGGTGTATGTAACTCCCAAAAACAAACAACTTTTGTATTAACATGCCATTAGCCACGCCCACAGGAAGTGAGGTAATTGAGAATTTGTGCGTTGTGGATATGATCAATTTTAACGTACTCCTCCTAGACGGTTGATCCGATTCATGTCAAAGTTGGTATACATGACGCCGAGATGTTACTGATTCTAAATTGTGAAGCCTTTTTTTGATATGTTGTAATTTGACAAAATGGCGAAATTGTTAATTTTAATACCGTTCCACACAAACAATAAATGTGTCATAATTCACCATGCATGGCTTGAAATGTTTTACATTTCACAGGTCATTAAAGACCATGTTAATGATAATATTCACATGCCCATAATGCATGTTTGGCATAGCGCCACCAACTGGCAACAGAAAGAATGGCAATTATGCTGATTTCACATGATCAATTTGAACATACTCCTCCTAGACGGTTTGTCAGATTCATTTGAAATTTGGCAAACATTATGCCAAGATGTCGCTGATGTTAAATTGTGAATGGATTTTTGAATGTTGTAATATATTTGATAAGATTTTAATATCTCACCACATAAACAGGAAATGTGTCATAAATCACAGTGCATTGAATGAATGGTCTGAAACTTCTCAGGTTAATAGATATCATGATTATGATGATATCCAGACACCCAATGGGCCTGCCTGGCATAGCGCCACCACCTGGCCAAGCAGGAAATGTGCCAGAAATGGACAATGCCTTAAGTGATTGATCTGAAACTTTATAAAATATTGGATATCATTATTGTGATGATATTCACATGCGTAATTCACAGGCCTAGCATAGCGCCACCTTCTGGCCAAGCAGGAAATGTGCCAGAAATGCTCTATGCTTTGAATAAATGGTCTGAAACTTTTCAGGTTAATAGATATTATGATTATGATGATATCCAGACACCCAATGGGCCTGCCTGGCATAGCGCCACCACCTGGTCAAGCAGTAAATGTGCCAGAAATGGACAATGCCTTAAGTGATTGATCTGAAAGTTTACAAACATTTTGGATATCATTATTTTGATGATATTCACATGTGTAATTTTCATGCCTAACATAGCGCCACCATCTGGCCAACCAAAAAGTGTATCAGAAATGTTCTTTGCTTAAAATGAATGGTCTGAAATTTCTCAGTTTAATATATATTATGATTATGATGACACCCAATGGGCCTGCCTTCCATTACGCCCCCACCTGGCCAAGCGAGTAAATGTGGCAGAAAATAAAATACAAAAACAACTAGCACACGCATTAAATATGTACATTTCACAAACGCACCACGTCGGTGCTTTGTTGGATTCCGACATGTCACGGGTTGCGGCCCGCAGGTGCTCGGGCCCGCCATTGCCGCTTGCGGCTATATTTATTATTATTACGAGTGTTTTAACTTTGTCTCAGAGCGTTTTCCTTTTTTGAGGTGGTTAACATGGGTGAAAAGTCTTGAAATTTGGCACACACATCAGGTGTCACGCAAAGCAGTTAGGCACAAGAGCTTGGCCCCGGGCGTGGCCCAGGGACTCAGTAGCGCCCCCTTAGGTGATTGAAGCAGTGGTTGGCACATACTTTCAGCTAGACACACCAAATTTGGTAGGTGTGTGTATCTCCCCAAGATGAACAACTTTCGTATGTACAATGCATTAGCCACGCTCAACAGGAAGTGAGGTATTTGGGATTTTGTGCGGACTAAAATGTGATGAATTGTGATGCCAAAAGAGGTGCTTCCCATCGGTGAAAACGCATGAAATTTGGCACACACGTCAAGAGGTACCATGAATACACAGGGGAAAAGCCTTGGCACTGGGCTTGGCCCAGGAACTCCATAGCGCCCCCTTATGTCACTGTGACTTGTGGTTGGCATATAGTTTTAGATACACACACCAAATTTGGTGGGTGTGTGTAACTCCCAAAAACAATCAACTTTTGTATTAACATGCCATTAGCCACGCCCACAGGAAGTGAGGTAATTGGAATTTTGTGCATTGTGGACATGATCAATTTTAACATACTCCTCCTAGACGGTTTTTCCGATTCATGTGAAAGTTGGTATACATGATGCCAATATGCTTCTGATTCTAAATTGTGAAGCTTTTTTTGATATGTTGTAATTTGACGAAATGGCTAAATTATTAATTTTAATACCGTTCCACATAAACAATACATGTGTCATAATTCACCATGCATGGCTTGAAATGTTTTCAATTTCACAGGTTATTCAATACCATGGTAATGACAATATTCACATGCCCATAATGCATATTTTGCATAGTGCCACCACCTGGCAACAGAAAGAATGGCAATTACACTGATGTCACATGACCAATTTTAACATACTCCTCCTAGACGGTTTGTCAGATTCATGTGAAATTTGCCAAATATGATGCCAAGATGTTGCTGATGTTAAATTGCGAAGGGATTTTTGATATGTTGTAATATATTTGATATGATTTTAATATCTCACCACATAAACAGGAAATGTGTCATAAATCACAGTGCATTGAATGAATGGTCTGAAACTTCTCAGGTTAATAGATATCATGATTATGATGATATCCAGAGACCCAATGGGCCTGCCTGGCATAGCGCCACCACCTGGCCAAGCAGGAAATGTGCCAGAAATGGACAATCGAATTACATGTGTAATTTCAATGCCTAACATAGCGCCACCATCTGGCCAACCAAAAAGTGTATCAGAAATGTTCTTTGCTTAAAATGAATGGTCTGAAATTTCTCAGGTTAATATATATTATGATTATGATGACACCCAATGCGCCTGCCTTGCATTACGCCCCCACCTGGCCAAGGGAGTAAATGTGGCAGAAAATAAAATACAAAAACAACTAGCACACGCATTAAATATGTACATTTCACAAACGCACCACGTCGGTGCTTTGTTGGATTCCGACATGTCACGGGTTGCGGCCCGCAGGTGCTCGGGCCCGCCATTGCCGCTTGCGGCTATATTTAGGGCCCGAGCACCGAAGGGCGCAAGGCCCTATTGTTTTTGTAAGGATTATTATTATTAGGGCCCGAGCACCGAAGGGCGCAAGGCCCTATTGTTTTTGTAAGGATTATTATTATTATTACGAGTGTTTTAACTTTGTCTCAGAGCGTTTTCCTTTTTTGAGGTGGTTAACATGGGTGAAAAGTCTTGAAATTTGGCACACACATCAGGTGTCACGCAAAGCAGTTAGGCACAAGAGCTTGGCCCCGGGCGTGGCCCAGGGACTCAATAGCGCCCCCTTAGGTGACTGATGCAGTGGTTGGCACATACTTTCAGCTAGACACATCAAATTTGGTAGGTGTGTGTATCTCCCCAAGATGAACAACTTTCGTATGTACAATGCATTAGCCACGCCCAACAGGAAGTGAGGTATTTGGGATTATGTGCGGACTAAAATGGGATGAATTGTGATGCTAAAAGAGGTGCTTCCCATCAGTGAAAACGCATGAAATTTGGCACACACATCAAGAGGTACCATGAATACACAGGGGAAAAGCCTTGGCACTGGACTTGGCCCAGGAACTCCATAGCGCCCCCTTATGTCACTGTGACTTGTGGTTGGCATATAGTTTTAGATACACACACCAAATTTGGTGGGTGTATGTAACTCCCAAAAACGATCAACTTTTGTATTAACATGCCATTAGCCACACCCACAGGAAGTGAGGTAATTGAGATTTTGTGCGTTGTGGACATGATCAATTTTAACGTACTCCTCCTAGACGGTTGATCCGATTCATGTCAAAGTTGGTATACATGACGCCGAGATGTTCCTGATTATAAATTGTGAAGCTTTTTTTGATATGTTGTAATTTGACGAAATGGCGAAATTATTCATTTTAATACCCTTCCACATAAACAATAAATGTGTCATAATTCACCATGCATGGCTTGAAATGTTTTATATTTCACAGGTCATTGAAGACCATGTTAATAATGATATTCACATGCCCATAATGCATGTTTGGCATAGCGCCACCAACTGGCAACAGCAAGAATTACAATTACAATGATGTCACATGATCAATTTTAACATACTGCTCCTAGACGGTTTGTCAGATTCATGTGAAATTTGGCAAACATTATGCCAAGATGTCGCTGATGTTAAATTGCGAAGGGATTTTTGATATGTCGTAATATGTCATAATTTTAATATCTCACCATACAAACAGGAAATGTGTCATAAAGTCACAGTGCATTAAATGAATGGCCTGAAACTTCTCAGGTTAAAAGATATTATGATTATGATGATATTCAGACACCCAATGGGTCTGCCTGGCACAGCGCCACCACCTGGCCAAGTAGGAAATGTGCCAGAAATGGACAATGCCTTAACTGATTAATTTGAAACTTCATAAAATATTGGATATTATTGTGATGATATTCACATGTGTAATTCACATGCCTAGCATAGCGCCACCATCTGGCCAAGCAGGAAATGTGCCAGAAATGCTCTATGCTTTGAATAAATGGTCTGAAACTTCTCAGGTTAATAGATATTATGATTATGATGATATCCAGACACCCAATGGGCCTGCCTGGCATAGCGCCACCACCTGGTCAAGCAGGAAATGTAGCCAGAAATGGACAATGCCTTAAGTGATTAATCTGAAATTTTAAGCAGAGTGCGGGCATTCCATTCCTTTGCAAGCAGGAAATGTGCCAGAAATGGACAATGCCTTAAGTGATTGATCTGAAATAGTATAGAGTCTTTATTGTCCCATAGGGATATTCTTTTTCACACATGTCTTTGTTACATTTTCATGCAGGATGTACACAGCCTCATACATATAGCATATAACATATAACACATAACATAACACCCCCCCCCCCCCCCCCAGTTCCCTCCCTCCTCAACACCATACAAGCAAAAAGGTGGACAGTGCAGACAACATAAAACACAAAAGAATAGGGGGAATGGGTTATTGTCACAGGAGTTTGTTTAGTGCAGTGATTGCTGAGGGTATAAAACTTTTCTTAAAGTGTGCTTTTTTCCAGTCCAGGACTCTGTATCTGCGGCCAGATGGGAGTAGGGTGAAGAAACGGTTCAGGGGATGGTCAGGGCTACTTACTATGGTGCGTGCAAGGCGTGTGGTGGCTGTGTCATTTGCATCAGTGAGGCTGGGGGTGGGAAGCTGTATTATCTTGGATGCTAAGTGTGAGATTTTAATGAGTTTGTTCTTGCTGGTGACATTTAGTATGGTGAAGAAACAGGGGGAGCAGTAGAGTAGAAGGGGTTGGATGATGCTTTTGTAGAGTAGCAGAAGGAGATGGGGGGCAACATACAGTGATCTTAGTTTGCGTATTGCATACAGTCTCTGTTGTGCACGTTTCTGTGTAATGGTGACATGTTCATTGAAGTTAAGCTTATTGTCAATGGTGAGACCAAGATATTTGAAAGTGCTGACCTGTGCAACTGGTTGGCCATGTATGGTGATGTGAGTGAGTCCAGGGGGTGATTTTGATGCATGAATGACCAGTTCTTTTGTCTTGTCAATGTTGAGTTGGAGGTAGTTATCAGAGCACCACAGTGCAAAATCTGTGATGGACTGGTGGTAAGCTGTGATGGAACTGTTGTCTGTAAGTAGTCCTACTATGGCTGTGTCATCTGCATATTTGTAGTAAGTGGTGTTGGGTAGTGAACTCTGGCAATTTTACAAACATTTGGGATATCATTATTGTGATGATATTCACATGTGTAATTTCCATGCCTACTGTAACATAGCGCCACCATCTGGCCAACCAAAACGTGTTTAAGAAATGTTCTTTGCTTAAAATGAATGGTCTGAAATTTCTCAGGTTAACATATATTATGATTATGATGACACCCAATGGGCCTGCCTTGCATTGCGCCCCCACATGGCCAAGCAAGTAAATGTGGCAGAAAATAAAATACACAAACACATAGCACACGCATCAAATATGTATATTTCACAGACGCACCACGTCGGTGCTTTGTTGGATTCCGACATGTCACGGGTTGCGGCCCGCAGGTGCTCGGTCCCGCCATTGCCGCTTGCGGCTATATTTAGGGCCCGAGCACCGAAGGGCGCAAGGCCCTATTGTTTTTGTAAGGATTATTATTATTATTATTATTATTATTAGGGCCCGAGCACCGAAGGGCGCAAGGCCCTATTGTTTTTGTAAGGATTATTATTATTATTATTATTAGGGCCCGAGCACCGAAGGGCGCAAGGCCCTATTGTTTTTGTAAGGATTATTATTATTATTATTAGGGCCCGAGCACCGAAGGGCGCAAGGCCCTATTGTTTTTGTAAGGATTATTATTATTATTATTATTATTATTATTATTATTATTATTATATTAACTTTGTCTCAGAGCGTTTTCCTTTTTTGAGGTGGTTAACATGGTCGAAAACGCTTGAAATTTGGCACACATATCAGGTGTCACGCAAAGCAGTTAGGTACAAGAGCTTGGCCCTGGGCGTGGCCCAGGGACTCAGTAGCGCCCCCTTAGGTGATTGAGGCAGTGGTTGGCACATACTTTCAGCTAGACGCATCAAATTCGGTAGGTATGTGTATCTCACCAAGATGAACAACTTTCGTATGTACAATGCATTAGCCACGCCCAACAGGAAGTGAGGTATTTGGGATTTTGTGCGGACTAAAATGTGATGAATTGTGATGCCAGAAGATGTTCTTCCCATCGGTGAAAACGCATGAAATTTGGCACACACGTCAAGAGGTACCATGAATACACAGGGGAAAAGCCTTGGCACTGGGCTTGGACCAGGAACTCCATAGCGCCCCCTTATGTCACTGTGACTTGTGGTTGGAATATAGTTTTAGATACACACACCAAATTTGGTGGGTGTGTGTAACTCCCAAAAACAATCAACTTTTGTATTAACATGCCATTAGCCACGCCCACAGGAAGTGAGGTAATTGGGATTTTGTGCATTGTGGACATGATCAATTTTAATGTACTCCTCCTAGACGATTGATCCGATTCATGTGAAAGTTGGTATACATGATGCCAATATGCTTCTGATTCTAAATTGTGAAGCTTTTTTTGATATGTTGTAATTTGATGAAATGGCGAAACTATGAATTTTAATACCCTTCCACGTTAACAATAAATGTGTCTTAATTCACCATGCATGGCTTGAAATGTTTTAAATTTCACAGGTCTTTGAATACCATGGTAGTGATGATATTCACATGCCCATAATGTATATTTGGCATAGCGCCACCACCTGGCAACAGAAAGAATGGCAATTACATTGATGTTACATGATCAATTTTAACATACTCCTCCTAGACGGTTTGTCGGATTCATGTGAAATTTGGCTAACATTATGCCAAGATGTTGCTGATGTTAAATTGCGAAGGGATTTTTGATATGTTGTAATATGTCATGATTTTAATATCTCACCATATAAACTGGAAATGTGTCATAAAGTCAAAGTGCATTGAATGAACCGTCTGAAACTTCTCAGGTTAATAGATATTATGATTATGTTGATATCCAGACACCCAATGGGCCTGCCTGACATAGCGCCACCACCTGGCCAAGTAGGAAATGTGCCAGAAAAGGACAATGCCTTAAGTGATTGATCTGAAACTTTATAAAATATCTGATATCATTATTGTGATGATATTCACATTAGTAATTCACAGGCCTAGCATAGCGCCACCATCTGGCCAAGCAGGAAATGTGCCAGAAATGCTCTATGCTTTGAATAAATGGTCTGAAACTTCTCATGTTAATAGATATTATAATTATGATGATATCCAGACACCCAATGGGCCTGCCTGGCATAGCGCCACCACCTGGTCAAGCAGTAAATGTGCCAGAAATGGACAATGCCTTAAGTGATTGATCGATCTGAAAGTTTACACAAAATATGGATATCATTATTGTGATGATATTCACATGTCTAATTTCCATGTCCAACATAGCGCCACCATCTGGCCAACTAAAAAGTGTATCAGAAATGTTCTTTGCTTAAAATGAATGGTCTGAAATTTCTCAGGTTAATATATATTATGATTATGATGACACCCAATGGGCCTGCCTTGCATTACGCCTCCACCTGGCCAAGCGAGTAAATGTGGCAGAAAATAAAATACAAAAGCAAATAGCCCACGCATCAAATATATACATTTCACACACGCACCACGTCGGTGCTTTGTTGGATTCCGACATGTCACGGGTTGCGGCCCGCAGGTGCTCGGGCCCGCCATTGCCGCTTGCGGCTATATTTAGGGCCCGAGCACCGACGGTGCGCGAGGCCGGGACGGCCTTGCGCACCGAGAGGTGCGAAGCCCTATTGTTTTTGAAAGGATTATTAGGGCCCGAGCACCGAAAGGGCGCAAGGCCCTATTGTTTTTGTAAGGATTATTATTATTATTATTAGGGCCCGAGCACCGAAGGGCGCAAGGCCCTATTGTTTTTGTAAGGATTATTATTTTTCACTATTATTATTATTAGGGCCCGAGCACCGAAGGGCGCAAGGCCCTATTGTTTTTGTAAGGATTATTATTTTTCACTATTATTATTATTAGGGCCCGAGCACCGAAGGGCGCAAGGCCCTATTGTTTTTGTAAGGATTATTATTATTATTATTATTCATTATTCTACTTTTTTGCTTTCCTGTTTTTGAAGTGGTTAACATGGTCGAAAACTCTTGAAATGTGGCACACACGTCAAGTGTCACGCATCGCAGTTATGTAGAAGAGTTTGACTCCGGGCGTGGCCCAGGGTCTCGCTAGCGCCCCCTTAGGTGACTGATCCCGTGGTTGGCATATATTTTGAGGTGGTTAACATAAATGAAAAGTCTTGAAATTTGACACACACATCAGGTGTCACACAAAGCAGCTAGGTACAAAAGCTTGGCCCCTGGCATGGCCCAGGGACTCGCTAGCGCCCCCTTACGCCTCCTTAGGTGACTGATCCCGTGGTTGGCATATAATTTCAGCTACACACACCAAATTTGGTAGGTGTCTGTATCTCTCCAAGATGAACAACTTTCCTATGTACAATGCATTAGCCACGCCCAACAGGAAGTGAGATATTTGGGATTTTGTGCAGACTAATGTGATGAAATATGTGCTGAATTGTGATCCCAAAAGAGGTGCTTCCCATGGGTGAAAACGTATGCAATTTGGCACACACATCAAGTGGTACAGTGAATAGACAGGGATAAAAGCTTGGCACCGGGTATGGCCCAGAGACTCGCTAGCGCCCCCTTATGTCACTGTGACTTGTGGTTGGCATATAGTTTTAGATACACACACCAAATTTGGGGGGTGTATGTAACTCCCAAAAACAAACAACTTTTGTATTAACATGCCATTAGCCACGCCCACAGGAAGTGAGGTATTTGAGAATTTGTGCATTGTGGACATGATCAATTTTAATGTACTCCTCCTAGACGGTTGATCCGATTCATGTCAAAGTTGGTATACATGACGCCGAGATGTTCCTGATTCTAAATTGTGAAGCCTTTTTTTGATATGTTGTAATTTGACAAAATGGCAAAATTGTTAATTTTAATACCGTTCCACACAAACAATAAATGTGTCATAATTCACCATGCATGGCTTGAAATGTTTTACATTTCACAGGTCTTTGAATACCATGGGAGTGATGATATTCACATGCCCTTAATGCATATTTGGCATAGCGCCACCACCTGGCAACAGAAAGAATGGCAATTACAGTGATGTAACATGATCAATTTTAACATACTCCTCCTAGACGGTTTGTCAGATTCATGTGAAATTCGGCAAACATTATGCCAAGATGTCGCTGATGTTAAATTGTGAAGGGATTTTTTATATGTTGTAATATGTCATGATTTTAATATCACACCATATAAACAGGAAATGTGTCATAAAGTCACAGTGCATTGAATGAATGGTCTGAAACTTCTCAGGTTAATAGATATTATGATTATGATGATATTCAGACACCCAATGGGCCTGCCTGGCATAGCGCCACCACCTGGCCAAGTAGGAAATGTGCCAGAAATGGACAATGCCTTAAGTGATTGATCTGAAACTTTATAAAATATTGGATATCATTATTGTGATGATATTCACACATACTGTATAATTCACATGCCTAGCATAGCGCCACCATCTGGTCTAACAGGAAATATGCCAGAAATGCTCTATGCTTTGAATGAATGATCTGAAACTTCTCAGGTTAATAGAAATTATAATTATGATGATATCCAGAGACCCTATGGGCCTGCCTGGCATAGCGCCACCACCTGGCCAAGCAGGAAAATGTGCCAGAAATTGGTAATACCTATATTGGTTTATCTGAAACTTTGCAAAATATTGGATATCATTATTGTGATGATATTCACGTGTAATTCAAATGCCTAATATAGCGCCACCATCTGGCCAAAAAGTGTATCAGAAATGTTCTTTGCTTAAAATGAATAATCTGAAATTTCTCAGGTTAATTTAAATTATGATTATGATGACACACAATGGGCCTGCCTTGCATTGCGCCCCCACCTGGCCAAGCAAGTAAATGTGCCAGAAAATAACATGCAAAAACAAATAGCACACACATCAAATATGTACATTTTACAAATGCACCACGTCGGTGCTTTGTTGGAATCTGAAATGTCACGGGTTGCGGCCCACAGGTGCTCGGGCCCGCCATTGCCGCTTGCGGCTATATTTATTATTATTTTTCTATATTATTATTGTTATTCTACTTTTTTGCTTTCCTGTTTTTGAGGTGGTTAACATGGTCGAAAACTCTTGAAATTTGGCACACACGTCAAGTGTTACGCATCACAGTTAGGAACAAGAGATTGACCCCGGGCGTGGCCCAGGGACTCGCTAGCGCCCCCTCAGGTGACTGATCCCGTGGTTGGCAAATATTTTGAGGTGGTTAACATAATCGAAAAGTCTTGAAATTTGGCACACACATCAGGTGTCATACAAAGCAGCTAGGTAAAAAAGCTTGGCCCCGGGCATGGCCCACAGACTCGCTAGCGCCCCCTTATGTCACTGTGACTTGTGGTTGGCATATAGTTTTAGATACACACACCAAAATTGGGGGGTGTATGTAACTCCCAAAAACAAACAACTTTTGTATTAACATGCCATTAGCCACACCCACAGGAAGTGAGGTAATTGAGAATTTGTACGTTGTGGACATGATTAATTTTAACGTACTCCTCCTAGACGGTTGATCCGATTCATGTCAAAGTTGGTATACATGACGCTGAGATGTTCCTGATTCTAAATTGTGAAGCCTTTTTTTGATATGTTGTAATTTGACAAAATGGCGAAATTGTTAATTTTAATACCGTTCCACACAAACAATAAATGTGTCATAATTCACCATGCATGGCTTGAAATGTTTTAAATTTCACAGGTCATTAAAGACCATGTTAATGATAATATTCACATGCCCATAATGCATGTTTGGCATAGCGCCACCAACTGGCAACAGAAAGAATGGCAATTATGCTGATTTCACATGATCAATTTGAACATACTCCTCCTAGGCGGTTTGTCAGATTAATTTGAAATTTGGCAAACATTATGCCAAGATGTCGCTGATGTTGAATTGTGAATGGATTTTGGAATGTTGTAATATATTTGATATGATTTTAATATCTCACCACATAAACAGGAAATGTGTCATAAATCACAGTGCATTGAATGAATGGTCTGAAACTTCTCAGGTTAATAGATATCATGATTATGATGATATCCAGACACCCAATGAGCCTGCCTGGCATAGCGCCACCACCTGGCCAAGCAGGAAATGTGCCAGAAATGGACAATGCCTTAAGTGATTGATCTGAAACTTTATAAAATATTGGATATCATTATTGTAATGATATTCACATTTGTAATTCACCGGCCTAGCATAGCGCCACCTTCTGGCCAAGCAGGAAATGTGCCAGAAATGCTCTATGCTTTGAATAAATGGTCTGAAACTTCTCAGGTTAATAGATATTATGATTATGATGATATCCAGACACCCAATGGGCCTGCCTGGCATAGCGCCACCACCTGGTCAAGCAGGAAATGTGCCAGAAATGGACAATGCCTTAAGTGATTGATCTGAAAGTTTACAGACATTTTGGACATCATTATTGTGATGATATTCACATGTGTAATTTCCATGCCTAACATAGCGCCACCATCTGGCCAACCAAAAAGTGTATCAGAAATGTTCTTTGCTTAAAATGAATGGTCTGATATTTCTCAGGTTAATATATATTATGATTATGATGACACCCAATGGGCCTGCCTTGCATTACGCCCCCACCTGGCCAAGCGAGTAAATGTGGCAGAAAATTAAAATACAAAAGCAAATAGCACACGCATCAAATATGTACATTTCACAGACGCACCACGTCGGTGCTTTGTTGGATTCCGACATGTCACGGGTTGCGGCCCGCAGGTGCTCGGGCCCGCCATTGCCGCTTGCGGCTATATTTATTATTATTATTGTTATTCCACTTTTTTGCTTTCCTGTTTTTGAGGTGGTTAACATGGTCGAAAACTCTTGAAATTTGGTACACACGTCAGGTGTCACGCATCGCAGTTAGGTACAAGAGCTTGACCCTGGGCGTGGCCCAGGGACTCGCTAGCGCCCCCTTAGGTGACTGATCGATCCCGTGGTTGGCAAATATTTTGCGGTGGTTAACATAATCGAAAAGTCTTGAAATTTGGCACACACATCAGGTGTCACACAAAGCAGCTAGGTAAAAAAGCTTGGCCCCAGGTATGGCCCAGAGACTCGCTAGCGCCCCCTTATGCCCCCTTAGATAACTGATCCCGTGGTGGGCATATACTTTCAGCTACACACACCAAATTTGGTAGGTGTCTGTATCTCCGCAAGATGAACAACTTTCCTATGCACAATGCATTAGCCATGCCCAACAGGAATTGAGGTATTTGGGATTTTGTGCAGACTAATATGTCATGAAATATGTGCTGAATTGTGATCCCAAAAAAGATGCTTCCCATGGGTGAAAACGCATGAAATTTGGCACAGACATCAAGTGGTACAGTGCATAGACAGGGACAAAAGCTTGGCACCGGGCGTTGTCCAGGAACTCCATAGCGCCCCCTTATGTCACAGTGACTTGTGGTTGGCATATAGTTTTAGATACACACACCAAATTTGGGGGGTGTATGTAACTCCCAAAAACAAACAACTTTTGTATTAACATGCCATTAGCCACGCCCACAGGAAGTGAGGTAATTGAGAATTTGTGCGTTGTGGATATGATCAATTTTAACGTACTCCTCCTAGACGGTTGATCCGATTCATGTCAAAGTTGGTATACATGACGCCGAGATGTTACTGATTCTAAATTGTGAAGCCTTTTTTTGATATGTTGTAATTTGACAAAATGGCGAAATTGTTAATTTTAATACCGTTCCACACAAACAATAAATGTGTCATAATTCACCATGCATGGCTTGAAATGTTTTAAATTTCACAGGTCATTAAAGACCATGTTAATGATAATATTCACATGCCCATAATGCATGTTTGGCATAGCGCCACCAACTGGCAACAGAAAGAATGGCAATTATGCTGATTTCACATGATCAATTTGAACATACTCCTCCTAGACGGTTTGTCAGATTCATTTGAAATTTGGCAAACATTATGCCAAGATGTCGCTGATGTTAAATTGTGAATGGATTTTTGAATGTTGTAATATATTTGATAAGATTTTAATATCTCACCACATAAACAGGAAATTTGTCATAAATCACAGTGCATTGAATGAATGGTCTGAAACTTCTCAGGTTAATAGATATCATGATTATGATGATATCCAGACACCCAATGGGCCTGCCTGGCATAGCGCCACCACCTGGCCAAGCAGGAAATGTGCCAGAAATGGACAATGCCTTAAGTGATTGATCTGAAACTTTATAAAATATTGGATATCATTATTGTGATGATATTCACATGCGTAATTCACAGGCCTAGCATAGCGCCACCTTCTGGCCAAGCAGGAAATGTGCCAGAAATGCTCTATGCTTTGAATAAATGGTCTGAAACTTTTCAGGTTAATAGATATTATGATTATGATGATATCCAGACACCCAATGGGCCTGCCTGGCATAGCGCCACCACCTGGTCAAGCAGTAAATGTGCCAGAAATGGACAATGCCTTAAGTGATTGATCTGAAAGTTTACAAACATTTTGGATATCATTATTGTGATGATATTCACATGTGTAATTTTCATGCCTAACATAGCGCCACCATCTGGCCAACCAAAAAGTGTATCAGAAATGTTCTTTGCTTAAAATGAATGGTCTGAAATTTCTCAGTTTAATATATATTATGATTATGATGACACCCAATGGGCCTGCCTTCCATTACGCCCCCACCTGGCCAAGCGAGTAAATGTGGCAGAAAATAAAATACAAAAACAACTAGCACACGCATTAAATATGTACATTTCACAAACGCACCACGTCGGTGCTTTGTTGGATTCCGACATGTCACGGGTTGCGGCCCGCAGGTGCTCGGGCCCGCCATTGCCGCTTGCGGCTATATTTATTATTATTACGAGTGTTTTAACTTTGTCTCAGAGCGTTTTCCTTTTTTGAGGTGGTTAACATGGGTGAAAAGTCTTGAAATTTGGCACACACATCAGGTGTCACGCAAAGCAGTTAGGCACAAGAGCTTGGCCCCGGGCGTGGCCCAGGGACTCAGTAGCGCCCCCTTAGGTGATTGAAGCAGTGGTTGGCACATACTTTCAGCTAGACACACCAAATTTGGTAGGTGTGTGTATCTCCCCAAGATGAACAACTTTCGTATGTACAATGCATTAGCCACGCTCAACAGGAAGTGAGGTATTTGGGATTTTGTGCGGACTAAAATGTGATGAATTGTGATGCCAAAAGAGGTGCTTCCCATCGGTGAAAACGCATGAAATTTGGCACACACGTCAAGAGGTACCATGAATACACAGGGGAAAAGCCTTGGCACTGGGCTTGGCCCAGGAACTCCATAGCGCCCCCTTATGTCACTGTGACTTGTGGTTGGCATATAGTTTTAGATACACACACCAAATTTGGTGGGTGTGTGTAACTCCCAAAAACAATCAACTTTTGTATTAACATGCCATTAGCCACGCCCACAGGAAGTGAGGTAATTGGAATTTTGTGCATTGTGGACATGATCAATTTTAACATACTCCTCCTAGACGGTTTTTCCGATTCATGTCAAAGTTGGTATACATGACGCCGAGATGTTCCTGATTATAAATTGTGAAGCTTTTTTTGATATGTTGTAATTTGACGAAATGGCGAAATTATTCATTTTAATACCCTTCCACATAAACAATAAATGTGTCATAATTCACCATGCATGGCTTGAAATGTTTTATATTTCACAGGTCATTGAAGACCATGTTAATAATGATATTCACATGCCCATAATGCATGTTTGGCATAGCGCCACCAACTGGCAACAGCAAGAATTACAATTACAATGATGTCACATGATCAATTTTAACATACTGCTCCTAGACGGTTTGTCAGATTCATGTGAAATTTGGCAAACATTATGCCAAGATGTCGCTGATGTTAAATTGCGAAGGGATTTTTGATATGTCGTAATATGTCATAATTTTAATATCTCACCATACAAACAGGAAATGTGTCATAAAGTCACAGTGCATTAAATGAATGGCCTGAAACTTCTCAGGTTAAAAGATATTATGATTATGATGATATTCAGACACCCAATGGGTCTGCCTGGCACAGCGCCACCACCTGGCCAAGTAGGAAATGTGCCAGAAATGGACAATGCCTTAACTGATTAATTTGAAACTTCATAAAATATTGGATATTATTGTGATGATATTCACATGTGTAATTCACATGCCTAGCATAGCGCCACCATCTGGCCAAGCAGGAAATGTGCCAGAAATGCTCTATGCTTTGAATAAATGGTCTGAAACTTCTCAGGTTAATAGATATTATGATTATGATGATATCCAGACACCCAATGGGCCTGCCTGGCATAGCGCCACCACCTGGTCAAGCAGGAAATGTAGCCAGAAATGGACAATGCCTTAAGTGATTAATCTGAAATTTTAAGCAGAGTGCGGGCATTCCATTCCTTTGCAAGCAGGAAATGTGCCAGAAATGGACAATGCCTTAAGTGATTGATCTGAAATAGTATAGAGTCTTTATTGTCCCATAGGGATATTCTTTTTCACACATGTCTTTGTTACATTTTCATGCAGGATGTACACAGCCTCATACATATAGCATATAACATATAACACATAACATAACACCCCCCCCCCCCCAGTTCCCTCCCTCCTCAACACCATACAAGCAAAAAGGTGGACAGTGCAGACAACATAAAACACAAAAGAATAGGGGGAATGGGTTATTGTCACAGGAGTTTGTTTAGTGCAGTGATTGCTGAGGGTATAAAACTTTTCTTAAAGTGTGCTTTTTTCCAGTCCAGGACTCTGTATCTGCGGCCAGATGGGATTAGGGTGAAGAAACGGTTCAGGGGATGGTCAGGGCTACTTACTATGGTGCGTGCAAGGCGTGTGGTGGCTGTGTCATTTGCATCAGTGAGGCTGGGGGTGGGAAGCTGTATTATCTTGGATGCTAAGTGTGAGATTTTAATGAGTTTGTTCTTGCTGGTGACATTTAGTATGGTGAAGAAACAGGGGGAGCAGTAGAGTAGAAGGGGTTGGATGATGCTTTTGTAGAGTAGCAGAAGGAGATGGGGGGCAACATACAGTGATCTTAGTTTGCGTATTGCATACAGTCTCTGTTGTGCACGTTTCTGTGTAATGGTGACATGTTCATTGAAGTTAAGCTTATTGTCAATGGTGAGACCAAGATATTTGAAAGTGCTGACCTGTGCAACTGGTTGGCCATGTATGGTGATGTGAGTGAGTCCAGGGGGTGATTTTGATGCATGAATGACCAGTTCTTTTGTCTTGTCAATGTTGAGTTGGAGGTAGTTATCAGAGCACCACAGTGCAAAATCTGTGATGGACTGGTGGTAAGCTGTGATGGAACTGTTGTCTGTAAGTAGTCCTACTATGGCTGTGTCATCTGCATATTTGTAGTAAGTGGTGTTGGGTAGTGAACTCTGGCAATTTTACAAACATTTGGGATATCATTATTGTGATGATATTCACATGTGTAATTTCCATGCCTACTGTAACATAGCGCCACCATCTGGCCAACCAAAACGTGTTTAAGAAATGTTCTTTGCTTAAAATGAATGGTCTGAAATTTCTCAGGTTAACATATATTATGATTATGATGACACCCAATGGGCCTGCCTTGCATTGCGCCCCCACATGGCCAAGCAAGTAAATGTGGCAGAAAATAAAATACACAAACACATAGCACACGCATCAAATATGTACATTTCACAGACGCACCACGTCGGTGCTTTGTTGGATTCCGACATGTCACGGGTTGCGGCCCGCAGGTGCTCGGGCCCGCCATTGCCGCTTGCGGCTATATTTAGGGCCCGAGCACCGAAGGGCGCAAGGCCCTATTGTTTTTGTAAGGATTATTATTATTATTATTATTAGGGCCCGAGCACCGAAGGGCGCAAGGCCCTATTGTTTTTGTAAGGATTATTATTATTATTATTAGGGCCCGAGCACCGAAGGGCGCAAGGCCCTATTGTTTTTGTAAGGATTATTATTATTATTATTATTATTATTATTATTATTATTATTATATTAACTTTGTCTCAGAGCGTTTTCCTTTTTTGAGGTGGTTAACATGGTCGAAAACGCTTGAAATTTGGCACACATATCAGGTGTCACGCAAAGCAGTTAGGTACAAGAGCTTGGCCCTGGGCGTGGCCCAGGGACTCAGTAGCGCCCCCTTAGGTGATTGAGGCAGTGGTTGGCACATACTTTCAGCTAGACGCATCAAATTCGGTAGGTATGTGTATCTCACCAAGATGAACAACTTTCGTATGTACAATGCATTAGCCACGCCCAACAGGAAGTGAGGTATTTGGGATTTTGTGCGGACTAAAATGTGATGAATTGTGATGCCAGAAGATGTTCTTCCCATCGGTGAAAACGCATGAAATTTGGCACACACGTCAAGAGGTACCATGAATACACAGGGGAAAAGCCTTGGCACTGGGCTTGGACCAGGAACTCCATAGCGCCCCCTTATGTCACTGTGACTTGTGGTTGGAATATAGTTTTAGATACACACACCAAATTTGGTGGGTGTGTGTAACTCCCAAAAACAATCAACTTTTGTATTAACATGCCATTAGCCACGCCCACAGGAAGTGAGGTAATTGGGATTTTGTGCATTGTGGACATGATCAATTTTAACGTACTCCTCCTAGACGGTTGATCCGATTCATGTCAAAGTTGGTATACATGACGCTGAGATGTTCCTGATTATAAATTGTGAAGCTTTTTTTTGATATGTTGTAATTTGATGAAATGGCGAAATTATTAATTTTAATACCCTTCCACATAAACAATAAATGTGTCATAATTCACCATGCATGGCTTGAAATGTTTTACATTTCACAGGTCTTTGAATACCATGGGAGTGATGATATTCACATGCCCATAATGCATATTTTGCATAGCGCCACCACCTGGCAACAGAAAGAATGGCAATTACACTGATGTCACATGGTCAATTTTAACATACTCCTCCTAGACAATTTGTCAGATTCATGTGAAATTTGACAAATATGATGCCAAGATGTTGCTGATGTTAAATTGCGAACGGATTTTTGATATGTTGTAATATGTCCTGATTTTAATATCTCACCCTATAAACAGGAAATGTGTCATAAAGTCACAGTGCATTGAATGAATGGTCTGAAACTTATCAGGTTAATAGATATTATGATTATGATGATATTCTGACACCCAACGGGCCTGCCTGGAATAGCGCCACCACCTGGCCAAGTAGGAAATGTGCCAGAAATGGACAATGCCTTAAGTGATTGATCTGAAACTTTATACAATATTGGATATCATTATTGTGATGATATTCACACATATAATTCACATGCCTAGCATAGCGCCACCATCTGGCCAAACAGGAAATATGCCATAAATGCTTTATGCTTTGAATGAATGGTCTGAAACTTCTCAGGTTAATAGATATTATAATTATGATGACATCCAGAGACCCTATGGGCCTGCCTGGCATAGCGCCACCACCTGGCCAAGCAGGAAAATGTGCCAGAAATTGGTAATGCCTTTATTGGTTGATCTGAAACTTTACAAAATATTGGATATCATTATTGTGATGATATTCATATGTGTAATTCACATGCCTAATATAGCGCCACCATCTGGCCAAAAAGTGTATCAGAAATGTTCTTTGCTTAAAATGAGTAATTGGAAATTTCTCAGGTTAATATATATTATGATTATGATGACACAACATGGGCCTGCCTTGCATTGCGCCCCCACCTGGCCAAGCGAGTAAATGTGCCAGAAAATAACATGCAAAAACAAATGGCATACGCATCAAATATGTACATTTTACAAATGCACCACGTCGGTGCTTTGTTGTATTCTGAAATGTCACGGGTTGCGGCCCGGAGGTGCTCGGGCCCGCCATTGCCGCTTGCGGCTATATTTATTATTATTATTGTTATTCCACTTTTTTGCTTTCCTGTTTTTGAGGTGGTTAACATGGTCGAAAACTCTTGAAATTTGGCACACACGTCAGGTGTCACGCATCGCAGTTAGGTACAAGAGCTTGACCCTGGGCGTGGCCCAGGGACTCGCTAGCGCCCCCTTAGGTGACTGATCCCGTGGTTGGCAAATATTTTGCGGTGGTTAACATAATCGAAAAGTCTTGAAATTTGGCACACACATCAGGTGTCACACAAAGCAGCTAGGTAAAAAAGCTTGGCCCCAGGTATGGCCCAGAGACTCGCTAGCGCCCCCTTATGCCCCCTTAGATAACTGATCCCGTGGTGGGCATATACTTTCAGCTACACACACCAAATTTGGTAGGTGTCTGTATCTCCGCAAGATGAACAACTTTCCTATGCACAATGCATTAGCCACGCCCAACAGGAATTGAGGTATTTGGGATTTTGTGCAGACTAATATGTCATGAAATATGTGCTGAATTGTGATCCCAAAAAAGATGCTTCCCATGGGTGAAAACGCATGAAATTTGGCACAGACATCAAGTGGTACAGTGCATAGACTGGGACAAAAGCTTGGCACCGGGCGTTGTCCAGGAACTCCATAGCGCCCCCTTATGTCACTGTGACTTGTGGTTGGAATATAGTTTTAGATACACACACCAAATTTGGGGGGTGTATGTAACTCCCAAAAACAAACAACTTTTGTATTAACATGCCATTAGCCACGCCCACCGGAAGTGAGGTAATTGAGAATTTGTGCGTTGTGGATATGATCAATTTTAACGTACTCCTCCTAGACGGTTGATCCGATTCATGTCAAAGTTGGTATACATGACGCCGAGATGTTACTGATTCTAAATTGTGAAGCCTTTTTTTGATATGTTGTAATTTGACAAAATGGCGAAATTGTTAATTTTAATACCGTTCCACACAAACAATAAATGTGTCATAATTCACCATGCATGGCTTGAAATGTTTTAAATTTCACAGGTCATTAAAGACCATGTTAATGATAATATTCACATGCCCATAATGCATGTTTGGCATAGCGCCACCAACTGGCAACAGAAGAATGGCAATTATGCTGATTTCACATGATCAATTTGAACATACTCCTCCTAGACGGTTTGTCAGATTCATTTGAAATTTGGCAAACATTATGCCAAGATGTCGCTGATGTTAAATTGTGAATGGATTTTTGAATGTTGTAATATATTTGATATGATTTTAATATCTCACCACATAAACAGGAAATGTGTCATAAATCACAGTGCATTGAATGAATGGTCTGAAACTTCTCAGGTTAATAGATATCATGATTATGATGACATCCAGACACCCAATGGGCCTGCCTGGCATAGCGCCACCACCTGGTCAAGCAGGAAATGTGCCAGAAAATGGACAATGCCTTAAGTGATTGATCTGAAAGTTTACAAAAAATGTGGATATCATTATTGTGATGATATTCACATGCGTAATTTCCATGCCTATCATAGCGCCACCATCTGGCCAACCAAAAAGTGTATCAGAAATTTTCTTTGCTTAAAATGAATGGTCTGAAATTTCTCAGGTTAATATATACTATGATTATGATGACACCCAATGGGCCTGCCTTGCATTGCGCCCCCACCTGGCCAAGCAAGTACATGTGGCAGAAAATAAAATACAAAAACAAGTAGCACACGCATCAAATATGTACATTTCACAAATGCACCACGTCGGTGCTTTGTTGGATTCCAAAATGTCACGGGTTGCGGCCCGCAGGTGCTCGGGCCCGCCATTGCCGCTTGCGGCTATATTTATTATTGTTATTCTACTTTTTTGCTTTCCTGTTTTTGAGGTGGTTAACATGGTCGAAAATTCTTGAAATTTGGCACACACGTCAGGTGTCACGCAACGCAGTTAGGTACAAGAGCTTGACCCCGGGCGTGGTCCAGGGATTCGCTAGCGCCCCCTTAGGTGACTGATCCCGTGGTTGGCATATATTTTGAGGTGGTTAACATGGTTGAAAAGTCTTGAAATTTGACACACACATCAGGTGTCACACAAAGCAGCTAGGTAAAAAAGCTTGGCCCCGGGTATGGCCCAGAGACTCGCTAGCGCCCCCTTATGTCACTGTGACTTGTGGTTGGCATATAGTTTTAGATACACACACCAAATTTGGGGGGTGTATGTAACTCCCATAAACAAACAACTTTTGTATTAACATGCCATTAGCCACGCCCACAGGAAGTGAGGTAATTGAGAATTTGTGCGTTGTGGACATGCTCAATTTTAACGTACTCCTCCTAGACGGTTGATCCGATTCATGTCAAAGTTGGTATACATGATGCCAAGATGTTCCTGATTATAAATTGTGAAGGTTTTTTTTGATATGTTGTAATTTGACAAAATGGCGAAATTATTAATTTTAATACCCTTTCACATAAGCAATAAATGTGTCATAATTCACCATGCATGGCTTGAAATGTTTTAAACTTCACAGGTCATGGAAGACCATGTTAATGATAATATTCACATGCCCATAATGCATGTTTGGCATAGCGCCACCAACTGGCAACAGAAAGAATGACAATTATACTGATGTCATATGATCAATTTGAACATACTCCTCCTAGACGGTTTGTCAGATTCATTTGAAATTTGGCAAACATTATGCCAAGATGTCGCTGATGTTAAATTGTGAAGGTATTTTTGAATGTTGTAATATATTTGATATGATTTTCATATCTCACCACATAAACAGGAAATGTGTCATAAATCACAGTGCATTGAATGAATGGTCTGAAACTTCTCAGGTTAATAGATATCATGATTATGATGATATCCAGACACCAAATGGGCCTGCCTGGCATAGCGCCACCACCTGGCCAAGCAGGAAATGTGCCAGAAATGGAAAATGCCTTAAGTGATTGATCTGAAACTTTATAAAATATTGGATATCATTATTGTGATGATATGCACATGCGTAATTCACAGGCCTAGCATAGCGCCACCTTCTGGCCAAGCAGGAAATGTGCCAGAAATGCTCTATGCTTTGAATAAATGGTCTGAAACTTCTCAGGTTAATAGATATTATGATTATGATGATATCCAGACACCCAATGGGCCTGCCTGGCATAGCGCCACCACCTGGTCAAGCAGGAAATGTGCCAGAAATGGACAATGCCTTAACTGATTGATCTGAAAGTGTACAAACATTTTGGATATCATTATTGTGATGATATTCACATGTGTAATTTCAATGCCTAACATCTGGCCAACCAAAAAGTGTATCAGAAATGTTCTTTGCTTAAAATGAATGGTCTGAAATTTCTCAGGTTAATATATATTATGATTATGATGACACCCAATGGGCCTGCCTTGCATTACGCCCCCACCTGGCCAAGCGAGTAAATGTGGCAGAAAATAAAATACAAAAGCAAATAGCCCACGCATCAAATATGTACATTTCACACACGCACCACGTCGGTGCTTTGTTGGATTCCGACATGTCACGGGTTGCGGCCCGCAGGTGCTCGGGCCCGCCATTGCCGCTTGCGGCTATATTTATTATTAGGGCCCGAGCACCGAAGGGCGCAAGGCCCTATTGTTTTTGTAAGGATTATTATTAGGGCCCGAGCACCCGAAGGGCGCAAGGCCCTATTGTTTTTGTAAGGATTATTATTATTATTATTATTATTGTTATTCCACTTTTTTGCTTTCCTGTTTTTGAGGTAGTTAACATGGTCGAAACCTCTTGAAATTTGGCACAAACGTCAGGTGTCATGCATCGCAGTTAGGTACAAGAGCTTGACCCCGGGCGTGGCCCAGGGACTCGCTAGCGCCCCCTTAGGTGACTGATCCCGTGGTTGGCAAATATTTTGAGGTGGTTAACATAATCGAAAACGCATGAAATTTAGCACACACATCAAGTGGTACAGTGAATAGACAGGGATAAAAGCTTGGCACCGGGCGTTGCCCAGGAACTCCATAGCGCCCCCTTACGTCACAGTGACTTGTGGTTGGCATATAGTTTTAGATACACACACCAAATTTGGTGGGTGTATGTAACTCCCAAAAACAAACAACTTTTGTATTAACATGCCATTAGCCACGCCCACAGGAAGTGAGGTAATTGAGATTTTGTGCGTTGTGGACATGATCAATTTTAACGTACTCCTCCTAGACGGTTGATCCGATTCATGTCAAAGTTGGTATACATGATGCCGAGATGTTCCTGATTATAAATTGTGAAGTTTTTTTTCGATATGTTGTAATTTGACGAAATGGCAAAATTATTAATTTTAACACCCTTCCACATAAACAATAAATGTGTCATAATTCACCATGCATGGCTTGAAATGTTTTAAATTTCACAGGTCATTGAAGACCATGTTAATGATAATATTCACATGCCCATAATGCATGTTTGGCATAGCGCCACCAACTGGCAACAGAAAGAATGACAATTATACTGATGTCACATGATCAATTTGAACATACTCCTCCTAGACGGTTTGCCAGATTCATTTGAAATTTGGCAAACATTATGCCAAGATGTCGCTGATGTTAAATTGTGAAGGGATTTTTGAATATTGTAATATATTTGATATGATTTTAATATCTCACCACATAAACAGGAAATGTGTCATAAATCACAGTGCATTGAATGAATGGTCTGAAACTTCTCAGGTTAATAGATATCATGATTATGATGATATCCAGACACCCAATGGGCCTCCCTGGCATAGCGCCACCACCTGGCCAAGCAGGAAATGTGCCAGAAATGGACAATGCCTTAAGTGATTGATCTGAAACTTTATAAAATATTGGATATCATTATTGTGATGATATTCACATTCGTAATTCACAGGCCTAACATAGCGCCACCTTCTGGCCAAGCAGGAAATGTGCCAGAAATGCTCTATGCTTTGAATAAATGGTCTGAAACTTTTCAGGTTAATAGATATTATGATTATGATGATATCCAGATACCCAATGGGCCTGCCTGGCATAGCGCCACCACCTGGCCAAGCAGGAAAATGTGCCAGAAATTGGTAATGCCTTTATTGGTTGATCTGAAACTTTACAAAATATTGGATGTCATTATTGTGATGATATTCACATGTCTAATTTCCATGTCTAACATAGCGCCACCATCTGGCCAAACAGGAAATGTGCCAGAAATGGGTAATGCCTTAACTGATTTATTTGAAACTTGGTAGGTATAAAATATTTGAAATCATTATTGTGATGATATTCACATGTGTAATTCTGATGCCTAGTATACCGCCACCATCTGGCCAAGCATGAAATGTGCCAGAAATGCTCTATGCTTTGAATGAATGGTCTGAAACTTAACAGGTTAATACATATTAGGATTATGATGATATCCACACACCCAATGGGCCTGCCTGGCATAGCGCCACCACCTGGTCAAGCAGGAAATGTGCCAGAAATGGACGATGCCTTAACTGATTAATCTGAAACTTTATAAAATATTGGATATTATTGTGATGACATTCACATGTGGAATTCACATGCTTAGCATAGCGCCACCATCTGGCCAATCAGGAAATGTGCCAAAAATGTTCAATGCTTTGACTGATTGATCTGAAATTTTACACAAAATTAGATATCATGATGATGATATTCATATGTCTTTTTAACATGCCTTGCATAGCGCCACCAATTGGCAAGAGAAGGAATGTGTTTTTTCCAAGTCTGTTGGATATTACAATCAGATGCATCTGATTAATCAGATTAGGTGTATATGACATCCAAACACCCAATATGCCGGTGTGGCATAGCGCCATCAGCTGGCCATAGTCAGAATAGTTTTTGGAATTTATTTACAAAATTTTAATTAAATATCATTATTTTGATGATATTTACATGTGTAATTTCCATGCCTAACATAGCGCCACCATCTGGCCAACCAAAAATGCATCAGAAATGTTCTTTGCTTAAAATGAATAGTCTGAAATTTCTCAGGTTAATATATATTATGATTATGATGACATCCAATGGGCCTGCCTTTCATTGCGCCCCCACCTGGCCAAGCAAGTAAATGTGCCAGAAAATAAAATGCAAAAACAAATAGTACACACATCAAATATGCACATTTCGCAAACGCACCACGTCAGTGCTTTGTTGGATTCCGAAATGTCACGGGTTGCGGCCCGCAGGTGCTCGGGCCCGCCATTGCCGCTTGCGGCTATATTTATTATTATTTTTCACTATTATTATTGTTATTCCACTTTTTTGCTTTCCTGTTTTTGAGGTGGTTAACATGGTTGAAAACTCTTGAAATTTGGCACACACGTCAGGTGTCATGCATCGCTGTTAGGTACAAGAGCTTGACCCCGGGCGTGGCCCAGGGACTCGCTAGCGCCCCCTTAGGTGACTGATCCCATGGTTGGCAAATATTTTGAGGTGGTTAACATATTCGAAAAGTCTTGAAATTTGGCACACACATCAGGTGTCACTCAAAGCAGCTAGGTAAAAAAGCTTCGCCCCGGGTATGGCCCAGAGGCTCGCTAGCGCCCCCTTATGCCTCCTTAGATGACTGATCCCGTGGTGGGCATATACTTTCAGCTACACACACCAAATTTGGTAGGTGTCTGTATCTCCCCAAGATGAACAACTTTCGTATGTACAATGCATTAGCCACGCCCAACAGGAAGTGAGGTATTTGGGATTTTGTGCAGACTAATATGTGATGAAATATGTGATGAATCATGATGCCAAAGGAGGTGCTTCCCATGGGTGAAAACGCATGAAATTTGGCACACACATCAAGTGATACAGTGAATAGACAGGGATAAAAGCTTGGCACCGGGCGTTGCCCAGGAACTCCATAGCGCCCCCTTATGTCACTGTGACTTGTGGTTGGCATATAGTTTTAGATACACACACCAAATTTGGTGGGTGTATGTAACTCCCAAAAACAAACAACTTTTGTATTAACATGCCATTAGCCACGCCCACAGGAAGTGAGGTAATTGACATTTTGTGCGTTGTGGACATGATCAATTTTAACGTACTCCTCCTAGACGGTTGATCCGATTCATGTCAAAGTTGGTATACATGACGCCGAGATGTTCCTGATTATAAATTGTGAAGCCTTTTTTTGATATGTTGTAATTTGACGAAATGGCGAAATTATTAATTTTAATACCCTTCCACATAAGCAATAAATGTGTCATAATTCACCATGCATGGCTTGAAATGTTTTAAATTTCACAGGTCATTGAAGACCATGTTAATGATAATATTTACATGCCCATAATTCATGTTTGGCATAGCGCCACCACCTGGCAACAGAAAAAATGGCAATTATACTGATGTCACATGGTCAATTTTAACATACTCCTCCTAGACAATTTGTCAGATTCATGTGAAATTTGGCAAATATGATGCCAAGATGTCGCTGATGTTAAATTGTGAAGGGATTTTTGATAAGTTATATATTTGATATGATTTTAATATCTCACCACATAAACAGGAAATGTGTCAAAAATCACAGTGCATTGAATCAATGGTCTGAAACTTCTCAGGTTAATAGATATCATGATTATGATGATATCCAGACACCCAATGGGCCTGCCTGGCATAGCGCCACCACCTGGCCAAGCAGGAAATGTGGCAGAAATGGACAAAGCCTTAAGTGATTGATCTGAAACTTTATAAAATATCAGATATCATTATTGTGATGATATTCACATTCGTAATTCACAGGCCTAGCATAGCGCCACCATCTGGCCAAGCAGGAAATGTGCTAGAAATGCTCTATGCTTTGAATAAATGGTCTGAAACTTCTCATGTTAATAGATATTATGATTATGATGATATCCAGACACCCAATGGGCCTGCCTGGCATAGCGCCACCACCTGGTCAAGCAGGAAATGTGCCAGAAATGGACAATGCCTTAAGTGATTGATCTGAAAGTTTACAAACATTTTGGATATCATTCTTGTGATGATATTCACATGTGTAATATTCATGCCTAACATAGCGCCACCATCTGGCCAACCAAAAAGTGTATCAGAAATGTTCTTTGCTTAAAATGAATGGTCTGAAATTTCTCAGGTTAATATATATTATGATTATGATGACACCCAATGGGCCTGCCTTGCATTACGCCCCCACCTGGCCAAGCGAGTAAATGTGGCAGAAAATGAAATACAAAAGCAAATAGCCCACGCATCAAAAATGTACATTTCACAAACGCACTACGTCGGTGCTTTGTTGGATTCCGACATGTCACGGGTTGCGGCCCGCAGGTGCTCGGGCCCGCCATTGCCGCTTGCGGCTATATTTATTATTTGTTCACCTTTTTGCTATTTTTGAGGTGGTTAGCATGGATGAAAAGTCTTGGAATTTGGCACACACATCTGGTATCACAATGGCTACACAGGCATAAAGGCTTGGCCCCGGGCGTGGCCCAGTGACTCAGTAGCGCCCCCTTAGGTGATTGATCCAGTGGTTGGCACATACTTTCAGCTAGACACACCAAATTCGGTAGGTGTGTGTATCTCCCCAAGATGAACAACTTTCGTATGTACAATGCATTAGCAACGCCCAACAGGAAGTGAGGTATTTGGGATTTTGTGCGGACTAAAATGTGATGAATTGTGATGCCAAAAGAGGTGCTTCCCATCGGTGAAAACGCATGAAATTTGGCACACACGTCAAGAGGTAATGTAAATACACAGGGGAAAAGCCTTGGCACCGGGCGTTGCCCAGGAACTCCATAGCGCCCCCTTATGTCACTGTGACTTGTGGTTGGCATATAGTTTTAGATACACACACCAAATATGGTGGGTGTGTGTAACTCCCAAAAACAATCAACTTTTGTATTAACATGCCATTAGCCACGCCCACAGGAAGTGAGGTAATTGGGATTTTGTGCGTTGTGGACATGATCAATTTTAACGTACTTCTCCTAGACGGTTGATCCGATTCATGTCAAAGTTGGTATACATGACGCCGAGATGTTTCTGATTCTAAATTGTGAAGCTTTTTTTGATATGTTGTAATTTGACGAAATGGCGAAATTATTAATTTTAATTCCCTTCAACATAAACAATAAATGTGTCATAATTCACCATGCATGGCTTGAAATGTTTAAAATTTCACAGGTCTTTTAAGACCATGTTAATGATAATATTCACATGCCCATAATGCATGTTTGGCATAGCGCCACCAACTGGCAACAGAAAGAATGACAATTATACTGATGGCACACGATCAATTTTAACATACTCCTCCTAGGCGGTTTGTCAGATTCATGTGAAATTTGACACACATTATGCCAAGATGTTGCTGATGTTAAATTGTGAAGGGATTTTTGATATGTTGTAATATGTCATGATTTTAATATCTCACCCTATAAACAGGAAATGTGTCATAAAGTCACAGTGCATTGAATGAATGGTCTGAAACTTCTCAGGTTAATAGATATCATGACTATGATGATATCCAGACACCCAATGGGCCTGCCTGGCATAGCGCCACCACCTGGCCAAGCAGGAAATGTGCCAGAAATGGACAATGCCTTAAGTGATTGATCTGAAACTTTATAAAATATCAGATATCATTATTGTGATGATATTCACGTGCGTAATTCACAGGCCTAGCATAGCGCCACCATCTGGCTAAGCAGGAAATGTGCCAGAAATGCTCTATGCTTTGAATAAATGGTCTGAAAACTTCTCAGGTTAATAGATATTATGATTATGATGGTATCCAGACACCAAATGGGCCTGCCTGGCATAGCGCCACCACCTGGTCAAGCAGGAAATATGCCAGAAAATGGACAATGCCTTAAGTGATTGATCTCAAAGTTTACAAAAAATGTGGATATCATTATTGTGATGATATTCACATGTGTAATTTTCATGCTTAACATAGCGCCACCATCTGGCCTACCAAAAAGTGTATCAGAAATGTTCTTTGCTTAAAATGAATGGTCCGAAATTTCTCAGGTTAATATATATTATGATTATGATGACACCCAATGGGCCTGCCTTGCATTGCGCCCCCACCTGGCCAAGCAAGTACATGTGGCAGAAAATAAAATACAAAAACAAATAGCCCACGCATCAAATATGCGTATATTTGCGTAAATATGTACATTTCACAAATGCACCACGTCGGTGCTTTGTTGAATTCCGACATGTCACGGGTTGCGGCCCGCAGGTGCTCGGGCCCGCCATTGCCGCTTGCGGCTATATTTAGGGCCCGAGCACCGAAGGGCGCAAGGCCCTATTGTTTTTGTAAGGATTATTATTATTATTATTATTATTATTATTATTATTATTATTATATTAACTTTGTCTCAGAGCGTTTCCCTTTTTTGAGGTGGTTAACATGGTCGAAAACTCTTGAAATTTGGCACACATATCAGGTGTCACGCAAAGCAGTTAGGTACAAGAGCTTGGCCCTGGGCGTGGCCCAGGGACTCAGTAGCGCCCCCTTAGGTGATTGAGGCAGTGGTTGGCACATACTTTCAGCTAGACGCATCAAATTCGGTAGGTGTGTGTATCTCCCCAAGATGAACAACTTTCGTATGTACAATGCATTAGCCACGCCCAACAGGAAGTGAGGTATTTGGGATTTTGTGCGGACTAAAATGTGATGAATTGTGATGCCAGAAGACGTTCTTCCCATCGGTGAAAACGCATGAAATTTGGCACACACGTCAAGAGGTACCATGAATACACAGGGGAAAAGCCTTGGCACTGGGCTTGGCTCAGGAACTCCATAGCGCCCCCTTATGTCACTGTGACTTGTGGTTGGCATATAGTTTTAGATACACACACCAAATTTGGTGGGTGTGTGTAACTCCCAAAAACAATCAACTTTTGTATTAACATGCCATTAGCCACGCCCACAGGAAGTGAGGTCATTGGGATTTTGTGCATTGTGGACATGATCAATTTTAACGTACTCCTCCTAGACGATTAATCCGATTCATGTGAAAGTTGGTATACATGATGCCAATATGCTTCTGATTCTAAATTGTGAAGCTTTTTTTGATATGTTGTAATTTGAAGAAATGGCGAAACTATGAATTTTAATACCCTTCCACGTTAACAATAAATGTGTCTTAATTCACCATGCATGGCTTGAAATGTTTTAAATTTCACAGGTCTTTGAATACCATGGTAGTGATGATATTCACATGCCCATAATGTATATTTGGCATAGCGCCACCACCTGGCAACAGAAAGAATGGCAATTACATTGATGTTACATGATCAATTTTAACATACTCCTCCTAGACGGTTTGTCGGATTCATGTGAAATTTGGCTAACATTATGCCAAGATGTTGCTGATGTTAAATTGCGAAGGGATTTTTGATATGTTGTAATATGTCATGATTTTAATATCTCACCATATAAACTGGAAATGTGTCATATAATCACAGTGCATTGAATGAATGGTCTGAAACTTCTCAGGTTAATAGATATTATGATTATGATGACATCCAGACACCCAATGGGCCTGCCTGACATAGCGCCACCACCTGGCCAAGTAGGAAATGTGCCAGAAATGGACAACGCCTTAAGTGATTGATCTCAAACTTTATAAAATATTGGATATCATTATTGTGATAATATTCACACATATAATTCACATGCCTAGCATAGCGCCACCATCTGGCCAAAAAGGAAATATGCCAGAAATGCTCTATGCTTTGAATGAATGGTCTGAACCTTCTCAGGTTAATAGATATTATAATTATGATGATATCCAGACACCCTATGGGCCTGCCTGGCATAGCGCCACCACCTGGCCAAGCAGGAAAATGTGCCAGAAATTGGTAATGCCTTTATTGGTTGATCTGAAACTTTACAAAATATTGGATATCATTATTGTGATGATATTCACATGTGTAATTCACATGCCTAATATAGCGCCACCATCTGGCCAAAAAGTGTATCAAAAATGTTCTTTGCTTAAAATGAATAATCTGAAATTTCTCAGGTTAATATATATTATGATTATGATGACACACAATGGGCCTGCCTTGCATATTGCCCCACCTGGCCAAGCAAGTAAATGTGCCAGAAAATAACATGCAAAAACAAATAACACACACATCAAATATGTACATTTTACAAATGCACCACGTCGGTGCTTTGTTGGATTCTGAAATGTCATGGGTTGCGGCCCGCAGGTGCTCGGGCCCGCCATTGCCGCTTGCGGCTATATTTATTATTATTATTGTTATTCCACTTTTTTGCTTTCCTGTTTTTGAGGTGGTTAACATGGTCGAAACCTCTTGAAATTTGGCACACACGTCAGGTGTCATGCATCGCAGTTAGGTACAAGAGCTTGACCCCGGGCGTGGCCCAGGGACTCGCTAGCGCCCCCTTAGGTGACTGATCCCGTGGTTGGCAAATATTTTGAGGTGGTTAACATAATCGAAAACGCATGAAATTTAGCACACACATCAAGTGGTACAGTGAATAGACAGGGATAAAAGCTTGGCACCGGGCGTTGCCCAGGAACTCCATAGCGCCCCCTTACGTCACAGTGACTTGTGGTTGGCATATAGTTTTAGATACACACACCAAATTTGGTGGGTGTATGTAACTCCCAAAAACAAACAACTTTTGTATTAACATGCCATTAGCCACGCCCACAGGAAGTGAGGTAATTGAGATTTTGTGCGTTGTGGACATGATCAATTTTAAAGTACTCCTCCTAGACGGTTGATCCGATTCATGTCAAAGTTGGTATACATGATGCCGAGATGTTCCTGATTATAAATTGTGAAGTTTTTTTTCGATATGTTGTAATTTGACGAAATGGCGAAATTATTAATTTTAATACCCTTCCACATAAACAATAAATGTGTCATAATTCACCATGCATGGCTTGAAATGTTTTAAATTTCACAGGTCATTGAAGACCATGTTAATGATAATATTCACATGCCCATAATGCATGTTTGGCATAGCGCCACCAACTGGCAACAGAAAGAATGACAATTATACTGATGTCACATGATCAATTTGAACATACTCCTCCTAGACGGTTTGCCAGATTCATTTGAAATTTGGCAAACATTATGCCAAGATGTCGCTGATGTTAAATTGTGAAGGTATTTTTGAATGTTGTAATATATTTGATATGATTTTAATATCTCACCACATAAACAGGAAATGTGTCATAAATCACAGTGCATTGAATGAATGGTCTGAAACTTCTCAGGTTAATAGATATCATGATTATGATGATATCCAGACACCCAATGGGCCTGCCTGGCATAGCGCCACCACCTGGCCAAGCAGGAAATGTGCCAGAAATGGAAAATGCCTTAAGTGATTGATCTGAAACTTTATAAAATATTGGATATCATTATTGTGATGATATTCACATGCGTAATTCACAGGCCTAGCATAGCGCCACCATCTGGCCAAGCAGGAAATGTGCCAGAAATGCTCTATGCATTGAATAAATGGTCTGAAACTTCTCAGGTTAATAGATATTATGATTATGATGATATCCAGACACCCAATGGGCCTGCCTGGCATAGCGCCACCACCTGGTCAAGCAGTAAATGTGCCAGAAATGGACAATGCCTTAAGTGATTGATCTGAAAGTTTACAAACATTTTGGATATCATTATTGTGATGATATTCACATGTGTAATTTTCATGCCTAACATAGCGCCACCATCTGGCCAACCAAAAAGTGTATCAGAAATGTTCTTTGCTTAAAATGAATGGTCTGAAATTTCTCAGGTTAATATATATTATGATTATGATGACACCCAATGGGCCTGCCTTGCATTACGCCCCCACCTGGCCAAGCGAGTAAATGTGGCAGAAAATAAAATACAAAAACAAATAGCACACGCATCAAATATGTACATTTCAGAAACTCACCACGTCGGTGCTTTGTTGGATTCCGACATGTCACGGGTTGCGGCCCGCAGGTGCTCGGGCCCGCCATCGCCGCTTGCGGCTATATTTCTGTATTATTATTGTTATTCCACTTTTGTGCTTTCCTGTTTTTGAGGTGGTTAACATGGTCAAAACCTCTTGAAATTTGGCACACACATCAGGTGTCACGCATCGCAGTTAGGTACAAGAGCTTGACCACGGGCGTGGCCCAGGGACTCGCTACCGCCCCGGTGACTGATCCCGTGGTTGGCAAATATTTTGAGGTGGTTAACATAATCAAAGTCTTGAAATTTGGCACACACATCAGGTGTCCCACAAAGCAGCTAGGTAAAAAAGCTTGGCCCCGGGTCCATACCAGATACTTGCTAGCGCCCCCTTACGCCCCCTTAGGTGACTGATCCCGTGGTGGGCATATACTTTCAGCTACACACAGCAAATTTGGTAGGTGTCTGTATCTCCCCAAGATGAACGACTTTCGTATGTACAATGCATTAGCCACGCCCAACAGGAAGTGAGGTATTTGGGATTTTGTACAGACTAATATGTGATGAATCATGATGCCAAAAGAGGTGCTTCCCATGGGTGAAGATGCATGAAATTTGGCACACACATCAAGTGATGCAGTGAATAGACAGGGATAAAAGCTTGGCACCGGGCGTTGCCCAGGAACTCCATAGCGCCCCCTTATGTCACTGTGACTTGTGGTTGGCATATAGTTTTAGATACACACACACACACACACACACACAAACAACTTTTGTATTAACATGCCATTAGCCACGCCCAACAGGAAGTGAGGTATTTGGGATTTTGTGCAGACTAATATGTGATGAAATATGTGATGAATCATGATGCCAAAGGAGGTGCTTCCCATGGGTGAAAACGCATGAAATTTGGCACACACATCAAGTGATACAGTGAATAGACAGGGATAAAAGCTTGGCACCGGGCGTTGCCCAGGAACTCCATAGCGCCCCCTTATGTCACTGTGACTTGTGGTTGGCATATAGTTTTAGATACACACACCAAATTTGGTGGGTGTATGTAACTCCCAAAAACAAACAACTTTTGTATTAACATGCCATTAGCCACGCCCACAGGAAGTGAGGTAATTGACATTTTGTGCGTTGTGGACATGATCAATTTTAACGTACTCCTCCTAGACGGTTGATCCGATTCATGTCAAAGTTGGTATACATGACGCCGAGATGTTCCTGATTATAAATTGTGAAGCCTTTTTTTGATATGTTGTAATTTGACGAAATGGCGAAATGATTAATTTTAATACCCTTCCACATAAGCAATAAATGTGTCATAATTCACCATGCATGGCTTGAAATGTTTTAAATTTCACAGGTCATTGAAGACCATGTTAATGATAATATTTACATGCCCATAATTCATGTTTGGCATAGCGCCACCACCTGGCAACAGAAAAAATGGCAATTATACTGAGGTCACATGGTCAATTTTAACATACTCCTCCTAGACAATTTGTCAGATTCATGTGAAATTTGGCAAATATGATGCCAAGATGTCGCTGATGTTAAATTGTGAAGGGATTTTTGATAAGTTATATATTTGATATGATTTTAATATCTCACCACATAAACAGGAAATGTGTCAAAAATCACAGTGCATTGAATCAATGGTCTGAAACTTCTCAGGTTAATAGATATCATGATTATGATGATATCCAGACACCCAATGGGCCTGCCTGGCATAGCGCCACCACCTGGCCAAGCAGGAAATGTGGCAGAAATGGACAAAGCCTTAAGTGATTGATCTGAAACTTTATAAAATATCAGATATCATTATTGTGATGATATTCACATTCGTAATTCACAGGCCTAGCATAGCGCCACCATCTGGCCAAGCAGGAAATGTGCTAGAAATGCTCTATGCTTTGAATAAATGGTCTGAAACTTCTCATGTTAATAGATATTATGATTATGATGATATCCAGACACCCAATGGGCCTGCCTGGCATAGCGCCACCACCTGGTCAAGCAGGAAATGTGCCAGAAATGGACAATGCCTTAAGTGATTGATCTGAAAGTTTACAAACATTTTGGATATCATTCTTGTGATGATATTCACATGTGTAATATTCATGCCTAACATAGCGCCACCATCTGGCCAACCAAAAAGTGTATCAGAAATGTTCTTTGCTTAAAATGAATGGTCTGAAATTTCTCAGGTTAATATATATTATGATTATGATGACACCCAATGGGCCTGCCTTGCATTACGCCCCCACCTGGCCAAGCGAGTAAATGTGGCAGAAAATAAAATACAAAAGCAAATAGCCCACGCATCAAAAATGTACATTTCACAAACGCACTACGTCGGTGCTTTGTTGGATTCCGACATGTCACGGGTTGCGGCCCGCAGGTGCTCGGGCCCGCCATTGCCGCTTGCGGCTATATTTATTATTGTTATTCCACTTTTTTGCTTTCCTGTTTTTGAGGTGGTTAACATGGTCGAAAACTCTTGAAATTTGGCACACACGTCAGGTGTCACGCATCGCAGTTAGGTACAAGAGCTTGACCCTGGGCGTGGCCCAGGGACTCGCTAGCGCCCCCTTAGGTGACTGATCCCGTGGTTGGCAAATATTTTGCGGTGGTTAACATAATCGAAAAGTCTTGAAATTTGGCACACACATCAGGTGTCACACAAAGCAGCTAGGTAAAAAAGCTTGGCCCCAGGTATGGCCCAGAGACTCGCTAGCGCCCCCTTATGCCCCCTTAGATAACTGATCCCGTGGTGGGCATATACTTTCAGCTACACACACCAAATTTGGTAGGTGTCTGTATCTCCGCAAGATGAACAACTTTCCTATGCACAATGCATTAGCCATGCCCAACAGGAATTGAGGTATTTGGGATTTTGTGCAGACTAATATGTCATGAAATATGTGCTGAATTGTGATCCCAAAAAAGATGCTTCCCATGGGTGAAAACGCATGAAATTTGGCACAGACATCAAGTGGTACAGTGCATAGACATGGACAAAAGCTTGGCACCGGGCGTTGTCCAGGAACTCCATAGCGCCCCCTTATGTCACAGTGACTTGTGGTTGGCATATAGTTTTAGATACACACACCAAATTTGGGGGGTGTATGTAACTCCCAAAAACAAACAACTTTTGTATTAACATGCCATTAGCCACGCCCACAGGAAGTGAGGTAATTGAGAATTTGTGCGTTGTGGATATGATCAATTTTAACGTACTCCTCCTAGACGGTTGATCCGATTCATGTCAAAGTTGGTATACATGACGCCGAGATGTTACTGATTCTAAATTGTGAAGCCTTTTTTTGATATGTTGTAATTTGACAAAATGGCGAAATTGTTAATTTTAATACCGTTCCACACAAACAATAAATGTGTCATAATTCACCATGCATGGCTTGAAATGTTTTACATTTCACAGGTCATTAAAGACCATGTTAATGATAATATTCACATGCCCATAATGCATGTTTGGCATAGCGCCACCAACTGGCAACAGAAAGAATGGCAATTATGCTGATTTCACATGATCAATTTGAACATACTCCTCCTAGACGGTTTGTCAGATTCATTTGAAATTTGGCAAACATTATGCCAAGATGTCGCTGATGTTAAATTGTGAATGGATTTTTGAATGTTGTAATATATTTGATAAGATTTTAATATCTCACCACATAAACAGGAAATGTGTCATAAATCACAGTGCATTGAATGAATGGTCTGAAACTTCTCAGGTTAATAGATATCATGATTATGATGATATCCAGACACCCAATGGGCCTGCCTGGCATAGCGCCACCACCTGGCCAAGCAGGAAATGTGCCAGAAATGGACAATGCCTTAAGTGATTGATCTGAAACTTTATAAAATATTGGATATCATTATTGTGATGATATTCACATGCGTAATTCACAGGCCTAGCATAGCGCCACCTTCTGGCCAAGCAGGAAATGTGCCAGAAATGCTCTATGCTTTGAATAAATGGTCTGAAACTTTTCAGGTTAATAGATATTATGATTATGATGATATCCAGACACCCTATGGGCCTGCCTGGCATAGCGCCACCACCTGGTCAAGCAGTAAATGTGCCAGAAATGGACAATGCCTTAAGTGATTGATCTGAAAGTTTACAAACATTTTGGATATCATTATTGTGATGATATTCACATGTGTAATTTTCATGCCTAACATAGCGCCACCATCTGGCCAACCAAAAAGTGTATCAGAAATGTTCTTTGCTTAAAATGAATGGTCTGAAATTTCTCAGGTTAATATATATTATGATTATGATGACACCCAATGGGCCTGCCTTCCATTACGCCCCCACCTGGCCAAGCGAGTAAATGTGGCAGAAAATAAAATACAAAAACAACTAGCACACGCATTAAATATGTACATTTCACAAACGCACCACGTCGGTGCTTTGTTGGATTCCGACATGTCACGGGTTGCGGCCCGCAGGTGCTCGGGCCCGCCATTGCCGCTTGCGGCTATATTTCTATATTATTATTGTTATTCTACCTTTTTGCTTTCCTGTTTTTGAGGTGGTTAACATGGTCGAAAACTCTTGAAATTTGGCACACACGTCAGGTGTCACGCATCGCAGTTAGGTACAAAAGCTTGACCCCGGGCGTGGCCCAGGGCCTCGCTAGCGCCCCCTTAGGTGACTGATCCCGTGGTTGGCAAATATTTGAAAGTGGTTAACATAATCGAAAAGTCTTGAAATTTGGCACACACATCTAGTGATACAGTGAATAGACAGGGATAAAAGCTTGGCACTGGGCGTTGCCCAGCAACTCCATAGCGCCCCCTTATGTCACTGTGACTTGTGGTTGGCATATAGTTTTAGATACACACACCAAATTTGGTGGGTGTATGTAACTCCCAAAAACAAACAACTTTTGTATTAACATGCCATTAGCCACGCCCACAGGAAGTGAAGTAATTGAGATTTTGTGCGTTGTATACATGATCAATTTTAACGTACTCCTCCTAGACGGTTGATCCGATTCATGTCAAAGTTGGTATACATGACGCCGAGATGTTCCTGATTCTAAATTGTGAAGCGTTTTTTTGATATGTTGTAATTTGACGAAATGGCGAAATTATTAATTTTAATACCCTTCCACATAAACAATAAATGTGTCATAATTCACCATGCATGGCTTGAAATGTTTTAAATTTCACAGGTCATGGAAGACCATGTTAATGATAATATTCACATGCCCATAATGCATGTTTGGCATAGCGCCATCAACTGGCAACAGAAAGAATGACAATTATACTGATGTCATATGATCAATTTGAACATACTCCTCCTAGACGGTTTGTCAGATTCATTTGAAATTTGGCAAACATTATGCCAAGATGTCGCTGATGTTAAATTGTGAAGGTATTTTTGAATGTTGTAATATATTTGATATGATTTTAATATCTCACCACATAAACAGGAAATGTGTCATAAATCACAGTGCATTGAATGAATGGTCTGAAACTTCTCAGGTATATAGATATCATGATTATGATGATATCCAGACACCCAATGGGCCTGCCTGGCATAGCGCCACCACCTGGCCAAGCAGGAAATGTGCCAGAAATGGAAAATGCCTTAAGTGATTGATCTGAAACTTTATAAAATATTGGATATCATTATTGTGATGATATTCACATGCGTAATTCACAGGCCTAGCATAGCGCCACCATCTGGCCAAGCAGGAAATGTGCCAGAAATGCTCTATGCTTTGAATAAATGGTCTGAAACTTCTCAGGTTAATAGATATTATGATTATGATGATATCCAGACACCCAATGGGCCTGCCTGGCATAGCGCCACCACCTGGTCAAGCAGGAAATGTGCCAGAAATGGACAATACCTTAAGTGATTGATCTGAAAGTTTACAAACATTTTGGATATCATTATTGTGATGATATTCACATGTGTAATTTCAATGCCTAACACAGCGCCACCTTCTGGCCAACCAAAAAGTGTATCAGAAATGTTCTTTGCTTAAAATGAATGGTCTGAAATTTCTCAGGTTAATATATATTATGATTATGATGACACCCAATGGGCCGGCCTTGCATTAAGCCCCCACCTGGCCAAGCGAGTAAATGTGGCAGAAAATAAAATACAAAAACAAATAGCACACGCATCAAATATGTACATTTCAGAAACTCACCACGTCGGTGCTTTGTTGGATTCCGACATGTCACGGGTTGCGGCCCGCAGGTGCTCGGGCCCGCCATTGCCGCTTGCGGCTATATTTAGGGCCCGAGCACCGAAGGGCGCAAGGCCCTATTGTTTTTGTAAGGATTATTATTATTATTATTATTATTATTATTATTATTATTGTTATTCCACTTTTTTGCTTTCCTGTTTTTGAGGTGGTTAACATGGTCGAAACCTCTTGAAATTTGGCACACACGTCAGGTGTCATGCATCGCAGTTAGGTACAAGAGCTTGACCCCGGGCGTGGCCCAGGGACTCGCTAGCGCCCCCTTAGGTGACTGATCCCTTGGTTGGCAAATATTTTGAGGTGGTTAACATAATCGAAAACGCATAAATTTAGCACACACATCAAGTGGTACAGTGAATAGACAGGGATAAAAGCTTGGCACCGGGCGTTGCCCAGGAACTCCATAGCGCCCCCTTACGTCACAGTGACTTGTGGTTGGCATATAGTTTTAGATACACACACCAAATTTGGTGGGTGTATGTAACTCCCAAAAACAAACAACTTTTGTATTAACATGCCATTAGCCACGCCCACAGGAAGTGAAGTAATTGAGATTTTGTGCGTTGTATACATGATCAATTTTAACGTACTCCTCCTAGACGGTTGATCCGATTCATGTCAAAGTTGGTATACATGACGCCGAGATGTTCCTGATGATAAATTGTGAAGCGTTTTTTTGATATGTTGTAATTTGACGAAATGGCGAAATTATTAATTTTAATACCCTTCCACATAAACAATAAATGTGTCATAATTCACCATGCATGGCTTGAAATGTTTTAAATTTCACAGGTCATGGAAGACCATGTTAATGATAATATTCACATGCCCATAATGCATGTTTGGCATAGCGCCATCAACTGGCAACAGAAAGAATGACAATTATACTGATGTCATATGATCAATTTGAACATACTCCTCCTAGACGGTTTGTCAGATTCATTTGAAATTTGGCAAACATTATGCCAAGATGTCGCTGATGTTAAATTGTGAAGGTATTTTTGAATGTTGTAATATATTTGATATGATTTTAATATCTCACCACATAAACAGGAAATGTGTCATAAATCACAGTGCATTGAATGAATGGTCTGAAACTTCTCAGGTATATAGATATCATGATTATGATGATATCCAGACACCCAATGGGCCTGCCTGGCATAGCGCCACCACCTGGCCAAGCAGGAAATGTGCCAGAAATGGAAAATGCCTTAAGTGATTGATCTGAAACTTTATAAAATATTGGATATCATTATTGTGATGATATTCACATGCGTAATTCACAGGCCTAGCATAGCGCCACCATCTGGCCAAGCAGGAAATGTGCCAGAAATGCTCTATGCTTTGAATAAATGGTCTGAAACTTCTCAGGTTAATAGATATTATGATTATGATGATATCCAGACACCCAATGGGCCTGCCTGGCATAGCGCCACCACCTGGTCAAGCAGGAAATGTGCCAGAAATGGACAATACCTTAAGTGATTGATCTGAAAGTTTACAAACATTTTGGATATCATTATTGTGATGATATTCACATGTGTAATTTCAATGCCTAACACAGCGCCACCTTCTGGCCAACCAAAAAGTGTATCAGAAATGTTCTTTGCTTAAAATGAATGGTCTGAAATTTCTCAGGTTAATATATATTATGATTATGATGACACCCAATGGGCCGGCCTTGCATTAAGCCCCCACCTGGCCAAGCGAGTAAATGTGGCAGAAAATAAAATACAAAAACAAATAGCACACGCATCAAATATGTACATTTCAGAAACTCACCACGTCGGTGCTTTGTTGGATTCCGACATGTCACGGGTTGCGGCCCGCAGGTGCTCGGGCCCGCCATTGCCGCTTGCGGCTATATTTAGGGCCCGAGCACCGAAGGGCGCAAGGCCCTATTGTTTTTGTAAGGATTATTATTATTATTATTATTATTATTATTGTTATTCCACTTTTTTGCTTTCCTGTTTTTGAGGTGGTTAACATGGTCGAAACCTCTTGAAATTTGGCACACACGTCAGGTGTCATGCATCGCAGTTAGGTACAAGAGCTTGACCCCGGGCGTGGCCCAGGGACTCGCTAGCGCCCCCTTAGGTGACTGATCCCTTGGTTGGCAAATATTTTGAGGTGGTTAACATAATCGAAAACGCATAAATTTAGCACACACATCAAGTGGTACAGTGAATAGACAGGGATAAAAGCTTGGCACCGGGCGTTGCCCAGGAACTCCATAGCGCCCCCTTACGTCACAGTGACTTGTGGTTGGCATATAGTTTTAGATACACACACCAAATTTGGTGGGTGTATGTAACTCCCAAAAACAAACAACTTTTGTATTAACATGCCATTAGCCACGCCCACAGGAAGTGAGGTAATTGAGATTTTGTGCGTTGTGGACATGATCAATTTTAACGTACTCCTCCTAGACGGTTGATCCGATTCATGTCAAAGTTGGTATACATGATGCCGAGATGTTCCTGATTATAAATTGTGAAGTTTTTTTTCGATATGTTGTAATTTGACGAAATGGCAAAATTATTAATTTTAATACCCTTCCACATAAACAATAAATGTGTCATAATTCACCATGCATGGCTTGAAATGTTTTAAATTTCACAGGTCATTGAAGACCATGTTAATGATAATATTCACATGCCCATAATGCATGTTTGGCATAGCGCCACCAACTGGCAACAGAAAGAATGACAATTATACTGATGTCACATGATCAATTTGAACATACTCCTCCTAGACGGTTTGCCAGATTCATTTGAAATTTGGCAAACATTATGCCAAGATGTCGCTGATGTTAAATTGTGAAGGTATTTTTGAATGTTGTAATATATTTGATATGATTTTAATATCTCACCACATAAACAGGAAATGTGTCATAAATCACAGTGCATTGAATGAATGGTCTGAAACTTCTCAGGTTAATAGATATCATGATTATGATGATATCCAGACACCCAATGGGCCTGCCTGGCATAGCGCCACCACCTGGCCAAGCAGGAAATGTGCCAGAAATGGACAATGCCTTAAGTGATTGATCTGAAACTTTATAAAATATCGGATATCATTATTGTGATGATATTCACATGCGTAAATTCACAGGCCTAGCATAGCGCCACCTTCTGGCCAAGCAGGAAATGTGCCAGAAATGCTCTATGCTTTGAATAAATGGTCTGAAACTTTTCAGGTTAATAGATATTAATATTATGATGATATCCAGACACCCAATGGGCCTGCCTGGCATAGCGCCACCACCTGGTCAAGCAGTAAATGTGTCAGAAATGGACAATGCCTTAAGTGATTGATCTGAATGTTTACAAACATTTTGGATATCATTATTGTGATGATATTCACATGTGTAATTTTCATTCCTAACATAGCGCCACCATCTGGCCAACCAAAAAGTGTATCAGAAATGTTCTTTGTTTAAAATGAATGGTCTGAAATTTCTCAGGTTAATATATATTATGATTATGATGACACCCAATGGGCCTGCCTTGCATTACGCCCCCACCTGGCCAAGCGAGTAAATGTGGCAGAAAATAAAATACAAAAACAACTAGCACACGCATTAAAAATGTACATTTCACAAATGCACCACGTCGGTGCTTTGTTGGATTCCGACATGTCACGGGTTGCGGCCCGCAGGTGCTCGGGCCCGCCATTGCCGCTTGCGGCTATATTTATTATTATATTAACTTTGTCTCAGAGCGTTTTCCTTTTTTGAAGTGGTTAAGATGGGTAAAAAGTCTTGAAATTTGGCACACACATCAGGTGTCATGCAAAGCAGTTAGGTACAAGAGCTTGGCCCCGGGCGTGGCCCAGGGACTCAGTAGCGCCCCCTTAGGTGATTGATGCAGTGGTTGGCTCATACTTTCAGCTAGACGCACCAAATTTGGTAGGTGTGTGTATTTTCCCAAGATGAACAACTTTCGTATGTACAATGCATTAGCCACGCCCAACAGGAAGTGAGGTATTTGGGATTTTGTGCGGACTAAAATGTGATGAATTGTGATGCCAAAAGAGGTGCTTCCCATCGGTGAAAACGCATGAAATTTGGCACACACGTCAAGAGGTACTGTGAATACACAGGGGAAAAGCCTTGGCGCCGGGCATTGCCCAGGAACTCCATAGCGCCCCCTTATGTCACTGTGACTTGTGGTTGGCATATAGTTTTAGATACACACACCAAATTTGGTGGGTGTGTGTAACTCCCAAAAACAAACGACTTTTGTATTAACATGCCATTAGCCACGCCCACAGGAAGTGAGGTAATTGAGATTTTGTGCGTTGTGGACATGATCAATTTTAACGTACTCCTCCTAGACGGTTGATCCGATTCATGTCAAAGTTGGTATACATGACGCCGAGATGTTCCTGATGATAAATTGTGAAGCGTTTTTTTGATATGTTGTAATTTGACGAAATGGCGAAATTATTAATTTTAATACCCTTCCACATAAACAATAAATGTGTCATAATTCACCATGCATGGCTTGAAATGTTTTAAATTTCACAGGCCATTAAAGAACATATTAATGATAATAATCACATGCCCCTAATGCATGTTTGGCATAGCGCCACCAACTGGCAACAGAAAGAATGACAATTATACTGATGTCACATGATCAATTTGAACATACTCCTCCTAGACGGTTTGTCAGATTCATGTGAAATTTGGCAAATATGATGGCAAGATGACGCTGATGTTAAATTGTGAAGGGATTTTTGATATGTTGTAATATGTTATGGTTATAATATCTTGCACATAAACAGGAAATGTGTCATAAAGTCAAAGTGCATTGAATGAACAGTCTGAAACTTCTCAGGTTCATAGATATTATGATTATGATGATATTCAGACACCCTATGCGCCTGCCTGGCATAGCTCCACCACCTGGCCAAGCAGGAAAATGTGCCAGAAATTGGTAATGCCTATATTGGTTGATCTGAAACTTTGCAAAATATTGGATATCATTATTGTGATGATATTCACATGTCTAATTCAAATGCCTAATATAGCACCACCATCTGGCCAAAAAGTGTATCAGAAATGTTCTTTGCTTAAAATGAATAATCTGAAATTTCTCAGGTTAATATATATTATGATTATGATGACACCCCATGGGCCTGCCTTGCATTGCGCCCCTACCTGGCCAAGCAAGTATATGTGCCAGAAATTTAAATACAAAAACAAATAGCACACGCATCAAATATTTCACAAACGCACCGCGTCCGTGCTTTGTTGGATTCCGAAATGTCACGGGTTGCGGCCCGGAGGTGCTCGGGCCCGCCATTGCCGCTTGCGGCTATATTCTATTCTTGGTTTTGATCTGGATAAAACCTTCACTTTGTGTTGTTCAAAACTTTTGAGTTGGATTGGAATAAATTTGATGCATACAATTAGGATTACCCTGTGCTGTAACATTATAGTGTGCTAACCTCCACAACCTAATAGTATTCTAACAATACCCTATTCTAGTGTGCTAACCTCCACAACCCAACAGTATTCTAACAGTAGTATTCTAGTGCGCTAATCTCCACAACTCAATAGTATTCTAACAATACTTTATTCTACAGGACTATGCATTTGTCATGGGTAAGATGAAGGGTCTGATAATGGAAGGCAGTGTTTCCCACAGAATGGAATTGTATTTGTGGTGGTAGGTGAAAGGGGGTGGGGGTGGGTTCTGTGTTGGAGTCAATAAGATGAACAGCCTATAATTATACAGTTATACTTGCCTTGCACGACAAGTCCTGACTAGTAGCTGTAACGTTATGGTGTGCTAACCTCCACAACCCAACAGTATTCTTAACAGTATTCTATTCTAGTATGCTAACCTCCACAACCCAACTGAAGGAACTGTAGGGGGCGATGTGGGTCGAGGTAGAGTGAGTGTGTGGCGAGCAGGCAGAGCCTCGGTCAGAAGGCTCAATGGTATGGAGTGATGACACGGAGATGGCAGGTTTCGGTGCAACACAAGTTAACTTTATTTGAGTTTCAATTCATCTGTTCTTTTGTTCTTTACTTGTATGTGTGCTGCATCAAAGAGGAAACAAACAGAAAATGGAGTAATCAGTGAAATGGGGTAAATCAGTACAGATTCCAACTCACAAACAAACCAATTGACATTTGAACAATAAACCGAAATCATATGGCTACATAAGGTACAACTAAACAATACTTGACATCCCAAGTCAACCAACATCACCTAATCATCTCTCACATGGGACTCCAACACACCAAACCAACAAACAAAGACCTTAACTTTACACATGATGGCAGAGCTACTCTACAAACTGATAAACATCACAAAAGTCATAGTGAGGGTCATTAAAGTGATGACTTACGTTAATTCTAGGGATGTGACGCTCGAAGCTGACGTTTCGAAACAGTGTCGAGCTTCCGAAACGCAAGTGTTTCGAACAGTGTTTCGATGTGTGGTTCAAAACGCCCATGTCACGTGACCATTGCTTAGTGAGGCTTCGTGGTGTTTCAATTTGGTTTGGACAAAGCCTTACCGCGCGAGCCAATTACCCGAGTAAACACCTGTTTGATCTAAATTACAAAGTCCCAGAATGCTTAAAAGTCATTCAAACACATCCTATCTTTGTGGGTTTTTTGTGAGGAGAGAGATTTTGAGAGATATAGCGACATAGAGACATATAGAGATATAGCGATTTATAGTGCATTCTTGTGATTGATAGGTTAGTGATATAGATTAGTTGACAGGCTAGAGACAGACAGTGGGTGATAGTTTAGATAGATATAGTCTAGTGATGTTAATATTTAGATAGTAGCAGAAGTAAAAAAAATATATGACTGATGCCTTTATTTCAAGAACAGCTGACCCTTTGAAATACTGGCAGGAGAGGAGAGTGGTTTATCCAAACCTAACTGTGATGGCCAAAAAATATTTGTGCATGCCAGCAACAAGTGTGCCTTGTGAAAGAATGTTTTCCAAGGCTGGGGAGGTTTATTCAAAAACAAGAAACAGATTAAATGCCAAGACGGCAGAACAACTGTTATTCCTAAATAAAAATGCATGTTGACATACAAAAAATGTGTTGTTTATTTTTCCCATGTTGTACCCGTTTAGTCTAACCTGCTTCACATGTATCCTTTATTTCCCTACAACATGTTCCCCCAAAAAAACCCTGGGCCATAAGCATAGCCTACATTTTAAAACCATTGTAGCATTTTCCTCATCAGCATATTCCAAAGGATAATGTACTATGAAACTGAAATAACAAAACATCTAACTGGCAGATATAAAAATATTCTAGTTATTGAAGGCATATAGTCTGAAATTTCTAAGCACCAGCAGGGAATCGAACACCGGACGCTCCGGCCGAATGCAAGTGTGTTAACCACTCAACCACGTGGCTGTGGACGAAATCTTGCGTTCCATGTTGGCTATTTATATTATTCATCTGAAGCAGTTGAGCTTCACGGTCAAAATGTGATGGTGACATCTAGTGGCTAGTTTTGCTAACATGGAGTTACGGGTGTCGGATTGTTTCGAAACCTCGACACATTCCGGCGCAATTGCTTCGAACGTTTCGTTGTTTCACAAAGCCTCGTTCTGCCCATCCCTAGTTAATTCAAAGACTCACACAGAGCAGGACACACTGGAGTGCTGGGTTGAGATGAACAAAAGAGTGAACTGAGGGTGAGCAAACAATTTATCCTGGTCTGAGCCCCTGCTCCGGAGCTACAGGGTTTCCCAGCAGGTAAACTGGGTGTGGTGGCAGAGCCAAACAATCCTGCAATTTCTCCACAGCACTTTCACCTCAAGCCCTCCTTACACTGACAGACTTTGGAAAGATTTGCAAAGATTTGGAAAAGATTTTTGAAAGACTACAGTCTCAGACCCTCTCACATCTTAAGACAAGTAGTAGAGTTTTAAGTCACAGACTATGATTTTGCAATGACTAGGGATCTTGCAGGGTCACTATTTACAAGACTGCAACACAATTCCTTTAAATTATTACCCATTGTGCAATAGATAAACAGGAACTGAAAATTATAGCCTACTAAACTCAAAGTCGTATTTTCGTGTTTCTGCAGCATTGTTTCATGCGTGACATCCTTAACCGATATAGAGTTGTTCTGTCAAGTGGAAGAGCCGACTAAATATGTATAAGAAATGACAAATATTATAAGAATAACAAATAATTATAGGCTACAGCTGTGTTGTTGTCAATAAGATAAACAGCCTATAATTATACAGTAATACTTGCCTTGCACTACAAGTCCATATTGACAAGTAGCTGTAATGTTATAGTGTGTTAACCTCCACAACCCAACAGCATTCTATTGTATGGTAACATCCACAACCCAAAAGTATTCTAACACTAATGCTTCAAGTGGGATTTGAACTCTCAACCTAAGGATCACCAGTACAAGGCATTATCCCACTGAGCCACTGTCAATCCTACATGCTGACCAGTCACATTCACATGGTCAAAATGTTTATTGGTAAACACACAACAAGAAAAACTTCAAGCATGGAGGGGCAATTAGACATTTGTAGAGATGAACACTAATAGATGAAATATAAATATGATAGACTTAATGATGAAGGAAAAATAGTAAACAAAGAAGTTCTCCTGAATGTCATAGAGTGTCTCGGCATTCTGATTCTTGGCAACTGATGAGTGTGAATGTTGATTGGCTGATGTCATTCAGGTGCTGTTCAATGGTGTGAATCTTAAATGACCAATAGCATGTGATGCTTGATACTAAAGTTCTAACAGGGATTCAAACACTCAACCTAAGAAACACCAGTACAAGGCATTATCCCACTGAGCCACTAACAATCATACACATGAGGCAGTCACATTCACATGGTGAAAATGTGTGTTGGTAAACACACAACAAAAACTCCAAGCATACATTTGACAATAAAATGAAGGGCTTTCCTGAAAGACTACACCTGAAATCTTTTTGAAATTCTAGGGCAATTAGACATTTGTAGAGAAGAACACTAATTGATGAAATATAAATATGATAGACTTAATGATGAAGGAAAAATAGTAAACAAAGAAGTTCCCCTAAATGTCAGAGTGTCTCGGCATTCTGATTCTTGGCAACTAATGACTGTGAATGTTGATTGCCTGATGTCATTCAGGTGCTGTTCAATGGTGTGAATCTTCAATAACCAATAGTATTCGAGCTAGAGCCTAAAGCACTGCCAGGGATTTGAACCCTCAACCTAACAAACACCAGCACTAGGCATTATCCCACTGAGCCACTGACAATCCTACATATTTGGCAGTCACATTCACATGGTGAAAATGTGTGTTGGCAAACACACAACATCAAGAAAATTCCTAGCATACATTTGACAATAGAATTAAGGGCTTTATAAAAAAGAGTACAGATCTAAAAATGTGCACTGTTAATGGTATCCACATAATGATGGTTGTATGGTTGTTCTCCAAGGAAATAAAATTACTCATATAGGAATATAGGTGATATAGGAGAAATGGGCTGAGTGGTCGAACTTTATTGGCCTATATCTCTGAAATGGAACAACATATCCAAATTATTTTGATAACTTTTGTGAGGCTTTGTCTAAACATTGTCTGTGAGAATTTTGGTGAAGATTTGATAATTTTTGAAGCCTGTGAAACCTTTTATGATGTTTGGCTTTTCTCTGAAATTGTGGCAAAAGTAAACATTTTTAGAGCATAAGACCAGGGTGAAAAAGATACATCTGAATGTAGAGATTAATATGATGAAAGAATTTTGAGTCTAGGTCGATCTGGTAAGGAGAAATTAGCATAATAGCGCCACCTTTGGGTGCAGTACCCCAAAATTTGGGTTATGGGTAGAGGGGGGTACTGGTTAGCCTGGAAACCATACTCTCTGACTTCGCAGAGAGTCTGGCCTAGATCCATAGACATTCGTTTATTTCCGGGTGGGAGGGCACAGTTTGAGGTTTAAAATCATTGGAGTTCCTTTGAACCAATCACTAACAACCGGCGTTTCGTCATACAGAGAAGTTTCTCTGCAGCACGCCCCTAACAGGCACGGGTGCATCTTATCAGCAAACAATCACACGTTTCATCTGCGTAACTCTCGCCAAAATGCATCATATAGTGTTTTGTGAATGTACCCAAGTCAAACTTTCAAATAAATGCATAAGTACGTCCAAAGCGCCACTTTTAAGCTTGTATGCGTTGTCGTTTTCGGGTGAAATGACCTTTTGAATGGGATTCGTATAGGGCTACTACTTATTTGATACAATCGCGTCAAAATCGCTATTTTTCAAATACTATGAAGGCTCGACACAACATGAAACTTTGATCAAAGTATCATCAGTGTCTCTACACATGAACTTGAGCATTGAGAACATTGTTGGTGTACACAGAGTTGACTAAAAGAGAGGTTTTGAACAACTCACTTGTTTTTTCTGCTCGCTGCCATTTTGCCATCTGGCAAGGAGTGAGTTGTCCAAAATCTTTCTTTTTAGTAAACTATGTGTACATGTGTTTTGACCCGACCATGTAGCCTACTAAACTACAGTTTAACTCAGGAACGTTCGTAGCCTATTTCAAGTGACAAAATCTATGACTAAAGTTTAGCTGACGATATAACATCCTACTCCACTGTGACTTCGTTCATGACACTCCTGTTAATAGGCTAAAGTATTACTTACATTTGCTAAAAGATTTCATAAGTATAAGTAATTTTCGCTCCCTACGTTGACGTAATCCAAGCGATATGCTTCAGGGGCGGGGACGTAGTAATTGAAACACCATGCCTGGGTACGTAATCGCTCTCAGGGACGCCCACTGTTCGCTGGTTGGTCGGCTGCCCAACTGCCGAAGTAAACGAAAGCGGATCAACCTATTCCAGACGGAGTACTGTAGGGAAAATAAATCGACCGGAAGTACGTAGACAGGCCAAGGCCAGGCTAGGTACTGGTAACCATACCTGAAAATGTAAAGAGTTTTGGAGTTACAGTTTAGGCTGCAGTATGACTTTTACAGAATTTTGGCCAAAAATGAACGGTACAGAAACAATAGGGGTCCTGCAGCTACGCTGCTCGGACCCCTAATTACAGAGGGATTTCAGGATATCTGCTTTTATTACCTAGGATATCAGAATATACTGTCCATAGCCTTAAAAAAATCGATTTTTGCCATATATTTTTGATTAAAATGTCACTTAAATCAGGCCAGGAATGATTTATTAAAAAATCCCGGTAGCACTTTATAATAACCATTCCCTATAAATGGTAAATTAATGGCTTATTAATCCACAACTAATTGCTTATTTAAGTATTTAGAAACTATATAATGATAGTTTGTTAATTATTGTTAACTGCTACTAAGCAATTTATTAATATCTATTTTAACATTTGCTCCTGTAAAACTAAATACTATTCTTACAAATTATATATTGAAACATAGCTGTTTAGAGACCATTTGAATTGCATTCTTAATTCATTAGAATACTTTTTATCAATGCAAATATTATGCTATTATATATACCATGTGGAATATTTATTAATTATTGTCAAGTGGTTTGTAAACCTATTAGGAATCATTTGCAAAACATCTAGGAATATTGCACACATTTAATGATTTAGACATTTTAAAACTTTAGTAATAGTTAGTAAGTACTTTGCAAACCATTTACAATATTTTGTCAGATGGCCATTATAAAGTTGCAGCTGGTGATAGTTACACCATATTGATTGCTAATGAGTAATTTGTAGAGTGTATATTAGTTATCTATAAGAATTACCAAGATGGTCATTCTAAAGTTGCCACCGATGGAAATTCATTAAAAGTATGTTGTCTGTAAACCATCTATAAGTACTGCCAAGATGGCCATTCTAAAGTTGCCATCGATGTGAAGTCATTGAAAGTATGTTGTCTATAAACCATATATAAACACTGTCAAGATGGCTATTCTAAAGTTGCCATCGATGTGAAAAAATAAGTCAATGGGTTAAATTGCAAATGACACTAAAATGATAGATTAATAGTATTAACAGACATAAGAGCTGATTTCATGGTCAGGTTCAGACATTTATTGAACTTAACGTGAAGTTATTCTAGACATCATAATATGTCAGGTAACCAAAGTTAGAAGGGAGGGGAGGGGACATGGTGAGTGAATCCTTGAAAAGGGCATCAACTTAGAACCCAACACTGATGCATCCATAGAAATACTTAACAATTCAGAGCTTAACTAAAAGTATTTTAGACCAGTTCCACAAGATTGCAGTACATTTAAAACTTAAATGAATAATTCTGAATTCAGGAAGTCAGAACAAATCGTCTCACACACATACACATCTAGTGTATTTGTACATTGTTGTAAAGAAAAGTCATTCTAGAAAATAATAATGAAAACAAACATATGGCAAGCAACCAAAGTTTGAAGGGAGAGGAAGGTTAATGGGATATCATTGTATCCTAGAAAAAGGCATCAAACTAGAACCCAACACTGATAAGCATGACTCGCCGATTAAAAATAATAAACAAGAAAAAAATATTGAGGTCTTCACACGCACAAATAAAAACCCTCCATTAATAAATGTGCGTGTGTGTGTGTGAGAGTGAGAGACAGAGAACAATAGCAAGTACAATAAACTGAACATAGGCCCTTTAACAATTACATTTTTTCTCTTTTTACATAAGGGATTAGTTTGCCTTCAGCTTTATTAAGCATGATGGCATCTTTGACCTCTTGGTCATTTTCGACGAGCGCTTCGCACTTTGACAACAAATCTGCAATCTTGCCCCTTTTGGCATGGCCTGCCATGAGCTCCTGAAAGTTGTCAGGAGAAGCTATGGCTATTTCTGGTATCGCTGCCTTGGATCTTACAGTCAGCTCTGTCACCCCTGCTCTTGCGCATGCTTCCCCTAACTTCATCCCAGAATTGTAATATTTGAGTACTTTCCGATATCTTGTGATTATCTCCATTGGACAGGAGGCTGCAACAATAAAAAATGAATTAAAAAATATTAGTGATTTGAGATCCATACAGTTACATGATTTCTGAACATCAAACACTGCAGAGCTCTTTGTGTGACTCACCTCTTCTTCCATATTTAGCTTTGCTTTTTTTGTGTGTGTGCCTCTTCTTCTGCCTTTTCTTCAAGTGCTTCTTTTTTGAGCGCCTTTTCTTCTTTTCATCCTCTGATGAGGATGAGGATGATGAAGAGGAGGAGCTTGATGGGGGGGAGGTAGAACTCGATGATGAAGACAATGGTGATGACGATGTGGTCTCAGACCTGGCCTTAGCCGTGGCTAAAAAGAGAGAACATAGCATTTGTGTGCTTTACTGTGGCAAGTTAAAGAGCACCTTGGAAGTTGAATTTGTTGGTCAATTTACACATAATGTTGCTCAGACATTAATATAGAAATATTTAGGAATGATTAGGTATGATTTATGAGAGCTAACACCAGCAAATCTTTTGATAGAGGAGTTTTTAAACCTTCAAGTTGCACTTTCAGTTTCAACTTCATGCGGTGAATTTGTTGAACACAGGTATTAAACTAAGGATAACACTCTAATAAGTCAGCTGAAAATTACCAGTTGTCTACCAGTTGATGACACAGAGATTAGGTATGCTTTTTGATAAATGCGAGAAAAGGAAACACATACAGGTGAAACCAGATATTCACACTCCGGAAAAAGACACAGAAACCTGGTAGAAAGGCCTTGGACCGACAGAACAGAAACAGAAAAAGTCAGCTAGGCCTATGTGAATATCTGGTTTCAACTATACACATACAGGTAATTACATAAATGCTTACCAGCCAGCTGTTTGCGAAGAGAATCGAGTTCTTTGTTTAATTTTTGAATCTTCTTTTTCATTGACTCCTCTTTCTCTTTGGCCTTGGATAGCAGCACAGATGCTGTTGGAGACATTGGACTCAATCCTGGGGGGGGGGGGGGGGGGGGGGGTACAGAAATAAATTGGAGGGACCAAAAAATAACTCATCTCATCTAAGTAGTCCATCCCAACATTCCCAAATACCACTGACTTGATTGTGTCCATTGATTTGTTTCTTTAGCACAATAAGCATGTTTATGAAACACTGAAACAAGTTAAATATATCTATATCATTATGTACATTTGTAAATATTTTTGTGACTTTTAATTTGGTACCATTCTCTAATTGTTTCTTGCTTCACAAACCTTTCAACGCACTTCTGGCGGCTACATTTTGGCGCAAATTATGAATGCAGTGAAAGCCTTTCTATTTCAGTAGGAAAATGCCTGGTTTAGCGAGTGAGCTGAGAAACTTAATTGAAGGAAAAATAAACTCAAGAGGACTCAGGAAGCTAATAAAATGGCTCCATAAAAGAAAACTTCTAAAAAGGAACATGAAATGCAGTGTTTGTCACCGTAAAATGAAGATTGAGAACACCAATCGTGGGGACAAATGTGAGTGGTAAGTGGCCTCTTTTAAAAACAAAAACAAACATCTTGTGGAACAGATAGGCATACCTATTTCTTAATGGAACAGTATGTTAGAAATAAATGTATAAATGTATAAATGTAATTAATCATAAAATGGCCCTGACAGATCACCAGACATTAAGGAATCATGATCATTTACTTTAGATACTTTTATCACTGACAATAGTAGGCTAATCCAACAGTAGCCCTCAATTTATGTTGTCATTGTGTATATTATGTGTTTTGGCCTGTTGGGAGGAGGGGGAGGGGATACTATGCTCTGCAGTATTTTTAATGTGATTGCAGTACGAGTTTTGACCACAAACTTACGTACTGTTAATTTATATCAGGCTGAATTAAACTCCCCTGGAGACTGATACAAAAAAGTCCAATAATAGCCCAACTAATCTTCCATAAACATGCACAACCACAAGAATAATTATTAATTTAATAGATTTATTTTTTCCCTAGTTTGCAGTGTGTCTATGCCTACTTCTACAAAGATGTGTATGTGTGTGATATGCTTATTATAAGAGTAAATGTATTTCTCATGGGATCATGTTGTTTTGATATCATTTCATGACAACGATGTCCATAGGGTATGTCGAAGAAGGGCCAACCACAAAGGAATCATCACAAAATCCATTCGACATCGGTCAATTTTCAGTCAATCCAAGATGCCCCTTGTCAGCTGGATGAAGTTCTTGTACAGGTTTGTAAATATGTTGGCTAGATTTCTCATACTGTTCTGCAATTTGCTATTAATGACAGATTCTGCTTTAAATTTACAAATCAGCAAGGACCTATGTAATGGTAGCCAGCTTTTCTTAGCTGCGTGGTAAGTTCATCCCTCTACATTTTCTGAATTTGTCTGCTGGTCATGCACAACACTGGCATGCAACAGCACAATGCACCTCAGCTTGGCCATTCACATCACAGACAACTACACAGAAATGCAAGAGAGTTTGTTTTATGCACTTTTATGATAAAACGTTTGCCAGTCACACACACACCTGACTTACTGTACTTTATAGCCTAGACTTATCGTACCCTCCACTCCATACACTTTCATGGACCTGACATACTGCTACTTTCCATACATTGCATTCCTATTCACCTAACAATACTCTCGCCAGATAAATTTTATTCCGCCGAGCTTCACACATTCATCTGGGAGTTCTTAATTGGAGATGTATTTCAGACGGCGGGGCCTTTTCAAAAATCCTTGCATGTGATTGGAGAAACAACTTGTCCGTTATCGTTAATGACGTGCCACTTCAACCACGCACATTGAAATCACATATTCAAATCCCGCCGCTTTGCCCACAAAATATCTGTCAACCAATCAGTATCGCTCGCCTGATATTTTGTGGCACTGAAGTACCTGTCATGGGTGTAGGATCAGATGGATGTGTGGAACGAGCCATGTGGCGCTTGGCAGAACTACATTCAGATGATGAGAGTCAGGTTACTCTTCACCACTCACTAACCCACAAACCTGACACACATCACACACTCACATCCATTGCCTATCTCAACCATACCACTCTGTAGTATCTAATTCATTAAAGGAGAATTCCGGTGTGATTTTGACCTAAAGTGTTTTGAAACATGATACCGAGTGTGAACGTATGTCTCATAGCCCATCTCGGCTTGTCCCCTGCACTCCGAAATCTGGCGCTAGTTAGCCGATGCTACCAACAAGGCGGTCAATGGTGGTGCCTCGGCATCGGCATAGCCATGCAAATAAATCACTGTTTTACACCATTTACGAGGCTCAATGTATCTCCACACTTCATTGGTAGACTTCCGAGGGCCCTTACATTTAAAACGAGACATTGAGAACTTTGAAAAAGCACTGGTAGTTTACTTACAAGACGATTTATACAGACAGTACCTTCACGAAGTTTAGCGTTTGCAGCCATCTTGAATTTAGTCACGATAAGTCGAGCGACGAGTAAGAATGAACAGGTATGATAAGGGATCAGATTCCAAAAATAATTCTGTGGAAATGCATGGATTACAGTTTCTTCCAGTAGCAGCAACTGGAATCCATGCATTTCCACGGAAATATTTTTGGAATCTGATCCCTTATCATACCTGTTCATTCTTACTCGTCGCTCGACTTATCGTGACTAAATTCAAGATGGCTGCAAACGCTAAACTTTGAGAAGATACTGTCTGTATAAATCGTCTTGTAAGTAAACTACCAGTGCTTTTTCAAAGTTCTCAATGTCTCGTTTTAAATGTCAGGGCCCTTGGAAGTCTACCAATGAAGTGTGGAGATACATTGAGCCTCGTAAATGGTGTAAAACAGTGATTTATTTGCATGGCTATGCCGATGCCGAGGCACCACCATTGACCGCCTTGTTGGTAGCATCGGCTAACTAGCGCCAGATTTCGGAGTGCAGGGGACAAGCCGAGATGGGCTATGAGACATACGTTCACACTCGGTATCATGTTTCAAAACACTTTAGGTCAAAATCACACCGGAATTCTCCTTTAACTTACTCATTAACTTCATTAACTTTGAACATTTTTTGTTGGGTTTAAGTTCCACCCGTCCCAGCAACACTTATTCAGTTTTATCCACAAATCAACATACATATATATATTCAAGGCTGTGATTCTTAATGCTATTCTGTGTGATTATTTTAAGCTTAAAGTGATAGCCCTTTTATGAGCTTTCTGTGTACTGTTGATAGACACCGAACTATTGCTTCAACAGCAACTCTCTGCATTCAGTAGAAAACTAAATTCTGGCGCATCTGTGAAGTGCTTGTATATGCCTAGTATAAATGTGTAGCATACATCATAGACGTCATCGATGGCGTCATTGATGATGATTTTCTACTTATGAGTGAAAGTAGTCTGCAGGTGCAGATTAGTCATTGGTATGAGCCCAGGTGTGTGTGGTGGGCTGAACCACACAAGACTCTTTGGTTACACCTACAGTGTATCTTCGTCTACTTTTACAAAGATGTGTGTGTGTGTGTATGTGAGTGTGTGTGATAATATCATTAGTGTAAAGTATGTAATTTTCACTATTATTGTTGTGTATTATCAGGTTCGCACAAGGGCTACGATTGAGACAGGTGGATATGATGACAGATGACATTGCCGGAAGCACAGCAACTTTGTCAAAGATGTCCAAACTGTTGAGAGATGTCTGTGTTGAGGCGATAGAGAGAATGAGAAGAAAAAAAGGACAGAGATTGGGTGGGCAGAGAGAATTTGTGGTCATCGATGAAAGCCACTTCAGACACAAAAGAAAGGTACATTCAAACACATCACAGATCATTTTTTGTGTACATTCCCAAAGACTCCTTTTCTTATGTTTTCTTATTGTTACACATCTTCTTTCTTCTTAAGTCAGTGACAGCCCATACAATTGTTTGGTAAATGTGGATACCATTGGATGTGTCTATGATAGTCCTTGCAAAGTTTTCATGTCTGTATAAGAATTTAATAGAAAGTGGAAGAAATCTTTCAACAGACACAAATTTAGGGCTCTATCTTCCGTGCCGGCGCAAACTCGCGCGTTTGTCTTTCCTATTTTGCAGTCAGCGCATATTGGAATTTTCCCTCCACAGGTACATGCCTGTAAATTAGGGAATTCGATTGCGCCCACGGGGGCGGTTCAGCGAAAAGAGGGGGCGTGTTCCGGCGCAAACGTTCACTGTTGATATTTTGCAGTTTCAGAAAACAATTCCGCCACAGACCAGGAACTCCCTGGTCTAAAGTCTGTGGCGAAAATGCAGATGCTATTTTAAGGGTGCATGCATGACCACAGGCCTGCATGAATTAATGCGTTGCACACCAATCTACAGACACCCCCATGCACAGACGGAAACATTCAAAGCCTTGATAATATTTGTCCATTTCCCGGTTTTGTTCGTGCATTGGTGACCTAAATATTTAGTAGCCTATATAGTACAACATGCAATATCTTTACAACAACGCCTAATTACGACCTATTAATCTGGACAACTTTATAGGCTACAGCCCTATAAAGGCTAAAGTTACTTTTAGTTTTGTTCCAATTTACCGTTGTGTAAGGTTTTAAGCACCATAATTTTGCCTACCTTGTTGTAGCCCTGAAATAACTCCAAGCTTTGCTATGTTCCCTCCATCCTTTCGTTATTTTCAAAAAACGTTTTATATCCATGATGGCCTTGAAGTCTTGAGTTAGTGAATTAGCTTAAATCAGCTTTTCATGTGCTGTTAACCAGCAACAGATAGTACAAGAAAGCAGCAAGTATGGTTACAATTTCTGTACAATTTCTGTAGTTGCTGCATCCATTCATTGTTATTCTCTCTCCTGCTCAAATAAATGTTGTGCGTGAATTAAGTTGATGATAACGTGTTTACAAACTCTGCTTTACAGAAAATATTGTAAATAGTCTACTGTCACGCAGTTAATGGGATACTGTGCAGAGTTGAAAGTTAGGTCAACTTAAACGAAGCCCTTGCTTGGCCGCCTGTGCTGCGCAACGCACACTTAGCTCCTCTCATCTATACAATGTAGTTCCCATTTCTGTAAACCATACATAATTTCAAAGAAAAATATTACCACTCGAGGGAAATCAGTGTGGTGTCCATGTGAAAAAATAGGCATAAATCTAGCGTACATTTTCACGAATCACTGATGTGTTGATGACATAAATTAGGAAATGTTAGAGGACTTAAGGAGACGTGATGTTGAACTGCATGCCGATGCCATTTAACCCAAATGTCCCAGCGGCAGCACGGGAGAGAAGAGATTAACTGACAGAAGATATGCATTGTCTATAGAGAGGTAATGTTAGATTACATTGTACATTGCAAATATATCACCATGCATTCATAACCTCGTGATTCAGTGAGAATGATCCCAAAACATCGGAAAGTATGTCTTTGTGACAATTCTGTATTACATTTTGTCAAGATGAAAAATCAATAGCTAACTGTTCCCAACTGAACAGTGATTATAGCGCTGTGAACGCTCCTGGCTGCGACTGGCAAGCCACCATAATAGCAATCAGCTATGGAACAAGCGCAACAGTCAAATATCCCGCCGGTAAAATAGCATCAGAGCCCGAGATCCGCCCACAAAGTGAATTGCGTTTTGCGCAAAGCACTTCCGTTTTAGACCATTAAAATAGGGCCCTTAGTCTGATCGTCAAGAAACTTAAAGATGATCTCCAGACTCAGGCTGAAGTCATCACATTATATTTTGGTTTCCCAAAGCGTGCATATGTCAGGGTATAATTCATGGTGAATCTACCAAACAAGAATAGACCTTATATCTAAGTAAAGCTGCACTGTCTAAACTGGAGTGTTTTAGCTACAGTGCTATTCATAGGTTTGTGAGCTTGTTTGAGTTACCTTGTTTTCTGCATTATTTGGTCATAAAATGAGATCTGACAAGTATAGTCAAACACATTGTAATGAAGCTACAGTAACCTCACAACAGAAATTGTTATTTCTTAGATGAAAACATCCATGGAACATCCAGAATGACTAATATTAAATGAGACTTCATTGGTTGCACTTCCTTTCACTGAACTTATGCGTTCTGATAAATTTGAATCAGATCTGCACAACCCTTGCACATCTCAACTAAGCCATATTCTTACGATGTTTGGTGTGAATGCCTCCTCATGGATGATTGTTGGAACCAGTTGGAAATGGAGTTAGAACTTGTTTGAACCTGGGACTTCATTTTAAGTCTCGAATTTCAGCTTTTTACCAACCGGTAACCGGTTCAACCAGTTCCAACAGGCACCCATAGAAATGCATACACAGTAAACATTCGAAGAAACTTAGCACTTTGACTACCATTACCTGGATAAAGGAGAATCTTCACAGATAGTCCTGACAAATTTTAGAAATTCACTTTTTCATGAAGTTATTCTCATATACATGTTGTACTTCTGCATTTTGATAGTATGGACGAGGGCGAATAGCAGGTGCCTGGAACAGAAAGAACTGGGTGTTCGGGATGCTTGGAGTCAAGCGCAGAGGACAGAAGTCACGGCCTGTTCTCCGTTTGGTGCAAAGACGGACCAGAGATGAGCTGATGCCACTGATTGTACACCATGTCAGAATAGGGTCATGTGTTTTAAGTGATGAATGGCGGGCCTATCGACAGATACTCACTGCATTTAGCTACAGGCATTACACAGTGAACCACAGTCTAGAGTACGTCAATGCAAACACGGGTTGCCACACCCAACATATTGACATATTGGGCCTGGAGGACTTATAAAGAGACCATCACAAGACTCCGGGGGAATCGTACTGAAGAACTGCTCAGGGATCACCTCTCGTTAATTGAGTGGCATGAATGGCTGGGAAAGAAACATCATAATGGCCCCCTTGGTCGCTTACTCCATGATATTGCAAAGAAGTACAAATAGAAATGTTTCTTTTCATGAAATGATGGAATGTTAAAGCCAGTTTTCCGTGGCTAAAATTTAATAATATTAATTTATTAATATTCATTTAAGTTTTAAATGTACTGCAATCTTGTGGAACTGGTCTAAAATACTTTTAGTTAAGCTCTGAATTGTTAAGTATTTTTATGGATGCATCAGTGTTGGGTTCTAAGTTGATGCCCTTTTCAAGGATTCACTCACCATGTCCCCTTCCCTCCCTTCTAATTTTGGTTACCTGACATATTATTTTTTCATCATTATGATGTCTAGAATAACTTAACGTTAAGTTCAATAAATGTCTGAACCTGACCATGAAATCAGCTCTTATGTCTGTTAATACTATTAATCTATAATTTTAGTGTCATTTGCAATTTAACCCATTGACTTATATTTTGCAATTGCAGTTCATATCGATGGCAACTTTAGAATAGCCATCTTGACAGTGTTTATATATGGTTTATAGACAACATACTTTCAATGACTTCACATCGATGGCAACTTTAGAATGGCCATCTTGGCAGTACTTATAGATGGTTTACAGACAACATACTTTTAATGAATTTCCATCGGTGGCAACTTTAGAATGACCATCTTGGTAATTCTTATAGATAACTAATATACACTCTACAAATTACTCATTAGCAATCAATATGGTGTAACTATCACCAGCTGCAACTTTATAATGGCCATCTGACAAAATATTGTAAATGGTTTGCAAAGTATTTACTAACTGTTACTAAAGTTTTAAAATGTCTAAATCATTAAATGTATGCAATATTTCTAGATGTTTTGCAAATGATTCCTAGTAGGTTTACAAACCACTTGACAATAATTAATAAATATTCCACATGGTATATATAATAGCATAATATTTGCATTGATAAAAAGTATTCTAATGAATTAAGAATGCAATTCAAATGGTCTCTAAACAGCTATGTTTCAATATATAATTTGTAAGAATAGTATTTAGTTTTACAGGAGCAAATGTTAAAATAGATATTAATAAATTGCTTAGTAGCAGTTAACAATAATTAACAAACTATCATTATATAGTTTCTAAATACTTAAATAAGCAATTAGTTGTGAATTAATAAGCCATTAATTTACCATTTATAGGGAATGGTTATTATAAAGTGCTACCATACAGGCGCGAGTAGACAAAATGTAATGAAATAAACACCTAAATGTGTAAATCGGGCTTTGTTGTTGTAGTAGTGTGAAAGAATACATGCTAAGGTAGCAAATTAGCCCAAAATCTCGAATTTGACCAGAGCATGAAAAAACGATGTTTTCACCTGCCGTGTCTCGCCTTAAGTGGGCTTGCAAAGCAGCACACTTTTTAAGTGTGCTTGCTGAAAGCAGCACACTTACTTTTATTATTCCCGTCTCCCTCATTTTTGTCCAGCTCTAGCGCCTAGGCCCTTTGAGACAGAGACACCGTTCCAACTTTAAAACGTCCGGTCAGTACCAGTGTAAGTTGCTCGCGAAGATGACGTCAAGTGGGCGTGTCGTTCGTCCACCATATTGGATTGAACAGAAAGCGAAACTAAATTTTCACAGGTCACAAATTTGGTCCGAACGCCACGAAACCTGACGTACATGATCCTTGGACCAAGCCTCACAAAAGCTACCAGAAGGATTTTTGATTTTCGGAAGCGTTTGCCCGTCACAGTCAAACGAAATCGGCAGCGAAGCTCCGAAACAGGAAGTCGCCCATATCTCAGGAACACTGTCACATATCGATACCAAATTTTGCATATGAACTCGGGACTCCAATGTGAGGGTGCACAAGCTAAAAAAAAAAGAAAACATTCCAAAAGTTTACATCATTTGTCAAACCACCCTCATTTGGTATCTGTCATCCTCCACCTTTGCTGCTGTAATTCTGCCACAATGCCTTGCTAGTGTACACAGGGTCTCTATACAGTCTTGCCACACTCATCAATTTATTGCTCTGCCATGGGTGTTTATGGACTTACAAACTACATTTCTAAGGAGAACATTAGCTACATATAGCTGACAAAGTACAGTTGTTTTCACATTTATGATATTCAAATCTAAATTTTCATTATTGTTAAATATCATGATGGGAGAGTATTATTAAAAAAGTTACAAGTATGCAAATTCATATGTTTACGGAAAATTAGATTTTACTGTGTTGTTTTGTTGTAAAGACATGCAAGGCATTCTGGGCCATGTAATAGACAAACAGTGGTCGGCAGCGTAGCCTATGACTTGATTTCCATACGTATTAATATGAATAGGTGTTTCTGTAAACCTAGGGACAATAAACAGCCATCTCTGTTACAAAAGCGAGCTGGTAATCGCGCACTGAAGAGGGAACTACGATAAAAAAAAAAAAAAAAAGCATGGAGTTGACGACAGAACAAGCAGGAAATGTCACGTTAATGTTAATACATCTGAACGCTAGGTGGCAACGCTGTATTACATTTCACATCTACATACGGTGAGATCATTAGAATTATGTGAGCTTCACAAGTAAGGAAGGTGCAAATATTATGTCATTTATAATGGGAAATTATTGGAAATGTTATTTCTTGTTTATTGTAATTGCAAACCACACACATCCATTCGTAATCACGTACACATTTAATACTGAAAAAAAAAAGTTTATTTATTTATTTATTTTTTAAAGTATATTTTTTGGGCTTTTTATGCCTTTAATTATAGGACAGTGGAGAGCGACAGGAAGTGAATGGGAGAGAGAGCAGGGGTGGGATCCGGAAAGGACCATGGGAAGGGAATCGAACCCGGGTCGCTGGCGTACGGTGCAGGTGCCCCAGCCAGTTGCGCCATAGCTGGGGCCTCATTTTGTTTATTTGATGTTGCCTAGCAACCCTGGGTGCAGCCAGAGAATGTCTAAGCCTAGTTCAGTTTGAGAGTGATGAGTTCTCGGCCAAACATGTGCCCAAAATATCAGTTTCCATGTGTTTGTGCTGGATGGTGTGCGTCCTTTATGAAAGTAAGTGTTTTATAGAGTTACAGACATAATAGTGCAGCAGATTATTAAAAAAATCGTTCACTTTGGTATAGAAGCATGAAATTTGGCACAGATACTCTCTAAGGGCCACTATTTTGGAAAAAGGCGCTGGCCACTCAAAAATTCAATATGGCGGCCATTTTTCAAGATGGCCATTGCTATTCAATGCTTATTATATAAATTATTCAAACAGTGATCTAAGCATACAATTTCATACAAATACTCTCTAAAGGAAATGCTAATGGAAAAAGATGCTTGTCCCTCAAAAATTCAAGATGGCCGCCATTTTTAAAGATGGCCACTGTTCCTGTCGAATATTAATCATTTCAATTGTTCAAATGGTGATGCAAGCATACAATTAGGCAGACATACTCTTCAAGGAACACTCTTTTGGGAAAAGGTATGTGCCACTCAAAAATTCAGGATGGAAACCATTTTTCAAGATGGCTGCCATTCCTGTCCTATGTTCATTGCCACGGTTTCCAAAAAGTGACACAGAAAATATGCCACAAATATTTCTGTTAAGGCCACTTTTTGGAAAAACTGGATGGCCAATAAAAAATTCAAGATGGAGACCTTTTCCAAGATGGCTGTCATTTTGGTAGTATGTACACTGATGCACACATGCATGTTAGCAAAAATATTCTAACGGCCGCAATCGCAAAAATTCAAGACGTTGTGTTGCTTTAATAGTGTACTCTGTTGGGACTGAGTTAAAAGGAAGGATTGCAAAAATAACATAAGTTCTATTCACATACAGCGGGGAAAATAAGTATTGAACACGTCAACATTTTTTTCAGTAAGTATACTTCCAGTGAGGCTATTCGCATGAAATTTTCACCGGACATTAGTATTAACTTAGGTAATCCACACATATATAAAAATCCAAACATTAATGCCTAAAACTAGTGTTATGAGTAAAAAAGTGGAATGGCACAGGGAAAAAGTATTGAACACGCTAAGAAAAAGCATTACACAAACGCAAGGAATGGCAAGGAACAAACTGGAATCTATAAGTAGTTAGAGAAATTATCCCTCCTATCTGTGCAAATTGATATAAGCTGGGTTAGTACATACTGGTGGGCTATAAAAAGTGTTTTTGTTAGCAAGGTGTCACACAAGAAACATTTCATGATGGGTAAAAGCAAAGAGCTCTCCCAAGATCTTTGCAACCTTATTGTTGCCAAACATATTAATGGAACTGGTTACAGATGCACTTCAAAACTTCAGAATCATCCAGCAAGCAGTATTGGAGCCATTATTTTCAAGTGGAAGGAACATCACTACATCATCAACTGGCCATGCACAGGATCTCCTTGCATTTGCGTTTCGTAGTCCGTTTGCTGTCTGGGGAGTTCCACATTAGCCACGAGCAAGCTGGGCAACGGTAAAACATTTGCGGTAGGCCACGTACCTGCGACACAACCAGAAATCAGGTGAACCCAAACAATACAAACTTCTAGCGTTGCGTGCTGCCCTAGGGGTATGTTACAAACTTTAAATCCTTTATGCAATTGCTAACTGTCCAATTGTGGAAACTTGTCTCAATGCTCAATGAAAGAGGTCATCGTAGACACTAAATACATTGAACAGGTATTAAAGGTAAAATGAAATGCAACCATAAAGTGTCAAACTTTTTTTTTATTATTTAATGAATATTAAGAACATGTTCCAAAACAGATAACCTTCATACCAGACCACTGTTTTTCTTAGTGGGCAATAACAGTAAGGCCTGGGCTACACCGAGTCCGCAAGTGAAGCACAGAGCGGAAAAATAATTTTAGAAGACTAATCCAATGTTTTTAAACATACTGTACGCCATCACGTCTGGTGTAACCAGTTCCATTGACTACAGTGGAAGCCAATTGTTGCAACAGATGCTCTGCAAACTGAATGCTTCAGTTACGTGCACAGTGTAGCCTTCCTGTAAGTGTGATGAGGAGTTATGGAATTGACCACATTTTGGCAAAGACCTGTTCCCTTAAAATACAAAAAAGGCATCAGAAAAGCAGTTCCCAGACACAACGACTTGTCCAGCATTTGGGGGTATTAGAAATGAGGTATTTATCAAAGCTGACAAAAGCATTTTATATGTTGAGATTTACCTGCAATTCATCCTGAACCGGTATCAGCAGTTGCAGAGGTCTGTAGTTATTTCTCTTCTAAAATAAAAATATGTGCATTTCATTAGAGAGCTTTTGAAGTAGGTGGATTTTATTACAGAAGACAAGCATATTTTTTATGTTGAGATTTACATTCAATTCATCCTTGAACTGATAAAGGCAGTTACAAAAGCATGTGGTTATTTTATTATTATTTTTTTTTTTTAAGTGTGGACCAAAAGTCAAATAAATCAAATGCAAAACTATATAGCTTACTTTACTTGGCTGGCAGGCCAGGATGAGAAAGGGTAGACCCCCAAACCAGACTGGAGCCACTGGTGAATGACCTGTAACACAGATGTAGAACATAAATATACATTACTTTTATCATCAGAAAGAAACTGCCAAATATGTAACATTACCAATCTTACACTCCATTAAAAAATTAGCTTTATATCGGGATCCAGAGAGTGGGATGCTGATCATTTTAGCTCAAAGTTCCGTTGAAAATCGTCTGGCCTGTGACAAGGCAATGATACTTGACCGGTAGAAAGACCTCCGCTCCACAATGAAGCTTGTAAAGATGTGAAAAAGCAGTTATAAGAGGCAAAAACACATTAAGGAATGTGCATTTACATCAAGTCAAATACTGCCCCTTCTCATTAAATCTTACTCCAAGAAACATTCCTCATCATTCAATGAACTCGTTGACGGCGGTATGTCTACATAAAACAAATAGCTTCGGGATTTGTGGCCTTATATTAGATAAAAGTTAGCAAAAGCCCGGTTTTGGAACCAGGAAACGTCTGCAAAAACTGACTTTTTATATCGGCTGATTGAAAATCCTTCCCTGCTTATTTTGTGCAGCCACATAGCAGAGCCCATAGTAGGCCAGTTAGCCGACTTCTCGCTAACTTTTACAAAATATAAGGGCACTAATCCCGAAGCAGTTTGTTTTAAGTATAAATATTGTCAACAAAGTTCAAAACGTCCATTTTTGGAACCAACAACAAACACATCTGAGCATGCACGACTCACATCGGGCTATGACAGGGAATATCATTAAAACGTTAATTAGCTTATCAGCTGCTAACGTTCAAGTTATCCAAGACAGGTAACGTTAACCAATGTGAAATCAGCGCCCTACCAGAACGAAATGATGTTTAAACACATCCAAAGTAGCCTAGGTTTTCTTTAGGACAGCGCCCGAGTCCATGATCAATAAGAAAAAAACGAGTTTTCCTGTTAAGATTACCGTTAGCCAACAAGCTAACGCTAGCTCACGCAAGCCAACTTTTGTTGTTTGCAGGCAAACACATGAAGTTAGCTTAGCTCATTTTAAACGCAATTTTGAGTTAAATTATGAAACGTTAACAAAGCTCAAGTTAGACAGGATTTAGCCCTGTGAAAGGTGAGCTAAATTAGCGTGCGCAACCTAGAAACAAGCTGGTGTGTAACTTGGCAGCTAATATGAGCTAGCACTAGAAGCTACAGCCATCAAGCTGGCCATTAACGTTACGTTATAACAAATTTCTAATCAGATTATATCAGCAAGCAAAGCTAGATAAGTAAGTAACTTGTGTTATGGAAGTACATTTTCACTGGATAGACTAGGTAACTTCAAAAATAAAGCATATAGGAGCATACTTACAGTGAGCCTTCAGACACCGCCGTCTTCCACTCCATCAGCGAGAAAACTGAAGAAAGAGCCGTTAGCAGACTTGAGAGGGCGCGTTCGATTTGCGCATTCGCACGGGGTCTGCCGCGGAACCGCGGTTTGAGGGCGCGCTGGCGGAGTCTGATTGTGTTCTGTGCCCATAGCCAAATCGGAGGTTGACTGTCCGGCGGATCTGGCGGCTTGAGGGCGGGTCCGCCACAGACTCCTTTGCTGTGTGGGTCCGATCTTTTATAGAACTCTGCTGTGTTGTGGCTACCCCGTCTTACATCAGATTGAGTGGAATAACGCATCGTTGCCTGCGAGCTTCGTGTATCAACACGCTGTGGCTCAGGTAGGTCTTTTTCCATTCGGGCTAGGTGGTTACTTTATTTGGGTGGTAGCTTAATAGGCCTATTATTGTGTGTTTCAGGGATAGCTACCATAGCAACGAAGTGTTTGCCGGCCTGCCTTAGAACGACTGCTGCTTTGCCTAGCTGCTGTTTGCGCACAATCATCTATCTGCTGTGTGACTTATTAGGATCAAGCTAATTGACTGAGCCCATCGACCTGAACGAACTGTATCATAGGCCACTGGTGTGGCCGGCCGAGCACCTGCCCTCAGACCTGAATGAATGTGTTTGTTACGTGGTGTAGTGACTGAGTGGGTTGTGTGTGTCTTTGTCCCCTGAATTGAGAAATTCATTTGGTTTGTTTGTTTTCTTTCAGTTGTTTTGTGTGATTTGTGCTCTTCGGCTGGAGGCCGTTTGCTTAGTGCTGTGGAATGCCAGGAACCTAGTTTACTTTGTCAATTGTTTCCATGTAATGTTATTATTTGTCATTTGAGTTGCATCATTGAGAGGAGGCGATTATCGCTGCGGAGCATCAGTGCTGCCGTTGTTTCGCAAACATCATTTCATTGTCTTTGTTTGTTTGTTTCAGTTATTTCTACTGACTTGCTCTGTCTGTCTGTGTCTGTCTGCCTTTGACTGTCTGTGTCTGCCTGTCTTTGTCTGCCTGTGTCAGTGTGTGTGTGAACCTATGACCTGTAGTCTTCTGTCCTTGCTGTATGTCCAGGCGCTGAGTGCTGACGGTAGGAACGGTGTCCTCGAGGTGGTGGGTCCTCTTCAGTGTGTAGTGTGGGTGCTCTCACAGTGTGACCGTAGCCGTGCTGTGTGTGTGTTTGCGTGGCCTTGCACGTGTGTCTGGGGTGGATTCTTTGGATACTCATACCGGAGTCGCTGGACGCCCACCGGTAAGCCTCAGTCTGGTTCTGTGTGTGTGTGTGTGCGTGAGACTATGCCAGTACACTGACACATGTACCACCCATATGTGGTGTTGTTGTGCATTATTGATGATGAACTGTTTGCTCGCTACTGAATTGCTGTGATTTTGTGACATTGTAGTGATATTATAGTGACTCATACTCAGTGTGAAGTGTTTTTACCATTGCTGACGTCAGCTTTTAGAGTGCCTAATACTTGCTGTGTGTTTGGACTAATAAAATTGTATTTTTGTATGGAACCACGTCTGTTTGCTCAGTACCCGAACCTGATTGCCTAATCTGATAGAGGTCTTAGTGGTCATTTACAGTTCCCCGGGTTAGACCCTGGGGTGGTGTAGTCGAACTCCATTACTGCCACTGCTACATAAGCAATAGTGTGACCGCTAGGGGGCGCTGTTTGGCCCAGTTATATTCTACCCCAAGGAGCAAGCAGGTACTCTTCACAAGTCAGTTAGCAGGTTTAGGGCAAACTCCAATAGGGATGGACAGGCCAGCACTTCCACGGGGACAGCGTTAGCTTAAATCCGATAGGGCGATTCAATGGGGTGGGCAGATATTAGTCATAGAACAGCCAGCTGACTAGAGCAGACACCAATGAGGATGGACAGGCCGACGCTTCCAAGGGGACAGCGATAGCTTAAATCCAGGTAGGGGCAATTCAATGGGGTAGGCAGATATTAGCTATACAAGCTAGCTGGCTAGAGCACGCACCAATTGGGATGGACAGGCTAGCGCTTCCAGGGAGATAGCATTAGCTTAAATCCAGGTAAGGCAATTCAATGGGGTAAGCAGATATTAGCTATACAAGCTAGCTGGCTAGAGCACGCACCAATGGGGATGGACAGGCCAGCGCTTCCAGGGAGATAGCGTTAGCTTAAATCCAGGTAAGGCAATTGAATGGGGTAAGCAGATATTAGCTATACAAGCTAGCTGGCTAGAGCACGCACCAATGGGGATGGACAGGCCAGCGCTTCCAGGGAGATAGCATTAGCTTAAATCCAGGTAAGGCAATTGAATGGGGTAAGCAGATATTAGCTATACAAGCTAGCTGGCTAGAGCACGCACCAATGGGAATGGACAGGCCGGCACTTCCAGGGAGATAGCGTTAGCTTAAATTCAAGTAGGGGAAACTTAGTGAGGTAAACAAACATTAGCCATACGACAGCTAGTTAGCTAGAACACGCACCAGTGCAGATGGACAGGCCAGCGCCTCCGAGGGGACTGTGTTGGCTTAAATCCAAATAGAGAGTTCAACTAAGCAGGCGGGTGTCACCCGTACAATTCATTCAAGCTGGGCAACAGCACAACAATGGCTAGCTTCTCGTTTCCATTTAAACCGTCTAGTTCATCCAGTTTAACACAATCGATCATGCAGGGAAAGAATGGCTACTTAGCTTCCCAGCCGGGAGAGTCCGTGGTGTCTTCAGTCCCTCGTCTGTTTCGCATAACACGCCAGACCCCGTGTATGGTTTCCTTTCTTGGTTCGTTATAGTCCGGCAGCCAGTGTAAACGCCTCCGGTGCGGCTCAGTGGATATCTTCGGCGCGGCTCTGCCTTTGTTTCTCCCGGTGCTTGCCAGCGACTCGTCCTGCTGATTTCTCTGCTGAGACTCAAAGTTAACATCATTAAAAGCGTGCACTCGCTGCCCCATTCTCCAATCCACGGCTATCCTTTACTTGCCAACACCTGTACGCTATTGTTGCTTAATTACTTCAGGCTTTACTGCGAACTATGACAGACCGCCCCTTAACTCGTCCGGGTGGGATGCAGTGGCTTAACTATTTGTTCCACTTACTGTCCGTCACTCGGTGACATCCTCCCCCACTTATATGTACTCGTCCCGAGGACATAGTCAAGAGGCCCAGGTGCCATACCTCTCTGGGGGTTTCCCTTGGTTGGCTCTCTGTGGCCGGCTAGGTCCTGGCTCATTATCTTGTTCCACCTCTGTCTGCTCCGCTCGTCCAGGGGCCCAGGCCCATGCCATCAGTGGCCTCGGTGGAAGGGGCTCCTGCTGCTGTGCCTCTTGGGATGGTCTTGGGTAGTTTGGGCAGGGGTGTAGCTGGTTGCGGTGCAATGTGCGGTCCGGCCCTGATCTTCCCTCGGGTCGTACTCGATAAACTGGCATGTCTGGCCCAGAGCGTTGCACCACCACATATGGTGTGGTTTCCCAGCGGCTGCTGAGCTTGCTTTTCCGACGGTTGTCCAGGACCAACACCCGCTCGCCAGGCAAGAGAGGTGCATCACGGGACGTCTGGTCGTACTGCCGCTTATAGCGCTCGGCTGCTGCTCCTAGATGGTCAGAAACTTGATTATAGGCATACTCCAACCGTGCGTGATGTTCACTCACCCAGTCTGCAGTGCTTTGGACTCCTTCCGACTCGGTGGTGCCAAGGACCAGGTCAACAGGGAGGCACACATGACGCCCGAACATCAGATAGGTGGGTGCATACCCTGTGGAACTATGTACACTGTTATTGTATGCCTGCAGTACAGAGGGGAGATACTCAACCCACCTTTGTTGTTGTTCAGCTTCCAACGTCCCCAGGAGACCAAGCAGGGTTTGGTTGAAGCGCTCACACCCCCCATTCCCCTGGGGGTGGTAGGGGGTGGTGTGGGTCTTCTTGCATCCATACATCTGGCACAATTCTTTGATCACGGCAGACTCGAAGTTGGGTCCTTGATCGGAATGCAGCACTTCTGGGCACCCGAATGACTGGAACACGTGGCGCCAGAGTACTCGTGCCGTGGTCAAAGCCGTCTGATCAGCTGTAGGGACTGCCCAGCTGTACTTAGTAAACAAGTCCGTAATGACTAGCACATTGTGATGTCGCTCGGTAGAGTTTCCCAGAGTCAGGAAGTCAGTAGCCAATATGTGAAGGGGGGCTTTTGGCACAATAGGCACTAGGGGGGCCCGGCTGTCTGGCCTCGTCTTCCGCAGGATACAGCGGGGGCAGCGTTGGATAAACGCCGCAACTGCAGCTTCCATTTGTGGCCAGTAAAAATGGCGTCGCAGGAGGGAGAGGGTCCTCTCTCGGCCTTGGTGACCCATCTGGTTATGATAGGCCTCCAATAGTGCCTGGGTTTGTGTCTGCGGCACCACAATTTGGGTTAAGACAGCATGGGTAGAAGGATCCTGGACTGCCCGGCACAGCACACCATCTTTTAGACTTAACCTCTTCCACTGGCTCAACAACCGTCTCACCCTCTGGGATCGAGCGTTTCTCTCTGGGGCTGCTGGCATCGCCCCCTGGTCTAGGTACCGGGAGGTGGCCACCAGGTCTGGGTCTTCCCTTTGCTTCTCCTGCCAGTGGCTCGGGTTCCAGCCCCAAGTGGCAGGGATCGAGCCTTCTGGTGCTCCTGGGGCCTCCACAACCCCAACGAGGAGGCCGTCTTCTGGCGATGTCGGTGGTCCCTCACTACAACGTACTGCGTCTGTAGTGGGAAGCCTGGAGAGTACGTCGGCATTAGTATGTTCTTTGCCCGGTCGATATTGGATTTGGTAGTCGAAGTTGGCTAGCTGTGCCGCCCATCGTTGTTCAACCGCCCCAAGCTTCGCGGTACGAAGGTGGACAAGGGGGTTGTTATCGGTTATGACTGTCACTTTTGCACCCCATAGGAAGTCTTTAAACTTTTCGGCCAGCGCCCACTTCATTGCCAAGAACTCCAATTTAAAGGAGCTGTAGTTTGCATCATTTCGCTCAGCCGGATGGAGACTCCGGCTGGCATATGCTATCACTCGTTCTACCCCACCCTGTTGCTGCGCTAACACTGCTCCTAGCCCACAGTTGCTAGCGTCAGTATACACAATAAAAGGTTTGTTAAAATCTGCATATGCCAGAATGGGTGCCTGTACGAGTTCCTGCTTCAGGCGTTGAAAAGCGGCTACACACTCTGCATTCCACGCTATTGGGGGTGAACGCCGGCCTCTAGAACGCCCAGTGCCTACCAATAGCTCATTCAGTGGTTTGGCAATCTTCGAAAAGTCTTTAATGAAGCGCCTGTAGTACCCCACGAACCCCAAGAAAGACCGCACTTGCCTGACCGTGGTGGGTGGCTGCCAGTTTTGGACAGCAGCGACTTTCTCAGGGTCCGGGGCTACCCCACGATGGCTGACTCTGTGGCCCAGGAACTGCACCTCCCTCCGGAAGAGCAGGCACTTTTCGGGGCGTAGTTTAAGGCCATACCTCTCCATGGCCCGGAAAATCTCTTCTAGATGGCTCAAATGGGTAGGGAAGTCTGTTGAGAAAGAGATGACATCATCAAGGTAAACCAGTGTAGACTCCGCCAGCTGACCTCCCAGACACCGCTGCATCAGCCTCTGGAAGGTAGCTGGCGCGTTGCACAAGCCAAAAGGCATTCGGTCCCACTCATAGAGACCGAAAGGGGTGGTAAACGCAGTCTTCTCTCTGTCACTCTCTTCCACTTGCACCTGCCAATAGCCGCTGGCTAAGTCTAAGGTGGAGTACCAAGCGGCCTGTGTTAAGCTTGTCAAAGAGTCCTCGATTCTTGGCAGTGGGAAAGCATCCTTCCTGGTAATGCTGTTCAGTCTCCTATAGTCCACACAGAATCTCCAGGCTCCCGATTTCTTCTGGACAAGCACAACAGGGGCAGCCCATGGGCTGCTGCTTTCACGGATAATGCCACCCTCTAGCATGCCCTGGAGTAGAGTGCGGATTTCCTTATAAAGTGTGGGGGGCACGGGCCGGTAACGTTCCCTAAGAGGGGCTGCGTCACCGGTCGGGATCTGGTGTTTGACTACGTCCGTACACCCGTAGTCCTCCTCGTGAGCAGAAAAGACATGTTGCCACCGGCTCAAAAACACCCGCAGTTGTTGCTGTTGTTCTACATCTAAGCCCTCCCCCTGCAGGGATTCACAGGACAGATATTCAGGTAAGTCTACCGCAGGTGCATCCCCTCCCTGGCCAGCCTCAACCACCCCAACCTCCACAACTCCCGGACTCACTTGGGTACAGCAGATGTCCTTTCCTTCTCTCACCTGTTGGGGGCACACGGGCGTAACTCGTGCAAGGCCTTGGTGCCGGTGGATGGCCACAGGGTAGGGTTGTACGTTCCGCAGTCGCACGGGAACGCGGCCCCGGCGTACTGTTGCAAGAGAGCGGGCCACTTGGAGGGTTGAGTTCTCACTGTGCGGTTCTATGACCACCCAGCCCTCTGGTCCATACGCACGGGCTGGCAACCTGGCCCAAATCAATGCTTCGCTGCAGCCCGGGATGGTCACTGCATAACGACATGCAGCGCGGGCAGTATCAACCCTGCCCTGTTGCGTCAGTGCGGTCTGGATCCGGCGACAGTCCGCAATCACGGGTTCCCACTCCTTCTCCTCCCGGGTCCTGGGATTGTTGGTTCTGGTGGAGCCTCCATCCTGAAACAAATTCTGCCAGCACTCCGTTAACACATTCATCCCAAGCAAAGCACGGTGGGCCCCTAAGCAGTAATCTTGCACAACAACAATGCCTCTATTGGGTACCTGCACACCTCGAACCTGTAGATCCGTAACGAAGTAGCCAACATAAGGGATGTTGAGCCCGTTTGCCCCCCGGAGTGTTAACCAGGGGATATCCTCGCCTTGCTGTAATGACTGGCCGAATAGTTCTTTGCATAGGCTTTCTGCAAACAGGGTGACCTGAGAGCCGGTGTCAACTAAGCATTGTACGGAGTGGCCATTTACTCCTATTTCAACTAGGGGGCACTGTCCGACTAAGGCGTTTCTTGGGTGGGGAGTAGAATTGGCAGGTGTTGTCCCGGTCACTTGCCCCACAGTGGCCGGGCGAGCTAAAAATCCGACTGGGAGGAACGGCGGGCTGTGCAATGACGGCCAATGTGTCCAGCAACCCCGCAACGATGGCAGATGGGCTGGCCTTGGGAGTCCCACTGCAACCTCGAGTTGGTCCGCGTTGCCGACGGTCGTCCCCTCCCTGCTCCATCCGAGAATGACCTCTCTCTGTGTGGTGAGGATCCGAGGGGTCGGTTGGCCCGCAGCTCAGACAGAAGGCTCTTGGACAGCTCCCCCATCTGCTCCTTGACCTCCTTCATGATTTCCTCCCTCAGCTCCTTCTTCCAGTCTGCCGTTGGGATTGGGTTTGGGGCTGGGGCTGGCCCCATGGAACTCGCTACCATACAATCCGTCGGCTCCCCCACTTCCCGCATGTCCCTTTCCAGAGCCAGGGCTTCCGTCCGTACTGCATCAAAGGTTAGGGTGGGGTCCCGCCGGAGCTGTAGCTTCAGGGCATGTCGGATGGGTCCCTCCTGCAGGCCCAAGAGGAACTGGTCACGCACCAGGCCATCCGCTCCCTTCCGTCTTTCTGCTGCACTCTGTCCTTCGGCTGTCCCCAACCCTGCATCGCTTCGGTTTGTCAGGCGATTGAATAGTTCTCGAACCTGTAACACAAAAGATCGAAGTGACTGTTTGGGGCCTTGTCTACAGTTAAAGAACTTTGTTCTCAAGGTTGCCGTTGGCGTATTATCACCATATATCTTCTCCAGACAGTCAAAGATTCTTTTAGCTGTAGCACGATCGTCCTCGCTAGCTGCTAAGATTTCCCGCCTAGCTTCTCCCTCCAGCGATCCCAAGATAAACTGTACTTGTTGCTGTTCGCTCAGCCCTTGCAGGCCAGCCAAATACCTTGTCTGGGCCGTCCAGTCTTCAAAGGACAGATCGGAATGCGTACCCCCGTACCGTGGTGCCCAAGGGGCCCCCATGAAAACAGGCATTGCTGCTTGGTGACTTGTCCCTTCTCTCTCGCTCATATTGGTAGAGTGGTTGCTCAACCTGGGGCAGCAATCCTGCCGACTACGCCACTTGTGACCGCTAGGGGGCGCTGTTTGGCCCAGTTATATTCTACCCCAAGGAGCAAGCAGGTACTCTTCACAAGTCAGTTAGCAGGTTTAGGGCAAACTCCAATAGGGATGGACAGGCCAGCACTTCCACGGGGACAGCGTTAGCTTAAATCCGATAGGGCGATTCAATGGGGTGGGCAGATATTAGTCATAGAACAGCCAGCTGACTAGAGCAGACACCAATGAGGATGGACAGGCCGACGCTTCCAAGGGGACAGCGATAGCTTAAATCCAGGTAGGGGCAATTGAATGGGGTAAGCAGATATTAGCTATACAAGCTAGCTGGCTAGAGCACGCACCAATGGGGATGGACAGGCCAGCGCTTCCAGGGAGATAGCGTTAGCTTAAATCCAGGTAAGGCAATTGAATGGGGTAAGCAGATATTAGCTATACAAGCTAGCTGGCTAGAGCACGCACCAATGGGAATGGACAGGCCAGCACTTCCAGGGAGATAGCGTTAGCTTAAATTCAAGTAGGGGAAACTTAGTGAGGTAAACAAACATTAGCCATACGACAGCTAGTTAGCTAGAACACGCACCAGTGGACAGGCCAGCGCCTCCGAGGGGACTGTGTTGGCTTAAATCCAAATAGAGAGTTCAACTAAGCAGGCGGGTGTCACCCGTACAATTCATTCAAGCTGGGCAACAGCACAACAATGGCTAGCTTCTCGTTTCCATTTAAACCGTCTAGTTCATCCAGTTTAACACAATCGATCATGCAGGGAAAGAATGGCTACTTAGCTTCCCAGCCGGGAGAGTCCGTGGTGTCTTCGGTCCCTCGTCTGTTTCGCATAACACGCCAGACCCCGTGTATGGTTTCCTTTCTTGGTTCGTTATAGTCCGGCAGCCAGTGTAAACGCCTCCGGTGCGGCTCAGTTGATATCTTCGGCGCGGCTCTGCCTTTGTTTCTCCCGGTGCTTGCCAGCGACTCGTCCTGCTGATTTCTCTGCTGAGACTCAAAGTTAACATCATTAAAAGCGTGCACTCGCTGCCCCATTCTCCAATCCACGGCTATCCTTTACTTGCCAACACCTGTACGCTATTGTTGCTTAATTACTTCAGGCTTTACTGCGAACTATGACAGACCGCCCCTTAACTCGTCCGGGTGGGATGCAGTGGCTTAACTATTTGTTCCACTTACTGTCCGTCACTCGGTGACATCAGGGTGAGGTGAGATGTCATCAGCTCGCGCCCCCCGATGAGATCTGACTAAAAGATGGCTGCGGCCTATCTTTTATACTCCTTAACCTTAGAGTTGGGCCCTCTCCTCTCGCCACTCTCGAAAGACACCTGTTGGCCAATCAGCATCCACCAGCGTTATGAATATTGGTGGAAACCATTTTCCCATCATGCATAAAAATATATGCAAAACTGTCTGGTTCTGGGTCTTTCTGGTTCTATCCAGGTGTAAGCAAGGCTTCTTATCTTGCTACCCAGTGTTCAAATTATACCGTGAGCTTCGGGGGGTACAGCTATTTCGATTGGTGACGTCACTCTCCATTTTACATACGCTTACACACATGATTTCACACTTGTGGTTCACAGTCAATTTTCCTTTGAAATATACCGGTAGGTCATATGACCGTGGCTGGCTGGCCGACAAATTAAAAGAAACGAATCATACTAGCAAGCACAATTATACCTTGCACGTTATGAGAAGGGTTGAATTTGTTTCAAGGTGCGCCCCGTGCGTAAAATTGCGCGCCACAGTCAAAAAATAGTGCAATGCAAACATGGAAATGCATACAGACCAATAACACGGAAAATGGCAAACATACAACTTAAGTTTAATACCCAGAGTTGTTTACAGATGGTCCACAGAAAGTCTCCCGTTTAATAGCCAAGTTCACCTAGCCTAAATACTAGGCTAGCCTTTGGTTCATTTTTCTTGGATAGCCTAAGCCTACCAAACATCAAGCAAATAAAAAAATGACTTGTTCATGGTTGGAAAACAAATATCTTCAAGTTGTTTAGCGTAGGGCATTTCATATAATGTAGCCTAGTGCTTTGTGCGCCAGGTGTTATATCACAAAACGTTTGTGCAGCAATACGCTTTTAAGAAAGGCTGATCTCTAATAATGGCAACGAGGAAAGACATTTCAGGTCCAATTGATTATATGTTCACGTAGCGTTACAAACAAACTGCAGGTAACGTTGCAATATGGGTGTATGGGCATTTGCTTAAAAAAGGTTGAGAACCACTAATCTACATGCGAAATGCCCTGAATATTAATGCAAATTCCCTTATTTATTTAGACATTAAGAATGAAATTGCACAAAATGATAAATCGCCTCATTAAACCTTTCCCGTGTCAGTATATCTATGGAACTCCTCCTATGGCGTGTGATTAGGCCTGCTTTTTAAGCTAAGCAGAAGCAATGGTCGTGGCCGCTGAGTGGAAGGGAGACCTACGGTTAGACCATAGGGATCTTGCTACTCAATGTTTTTCTAAGGTTGGCTATCACTATGTGACAAAGGCAGTGAAATATTAGACAAATGTATGGCCAGTTGGCCACCGCTTGTTTTTGCAGCCTACACTGTGCAATTCGTCAGTATTATATCATAGCAAAGAACACAGTCTGAACGTACCAGAGAAATGGTACAGCCCAATGGGGGTGAGGGTTTGAAAATCGTGTTTCATTAGATTATATCCTGAATTGTTGGTATGTGATGGCAATGCTGCATTTAATTACATGCAATATTGGATAACATTTAATTTATTATTTTTTTTCAGTACCCCCCAAACTATTATTTTCATCCCTTTTGGGAGGGTCCAAGTCTCATCTACCCAGAGGAAAGAAAATGTTAAAATGAGAGCTCTTCTCTATCTCAATTGTTTCTCCTAGGCAATAATGAGATTACAGGGATATAAAAATGAGATAATTGCTTTTGTCTCCCGCTTCTCAGGTTTGTCTCTGGAGCAAAAGAGTTAAGTTATCTCAGTGTAGACTCCCTTTAATCTACAAATGAGATCTCATCAATATTTTAAATAATGCTCAGTGTTGTCTTATTTATACATCTCATATTTTACTCAGGCTGATCCACCAGAGAGCTCTCTCTGTAAACTAATGCAATTCTCATTTCAGATCTTTTTGGTAAATCTCAGATTAGGCTCCATCAGTTCTGTAAAAGAGATCTCTTCACAAGCTTGAACCGTTCTCATTCTAGTTATCTCAGTTTAGTCCTTTTTTGATTTACAAAAGAGATCTCAGCAAATACAATACTCAGACTTGCTCAATTTATATATCTCATAATTTACTCAGGCTTATCCATCAGAGAGCTCTCTAAATTAACTCATGTAATGCTCATTCGGACCTATATTTCTTTTATAAATTAGTCTGATCTGTAAGAGCTCTCTCAAATGATTTTCATTGGCTTATTTGTTTTAATTGCAAATATTTTCAAGTTCACATTAGCAAACAGTAGGCCTAACCATGTGATGTGACCACCACACATAGTAGAGCGGCTACAAGGCCAATTTGGCAAGAATCGTGCAAATTATGATACAAGCATGAAACTTGGTAGGTATGTGCTTATGACCAATACAATCAAATCTACCTGATTGGCCACTTGAAATGGCGGCCATTTTCCAAGATGGCCGCCAAAAAAGACTCCAGAAATTGATTTATTGCATAGAATTGACCTAGCAAATTATGATACAAGCATGAAATTCGACATGTATGTGCTTAAGACCAATACAATCAAATCTACCTGATTGGCCACTTGAAATGGCGGCCATTTTCCAAGATGGCCGCCAAAAAAAGACCCTAGAAATTGATTTATTGCACAGAATTGTCAAAGCAAATTATGATGGACGCATGAAATTTGGCATGGATGTGATCAAGACCAATACAATCAAATCCACTTGATTTGCTACTTGAAATGCTGACCATTTTCCAAGATGGCGTCCAAAAAGACCCGAGAAATTTGCAAATTTCAAATGTGCAAATTGCAAATGTGGTGTAAATAATTGTTCACTCTCCTTAAATATGTTTCCATAGATGATGAAGTGATACAGATATTAAAAATGTTCCACAATGACAAATAAGCCACTTATGACACACAAATAGCATGGTGATAACATGCTAATAATGCCAGTGAGGTCAAAAATATCCAGGCAACACTTAGGTGTGAGGAACCACTGCAGCTTTATTCACGATACTGGGAGCAGGTCACTAGCAACAGCATGTTCCAGTAACACTACTCAAAGTTCTCTAGGGCGGAGCCCCATCTTATACATGTTAATTACATTGGTAATACAAATCACATGAGTACAATGGTCTTTTCCAAAAATCCTCATACATGCAGAAATACAACAATACATATACACTTCTTGGACATAGCATGTGATCCATGCACCATACGCAAGTCATGTGGCTACTCCAAGTAAGTAGATAATTGGTCAATACAATACATATACATCCTTCAGCATTCTCTTGCCATAGTCTAGTTCCTGTCGGGATATTCCTAATATTACTGCCTCAGGCAGAATACCCTTAACTCGTGACAAAGGGGGTCGCATGACCTTTATTAGAAAATCTTGACATAGAGAGAGCAAATGACAGACAAAGCAAAATTGATGCACAGTATTGAATGTATAGAAAGCATACAAATAATATAAGAAAATGAAATGTTAATCACTTCTATGTAATAAATGTTAGTAATCCAAAATTTCTCCTTCACCAGTTCTTAATGTCAATGGAGGGCGTTGCGTGATGCCACCCCCCACCCCCCCAAACAAATAAAATGGTTATGACATGCTAATAATACAATGACACTAATATGCTAATAACGGCAATTCATGGTTTTCTCGATGTTGCTGTTAAACAAAAGATGCGTGTACACTAGGGGTGTAACGGTACACAGAAGTCACGGTTCGGTTCATACCTCGGTTCGGACATCACGGTTCGGTACGAGTTCGGTACAATGGAGGGAAAAGCAAAACAAAAATGCAGAAAGCATTTTTTTTTGTGCATGTCTCAGGCTGTACCACCTAGTGTCATACAGTCTCTTCCCTGAGCTATCTGCAACAGCCTGAAGTGTGTAAGATGTAGGGTAAACAGTACAATAAGTACCCAGACTCCATCTGTAACTTGTAAACAAAATAAGACAATCAGCTCTAAAACTGAAAATAGGCCTACAGCATCTCTTATTTCTGAAAGTGCAAATTACATAGAAAAATTATTTTTAAAAATCCACTTAAGCAAGACCTTCAACATCTGTGTTTAGTTGTATATGGAAGGGTCTACAATTTGCCTCACTATTTTTTTTATTGTGTGTAAAGTAATAATCTAGCCTACTAACTGTGAAAATATCACACTATTTTGCCTTTTTAAAAAAAACGAAATTGCTCCTTTCATTTCATAAACAGACTAGGCCTACAACTAGAAGTCACGTGACTTTGCCCTTTGACGTTAACTCACCGTAGCATGGTTTGTTTATTAGCCTATTATTTTACTGTCTATGCACTTAACACTACCAGAACCTCATGTGGGAAGTTACAAGTTACCCCAACATAAAGGTAATTACCACGCGATTTACATAGCTTTCTGTCATTACGAAATCATTTAATTTAAGCCATAGGTTTTGGCCCTATTTGTATGTGTATCCAAAGGCTGCTGAAGCGCAGGGGAAGTTTTTTCCCCTCGTTTCAGTGATTGGTAGCCTACATCATCTGGGTGATGGCTTCGAATATGTGTAGCATTTTTTCCACTCACATACCCAACAACTGCTGAACAACGCCGACACACAGTTTCATCTTATCCACCACTCTTTCGCCTGTACTAACGTTACTGTAACTGAAGTTCTCAAACTTGCGATCTTAAAGAGACCAGCGGATCCTCTAACTATTGTGGGTCTAATCTTAGTGCTGCTAATGACTGACGGACTCGACCGACGACCTGACAAAAAAAACATACCGGTAGGCGCCAATCAGAGCTTCAGAGCTAAGGCGAGGCTACAGATTAGCGTTAGGTGTCGCTAAAGAACTCCCACTGGGGCCAGACTACAATCACCAGGCCAGATATTGGGAATCCTGCTGAATGGGGTTGGATGAAAGGAGATGATACATGGCAGGTTTGTTGGACAACTTTGCCTCCAATTGCAGCCAGCTGTCAGGAACTCACTAAGTGTTCATGCAAAAAAGGTTGCACCCATAGATGCAAGTGCTTCCGTTTGGGGCTTTTGTGCACAGCACTATGTGGTTGCACATGTGAATAGTAGATGTAGAGCACTGTTACAGTGACTCAATTAATTCCAAAGGGTGAAATGTTGATGGTGTTTTCTTAAAAACATCAAAAAAATTGCTCACATTTGCTGTGAAATGGACTGTTATTTTTCCATGCTGAGATACTTACTGCCATATTGTTCTTCTTGGCATCCGAGTTCTTTGCCTTGTTACAGTTACCAAAAAAAAAAACATGCTCTGTTATCGCCTGCTCTGGTTGTACAGTCGTATTTTAGATAGGCAAGTTGGTGCACGGCTCTGTCAGTCCTGATGCTGATGCATACGCTCTCTTCTATTGTCCCTCAGTGAGATTAATTTAGCCGTTCCAGGGTTTGTAGTCTTTGTACATAGTTCATTTGTGAAACACTGAATCTCAGTTATGTGCCTTTTTGCTTGATTTTTGCTTGATTGAATTTCCAATGACTTCATCATAGAAGGAAACAGAAATGTAGTGAATGTTAACATTGATTTGGGCCACATCTGCTAAATTAATTGCAATTAATGAAGTTCTAGTGTCTTATTTGGTGGCCATCTTTAAAAATGTCTGCCATATTACATTTTCAAGTTGCAAATGAGGTGGATTTGATTATATTGCTCTTTAGCACAAACACACAAAATTACATACTTGTATCATAATTGTCTTGCTCACTTCTGGGCTAAATTCAGTCTTTTGGCGGCCATATTGTAAAATGGCTTCCATTTCAAGTGGCGAGTCAGGTAGATTTGATTGTATTGTTTTTTTTAGCACATTCATGCCAAAATTCATGCTTGTATAATAACTTGCTTGATCAATTCTGTGCAACAAATCCATTTCTATGGTATTTTTTGGTGGCCATCTTGGAAAATGGCAGTCATTTAAACTGGAAAATCAGTTAGAATGTATTGTGTTGGTCTTAAGCACATACCTGCCAAATTTCATGGCTGTATCATAATTTCCTTGGTCAATTTTGCACAACAAATCAATTTTTAGAGTTTTTCATGGTGGCTATTTTGGAAAATGGCCGCCATTAAAAATGGCAAATCAGGCAGATTTTATTGTATTGGTCTTGAGCACATACATGCCTAATTTCATGCTTGTATCATAATATCTTTGGTCAATTCTGAGCAATAAATCAATTTCTGGGGTCTTTTTTGGCGGCCATCTTGGAAAATGGCCGCCATTTCAAGTGGCCAATCAGGTAGATTTGATTGTATTGGTCTTGAGCACATACCTGCCGAATTCCACGCTTGTATCATAATTTGCACGATTTTTCCTGTAGCCGCTCTACTAACATGATGATGCTCTGACAGACCTCTGAAGCATGTCAACCCTCACGTATTTTCCGGGTTTCTCAAGTATTTTAACTTTTTTCCCGCTGTCTTCCCGTTTTAATATTTTCCCGTAAATATCCCGTATTTTAACAATCTCATAACATTAGCTCTACCATCGGACTTGTCAGTCTCTGTACTGTTGTCCTGTTGCTACACCCTTGCCCTTCCAACGAAACAGATGTTTTCAAAGCATCGTTTTGCTTGCTTGAAGGCAACAGTGAGACTATTAAGGTTTTGCACCTACGTCATAATGTCATGTAACCGTTTGTTTAAAACTAGAGTGGTAGGCAAGAATGGTAGGCAAGGCACTGCAGAGAGTGGTAGGCAAGCCTACAACAGTCGGGTTGTATAGGCTACACATAGTTACAAATAGCTTCAAAATTGAAATTTTAATATCAAATATTGACCGGGATGCCGACCACTTGTGTAGGCCCTAACAGTTGGTTTTACAATAAGAAGCAAAAAGGCGACGAACGACCATTTAGCCAGAGACGGTTGATAAAGCTAGAATCTTTGGTTTAGCCTACCTATCCTCATGGTTGTGGAGGATGATCGTTAGCAGCTGTGAAGTCTTTTATTCTCAAGATAGCCTAATGGTGTAGCCTACTGTCTACAAAGACGTAGGCTAAAATACAACTATCTACAGTCATCCAAAAATGAATTGCCAGAGATAGGCTATGAAGGGAAAAAGTGCAGCATTTTAAACATAACACAACACAAAAATAAAGATTATTTTTACCGGAACAGTTTGTTCTAATTTGTCTCGTGAAATTCGTGCTTGTGGACACCAATCACATATCTTCTGTCCTTCTATTTCAAGTTATCATGAGTGTCATTTGATTATATAATCACAACAAATGCTAATAAATGAAAACAGAATAGGCTTATGTGCTATAGGCTAACGTTACAGGTCACTTAGGCTAACTCCCATATGTCAAAATAAACTGATTTGATCCTAATTGTTTAGCGATCACACACAGCAACTTAACACAGCAACCTCAAACACCACTGTTGAACCTAGGCTACTGCTTCAGTCATGTAAGAAATAAGCAGTTTATGAATTATCTTTACCCGTTTAATCAAGTCCACATGACCAAAATAACAACATATTTAAAGGCTGAGCTAGCATAACAGCCTAATATAGGCGATGCTGCAATGGATAACTAATAAAAAGTTTAATACAATTAATGAACTTTATCACTCACATTCTGAGTTTTTCTGGGTGGTTATATATCCATGCAGATCGTCTTCGAATAAGCCATCGCTGTTACATGATATAATATGTTACAGGATTCATGACACGCCGGTGATCCACTAGCATGCGATGCGAACACCGCGACGCAGTATCCCTATTCATTTCTATGAGAAGCGAATTCCGCACCCGCATAGGATTCTGGGTATGCGGTGCGACGAGTGCTGTGGCTGCGGCGCGTCAAAAAGTTCAGCAATCCCCAACTTTATGCAAATGAATCCGTCCATCGCGAGGCGAGTATCCAATAGTAGAGCAAAACGCAGGGGAGGTCCATCATCACGTAGCCTAAACAAAACCTAATTTTCCGGTAGTGTGGTTACCGCCAACGTACAGAAACATGTCAGATGAGAAAAAATAATCATAGCAGTGCCTACATTTCCGTGTTTGTATGATGTGTGGCTAGAATCCTACAGGGACAACTTCATGATTGAAATGACCGCCCAACTTGCAAACTAATTTATAGATGTGACTTTCCCTCGGTAATTTCAAAATAGTGGAGGGAAACATTTTTGTTTGGTTGTTTACTAGGCTACCTGCTCTTGCCCTGCCGTTTCCACACATCTACAAAAGGGAACGCCCATCAAAGCGTCTTCATGGAGGGTAGCGTTGCGATTTGGGGAGTTCGCATCGCATGCTAGTGGGGGCTCCAGAGTCAACGCGAGCAACGCGAGCAAGCAACGTTAGCGACGCGAGCGACGTGCTCCCTTTCATAGTTTACACGGTGGACGCAAGCAACACGGCCGATAAGTGAACTGCAATACGTCGCTCACGCAACAGGGGGTAGCAGTCACTGGTGACTGACATTCTGAGTGATATTCAAGTTACATCCCAAGAGGCTCTTTTGGAGAGCCACGGATCATATTTAATTTAGAATTCTCAAAAAGACTCCAGTATGACATGGAGACACGTATAAAAAGTAATATCTAGCTTTGTTGGGTGATAAACTATAGACGGGAGGTGAGTGTGATTCGCTGTGCTAGATTGACTGCATGTTACAAGGACACTGGGTCATGTCATGTAAGGAACATGGTACTGTAAATAAACGGAAACATCGCTTACATTGCAGAGCCACTTCAACTTTATTAATATATGGTGAATAAATGTACACTAACACATGTGCACAGCCCCATGGTTTTCTGACGTGACGATGCTAGCACGTTAGCAGCGGTTAGCTAACTATACTAACGTAAGTTATCTACAAGTCTGAAGTCTACTCCAAGTGACAATCATGTTATACACAATGAATAGCATGTAACCTACAATGTGGAGCTCCATAGACCGTAAAAGAAAGATAAGCTTGCATCATTTTTCCTCTTCTCTGGCTGTTGTATTCAAACCTTCTTCTGTAAATATAACATATACTTGACATAATGTACAATACTTGCTGTGTCGCCCCCACCGACAACGCATAGTATTGCATGCGTCAGTGCGTCGCGTATCAAAAACTGGGATGACACATTTTGCTACGCATCGACGCATGGCGGCCGAAGCGTAGCGATGCGTAGCCTTGCGGGCGCGTATGCGTAGCGATGCGTTGACTCTGTAAGAGCCCTAACCTTACCGTTTTAACGTCTGCTGAGTCTACTGCCTACCAAAACCTGTCGCTGTTCAGTTGAAGTTAAATGATCAAATATTGTTTGATTTTGTGTCAGCTTTCAGAAGGAAGACATGTTCCTTTCTGGTCAAATTTCACAGCTTCTAAGAAAGGCTATCGTCTTCGTGTAAACCGAGTTTTGAACAGAGAAAAAAAGTTAGGCTACCATTAGGCTACATGCAGGTTCTCCCATACGTTATCGATACAGATCAATGCACCAAATCAGGGCGATTTTAGCGAAACAACGTTCCTGTGACAGGCTATCAAATATTGAACAATGGGATAACGTTTCATCATCACCTTTATTGATGCCTGAAATGTTGACATTGCTGAAATACAGAGATGTAGCCTACTGAGATGCAGCTGCAGACAACGATGTTCAATGGGTTCAACTTGTCCCTTGCCTACCAGCTGGATGTAAACAAAGCTATAGAACCTAGAACACGTCACATGAAAAACGTTGGCGTGGTTGTCGTCAGAGCACGATTAAGTGGCACCTGAACGCTGTGTGTATCGGCCTACCACTCAGCTACGAGTAGAGAAAGAATTCCCCCTGTTTGTATATTCACTAGTGATGGGACAACCGACTCTTACACGCAAGTCGGTTCAACCGGACGGTCGTTGGTTGGCCTACCGAGTTAATAGATTCGGTCACCGGTTCGCGCGACGGGGGGGGGTTATATCGCGCGTTACTTCCCCCGCCATATCGCTCCAAGACATGTAGCCTCAAGCTGCAAATGTCTCTCCATGTCTTTGAAATTAGCTGACATACACACTCATATTGACCTCCACTAGACTCAAGCACTGCCCATGGTTAGCCTACATTCGGTCTTGTTCAGTAGTCAGCTGTGCGCGCGGTCTCCTCGTGAGCTTACCAATAGCGTATTCACTTCTAACATTTAACTTAACTACCAAGATAACATAGCCTATGTCATATAATATTTCCCCAATTTGTAATTTAGGATATGAATTTCAATGAACAATTCCAAGATGCACGAAACATAAAGGCTTTCAACTTACCAAGAACCTAGACACCCGTTTGATTACTCATGCATTAGCACGGTTACGGTCTCTAACCTATTGTACAGTCCTCGTGACAGCCTACCATCTCATTTAACAACTACCAAGATAACATGACGTGTATTTGTATTTTATATCCATCGGTAATGTAGCCTATGAACCTCTATGTAGGCTACATAATCACCTAAGATGCACGAGAAATAAATAGGTTTCTGCGATCGGTTGATAACTCAAACTTGCGATAACACCCGTTTGATTAGACTCATACCCTCGGTTACGGTCTCCTTCAGTAGCCTGGCGCGCGGTCACTTCGTGGACCTATGAAGCCAGCAACATTCACCTCTCTAACATTTAACTTTCTAACTACAAAGATAACATGACGTGTATTTGTAGGCTATGTGATGAACTTCCCCATCGATATATGAATGGCCATGAACACAAGCATCGATGCACTAAAACAAAGACATGGTTAACTTGCCGCGAACCTAGACAACCGTTTTGATTACATCAATACATACAATACAATTACATAGCCTATACCTCGGTTACGGTCTCGTTTAGTAGGCGAAGTAGCCTGATGCGCGGTCTCTTCGTGACAAACGAAGCCAGCAACATTTAACTTTATAACTAGGCTACCCAGGTAGCCTATTTGAAGCTTATGTGATGTAGGCTACTTCCCCATCAATAATGTGTAAATTGAACACAATCATCTACGATACTAAGGCTTGGTTAATAACTAACTTGTCGAGAACCTAGACCGTTTGATAACATTAGACTCACCCTCGACTACGGTCTTGCTCAGCCTGGCACAGTCTTCGTGAGGCTAAGCAACATTCACTTCTCTAACATTTAACTTTATAACTTTAAGATAATATGACGTGTAGGCTAATATGAGATGTAGGCCTACTTCCCCATCGATAATGTGTGAATTTCCATGAATAAATAATCTAGGCTACGATGCACTAAGGCTGGTATGAATCAAACTTGCCGAGAACCAGATAAAGGGTACAGCGGTTGTTGCACGGTTACATTCGGTCTCATTCTGTCTCCTCGTGACAGCCTGCAGCCTACAGTCATTCACTTCTAAGCATTTATTTAACATGACTAGGCTACTAAGATAACATTAGGCCTATGTGTATTTGTAGGTATGTGATATAATACTTTCCCATCGATAAAATGTCCATGAACATAAGCATCTAGTTTGCACTAGAAAGGCTTATGTGATCGGTTGATTACAACTTGCCGAGAACTGTTTGACTCGTGTGGCAGCCACGGTTACGAGGCCCGGAGAACCTAGCGAACTGTTTGACTCGTTTGACAGCCACGGTTATGAGGCCCAGAGCCATACAGGCTCATCATAGTTTGACTGATTATACTACCACTCCAGTAGAGGCGCTAATACGCGATAAGATTAAAGAGTAGCGACGAGAACACTCGAGCACAGCCAATCAAGCCAGTGTTGCTCTATATGTGAAAATGGATATTAGGAACACTGAGTCGGTTTTTGACGTTTGGCACTCGATTCTCCCGGCTCAGTGACACGAACCGGGTTATTTAACCGACACTTCGGTCAGTTCGTCAACACTAATATTCACTCCAAGTTGGCCTACCATAACTTCCCAACTCTGCACTGTAGCCCATAAACTGCATGACAGGCTATTTATATTTTCTCTCTAAAATCTCTAAAATAACCAAATGCATTTGTTCAACTTTATAAAGAAGAATTATGCACTATAGGCTACTTGGAACGCACACATTTTGTTTGCGCAGGAGAGAGAATGACAGCGCACAGGGCCATCGATTAGGCTACAGAACTTTAGCCTTGCTATAGGGCTGTAGGCCTATAAAGTTGAACAAATTATTAAAGGCTGTTGTTAGGCGTAAATAAAGTAGGCTACTTTGTTGTATTGTTTAGCTGACCAATGCACGAGCTTGCAATTATGAAACGGACTAATACTGTAACCCTTCCAACGTTGGGGGACGAATGTTGACATTTTCCCATATTCTGCGTGAGAAACCCGGGAAATCTCCCATATTTTCAAAGCTCAATGTTGACAGCTATGCTCTGAAGTTCGCCTACAAAAAAGCTACCATCTATGCCCATATAAGGAGATCACCTGTTAAATTCTCGCGCAGGCCAGGGAGACGACGAAATCGGAGATGCACCGATGCAGACGTTTTCCTGAACGCACTTTTGTCTTCAACCTTCGAGTAGATATTATAATCAATGGTACGTGAAGGCGGCACAATTTGATTTTTGCTACCCCAGAGCTAACATGCGACTTGTTAGCAAGTTGGAGAAATCAAGTTAGACTCCAGAGGTCTATGATGGTCGGACGTGACAAACTCGCGTGCAGAAGACTGTCTAGATTTGGCGCCCAGTGAAACCAAGTGAAACGGTGTGTGGGTATGAAGGATTGTGCCACCACGAAAACTCAGAGAAGGTACATTAACATTTTGGTAATTTGCTAACGTTCTTGCATATTTTTAGACTCAATATATCATTGAACAACCTGACGAAGCAGCACATAAAGTTAGCTAGCTAGTTAATGTTAGCTACTTGTAAGTTACATCACTGGCTGTGCCGCTTGTATATAAAGCTAACGTTAGACAATTTAACGTTGCTAGCTTACTTTGCCTTATACAGCTTTAGTCTGTATGTTTTGAATGGTGTTAAGCCATGCTGTAAGCCATGCTGTAGCCAAAATGCACGGAATTTTAAAATGTCTTTGGGATGTCAGTCAAGATGACGAAGCTAACGTTATTGCCACTGGTTTAAACTGGTTCCAGCTCAATGCCACTGAAAAGAGGCCGGCAGCTTCTTAAAAACTTGGAAGACTACGCTAGACCATCAGATCAAATTGCTGAACAAACAGCGTGCCAAAATGGTAAGTATATTTTTCCCCACAATATGTTCTCACTTTTGTTTAACCTGCTATAAATTACAGCATATTGTAACAGGAGTGAAAGGGCATTCTTGTAACCCAGGTAAACTAGGAAGTAGTGTTGCTGCGGTCGAGGGATCGAGAAATAGGCAAGTCAGCATCTGCAGTCATGAATAACTTACCAGTCAACATTTATTTTGCAATTAATAGAATCTGTAGCATGCAAATCAAATCAGCTATTAGCCTAACTGAAATAAAACCATGATATATCTAGGTATGGTGAATTGTATGTGATGTGGGGCTATCTATCTATCTTTTAATTACAAAGGCCAAGGGAACTTTATCAGGATGCATAGAGTCCATTCAATAACTGGCCTTAAAAAATAAAAATCTGCCTGCCTCTATGGGATTTTAACATAGGGGGTTCCTTACTTATGCCTCCTGTATTTTAAGGAATAACATTTATTAATTTACGATACCTGGTTCATTCACAAAGAATATTGGTGTGTTTAAAGGTTGGATTTTTTCCTCATTTTTTTAATTGAGGCATTAAGATCAATTTCCAACAGATGATTTATTGTATTCCTCTTTTAGTCATTTCAGCCTGGTTGTCTTACCTTATGCACAGTTGATGGTTTTATAAAGACACCCCTACACCAATAAAAAGTTAATGTAGACTGTCACACAATGGTAAGTGTGGCCACAGCTTGTAACAACTTCATTTATTACCATTCTTCTTATTTGCAGCCTACTGTACGTTATGCACTGTGGAACGCTCTGCGGATGGACAGCTGTGGAATCTGCAAAGGTCAAGAAGGCTTTTGTTACGAGGGCTGGAGGTTCCAAAACATCCATGAAGCTGGGGTAATTTTCTCTTATTTTAAATTATTTCCAATTGTGGTGAGCATTATTGGTGGGCTTTTTATAAAGGGTAGGCCTCTATTGCACTAAAATTATTCAACCTTTATACAGTTAAAGGAACCGTATGTAAGAAAAATATTTCAATTAATCATAAAATGGCCCTGATATGTCACTAGACATTAAGAAATCATGTTCATTTCAAATACTTATATCACTGACAACAGTAGTCCGGCCAGGATATTGTCATTTAAAAAGTGAAGTTGCAGCCCTCAACTGATGTTGATGTTGTGTTTTGTCATGTCATGTTGTGTTTTGGCCTGATGCGCCACCCTCCACCTATCTACTAATCACGAAGTCAGTAGTGTTTCGCCATCAGGGTTGGCAACCTCGAGTCAGGGGGGAGGGGGAGGGGATACACCGCTCTTCAGTATTTTGAAAGTGATTGCAGTACCAGTTTTGGCCACAATCTTACATATGGTTCCTTTAACGTCAAACTGTGTAGCTACGAAAGCTACAAAATCACATTGTCATAGAAATGATAGAGGCGAAATTTCCACTAGGTTTTATGAAGATTTTTTACAGATGGGTTGAACATACATCAAAAGTAAAAAAAAATGACATGGCCAAAATGATTAACTCACCAACAATATTTGTTGTATGGTGTATATAGTCCGTGAGCCAGGGCCTCAAAATATGGAAACCGTTACCGAAAAAGTGGCAAAGGCTACCATACTTTTTCTGAAAGCCTGGAATCTCAGCTTTTCAATGATGTATGATGGCCACCTCTGTGAGCCACTGGGGAAACTAATTCCAGACTAGCCTCAGGAGGGCTTCATACATGATTTTGTACTTATGGCCATCCAAAACACCACTGACAGATCCCTCAGCCACAGCTCCACATTCAATGCATATGGCCCTTAGGCCTGCAGCCTGGAAGTGCTTCCCAATCACACCCAAGAACATACAGATGGTGTGAAAGACTCCAAGTCTTGGCACAATGTTGGGAAAAAGTCTCTATGTGCCCACAGAATTTCTGTAACTTTACAATAGCGAGCCTGATCAAAGGCAACTGACATGTTGCCGATGTGTAAGGAAGTCATGATTTTTTTTTAATTTGAAGGAGAATCTCATGAACAGTTGCCATCTGGGTGGCAGGGGCATTGATGTTTGGCAGATAGCTGACAACACTGGGAATAACATCCACAGAGTTTGATGCTAAGATGTAAACCTGTCCAGCTAGGGACACTTTGATTTGTGGCAGAGTGCAGTCTACATAGCAACCATAAGAAGTTCTTCTTCAAAGCATCAGCACAGATATCTGTCTTGACCTCAACATAGGATCTAGTTGGAGGACCACACCTAGTTCCCACAGCATACACTGGCAAGGCTGGCAAAGATACAGAGACAGTTCTTTGTTTGCTCTTGGGCACATCACAAGCTGGTCTAGGCAGTTCAGGACCGAACATCTGAGGCTGCACTGCTATACCCTTGACCCTATGGGATGTTCCACACCCTGTCAGTTTCTCTTCCAGCCTGTCAATATTGTCCCTAGCCTTGAATAATGTAATCTGTGCGAAAATGTCATAAAATGTCATTGACCATGCCTAAAGGTCATGACCTTGACCTTTTAGAGTAATGGCAATGTCATAATTGGGTTTACCACACCTTAAAACATAGGAATTAATGTCTCAATTGTTATTTGTTATACAGTTTTTGGATTTTCAGCTATGTCAGTGTTCTGCTTAATTTATATGCATTATTTTCTCAAACGCCATGTCTGATATAAGACTGAAAATCACCCCCTCCAAATCAGATAATATGGGTAAATGATACATTTTCTGAATCCTTAGGGTCATGCCAGTATTTCAGTGTTTGGATTTTGTTTCTCTGATGCTCCCTGGTGCCACAGGATGTAAAGACAAAAGATGACTTAGGCGGAAATGGCAGGAAAATGTGTGTGATTAAAAGTTTGAAGATCTCCAGGGTTGGCTGTACTTATCCAAAATGTTCACAAAAGGATTTAAATGCTCAGAGTCTCCCCTTTAAAATGATACCAAACATAACAAAATAAAATATTCCAATATGTCCAATATAGATGTTCAGCTATGTCAGCGTACTGCTTGATTTATACACATTATTTTCTCAACCTTAGTTTACATTATGTGTGATAACTCAAAACAGCTACTCTTGTCAGATGGCCATCATACATCATTGAAAAGCTGAGATTCCAGGCTTTCAGAAAAGGTATGGTAGCCTTTGCCACTTTTTCGGTAACGACCAACCCCTCTGGCTCACGGACTAATACTGTATTTTGTGTATTTTGTTTTTGTTCTTGACAATTGTCAGTGTCTCTTGAGTGATCAGAGCTAAATGTTTTGGGCTAATTTAGATGTAATATTGAGTCATTGTCTTTGATTTACCGGATTGACCCTAAAGCACTCCTACTTGTTTACAAATCACTTAAAGGACAAATCCGGTATGAATTGATCCATAGCTCTTGTTGGAAATCACTGTGTGCTGTTCATAGGAAAAAGAAAATGTGGCACAGCCAATTCTGAGTTATGGACAGGGAAGTATAGCCCAGAGCCGTATAGAAGTACTTTTGGTATTCCTGACCTAATGCAGGGTAGCCGCGGGGTCTTAAAAGTCTTTAAACGGTCTTAAGTGTCATGTTCCTTAATTAAGGTCTGACAAAGTCTTAAATTCTGTTGCCGAAGTCTTAATTTTTTAAACGAAGGTCTTACATTTTAATTATACTAGCCTGCAAGCAAGGTGAAATGGGGGGAAAAACAACAACAATGTGAAAATTCAACAGGGGGTTGCGTAACATCAGAGATTGTCTAATTTAGTGTTGCACGGTGCACCGATACTACAAAAGTGTCGCAATAGCTATTAGCAGTTGTCACAATACCTAATTTTATTAGTATCAATACTTTTAATAATGACCGTGTTCTTGTTCGTGTGCACAAGGCATGCTTTTAGTGCCTCCTCCCCAAGCCTGTGGCTGTGCGTCTTTTCTCCTCACACATATGCGCAGCTGTCGTGCCATAAACAGCGAGACATGGCTGCTAGTTTAGCTTAAGTGATTCTGTGGTAACACATAATAATAGGCTAATATCAAGTTGATTTGCTCACTTGCACCTCTCAACTTTGTGTTGCTAACCTACCTAGGCTATGAGATGTACGTAGGTCTACTATTGGGTTTAATGTCATTTAGAAATAGGCAGCGCAAACTTTTACATCTGGAAAGAGCTCCTTGCTAACTAATTCTGCTAGCTCAGGTCATGTATGTCATTCGTCATTAGTGCTAAAATCATTATTGAACATGATCCCTTCTATAAACTTGATAGTTTTTTATTTACATTTATTTTATCTAATGATAGACAACAATGAATTGCATCCACATATCCTTATACATTATGTGCAACTAGGGATGGGCATCGTTAAGAAATTATCGATATCGATGCCATTGTCGAACCTGCTTATCGATGCGATTCCTTATCGATTCCCATATCGATTCCTGTACCATTTGCTGAACATTTATAGGATGGCTTTGAGAGTTGTTGGCTTTGAATGTCTAATTTAACCCTTTAGCCGCCAGGGTTTAAAAAGAATAAATTGGATTTGTACATCAAAATTTCAAAAGGCCATGGCTTGCAAGTGGTCAGAGATAAAGTCCTACTGTAAATGTGAAAATCATTTAGTATAAACAGAAGTTTATGAAGGGGGTACATTTACTCATCTAATTTGCATATTATGACGTCACTGGATGGTAACCACCGTGAATTATGTACATTTCAGTAAATACTAGATGTTGAACATATTTGAGCAGTTCTACTTTTCTTTTTTTGTAATTTCACCGACATATAACAAATGAACAGGAATACAGTCACATGTAAACCAACAATAGTAAACTATTACTATAATCACAAACCCTATGCTACTATACAATAAAGTAGCCTGGTCAAATCAGTTCCATATCGCGGGTGACTTTGTAGTTCTTCAGAGCCCTATTTTTACAACCCCTGCTGTCTATACCACGTCCATTACGGACACCATCATCACTATTGCCACTGGCACCTCCAGCTATGTTGGGCAAAGGGTCGAAATAAGCATGGTATGCTTAGTGGACACTGTCGCAAAGACGTACCTCCATTCACAGACGCACCGTGACTATCAGTCAATAGACGATCGATCATATTCTCCAAAAGGCAGATTTTCTCCTTCAGAATCAGAATAGGTGAATAACAGATCCAAGACTTCATCACACGTGAATTTTTTTTTCAACATTTGGTGTATTTCTGCTTCAATTTGTGCAAAACTAAGGCCCGCATTGCTTCCGCGTTATGGAGGAAATGCACGTCTTCTTCGTGTGTTTCTCGCGTGTTTTCGCGAGCTTCCTGAAAACTTTGAAAAAAAAGGTTGAGCTTGAATCGAAGCTCTGGGTGTCTGCCAACTAGTGGTCAAGAGTACAAATGAGATTTTACACTGTACTCGCGTCTATCGTCTGTTTTATTCAGTAATGACGCTTGTCGCAATATTGCGACATGGGCGGTTAGAGGGTTAAAGTGGTTTTAGAAAATGAATACCAAGGCTGCAATATCAATAGAGTGGTAAAGTCCCGCCCCTTCCGTTTGCCTCCATGGGACCTATCTTTCAAAAAAATTTGAACGGCAGTCTATGGCGAAAAAGAAATGATTTTCTGGTCCCGGTTGACTTGTGCCTTGAATTACCCATATGATGTTTGTCAATTTTAAAGACAACTTTTCATGTAAATACATTTGCAGTTTGTTTCGTAACTATTGAATTACAACATTGTGAAAGATCGTAATTCCAACTAGAGCTTAGATCGGGCCCAAAAAATCAAGCCCGACCCTACCCGAGCCCGACCCGGCCCGACACATTAACTGTAATTATGAGCCCGAGCCCGATTTAAACCCGACATTTTTTAAATACGTGGGCCATTATAACTGACGTTCTCAACTACAATTCCGAGCTGTTTGAGCTACAGAAATCCGTTTAGAATTATATTAATGAATAATGCAATAATGAAGAATGTAGGCTAAACTAGGCCTATGTTTGTTTATTCAGAATGGAATGGATTGCAAATGAATCCGAACAGGGCCCGAATTATCTTTTTGTCTTTAAGGGGGTCTCTCTATCTCATAAAAAGTTGGCACACCCCGCGCATAGCACAAGGCGATACAATTAAATAGCCTAGGCGCGAGTGGCGCTTTTGCGCAGTATATAGCAGCCTATATGCGCACGATAGGCCTATACACACGCACACAATAGACAGAGATTTTTCATAGAAATTGATTCCTTTTTATTCATTTCAACATATTATTGATTGTAATATTCCATATTTAATTTTAATTTCACAATACAAAGATAGACTAAAGGATTTACTCTGAGTGCCATTCTCAATTTCACAACGTAGGCTAACTCATACCACCGTCTCAGATAGGCTATCCTCAGTGTCAAACACAATAATGCATGTAGTATAACTTATACACAGGGAAAATGCACTAACTGGCAGAAAATAATAAAGCCATTGCAGCCAAACTATGTTCTAGTATTATAGGCTAATGTGCACATAGTAACAACACCTGGGCGTTCAGTCGTCTCGTGTGTTGAACCGTGGGAATAAATAGACGAACAATTTTGGAATTTGCACTGAGATGTTGTCGGGTAGCCATTGAATAGGCTATTCTGCCATCAGAGATTGCTAACAGGTGTTTCAAAATATCTGGGAACTTTCCGGAGCTCTGAATGACAGAGGATAGCTACAGATCAGTTCACAGAATCATTGAAGTAAGCTGCATTATGGGCCATAATTTATGGCTTTGTTAATCAACATAGAAGATGGGCGCAAGTTCAACAGCAAACAGGACTTTTCCGCACGTATCAATCCATGTAGGCTAGCCCAATGAACACCTATGTAAATACACAAAACATTCTCATCAAAGCAGGGTAACTTCTTCAGACTTGCGAGTGCTGTCAAATCGATCGTATGCGGTTTGCTCATATAGTCTAGTGGTGTGGTGGTGAAGTGTGATCATACTGCGTTTAAGAGTGTAGGGTAGGTCTACGTCCCGTAGTAGCCTATATTTTAATTTCACGTCTGTAATGGTAAGAGATCGCACAGGGATAGATAATGAGCGGTTGTTTAAGATTAAATTACAATGCCAGACACCTTCAGATATGAGAGACCCCCTCAGATTTTTGACTTTGTTGCTTTCATGGGAGCCAGTCCTCACTCTATGGGAGCTCGGCTCCCTCTGGCTCCCACGTAATTCGAACACTGAATCCGAATGAAGAAACGTAAGCCACTTACAACGTAAAATGTCCCTGCAGCAAAACTCAAGGCATTTCTCTGTGAGGGCTTGCCTCGCTCTCAGGTGTATGCTTGGAGAAGTGACAAAAGAGGACATTGAAGGCTGGCTATCATTATTTCTGCCATGGCAAGCCTGCTTCATGTTCATCAAAGTATTTTTGCTGTCATAGGTGAACATCGTGCGCACTTAATGCACGCAACAAAGCATACCTGACAAATGCACAGCCTACCTCCGACTTTTCTCCAAACTTGCTCGAAGTTATTTCTCCTGTTTTCATTTTTTTCTTTACATCTTCAAGCTTCACGTTGCACTTAAACTACACAATAGGCTACAGAACAGCAGGCCCGGTGTGATGCGTGCGAGTGGAGAAGCTGCGCATGATACGTGTTGCGCAGATGACATTACAAATGACATTTTGTAACTCTGAGCCTAACTTGTATAACTTTGTATACACTTGTTACTTAGGCCTACTTTGTTAAATATATAATATTTCTGAGTCTGACTATGGCATAGCTTTAGCTCCCTACCCAAGTAGGCTAATGATTTAAAAAAAAAAATGCTTGATCAAGGACCCGGCCCGGCCCGGCCCGAGGATAGTGGCTGGAAAAATCGGCCCGACCCGGCCCAGCTTGAAATTCATTCTGGACTCTCTATTTGACCACATAAAGACCTCGGGATACTTCAGTTTGGCTTTAGGGACCCTCTACTCACTACCACGTAAGTGTTATGTTGTTTGGAACTGTAGAAGAGGTACAAAAATAGCGTTTTGTAGCGGCGCAATTGAAATGCCCCGCTCACTTCCAGGCTACGAGTTGTGACTGAAAACGGTACAATCGAACTTTCTCAAAACACATCCGAATGACATAATTTTGATGTCAACTCAACGTATGTACCCCCAATCATCCGGAAATCGATCTAAAGTGCATTTTACTCCGGATAATTCCTTTAATACGGAGTGGCCAGGCTCTCCGTAGAGGGGCTCTGGCTTTACTATGATTTATGTATTTTTCCAACTGCCCAACAGATGCAGCTAACTGGTTGGTTAGGCTAACGTTAACTTGGTAAAAAGAAACGGACCAAAAAATAATACATAAGACATCAAGGGTCAACTTTGCAACGCTGTAATACTGTAAGAAAACAGCTAGGAGATTTATTGTCTAATATAACATGATCATAAGGTTGATAAACTTACCCTTCAGTAGGCTAATTCGATCTGCCATTCTCTCTTCCACTTCAGTCACTGATGATAGTTATCCAAACTTTAACGGTCAAACCATGCTTCAAACACTTCTTCTTCTACTACTACGTATTGTTTGAATGACACATTACAGCCACCTGCTGCTCTGGAGTATGTCTGAACTTGAAATTTTCACTTTCGATCAACACAAGAAAAATGTCTACATCCAGCATTCAAAATTATCTCTTGAAATCTACTTAATTAAAACACGTTTGCAAGCGGAATATAAAACAATCATGTTGCATATATCAAATTAATTTGTGTCAAATCAAAGACCCCCTATTTCCATTTTTTTCAGTGTGCATGCAATGTGATGCAAAGTATAGAAAGGTGATGAAATATACAGAGACAGGTCAAGAAATATAGTGCAATGTAGACAGTAGTATACAGTTGATTTACAGAAGGTGGTTTAGAGTAATATGAATTAAATATAAATATGTGCAGTGTATTAGCAGTTATCTCATACAATAAGTAGAATAATGCATGTAGATGTAGCAGTAACAGTATAATAGTAGAAATAATAATATAGATATAGGCAGTGTATTAACAGAATATAATAAAACAGAATAATTATGGATATTCAATTTGACAAATATATAACAGAAATGTACATAACATACAGCTATGTGCAGTGTGGAAACAGTGTCATTGTAGTGCAGAAACAACAACTTAAGAGTAGTAAGAATAAGTCTGTGCAGGATGAATAGTATGAAGATCAGTAGAATAACTATGTAGAAATGTAATTACAGTAGGCCTATGTACATTTGTAAATAAATAGAAAACTATGGGTGAGAGGGATAAATTAATTTTATTTAATCGTAAAAGTAAATTGCATTCAATTAAATTGCAATTAAAAATCTTTCCAGTAGGCTTTAATGTCACGCAAAAAGTACAACCAAAGCTGAGCTTGATCAACTACAACGTCTAAAGAACCAGAACTTCAGTGTAGTTTTTTTGCTGGGTCCCAGGCCATGTTGGTCTGAGGGGAAATGAGAAAGCGGACAGTGCTGCTAAGCAAGTCCTCAATGAAGAAGTCACAGATGTCAAATCCGTGCCCCAGACCTTAAACCTATACTGAACTCTTACATCACAGATAAGTGGCAATCTGAATGGGATTAATGTACCAACATCAAGCAAGGAATGGGAATTTTGGCACGTTTTCATGATCCACTGGGTCGTTATGGGCCACACAAAATACGGTGTTGCTAAAATTACTCCTATTGTGGCTATTAGAGACATGCGTTCATGAGTATTCAGCTACATTTAATGAGTTAAGTAAAATACATTCACACACAAAAAAAAAAACATCACTAATGTTGTGGACATTACTTTATTCTGAGATACATCAATAGGCTCAGAAAAACAATCCTAAACAGACATAAGGTCTTTATAGAGCAAATCCATATAGATTATTTGTCAAATAAACCAGTAAAACAGAATTAGGGGATGGAATATATAACATTCACACTCATAGCTCATATTTTTAAAATAAATCAGTGAAAAAGTATCCTGACAAACAAGCAGCATTTGAATTCCTTAGTCATATTTCATAATTTCAATTCTTCTAGGTTACCTGATAGCCCAGTTTGAGAGGTGCAAGACACGTGACATTATTTATTTTTGCAGCCAATCACTGCTGTTGTTTTATTTTATTGATTTGATCTTAGTCATAGAAGCTAAATTCAAAGGCAGGCCACAGGTAAAATCCAACGAGCCGCATTCACCCCGCAAGTCAATAGTTGAATAGCCTTCTCCTAGAGCTTTTGCGGTATTGCCACTGCTCCAACACTGAAAGGCACTGTTAGAATGCTTGGATCAAGCCAGGTTCAGCATAGCGTATGCCACTGTCTGCTCATGTTGGTGACCGGACCAGGGCAAGCACACTTTTGCAGTTCCCGCCGGAAATGCAGTCTAGTTGTAATTAATGCTTTTCTGTTTAGTTACAGATATATATATATGAAGTTTTATATATGAAGTAGGTGATGGGAATAAATATAAACAAGTAGAAATATGAAGTAGGTGATGAGCATAAATAAGCCTATTGCCCTTCACCAATAGTCAGAAATCAGGACTGTCCTCTTCAACAGGTGTGAAACTGCCAGTGTGATACTGTTCAGGCAGATATAATCAGGCTTTTGTTTGTTTGAGTGCTATCCTGACAACCACATATTTGATATCCATGAACTCCATTAAAAGCATATCTCATGAGGAAAACTCCTTTATTCAGATGAGAAGAACATTATGCAAGAACAGGAATGACTGCCAAGCCTGCAGCAGGACTACAAGAAGCAGATGCTGACGGCCGCACACGCCCTGGCCGTGGACGCCAAGAACCTCCTGGACGTCATCGACCAGGCACGCCTCAAGATGATGGGCCAGCCACGGCCCCACTAGAAACTGACCCGTTGGCTGAAGGGTCGCAGGCCCACAGGGGGGACGGGCTGCCTGTTCTTGGTGGACGGAGCCTGGCACCGAAGCGGGCAAGTGGCCCTCCTCCCCCAGACTGCCTCACACCAGCATGTAGGACTCCACATTGGACTCTTGAGAAAGAGGGAACGAGGAGACGCCACTTCCAAGAAACTAACTACTGACTGACTCCTCTGCCACACCAGATGAACAGACTTCTGGCTGATGGCAAGGCTGCTGTAATCTATTGTGCGTGTGTGTATGTATGTATGTATGTATGTATGAATGTATGTGTGTATGTGTGTGTGTGTGTGTGTGTACTTTGGTTGTGTTGCTCAAAGGCCAAGTGGCATTCTGGAGTTAACATGTTTGATCACCTGGATCAGGGTGAAGGAGCCTGGATGGATTAACTGGAATGTTTGCACTGATCACCTGGTGAAACTCTGAGACTTCCACTCACGCTCTCAGTATCGGTCACCTGTCAGTGTGTGTTCATTTCAGCTCAAAGCCAGACAGCCCTGGCCATCTCCAAACCTACTAAAACAACCGAGTAAATAAATCCATCACAAAGTAATAAAGGATGTACTGATTTTTTTAACGTAGAAATGCATGCATTTGGACAGTTTCTTGCTATATGAAGGTATCTTATTAGATTCTCTCCCCACCCCTTACATCACAATGCCCAATCATGGTGGCGCTAGCAAACACATTTGTCACAGCTGCCTGGTCCATTTTCAATGATAATCCTAGAGTAGACTGTGTTTTCAAAAAAGTCCTCGGCTTCTTTTAAAATGCTGTCGCGGGCATGTTTTTCTGCAGCTCAGAGCTGTTTTTTTAAGTTGAGTAATATTCAACTTCTAGTGGAAAAGTGCCTTACGTCACACTGTTTTTGACAGCTGACCACAAAAAAGATGCTTTGCATATCACAAAAACATGCTTCCGACTGCTTTTTGGAACATAAACGATAGCAGATTGAAAAAGCGTTGTAAACACAAGTAAATGCAGTTTTTCCACCTCTGAAAAGAGTTTATTTACCTCTTATTAGAGTTTATCCACCTCTCAAAAGAGTTTATTCACCAATTGCAACTTTTAACATTAAAAAAATCACACTGTAGGCTATTATCCACATTCACAATATGTACACTCATCAACACTCTACCATCAACACTCTACCACCTCCACCATCATCAAACATGTTCTGAGTGCCTTTTTAAAAAATCCGATACTGCTTGGCGCAGTCCACCTCACCGAAATCACAAAATTAATAGTTCACTCACCTCTTATTTTACCACTACATCCCTGTAGTGACATTTTCTGATTGATCATACTGCAAAAATGCCATACCATTGCAACGCTATTTACACTACAACTCTCATAATGGGTGGAAATTCTATTTTGGGTTTCCAAATTTGCATCTAATCCGCATTTAGTCAAAAAAAGTCACACAATCCAGTGCTGTTTATATTTATTTTGGTGTAAAAATGTTGCTTAATCAAAGTGGCAACAGTAAAAGTCAGAGTCCTCAGACAACTCCTCTCCTCTGCAGCAGCTGAAACATTCGAACAGAATTTGTGTGAGGAAAAACCAAAGTGTTTTGAGGTGTTTTGAGACATTTTTCTTGTCTGAGAGAAACGGTTATGATAAACTATGGTGTTCCAGTAGCCTGGCCCCGCCCACCTAGAGCTTCTTTCAGGGAGATCTAGTCTGGAACACAACAGACACTCATCAGAAGACCATAGTGGGCAGTTGGGGATGTACAGCCTCATCATAGAATTGAGATAGCAGGGAGCAGATCCAGTCAGTGTCCTATAGGCCAAGGTGAGCGATTTCAATTTAATTCTGGCTATAGGGAACCAATGGAGAGTAACTAGGAGAGGAGTTACATGTGTCCTCTTTGGCTGATTGAAGACCAGGCGTGCTGCAGAATTCTGAATCAGTTGTAATGATCTTACTACACAAGCAGGCAGGCCAGCTAACAGTGAATTACAATAGTCTAGTTTGGAGATAACCATGGCCTGGTACAAGTACAAACCGACATGATTTTGCAATTGAGGCTACATGCTCAGAAAAGTCGGATATCAATTATGACGCCCAAGTTACCTGCCGATCTAGTAGGGGTTAACAAGCATGTTGATCATTGTTTCATGCACAATCTGATATGTGACAGATTACAGGAGGACATCATGGAGATCTGGAGTTGCACCTTTCCAGAATTTAGTCCTCCCATATGTCAAATGCTGATGCTGAATGCTGATACTGTTCAATGATATGGCTATGGCTAAAATGGAATTGTGATATGAACATCAGTAAGCCCTGGGCCTGTTCTTATACATGCAGTTCAAAATGTAGCCTATGTATGTTTGCCTTGAATGTTTTACTGAGCGCTAACATTCCTTTATTTATTAGTTTTCTAATCTGAAAGTCTAGCTTTGTAAGCTTCATGTAGTTATTCAAGGAAAGAAATCCAAAGGGATGTTTTGGAAAGATTTACTAGAATCTTCTGTCAAATTTTTCAATATAATACAAGCATAAATATTTGGAAAAAGTAACAGAAAGTAATAACAAAATGCATTTACATACGAGACATTGTTGACTGTAACAGCTTCAAACACCTTAACAGAACACATCTGCTTACTGTAGGCCTAATAGTGTGAAAGTGAGGAGAGAGAGAGGCAGCGCCAGCAGCCATGTGTGGGGTCTGATGTTGGCCGCTCCGCTGTAGTTGCAGAGCCGTGAAGAGCAGCAGTTAACCTTGTTGCCATTCCCAGCGTTGTCCACTGATGCGCTGGCTGCCGCCCCTGAGCAAGTGGCCCTGCTGGCACACTGTTTCACAATGGCTTTCACTCCATCTGTGGACACACAGGAGATGAGAGGAGAATAAGTCCTGCACACCAGTAGCAATAAACTATACTCGTAATCCTATTCCTTTAGTATGTGACTTGATTTATCCAGCCCACTGCGATTTTATTTTATCTTAAATGTTGCTATATGACACCCAGGGCTAGAGGATGCCACCCTTGCACTTACTCATAGTGTCAATGGTGGACATGCAGGTATCCAAGGGAGGGTTGCAGTCTTGGCTGTTCTGGTTACACTGTTCATTGCTATTGGTGGCACTGCACACATAGCATTTCAGTGTGTCCACTGAACACAAAAACATTACACAGCATTGTTATGAATCTGTGCTGTTTTAGATCATATATTCCACAAGTCTTTATTTGATAACAATGAAAATAAACAGCCCCCCTCATGCAGTGGATCAATGAACAAAAGAACACTCAACAATTCAACTAAATGCTACGACATTGAATCGCTATATCTCAGTACACTCAAGAGCAAGCAAGAGCAGCAAACTTGACACCTTTGCTGAGTTTGCTGGAAATGGGAAAGTATTATGAAAATACTTTAGATCTTGCGGTGATGAAACACAGCATGAGGAAACATTTCATTGTTTTAATCAACTGAATTGATTATCAGTATGAATAATTCGTTGAAATTCAGCATTGATCAGTCTGTAATTTCACTTGTCTTATGTTGTCGTTAATAAGAATGCTACAGTTTATGCTTTTTTTTTTACAGTCAGCATTTGTCCACTCCTTACCTGAATGTACACACAAAAAGAGAACCAGTAGTCCAGGTAGATTCTTCATATTTGCAGAGCTGTACAGGTAAGTGTGTGTGTGCATGTGTGTGTTTTATAGGTTTCAGGTAAACACCCTCTTAGAGGAACCACCCAGAAGGCATTCTTTCACTCACATTCTTCCTGTCTGTCAAGATGTAAAAACATGACTGATGTCATCTTGTCAAATTTTCTTTAGAAAATTCTAGAGAACACCACTCCTTTTCATATTATAATTAATGCTTTTCTGTTTAGTTACATATATATATATATATATATGAAGTTTTATATGAAGTAGGTGATGGCATAAATATAAACAAGTAGAAATATGAAATAGGTGATGAGCATAAATAAGCCTATTGCCCTTCACCAATAGTCCCAATTTTGTGGGCAGGGTTAAATTCAAACTGGCTTCCAGGCTACTTCACCCAAGCCACAAGAGACAGAAGCACGCTAAGCGCAGTGAAAAAACAGGACTGTCCTCTTCAACAGGAGTGAAACTGCTAGTGTGATACTGTTCAGGCAGATATAATCAGGCTTTTGTTTGTTTGAGTGCTCTCCTGACAACCACATATTTGATATCCAGAACTCCATTAAAAGCATATCTCATGAGGAAAACTCCTTTATTCAGATGAGAAGAACATTATGCAAGAACAGGAATGTGCCAAATAACAGTGTTAAATGGATTTAGAGAGAATATTTTCATTTGAAATAAATGAAAATGAAAAGATAAACTTGCATTTGCAGTGCAGTTGTGTCAGATGGCCAGGACAGTCATCAACTTACAGAAAGCGTGTTGAAGAAGCTCTGTCATGTTTACTAATTTAAAATATTATTTTAAATATAAATGATACCTGAAACCTGAGCTAACAAGACAAAAAAAAAGATTCCAGAACAGCATGCTAGGGCAAGACGTTTCTGGAATATAAATACAAGCAACTTGCTCGGGCTCCCTACTCCAGTCGTGCTTCTTCAAAGATCCTGAACAGTCAGGCTACAGCGTGGCCTCCTTCTGCTTCTCAGGGGACTCTCAGTCCTCATGAGGCTTCCCTTTCAGCCTCTGCCTGCAGCTCGCTCCATATTCTCGACCACGTGTTTTTCTGACAGGGTACAGTCTGGCCAAAGGGGGAAGGACAAACGTATAGATTCTCTCAAAGGTCACATAGTTACATCAACAGCATCTGAAGTCATGCAGTCATCATTACTGCAACCACAGTCAAATCTGAATAGGAATTGAACATGTGGTTCAATCCTACAGTAGTTAGTTTGATCTTTATCAACTATTGGTTTTAGAACTAGAGCCCACCTCCTCTGGTAGAGGTGAAGGAGGAAGATGACATCGTCCCTGAAGCAGGCCAGAGGGTGTGATGGCACCGTGAGGATGGTGCTGAGGATGTCATTGAGAAAGGTACTCATCCCCTGGGAGAACAACACACAAACATCACCCTCAATACCCTCAATATGTTTAGTACACTGAGCAGAGGGCATGTTAACTGAAGAGTTATAGCTGAAAATAACAGCACTTACCTTGTACATGTAGATTGAAGACTGCAAATGTTCAACTGATTTCAGCTGAGAACAGAAGAAAACAAAATATTGTACTTCAACTGAACTAAATTATGTTTGGTATTTGGCATAACCCACTAACCTTGTAGTTCACGTAGAGCTGAGGAAATCCAGAGAGAAAGCCAAAGGCGTATACTCCTGACCCAGGGCAGAACACACACTAGGCATTAGGCCTATACGTAACACATGAGTAGTTCTGCTAAACAATGTTTCAATTTCAAAACTCAGATGTTCCAAAAATGTACATACCTGTAACAAGGCTGCTGATAAACCAAGAATACCAACTGAAAGGCACAAAAGACTTTGATTATGCTGAGTTTCATATATTATAATCATGAGATACAAAGGTCGTCTTTTGTAGGTCTTATACCTTTTGTTCTTCACGTATAAGAATGAATAGGTGACTCCACTGACACAAAGTGGACACAGCAGATATGAAAGAAATCGCATTCCCTACGGCCAGCAGAATAGTTCAGTTTAGATACTCAAACAATACCCAAGAGATACTGAACTCATGAGCTTTAGTAGACTGCATTTATAAAGTTTGTAGACTGATTATATTTACTTTCATTTTACCTGTGAATCATAGCCTGAGGTTACTCTCTCTAGTTCTTCAAATTTGTCATCCTGAGGGAGACAGCAGAAATTACTACTGTAGAAATTACAGCAGAAATTCTGTGTTCTACTCTGATGGATGCTGAAACTACAAGAGATTTCATGCACGCTTTTGCATGCTTTGCATTCCATGGTGAATGTCTATGACGTAACAAGCCTGTTGAGTTCAGATGGATATTTAAATGTGAATCTGGCAGATATGTTGACTCTGATAATATTCTGCAACACTGTACCTGAATGCTGAAGGCCCTCTTAAGTTTCCAGAGCTGTGGGAAAGACAGAATCAGCACAATGGTTCTGTAAAGGGGTTATAGCTGTGAAAAGCACTGACATGGACAAGCAATGACTGTTAACATTTTACAGCAAATTAAATGATGTTTCCTAAACAAAAGGCAGGAGGAGCACATAAGGATTATTGGCAATGCACAAAGTGTCCCACGTTCTCCCCATTCTCTGGTACTAGCTCACATTACCTTTATGCATAGGGGCTGAGAGTGGATTGATCACACGCAAACTCTACCGAGCCAAACATGCTTATTATCATGCTCTAAATCAAGCATTCTGATGGCTGAAACTAGTAAACCTTCCTGAATAGCACTGCAACACCCAGAAACACACGTTGACTAAAACCATGACTGCTATGTGTTTCAGTCTTTGGGCTCTATCTTACACCCGGCACAACGTGGCGCCAAGCGCGATGCAAGTCTTGTTCCTATCTTACACCCAAGGCAGTGATAGATTTTTCACCATGCACTCCAGTTCAATTGAACATTGCGCCCAGGGGTATGTCAATTAAAAAAAATAGGTGAGGTCAGAGACATGATCCAAAATCGCTATCTTACACCCTAAAAATCCTTACGCTAACTGACCAAGAAAAAACTGGTCTAAAGCGAAAGGCGCATATAAAGCACAGCTATTTTAAAGACGCACTGTCACAAGATGTAAGCAGCCCTTAGCAACGAGTCCCAGGCAACGACTCATCTGCAGGATAATCCTTATTCGTATTCAGTCATTCTAACATTATTGGGGTAAGTGTTGCTTTTTTCAGATGGTTTTCGATTGTAACCCCTTGTCAGTCAACTGTGTATGGTTTGTCGTTGCCTAGCATGGTGAAATAAGTTTCACTTTTCCTATGAGTTCAAATAATAGGCAAGTGCAGATGCATGTAGGCTATACTCTGCTAGTCACACACAGGTTTTAGTAAAGCAATACACAATCTCGCTGTTTAGGTTTTTGCATACTGTACCTCCAGCACCACCCCCACTCCAGTGGGTATCAGCAGCAGCCAGCTTGTCTGGTCCCCCAGCAGGTGGAGGAAAATGACCACTGTGCTGAAACAGCGCCACAGCACTACAGACGCACAAAACACCACCGGTCACTATACCAGGATCAGCACCATCACCACCACCACAATGGCTCCCACCACAAGGAAACGCACCTGATCTTTTAGACATGCCGGCCATGGTCGTCTTCTTCCTCCAGAAGTTGAAGTCATTTTTAATAGCGAGGAACTCAAACAGAAGCTGGAAAATACCATATTTTGTTAGATAAAGCATGTAAAAATAAAAGTAGATTTATTTTAACTTTTGGTTTTAGTTAAGCATCCTGAATTCTGAAAAGAGCTTACAGTACATGAAGTATAGCTGAAAAGAGCTTACATTAAGAATAGCTGAAAAAAGCTTACATTAAGAATAGCTGCAAAAATGGTGAGAGACAATATGTATCCGTTAGTGTCCGTAATCACACCTTTGATTTCATCAACCTGGTGCTCTGTAAATCCTGCAACACAAATTAGTTAGAAGTCAAATCAGATAACAAAATAATTTCTCACACAATATTTCATTACATGCATCTTTATAACATATTATGCATGTATATATTAAATCACTTACCAAATTGTTTTAGGGAATACATGACATCTCTCAAATGGCTCCGCAATCTGAATTTCCTCAGAGAGATATTTTCGTAGGTCAACATCAAAGGGACCTCAGCTGTAGACTCATTTATCTCCTGTAACAAGGGAAATGAAACATAAGCCATTTGTATATAAAATAATGAGCTTATGTAAAATGTGAAATGTGAGGTTACATACAATGACGTCCCTCCTTCTGATCTGTAACTCATCAACAACCATGAGGGGCAGATACATCTTATTTTTCCCTTCTTCCACCCTGGCAAGAACCAAGAACAAGAAATGGACCAGGCATCAAATGGGTGTAAGACAGATTCCCTGAGGTCAGTAGTTCTGTAAACACACCCCAAAGAAGGATAATATTCATATCTGACTGAAGCATCTGAATGAGAACAGATGGGACAGGGCCACAACACTGTAACTGACAGCTGCTCTCTGATTGGTAGGCTCTGGGTCTGTTCTAATTTAGACAAGGGCACACATATAAATGAAGTCTGCAACAATCTTCCAAATGAGAGAGGACCACCAGGGAAAAGGTACATTGGAGTCATTTAGTGGCAATGTTAGCAGATTAGCACAGCATATTTTCATTATCAATTAGCTCAGAATATTTGCTTTATTGTTTATACTATTACAACTATTAGACTCTGTTTGAAGGTCCACTCTTGTCTTGACCAGTGAGCTTCCTTCACTCTGGTAGGGTGATGTCTACCCTGGTACTCACACTTTCAAATAGCGACGCACATCACTTGGCACAGCCCCTTTGCTGAAACTGAACGCCGCCATGATGCTGAGGCAGAGACGCGAGTGCCAGTGGGAGACAGGTGCAGTTGGCACAGAGCCAGGAGCTGGCTGCGGCAGCTCGTCCGTGTCCTGCAGACAACATGCATACAGCTGTAGCCAACTATGAACCCCAGAGGGCACATATCCACTCAGCCAATGGAATACATAGCTCATGAAAGGCTACTGGAAACACCAGACAGTTTCCAAATAATTTAGAAGCCGAACTTCACCTGTGCAGCATGGCCATTCAGGCTAGTGGTCATCTCAGGTGGATGCTGTGTTGTATGAGAGGTGAGTCTGGTGACATAGCTCACGTGCTGGCTATCCTCCCAGGGGGGCCCTCTGCCACTGTGCACATATATTACTGCAAATAGAGGTCCATTGCTTCGGGCTGCCTCTGGGAGTGACACATTCAATTTTCTTTAACAGAAAAGCACAGAATGTTAACATGTTTTGTGGCAGTTTTAACACTACTGTCTCCTGGTTTCACACCAGGTTGTTCATTAGCCTAGGTATTCACATCATATGTCTGTTATTTGCAAATGAAGCAAGACCTGCAGGGCCAAATGGGAGATAACTGACCATTACCTCTCAAATTTAGTGAAGATATTAAACTCGTTTTCCTGATGGAGCAGTCTGTGTCCTTTTACATCGCTGGGATCTAATGTTGAGAAAATGCTGAGCTTTGGGAGGAAACATTAAGTCAAACTCGTGAAGAACTAGTCTGCAATAATCTATTTTTTATTATAACACGCATGCAGGAGATGCTGTTGTCGTGACTCACCTGAGAGTTTTCAGCAACATATGGGGAAATGCAGCTGTCACCTCTGTTGGTGTCACAAGGTTTTGTATAAACAAATCCATAAAGAACCCAGCAGGTATGCAGTACATACACGACGAACACTCCCACGACCACCTTAGTGACAGACGTGTTTGCATTGGCTCCTTTCGTGGTCTTAGAATAACAAGATGGAAACATATTGTAGGCGCAAAGTAATCGTCCTCAAACCATGAAAAATACGATACGGCATAGGCCTATATCCTACAAAATCTCAGCCTGATGCAGACCTAAAGAAAATTTCATTTTGCATACCCAGTGCAGGGGATGCTACATTGTATCAAAGGCTACAGTAGGCTACAGCCTATCACACCAGGTCGCAGCACGCTAGACCAATGCAGCACAGACATGATCATGAGTGCCTCAGTATCGTCCAATAACGTGAACAGATTTTATCAACGCTGCTCTTACTGCATTTCAAAATAAATCCTTTACATTTCATCGAGCAGAAGGATAGAACATGTTTTTTGATTATGATGAATGGCCTATTTAGCCTACAATTGTGTAGGCTATAGCCTACTCATATGAAACAAATAATGGCTAATAGAAGAACATCGTGAAACACTGATTGAGGAAGCTGTTATGTTTTTATTCTATCTTGTTATCCCTCTTAAGTTTTTCCTCTTCAATTTAGCAGATAGCCTACATGTGCCGACAGCAGCAAATCAACATACACCCCATTGCATTGTGGTCTGGACCAGTGCATGCCTGCCTGCCTCAGATGTAACACTGTAACGTTAGCTGGTGACATTATGTCCAGTTCAGCTTTGACGTAGTAACCTTTTCTCACAAGCATTGAATATGCTTGCATCTAAAAGGACTTTACGGAAATCCCAACAACGAATCTGAAATGTTGACTCCACGGACACTGCCACACTGAACTTATATAGCATCATGCATGAAGTTTCTTTCATCGTTAGCATTTGAGCTAGCTCGGAGTAGTGGCAGGCTAAGTGGCTAATTTATGTTCTTTTCTGCAGCAGGCTGGTTTGTAGGCTAGCAATGTGAAATTGCTTTAACAGTTAAATACCTTGGTAGCATATCAATAAGGCGCGTAAACAATGTTTCACCAGTAGGCTAACGTTAAAACTTTTTGGCAAATCTATTAAAATTAGGGCTGCGTCCGGCTACAGCTGGAATCAACTGGTCATGCTTGCTAACTAGTTACACATACTGTCTATGTAAACACCATGGACGTGTACCAACAAAAGTTAGATAAGTCCATATAACATCGGCAAAATGGAAGCATTCATGAGGTTTCTTTGCCGAGAAGGACTGCGAGGAGCACATCATGAGTTGAACGTTTTAGCTTGTTCAAGTTGTTTGCCTCTCCGAATTGTAAGAGGTTCAAGATCACCTTTCAGTTGTCCTAATGCTCATCACTGCACGTCAGCAACAACGAGATGTCAAGGGGGTCATATACTTAGTCAACAGTCAACATTATTACAGAAATTACATTTTAACAGTAAGTGTAGTGTTTGCTCATCTTATTATAGCTTGTTTACCTGGATCTCATCTGAATAAACCCAGTGTTAGAATGCTGTGATGTAGTAGGCCTGACAGTGATTTGTCTTGCAGCTGTGTCATGTCGCTTCAAAGTGTCAGAGGCTTCCCTGTCAAGTGTTGCTCCAGTTTTTGTTGTGGTATGTGCAGTAGTCTAAGTCCAATCTGAATGCTAAGGCAGACAGAATTACAAGATGAATGAACTATGCAGCATTATTAACCAAAGTTACAGTGCACTGATAAGATGTATTTGACTTTTGATCTTTTGAATTTGTAGATGAAATTCGACAAAAATGGGAATGTCACCACATCTGGTAAAAAAAAGTACTGTATTTTGCCCTTAAAAAATAACACACTGTGTCTATAAACCTGTTTTTTCATCTGTCAACTCTTGTCATCTTTCTCCAGAGAAGAAGAAAACAGAGCTGTATCAGGAACTGGGTTTACCGGCCAGAGACCTGAGGTTCCAGCACCAGACAAGCATCAACACACGCAACAATAGTATCATCCTACAGATGGAGGTAACCCCTGTGTGTGTGTGTGTGTGTGTGTGTGTGTGTGTGTAACTGCATGAGAAGTCTGCAGAGACTGACACAACAAATGCTTTCTGGACAGATGAGAAGAAAGAGAATGAAAGCAAATGCTTCCTAATACAATGAGCTTGTAGTTTGTTAATACACTTCAGTAGCTAGCAGGTAAATAGCAATGCTGTTCGTTTCATTACTTTATGTTCATGTAAGTGTCATTTCAGTCATCTCGTTATGTCATCTCAGAGTCCCTACTGTGTGTGAATGTGAAGCGCTTTGAGTGTCTAGAAAAGCACTATATAAATTTAACGTGATATGCAAACAGAAAAAAAATCTAGTGTGTAGTTCTATCCTCTCCATTTAGTAGCTAGTAGAATTGTGTTAGAACTTAGAACTGTTGAGTCTGAATGTGGCTTATGATCCTCTGTCTCTTACCTGATGTCTCATAATGAGTGGTGTCCCCAGTCTCTGAAGGCCATAGTGACGCTGGATTGGCTGCTGGTGCTGGACTTCCGAGGCACGGGGCTGGAGAAGTGGCTGGTGCTGGAGCTGGGCCCACAGCTGGCTGGAGACGGCACGCTGGTCACCTACTCCTTACCCTTTGAGTTCCGAGCTCTGGAGGCCATCCTGCAGCACAGGGTAAGACCAGTTAAGAGATCGGCATCAGTATCAGTAAAGAATGGGCTTGTGGAGTTGAGTTCACACACATCTTTCTGTGCTTTATCATTCTGCATCATGCTGTCATTCTAGGTGTATAATAGCACAGTATTTTGTATGTATATGTATTAGGCCTATTTGTAATAATTATCTACAGTATGTGTGCTGAGTCTGAAGCACTATGGCATGGCATTTATTTGTGATGGCTGGTCTATAGGTGAACACTTTGCAGGCCAGACTGAATGAGATGCAGCCTCAGATTATAGACTCTCTTGAGTCTCTGATGGATCCAAAAATCTTGTCTGCAGACCGCAGTAAGCTACACATGCTTCTGCTCAATAGCAAAGGGTAAGTATGTAAACTCATACTTCATTAAGACTTCCAGATTTACATGTGTTTATATGTGCATGGTATTGACACAACGTCTCAGATTAATGAAGCTGAGTTTTAATGATGTCAAATCTGTTATGGCTCTAAAATAGATTAAATATGACTAAAGTAAGACTTCATTAAGACTAGAATACAATAAACAACTAAATAAGACTATAATAGACTAAAAGAAAAACAATATGGCTTATACAGCCTGCACATCCGGTGCTCAGGCCCTAATTACATGAGCAGCGAATTTCCAGCGGATGCACTAGGAAGTGTCAACAGCAAACTCCTGCTTTTTAACATGTTCAGTCTTTCAGAATTGGAGACAGACATCAAAGTATTCAAGGACAGTCTGCTTAAAATCCTGGATGAAGATGAACTCATCGAAGAGATGTGCCTGACCAAATGGACAGACCCCCGTGTGTTGTAAGTGAAGTACCTCCATGTACAGCGCCCTTCGCATTTATTGGCACCCCTGATAAAAAATCGAGTAAAAAGGGGTATAAAATTCATCGTTTGGCCATTTATCCGGGTTGCACAGTGAAAACAATGTAACGTTGAAGGGGGCAAATTTATGCAGAGAAACAAAAATGCCTCCTTAACCCATTCGCGCCGGATGCTGCACGACGCAACATTCTATCTCCCGCCGGATGCTGCACGACGCAACATTCTATCTCCCGCCGGTTGCTGCACGACGCAACATTCTATCTCCCGCCGGATGCTGCACGACGCAACATTCTATCTCCCGCCGGTTGCTGCATAGCGCAACATTGAATCTTCCGCTGGTTGCTGCGTAGCGCAGCATGCTTTTTATTTCATGTTTCTAGGTGCTACAGAGGCTTAGATATTACATTTTGGTAGACGTTGACAATTTTTTGTATTTTTAAAAAAAAAGTTTAGGAGTTTAAAAAATTAGGAGTAAATGAGTTAAAGGAGAACAGCGAGAAAAACTGAGAAAAAAATAGTTACCTACACTGAGTTATGTTCCTGATAGAGTTCGCACCTAGGCGGCTGAAATGGTGCAGGCTTTAAGTTGGCTGAATTAGCACAACTTTTATGCTTTAAATTGGCAGAATTAGCACAACTTTTATGCATTTCTTTCACATCAGCAGTCATATTCACTGTGTTCACTCGGAAGGAATCAGTTCACTTGGCTAGGCACTTGTAATGACATCTCGAACGTGTTAAAATGCTAAAAGCATGTTTAAAGCCTGCCCCGTTTCAGCCGCCTGGGTGCGAACTCTAGCAGGAGCATAACTCGGTATAGGCAACATCGATTTTCTCTGTTTTTCTCGCTACTGACAGCACTCCGTGACCACAAACAACAGACCTACGTGTTGAAATCGACCGGAGTTCTCCTTTAAGAAATTAATATTTTAAACAAAAACACTTATGGCCCTTTGCCAATAAAACTCACAATCTTCTTCTATGAAGTTGAAGAATACTGTACAAAGCAAGGGACTTAAGACCATTTCTCTTTACATAATTCCTAGATTTCTAGGTCCTCATTTGTGGATTCTCTTCTTAAGCTCATCCCTGTTTTTCTATGGGGTCCAGATCAGGGGACTGAAATGGTCATAGCACGACACTTTATTTTCTGCTCCGTAAGCTATTTTTGTGTGCATCTGGACATACATTTTGGTTCATTGACTTACTGGATGATCAAATCATGAGCCACTTTGAGTGAGATTTTTATTGAAATTGTCAGGTTATCTTGTTATCTTGTAGTTCATGATACAATGCACCCTAATTACCTTTGGAATAAAAACAGTCCCACGATATCAAAGACCCTAGAATGATATATTTATCATTAGGCATGGGGTACTTTTCAGTATAGTCAATCTTCTACGTACGCCAAACCCACATTGAGTGTTGCCAAAGAGCTCAATAGAAATCAATAGAACATGATTCCAGACAAACTCCCAGTAGTATTCAAGAACTCCAGCCATACCCGTTTTCAGTCAGCTTTTCCAGGGGTGCCAATTAATGTGGAGGGTGCTGTATCTTATATGGTCACTCAAACAGGATTTAGTGAATAGGTATATAGATGTGTGTTTGTGTGTGCTGGCAGTGAGGAGAGCAGCCTGGGCATTGACCACGCAGAGGAGATGGAACTGCTGTTGGAGAACTACTACATGCAGGCAGAGGAACTGGGCAATAAGACTCGTGAGCTGAAAGGCCTGATTGATGACTCTGAGAGTGTCATCTTCATCAACCTCGACAGGTGAGTGTAGACATACATGAGAGAGAAAGTTTTAAATCAATATAATCTAGCCTGGCATTAGCAGACATAATATAGACAGACATGGGCTTTTGCACCAGTGGCTGTTAAAATTAATTTGTTGCTGTTTCACCAGATGGTGGCAGTGTGACATGATTTGCGTGTTTAGCTATGTGCTGGTCATGAGACACCTTTGCTGTTTCAAGTCAAGGTGAAATGGTAGATTTGAGTTGTTCAGACAGTTTTAACCGTTAGAGAGTTAACTTAGCTATTACAGCAAAACTGTTGTGATGTGTTTTCGTCCTTCTTTTGGTGATGAGCTGCTGAGATACACTATGTGTGTCTTATTTGCATCTCATTTATTCAAAATCTAGTCTAATAGCCACTATCACAACACCAAGACATGGTATGTGGTGATAAAATGCTTGAAATGAAATGTGATTTGTGTGATTCATGAATATTTTTCTGTTGATGGTCCAAGTCACCGAAATGTGATGATGCGGCTGAACCTGCAGCTGACGATGGGCACCTTCTCCCTGTCCTTGTTTGGCCTCATTGGTGTGGCCTTTGGGATGAACTTGCAGTCCAACTTAGAAGAGGTCAGTTGGCTATACACGGCATGAAAGAACATCAGTAGGAGAGAGCGAAGCATTTTTTTCCTTTTTTTTCTACTACTACAGATTAGACATCATAACTGTGGAAATGTTGTGCGAATGAAAGACCTAAGTGTCTTGGGCTCATATTTTGTTCTCATTGTTTGAAAAGGGTTCCATACAGACAGTGTGGGAACAATTAATCAATTACCAAAATAGTTGACTATTAATTTAATCCACGATATTCGTGAGCCAACAGTGGGCGTCACCATGACACTTCTGTGTTCAGAAATCCGGTTATCTATTTTTGGCCGAAGCTACGTATATTGATTTTACTATGATGGTACAGTTGGACAGTACTGACACATGATGAAAACCGAACAGGAGTAGGTTTTTATGAATAAGGTGGATAGTTGACAACTAATTGATGTATTGATTAATTGTTGCACCCCTACAGAAACACTTGTTCTCATTTGATGATGACTCATTTGTACTTGCCCTGCTCGCCTCCTGAGGGTGTATATGAGCTTAGAGCTGAACTGAATAGAGCTGTGGTACTCTCCACTAGCACAATATGTACCTCTGACAAACAGTCATTGTTTACAGAATGTATCCTGGAGTACCAATTCAATTTACTTTGAATTTGTATTATATGTGATAGATGTTGCTGTAAAGGCTATCCAGATGATGTAACTGTTTGTGAATGAAAGGTCTCCAATGGTATCTCATCATCTGGTGACCATTGGTGTGTGTGTGTGTGTGTGTGTGTGTGTGTGTGTGTGTGTGTGTGTGTGTGTGTGTGTGTGTGTGTGTGTGTGTGTGTGTGTGTGTGTGTGTGTGTGTGTGTGTGTGTGTGTGTCTCTACAGGACCCACGTGTCTTCTGGATGGTGACAGGGATCATGTTCTTGGGCAGCGGGCTGATTTGGAGACGACTGCTCTCCTTCCTGGGACGACACCTGGAGCCATCCCCTCCACCCCCTGTGCGTAAGACACACTCTTGCACACACACACACATATTTAAATGATTTTATTTGAATCCAAAAGGCAAGCAATGGATAATGAAAACAAGATCCAAATACTTTGGGAAAAGTCATTGACAAGAAGACAGGTCTACATGGCTTGCATACTTTTACCTGTCCTTCCATTTATAACACTTAACACTTAAGGACAAACACAACCTCTTTGTCTCCATATTTGCATTCTCCCTATGATGCTGGAGATGGAGCAAAACAGACACTGAGGATAACCAATAATATGCGCACACACACACACACACACACACACACACACACACACAATTAGCACAATTAGTCTCAGCCTGCATACCCAAACATTGGCACAGTCTGACCGATACCCGTTGTGCACAAAGCTAGCAGTTCTGTGTGGGTCCATCAGTAGTACTTGTCACTCTGTGTGTGCAGTGTTAGTCATGGGGTGTTTGTACACACATTTGGAAAATCTGCATGAATGTGTTTTCTTCACTGTGCTGAGTCGTTTATTAACACTGTCATTTATTAACACAGTCAACATTTAGCAAGCCAAACAGCTTCACTAGTTGACAAGTAACATATCACTTACAGGAGAAGTGGTCATGCAAAGATGTCATGCATGTCTTTGTCAGGTACAATGACATGGACAAAGTGCACACCATATGCATGTTAAAATCCCTTATTCTGACGAAAATAAATGAAATAAGCTATCAAAGTTAAATAGTTGCTCACCATTCCTTATTCTCTAGAGTGGAGGTAATTATCCCCAGGCTCTTAGAATAGAAAGCAAGAGCAACAGCGAACGCTTGCCCCCTCATTACCTGTCCCTCAGCTCTTGTCTTAAGAACACTCTCACTGGGCCATCTGACCCTGGTCCCTCAGCTCTTGTCTTAAGAACACTCTCACTGGGCCATCTGACCCTGGGGAGCAGAGGATGGCATGCTGATCTCAACTGCTGTGGAACACGTGCCTATTGACACCCTTCTCCTTTGTAGATCTCCCCAGTATGGAAGAAGGGCCACATCACCTCCCTGAGAGGGACAGACGTGAAAGGAGGAGTCAGATGATGATGATGATTATGTCGAGAATGGCGATGGTGATGTTGATGATGTTGGCGATGAAAACACAAATCAGATACTCATGGAAAGGTGAATCATGTTGACAGTGTTTTGCATTCATGTCATTGAAGTTCAGCTTTTGTGCTTACATTTGAAATGTACATTTGGTAATGTAGGTTTGTGGTTTCAATTGTATTTATTTCTGTAAGTATACAAGCACATAACATTCTCTTGCCATGCCACCATCCTGTAGAGCTGAGAGCTGTCCCCAGTGCAGCACACTGGATATATTGATATAGTGCTGAAGATAGCCCTGATAGCACCGGGGCGTTGAATCCATGTTGAATCAACCTCCGCCGCTTCAAACAAACGTGGATTCAACGCCCCTCAACGCCCCTTTGCTATCTGGGAGATACCTCTTTAAAACATTACCGTAATAGAGGATGACCTAATGTTGCCTTTGCGCTTATATACTTGATTCTGACACACAGTTCCTGCACATTTGATATTTTTTGTAACCATGGGTGTAAGATGGTGTTTGAATCATGCTTTAGTTGTTTTATAACCACCACAGTGTATACCAAGCAGTTTGAAAGTTTGGTGATACTGATAAAATGAGACTGATCAAATTATACTTCTAATCATATTATGACTGTTGTATTATACAATAAAATTTAAGTCACAGAAGAAGCTATTCTAAAGATGGTGTTTGACTACGTTCTAATATTTGGTTGGGCATAAATCCCATGTTATGGTGGTTCACAGCTCATTGGGTTGGATTTCAGGCACTGAATGTAGCCTAATGATCACCAGGGGGAGCCAAGGGACCAGATAAAATGTCAGGGTTTTTGGATGGCAAAATCACAAATCTACAGAACAAGATAAATAAAATAACAATGTTTGCATTTTATAATATAACGTGGGGTGTTCACTAAACGTCTACTATTGTATTGCTCTGCTATCTAATTAGTTAGCCAACTGAGGGTAGTCTAATCTCAATAACTTTTTTACCTATCAACATGGACGATGCGTAATTGATGAAATCTTCATGCTTGTTCTGTTCAACAAGCCTCGAGTTGCCTCGAGTGCTGTCAGTGTCCAGAACTACAGTAAGTATCCTGTTAGTTAACTTAGCTGCCCAGATGGTTTACACACGCTTACGAAGAGCAGAGCATCCTTTCCTAACCCCCCTCCCTCTGCTTCTTTATGGCCCAAGTACTTGTCAATCAAAGCTTAGCCTTTCCCTCTGCTTCACCACGTATATCTGCATCTACCGTGTCACAGTGTTTTTACTGCTGCTTCCGACGATCAGCGATGCGCACGGTCTGATATGAATTGCGAAGCGTCAGCGAGCTTGGCAAAATTTCAAGTACAGGAGGTTACAGGGACGTCGTGAGGAATAAGGACTGGATAGCGAGGCAAGCGCGCTAAAACATTTTGAAGACTCATTTTGGACTTTCTGTGAAAGCGCAGCCACTGAGTTAATCAAGTGAAACAGACCTGTGAGGGTTATCATCACACTGACCGAGATTATACTAATAATGAAGCATATTTGGATACTCCTGGTTTGTTCCGCGCTGGTCTATTTTACGGGAGGAAAGGTAAGGTATTGTTGAAGCGCACGGTTGCCTAATGTCCTTTGTTTTATGGTAGGCTACCTTGTATGACTTGATTGCTCGTGTCTTTGGTATAGGATAGGTTAAAGTTTTTGAAGAAATATTAGCCTATATGTCAGAATGGTTATATATTATTAAATCATACTGCACAAATATTACAACATATTAAATCATACTGGATCAATTATGCTGCTGGTTTGTTAAATTAGACAAGACTATATGTCAGATTCATGAGTAGGCTGTTTGTGGGTGGAAGTGTACAGTAAACGTCTATTTTATACAAAATACACAAACGAATACCAAAATACTGACGGACATAGATACAGCTCTGCTTTTGCCTTTGTAACTGAGTGGCCAACTTTCATTTGAGTTAACGTTACCAGAAAGGTTGCATTCCAGCGTCTGGGTTTAATGGAATCAACAGACTCCCCTCCTCGCTCCTGCAAATAAATTCAATTTTGAGTGGTTTCTGTGAAACCTGATTGTAGTCACGAGACACTGGTCATGATCTAACTGTAGTGCCATGGCCAACCCGCGTATTATGGTTAATGTGGCTAAAATGAATGACTCACCATTCACAAGGCAATTTTCAAACTCCATTATGTCATAGAAACCACAGTCTCTGCTTGCTTGCTTGGTGCTTGTGCAAACTCCCGAACCATCACGTGTTGTCAGTTCCACATGCATCCTTCTCTTCCCTTGGATACAAAGCATACCCCTGTCTTCCAAGCCTCCATACCAACAACCACAAAGAATAACATCTCTCACCTCCAAACTTAAGCGCTGTTTTTCTTGATGTAAAAATAGATGATGCCATTGTTTGGTGTCAACTGTTTTGTTGTTTTGCAAAAAGGTCAGTCACCACTGAGTTGAACCAAAATATTGTCCAGAAAGCTGTTGTCAAGCAAACATTAGGTAACATTAGGTTGGTATTTGGTAGTAGGCTGATTGGTGAGCATTTTACTGTGGTTACTTAGCTTGTGTTGAACAATGCAGGGCAGAGATGGCCAGGATATAATCAGTATAAAATGAGTGTGAAAGACACCTTCAACAGTTGAAAATGACTCACAGAGTAGCCTCCAGTAGTTGCTATTGTCTACTTTACAGATCATATAGGGGGCACATCGATGTGTGAAGTACTCTGCACTCTCATTTCTGTCCAGAGATGAAGCACACAACTCTGGGATCTCTAGACAAGTGGTGTCTGAGGGCCCCTCTCTCATATCCCTCATCACACACAGCTATTTTTTTAAAGAAATAATTGAGCCAACATCAATGTACACATGAATCTATGGTTATTACACAAGTCAATAATGAACTGTTTCCTTTTATTAGGTCTATAGCCAGCCTAGTAATAATAATATGTGATGTGGTTATGACTTTTGAACGGTCACCACATTCCAATCCTCTTTCCCAACACAGGAACAGTTGCTTTAGCATGATTTGCATGGTTCCTAGGGCTATTGAACTATGCTCATTAAAGATAAGGTGACATTATTTTATTCACATTTTCCAAACGCCCCAACTTTCTCAGAATTTGGGTTGTAGCCTAATCAGTCTTACAGTTATTGAATAGATGTCTAACCTTGATGCAGGGTAGTTATTTTAATATAGGCATATTTTCAAAATGGTATTTTTAGCCTTGATTATGGGTGTGACCAAGGTATCATTTGACAGTTTATTTAGCTGGCTGCTCTCAGTTTATTTCTAACATGAACAATGGAGAGAACCATTGCAATAGTTAATGTAGCCAGCAACATGACTTATGGGGCTAAACTGTGTTGTGTAGTTAATGTAGCCAGCCACATGACTTATGGGGCTAAACTGTGTTGTGTAGTTAATGTAGCCAGCAACATGACTTATGGGGCTAAACTGTGTTGTGTAGTTAATGTAGCCAGCCACATGACTTATGGGGCTAAACTGTGTTGTGTGCTCACCTGTCTTTGGAGAGAATTTAGAGAGCTTCCGGTACTTTTGCATGTTAACTAGGGTTGGGTATCGTTTGAATTTGAACGATTCCGATTCCAATTCCGATTTCTTATTTCGATTCCGGTTCCTAGCGATTCTCGATTCCGATTTTTTTAAGAGGCTGGGTCAAAAAAAGTTTAGGATATTTTAAATGAGCTAGCTAACCAACGGTCTTTCTCAGGGTATCTGCACATTTTCCAAGTGCAAATTTAAAGACTTTTAAGACCTTTTCAAGACATCTAAATGAAACTTAAGACTATACCACGGCAAAAAGATATATATGACTGTTTATGCAATAGTTTTTTTTCCTACTAATTTTAACCCCCACCCCATTTTGGATGTCTACAGAAGTTACCAAATATATTTTGGCGAAAGAAAAATAATTGTGTGTGAATTACCTTCAAAGCTATAAATGCCCAATTTAAGGGTCTGGGCTGCTTGCTTTTGAAGCTGGTTGTACATATTTGGTTTTGCTTACTGCTGAGGCTGACTGATCTTCACCTGTGTCTGTAGTAGCCTAGGCTACTTGCCAAAGACATGTGCACTGGACTGGATTCCCTTCAATATTTTTTTCAAAGTTAGACTAAGCTATTTACATATTTGAATAAGCCTACTTTATATAATTTACTATGTGCATCTATTGTCCAATATGCAGCACAGCAAATTAAAGTTAATCCACTACTTTACATTACTTTGCATACCAGTTGTATCTAAACCAACCAAAGCTTGACTGAAACATTGTAAAACCATTGACTTGTTTTAAATGAATTAAGAGACAGGTCCTCCTCGCATGATCCTGCTGAAAACCGCTGGTTTCATCTCAAGCACGCACGTATTATGAACACACGTTTTTATGTAGCCAGTCGCCGACATTCAAAAAATATGCGGTTATAGTTCACAACTTTTGCGACTTTAGCCTACTGGGAAACGCTGGCAAGCAAGCTGCTGGCAGATATTACAGGTAGGCTATTATAACTTAGACAGATATTTTCTTCCCTAGGCTAGGCAAGCAACACGTACACGCTGGAAAGATGCAAACAGATCAACTTAAGTATTTCCTCCTAATTGCGAAACACTGCACATAATTTGACCAACAGTCTTCGCGTCCATATTTTGTGAAACGATGCTGCGTCCGAGCAACGATTTTAGATGCCAAGCGCAACTCCAAAAAGGAGAACAAATGAGCATCCGGCTTGAGGCTGCGCCGGACGCCGGACAGGGCTTTTAAAATCCATATGTCCGGCCTAAATTCAAACGTATGGCCAACCTATCGCTCTTTCTTTCTCTTGCTCATTCTACCGTAGGCTTCCTCATTCCACGTAGGCTACCTGTATATCTCTCTGGCCTCAGCTACACCACGAAAACGTCAGGCAAAAAAACATCGTGAAAAACATCTTCACTCTGCAACCACCCCAGATAGCTGAGGGGCGTTGAATCCACGTTTGTTTGAAGCGGCGGAGGTTGATTCAACGTGGATTCAACGCCCCTGTGCTATCAGGGACTACACTTCCTCCCGTAGCCTAATAGCCTAGTCACTTATACAATTGCGTTTTTTAAATACACGAAACTGGATTGAGACATCACTCGCTCTCTTGCACTCGCTGGCGGTCCCATACGCACATTTAATACCTCTCTTTCGAAAATTCAGTTGTATTTAAGACTATTTAAGGATCCGCGGGAACCCTGCTTTCTGAATGAAATAGTCTGACCTTCTCCATGAATTTTCTATTTTCTAATTCTATTAAACTATGCGCTTCTTCGTTGGTGTTCAGCCGTTTCTTCTTCAGGTCGGCGGACTGGGAATCGAAACTAGGAATCGAAATTTAAACTTTTGAACGATTCCGGGAAAATCGCAAAGATAGTCCCGGTTCCAACCAATACTCGATATTCGATACCCAAGCCTAATGTTAACTTCAACTAATTTAGTCAACAAATTAACATTTAGTTATAACATGAAAAAAATCCAGCTTTTCGAGCCCTGGGACGTCAGTTCCACCCCCTCCCCCAAACACACACACACACACACACACACACACACACACACGCTCCAACACCCATGTGTCTGGGATAAAGCCTAAACAAGGAAGCTAGGGGACACTTTGTCTTTCAGGACTGGCTGATCATTGAATCATTTAAACATTGAAACTAGTTGTAAGTGCCTGTTTATTTAGGACTTTCCCAGGATTACAGTATACGGGTTGGTCAAACTGTAAAACTGAATGAAGGGCTTTGGCAGATGGAAAATGATGGATATGTAAAACTTTGTCCCAGAGTTAACATTTCATATGTAATGTTTTCATATATAAAAGGACTACTACTTTCTTTGACCAGATTTTTTTTGTTTATCTCAGACCATGTCTAACTTTTGGGGTTGGAAAGCTTGTGGATCTTCCTTACTTGCAGTTCTTGCAGAACATCTTAGGAACTCATTGGTCACCTCACAGTTTAGAATGGTTGGGATTGCCATTAGATGTGGCTGGTTGCTCCAAGTGATGTGATAAACAGGCTTGCTGGACTGGGACAGGACTGCACAGGTGACACCATGAGCCTGTGATTAGATTGCACATCAGCCACCGTCTGGCCCACGAGAGCATACAGGTCTGAGTAGACCCAGGTGGACAGCCAGAAGAAAACTATAATTGGATTTTTGTGGAAAAATATTCTGTAATCCTACACTAGCATTGACACTGTTGTGTACAAATGACTAAAACAGTTTAAAACAGTATGGCTGTGACATAATTAAGTTATGACTGTCCTTGTCCATTATTGTCTTTTTCAGACAGTTATTTAATGTAGACACCTGGTTCGGGGGAAAAAAACAGGAATGGTCATAAACATCTGTGATATCACCTGTAAAATCTATTTCTCTTTCATTCGTTAATGAGCATAGCAAATGGGAAGTGAGTGGGAGAGAGGGGTTGGTGGCGTGCTTGACTATCTTTGTGGGAGTGAATGTGTGATGGGAGAGGCCAGGTTCTGCTTTCTGCATCAACCACTCTTTCACATTCATGAAAGAGGAATTTAGCATGGAGCCTGTAGGTGAGAGGGGGTGGGGAGGCTGAACCCTTGCCCGCCACCCTAGCCACGGCGGAGCCCACAACAACAGAGAGGCCAGTGTCCAGTGTTCCTCAGGCTTATCAAAACAAAGTTTGTCTCCTTTACCTTACTGTGTAGGCATTGGGAGGTATCTTAGCTTGTTGTAATACTTGTTCATTTGATAGACATTACATATGGACACTGATGTAATGAATACATTCATGAATTGGAACAGTAATCTCATTTAAGGGCTGTGCCACACTATGGTTGAGATTTGGCCCAGATGAACAGGTTATGATGCTATATGGGCTTTGCCTGGAAGATGAGACCACATCAGTCTCACAGGGCCAAACAGTTGAGCCAGACATTTTGTTTGTAGTTGGTCACCCATCACTGATATTTATATAGATTTCATATACAGCTGTCTCCAAACATAATTATAGGTTGTTTAGAAGACCCCTTGCTGCTCCCCTGAATGGCCTATTTAAAACTGGTTTAAAAAGGGACTGAGAAAATTGCTTACTGTTAATTCAGAAGAAAACATCTGCTGAGCAGTGTGTACTGAATGTGACCTTGAACTTCTGCTGTGTGTGTTTCTGTACAACTGGTGTCATGTATGTGTGCTCTGGATGGTCATGTGGTGATCAGCAGTCCGACCTGGACACGCAGTTCTAACTCAGTCCCACGTCCTTATTCAGATCCACATCTACATACTTTGTACAGTCATACCTATGTGTGTTTTCTTCCACGTCTTTCTGTATATTTAAATATATATTTCTCCCAGAATATACATTTTCCTAAGTCTGTTCTATCCCCATGTATGCTTTTTCTCCGTACAGTCCGTCCCCAGAGGAGATTAATTGTACTACAAACAAAACCTATATTGACCATTTGCTCACTCGTATGTTATGCAAGTCTGTTGACCGTGTGCGAAGCCCAGGCTGCAGACAGAACCCCTGTGGGTGGACTGGGCTGACGTCTCTGTCCCCTGCCTTGCATAAACCCCCATATATGGATGGCTTTGCTTTTCCTCAGGAAATGGGGCCGTCCAGGCCAGATGGTTTTTGTATATAGCACAGCTGTGCATGTTTCCTCTCAGCAGCGCTCATTGTTGACCATATCTCAGTCGAGATAAGACAAAACGAGCCCGGCTGGCCAGCCTGCCTGCACACCTCGGCTCTGCTCTCGGAGATGGAAGGCTGCTGTGCTGTGTGTTTCCGCAGCAGCCCCACAAGCACCACTCTGTCAAGGGGGATCCCGTGCTCTGGCCACTCACTTCCTGTACAGGGACAGTCAGTACCTTTCAGTCAATAAGGCTTTCAGGTGCTGAGGCCTGTACTATCTATGTCAGTGTTTCTCAAACTTTTTCAGACCAAGGACCACTTAACCAAAAAATAGAAACCTCACGGACCACCTACCTGTAATAGGTATAGCTAAAAAAAAACAGTAGACCTACTTCGACAGTATATTACACAATAGGCATACTCACTGAACAACCTTGCTTATTGTCTTGGCACCTTGCTTATTGTGTCAGATGATTCATATGATTTAAACTGGCATAGGTTACATAGAGTGTTGCAGAACTGTTTGGATTTACATAGGCTACAAGTTGGTTCAATATTCCAAACAACTAGGCTAATTTATATTTTACCACGTCTGCCCACGGACCACTTGGGATAGCTTGCGGACCACCAGTGGTCCCCGGACCACACTTTGAGAAACACTGATCTATGTCATTAAGAAACGATGAATGTCTCTCATACTAATTTACTTTGTTCCGTGTGCTATCATTATATATTTAATATCTATTGTAGGTTTATCATTTTTTAGGTTTATAATTTTTCAAGTGAAACTACTTCAATAGTGTTTGGTGTATCACAGGAACCTGTCATTTGTGACACTCATATTTAAAAACAAAAACATAGCTGTTTAACTCCCTGACTACACTTAAAATGGAATGAGTGGGTTCAAACACACTCACTGAACAGTCCACCAGTGTTTGGTGTGCCAATCCATCTTTACATTCTTTCTGCCAAATTACTCCGCTCTGTTCAAACCCGAGATTAGCCCATATCTCACTAATGTGTTTTCCAGAATTGAGGGGAAAATAGTGTTCTGGCCACTTTGCAGTACCCACTCCAGTACACATGGAAAACAATTGAATGTGGGTGTGCTTAGACTCCACCGATGAGAGAGATGTGTGAACAAGCTGCAGTCAGATTCAGAGGTGCAGTATATAAAAAGATTTTCAGGACCACTTGGAGGAAATGGACACTCAACTTTGAGTTTAAGCCTTGTGCTCACATGCACAGCTATGAGAGCGGAGAGCCATTTGGACACGTTCTTGTAACATCAATAGTCTCTAGTGCTCACTGGTTAGAGTTGGGCTCCAGTGTCTAGTGAGCATAGCATGGCCTTGGGGGCTACCTATTGAAGTCCTTCATCTCTCTGGTGAAGAGGAATGGAGATAGAGATGTTTGCAGAGAAGGAAGTGCCCTGAACCGGTGATGTGTTTAAGAATGTTTTTTTTTTTATGCAATAGTTGGAAACACATGGTCTCCAAAATTAACCATAATGCAGTTTTTATATAAGAATATTAGTTTGTTTAGATTAACTCCTCACCTGCCAAGCAGGCCATGTCCAATGTTTGGGGCCTTGGTCAAAAGGAGTAATACTGCACCTAATACTACCACCAATGATCCAAAAAATAACCATATAGGTCCTTATGCTTGATCACATGACAGACAGAAACATGGAACCGAGCTGCAGATTTGCCATTAAGGGTTTAAAAACACAAGCTGCCATAAGGGCCTCAACGTTTGGGTGTGGTCTGCTTAGCAGGTTAGGGGCCAATCTGAACAAATTCTTATGAATCGTCTTTCATATATGTTGAAAAAGTTGCCTGATTCTGAGAAGTTGAACGTGCACACAGAATTCACAATGACTATGGAAGGGGAGGAAAATTGGAACGTTCTGCAAAATTTTAGTCTAAGAAAAAAAACTGTCAGTGCTTATTTATACTTTTTATCTGATGCAAGTCACATCCTATGATGCCGATCAAACCTCATCATTGACTTCAAAGATAAATTTACAGGGAGGTATTTCACAGTCAGTATTACTTGAAGTTTGAACTGTTTTAGTACAAACATGGTTGTCCCTTTTCTCATGCTCTGCTAAAATTATACCTCCAATCCAATCCAAAATAATCATTATGCATCAACACGGTTTGGCAGTTCCTTCCACCATTCTGTCCTAAGACTTTGACTTTACAATAGAAAAGGCGAGCATGGTGCTTATTACACTTTTCTTGAGAAACATAAGTTGGCAGTGTGACCAGTGTCCAAACCCTGGGGGGATGGGGGGATGCTAGTTCATGTCTACAATATGCCATGCAGAGATGGAGTTTGATCTGATATAGATGTAGATTTCTTATCCTACACTAAGCTGCTATGTCTACCCACGCAGTGTTACCACAACACTATGTATATATCTTCCTCTCCCGTCTCTTTCTTGTGCTGCATGACATTTGCCCTTTATCAGACCAAAAGCTTGTCTGGAATTCAAGACTTATTGTCGAGCCAAGATCTTTTCTTCCAGGGCCAAATATTTGTGGGTTTGAGGTTTAGCAAATGTTTGCGACGTTCAACAGGTCAAGGAAGGGTCCTTCACAGAGTTGAACTGCTCCTATGCAAGTTGTTATTTCAGTTGCTTTATGTGACAAGGGATGTAAATCTAAAAATGTATCAAGCATCATCAAAATACCTCTGTCACTCATTGGCGAAGTAAGTAAAAGTTCTGACACTGCAGCACGGCCTGTGAAAGGTCTTTGTAGAGAGGTCTAGAGCTAGGAAGCATACCATGCATGCTTTTTACTGCAACACATAGGTTATGGAGGATCCAGCTGTAAATCTCAGGGCCGTTATGCTTCCTAAGGCAGCGTGATTGGCAAGACGCCAGCACAACAGCAGGAGGGATAGGCATCAGGATAAGCATGTGCTGATAGTGAAAACAAGCTTTCTTAGAATAGCTTCTAAACCCAAGATTCAGACGCATACACACACACACCCATACACATCCATACACACACACACACACACACACACACACACACACACACACACACACACACACACACACACACACACACACACACAGAGTGTTTATCATCTGTGTTGATGTCCAGTGCGTGGTTTTTTTGGATTCTGTGGCATCTTTCAGACACGGAAGGCTCTTGCTATGACGACAGACATTTTTCCGGTTTGAGAGCCAAAAATGTATTTATTTTCTTTTGGTTCCTTCCAAGCTGACAATTCCTTAAGCGTGAGGTGAGGTAAGACTGCAGCGTGAGCAGTCTGAGCCAAGTCAGCCCCTTCACCCCGGCCAGCGCTGCACCTGTATTTGTGGAAGCATATTAACAATAGCAGACATGCCAGTGCTCTGAATGGGCTGCATTTACCGGCGTCTACTGCTCAGCAGCACATTTGAGACAGTGTGTGTGTGTGTGTGTGTGTGTGTGTGTGTGTGTGTGTGTGTGTGTGTGTGTGTGTGTGTGTGTGTGTGTGTGTGTGTGTGTGTGTGTGTGTGTGTGTGTGTGTGTGTGTGTGTGTGTGTGTGTGTGTGTATGTGTGTATACACGTGCATGTGCTTGTGTGTTCATGGATATATTGTGTGTACATTTTTGCTGCTGGATTAGCTCTGCACCATCCATGATTCGTTTTGTCATCCCAAACATCTGGACTCCCTTGACGTATTGTAAATAATTTGGTATGCTGAAGGATTGACAAAATGGCTTATGTTGTAAAAGATGCCTGATGTTCTATACTACATAAATAGTTTCACCACGTAATAGTTATGTCCCAAAGAACACAATATGAAGCAGCATGTAACTGTCAGTGAATCACTGTAAATCCATGTTTCAAATAACCTTCAGCCCAAGTTCTGTCTCAAGCCCTCAGTGGAATATACCTCCTTCCTGTTTTTCTGATCTCTGGTCATGTTGCCTTTGTCAACTGGACACTATTACAGTAGCACTAAATATGTCTGCTGACGCCAGTCAGTGGTGTGAACAGCCCAGGCCCCCATGGGGCTGCCCCGACCTGTGCCTGAGTCTAATGGGAGACAGCAGGCAGACCGCTGGGTTTGGGGAATCACTGAGTAATCGCCATTGTTAGCCTGAGCTCAGCCCTCCTCCTTCATTTTCCACTAGATGTGGCAGTGCGCGAGTCATGGAGTGCTGTCTGTCTGTGGGAAATGGGAGACGCAGACTACAGGGCCACGGCTGGGGGAACGCACAGGAAATAGACTGGCCTCTTTCATATTGAGATGACATTAGATGCAGTCGGCTCAGTGGATCGCCTGGAATGTGTGAAGAGGCAGCTTATGGTGGAATAATTGTATTACTTCAGCTTCAGGGCGTCAAGGTCTGGATGAGATGGGCTTCACCAACCAAGTGTTTCAAAGATGCAGTCCAGTAGGCCAAAATTGAAGAGGCCCACTTTAGTAGCTTTGGATTAATTACACCACATTTACTTGAAGTAGTTTTGGACTACTAAGTGGCCTGTGTATCCCAGCCTGGACAACATGTCCAGCCGTAGTGTCAATCTTTGTGAAGAAGAATGGGCCAGAGCTTTCTTCCACCTGTGCTTTGAGAGGTAGTGATAACCCTCGAGACCAGACCGACTCAAAGAACAGGCTGTACTGTGCTCTCCACTGATTGATATCTGCTTGAAGACTTACTAGACGCAGTGATGCTGCAGATAAGGCACTTTAAAAGACAATGCTTGGCTATGGTTGGTGTTGGAAGAAAAATAATATCATTCTGGTGTCAGAATGGGACCGTGCACAGATTCGCCTGACTGGTTCCACTGCAGCATTACTTCCACAGCTTTACCAAGGGCATCTCAGTAGGAGATGGATGCTGCAGTGTGTACACAGTATCATTGGCTACACTGCTGATATAATATACAGCCTTTATGGTGAATTATAGTGAAGCGTTTGAAAGTAAAAGTACATTTTTAAAAAGTACTAAAAGTACTGTTTCAGCTATTAACTATTTCAATATTACAGGCTGTAACTTTAAGTTCATATAAAAAATCTTTCTTAGACAAGGCCTTTGCTGATACCATTTAAAAGTCGTGACTGTCTCATTCTAAGAGTCCAGGTGAACAGAGTACGCTTCAGGCCGATGTATTTCCCATACAGGTGCTGAAAATGTCCGTGCCTGTACGTCATGTGCAGGACACATGAAAAGCTGTTGTTTCAGTGGTGGTGCACTTCTAGGTTTTGACAGGTGAGCCGACTGGAAGGGTGGCTGGTGGGGAGGTGGAGGTGGGGGTGAGGTGTGGACAGGGGCCGGGGTTGTGTGAGGGTGTGTGGTGCTTGCACATCCAGGGAGAGGGCGGTCTCAGAGCTGCACACAATGGCAGGCCTGTGTCCTCGTGGCTCAGGTCCATCCCAGGAATGCACTCCTCAGATCACCTACAAACACACACATCTCCGCCTCCAGCACACCCAAAGAGAGCACACACACAGTTAGAGGAGAAAGAGAGAGAGAGAGTGTGTGTGTGTGTGAGCTGTGCATCCATGGTTAGAGTGTGCATCAGTTTAAACCCATTCCCCATTCTGACCTTCTCTCCCCTGTTTCTGTTTCTCTGATTTGGGCTTGGCCAGGCACTCTAAACAAGGTTGGATTCTACCACCTCAAAACTTGCATCTTTTCACTAAGAATAAGTGATGTTGCAAGCTACAAGTGGCAATATATTAAGTTACAGTTTTCTCAGTCGCTTTGGTGGATTTCTTCCAATCTTCCAATCTACAACAGCACATGCTTTAGCACATCCATCCAACTGATTATGTTCAAATGTCTGCTGTTGTTTACATTTTCATTTGCTACTGTCATGTTGGTCAAAATGCAGTGTTCTAGTTCCGTGCTGAATAGTCCTACCCTATAAAACAAATAGGCCTTTCAACACAATCAAGCCATTACATGCAGAAATGAAGTGGTGTTTCCTATCTTTTACTATACATTTATTTGCTTTCCTTTGCACAATCTTGCAAAAGGTTTTGCTTTCTTTATACTATAATAATGTTTGTCAACAAATTGTAGTACGAACAGTACAGTAAAAATTTTGAAACATATCCAGTCCCTACAAAAATCAATCCCCCCACAAAATAACATGTAACTTTGCAGCTTTTATATAAATAGCTATGTCACACAGAAAAAAGTACTTCCTTGTCGGTTTTTCATTAGGAAAAGTTACAGTTACAAGTTACAGAGTAAACGGTCATATTGACAATGTGACGAAGCAATCTGATTACCTTGACCATGACCAATGACATAAGGACTTGTCATTCTGATTGCACTGACCGTTTCATTGGCATAAATACTTGTTTTGAGACATAAACTAAGCATTTTGAGCAAAATACACGCTTTTGCAGGTAACCCACTATGTGGTGCAGTAAGTTTGCGCTAACTATTTTGAGAAATGCACTAACTGTTGTGCAAACGTTAATGATGATTCGAGAAATGTACCAAAGCGACTGAGAAAATCTGCAATACAACTAATACACAACCACAATACCACAATGATGATGTTGTGTGTTATCGCAAAAAAAGGCATAGTTGGACTATGGATAGTATGTTGATACCAATGCACTAAGAAAGACTTGTGCTTTTGTTATTTGTGTTATTTATGTGGTGCAGTAGCCAACATTAATGCAGCACACACATACAGTAGGATAGGATTCTAAAGAAAATAAACTAGCCATATATTTAGGCAGTGAAAGTCAGACCCCCCCCGCCCCCCCTCCATGATGCCCAGTGGGGAGACCAGTGGCAGGCAGCTCAGTGTGCTGCGAGATCCTTCAGCTCCCCATGGAGGCCTGCCATTCAGCACAAGGCTGTGGAGATTCTGTAACATTGCATATCACTCTGTGTTTTATGCTCCCTCAGCCCCACACATGCTATTTATATTCAGCTCATAGACTAGGCAGTTGCCCCTGGGAAGCCTTTAGAAGATGTGGAAATATGTTTCTTTGGTGCTCAATAGATACATAAAATCGTTTATTATTCATAATGGGGATCTGTGTATTCTTAGTGCTTTGTCATTTTGTGTGTGTGTGCGTGTGTGTGTGCGTGTGTGTGTGTGTGTGTGTGTGTGTGTGTGTGTGTGTGTTTGTCGTTGTATTTGTGTGATGAATGACATGCATCATGGCTCTGTCTGAGAGAGGAGATTCTCCAGACACACTCAGCTGTCAAATACTTACTGGTACAATCACACACACACACACACACACACAACATGCGCGCACGCTCACACACACGTGCACAGTGTACACACATTTACACACATACACAGAGAGAGAGAGAGAGAGAGAGAGAGAGAAGGCTTAAATGGCTTTATTTAAACATCTCTCTCCTTTCAGCCTGGGCCCTGTATTGTGCCGGTTTAATCATCTTTCTCCCTCAGTGCGTCTGAAAGGCAGGGTGACTGGCCTCATGCTATTGTGCGTTCCCTGCCCTCTTTTGAAGCCAGACTCTTTGGCTTTTCTCTTCTTAGACCCTGTTTATCTGTCGTTCTTTTCACACTACCCAAGCAAAGTCTGGAAAATGGCACTCATCTCTTTAGTGTCAATGTTTATTTGTTGAGTGAATACACAGATAATCAAGGATGGACACACACACACACACACACACACACACACACACAATCACTCACACACATAGACAGTGTGTCAGCTGTCTGGCTAGTAGCAGCAGCAGTACAAAGCAGAGCAGGAAGAGGGGTCATAGTTTAAGAAAAACAGACATGGCAGCCTGTGTCATCCTCCAAAACACTATCAGTCATCAGTGATGATGGGGTCTGCCCCACAGCTCTTCCATACGCACTCCTACAGTGTAAAGCAAGTACATTTCCTAAGGGATGAACAGTCGTACATTTTGAAATGTGGAGTGTAAATGTTTTGAGAGGGGGCTCCATGTCTGGGAAGGAGACTTTTGTTTTGAAGGAGAAAGTCAAACATTCCTCTCTTTCTCAGCTGTTTCTAGGGAAACTATGGTGTGGAGCTGAACGTCTTATTTTTGTTTGTGTGCCATAGAAGAGTGGGCTTCCTGCGCACCACCAAACCTCCCTAGCTTGTATTGTACTTTTGCCTATATGATAACATCCAAATAGTTAATGGCTATCAATAGTTAAAGCAACACTATGTAGTTATTTTACCTTGAAATAACAGCTTCAAACGTATCACTCTACACTTCTGACTTCTGACATTGCCAATGTGCCCCCGATATGCCTGGCATTGCACTGTGTAACATTGTTGTGATGGGTAGGAGCATGGGCCTTTTTGTCGGCTTTAGCCCCTTAGCATTAAATGGATATCCAGTACCTCGAAAACTGATGAAAAGGGAAATTGCTACAGTGTTCTTTTAATTATCCCTTGTAAGCTGAGAGAACTTTGGCTGTGGAATCAGTGGCACGGTAAAGCTGTTGAGTGGCTTTGGGCCTGCCTGCTTACTTTTGAGCGGGTAAATGGCAGAACAGTCTACCTTAGGGCCTGTAATGAAAAACACTGCCCTGTTCAGCCATGTGAATAATCTACACTGTTGTGCTTCCAGGTCAGAGCACAGTCTCCTTCCACTGTGGATGACCTGTACCTGGAAGACCAGGCGTCTGGCGATTTCCCTGTAGACGACGATGACTTCAACTCTGGCTCGGGATCGGGTAAGAGTTACATACACACACACACACACACACACTCCTGACTAAATCTTTCAGTGGAAAAACCTGGAAAGACTGCTTTGGGTGTAATAGTCCTATCATGTTATATTCTGCTATTGCTTCAACTTAGAACCAGATTGCTATGCATGTGGCCAAATGCATGACATCATGGGAAGCACTTCCAAGATGAACAAACTGGGTCAGGCGGAGCAATCGTCTCTGCCACGTGTGAATTAAGCTTCACATGTTGCTGGATACAGTCTGTTTGTTTTTACAGTAAAAGTGCAATGGATCATGAATGAATAAAGTCATTTTACAGTCAGTGGCGCTGAACATATGCCATATGTTATTTCTGGACATGTGAGGGTAGCAGAGCTGGAGAGGCCTCAGATGTGGCTCTCGCTCACACACCTGGCTCTCAGGGTCCCATAACGAGACGGATGTGTCCAGGACCGCTGCACTCTGAACTGCTTCTGGCATGTTGCTTAAAACCAAACCATGTTGTCTCACTGCAGAGACTTGCTTCATCATGCCAGTCAGAGTTCTGAAGTCCTACACCTGAAGTCAGAAATGCAGAAATGTCGTGTTAGTTAGTCAGGTTCACCTAAGGGTTATCATGAGAAAGGAATAAAATGTGCTTTTAAAAAGCTTTGTTTTTCTTATTGGTCTATCAAACTCTAAAGACCTCCCATGCTCTCACCATACAGCGGTGAGGTTATGCTGCTGACTGTGAAAGGAATTTTCTCTGTTATTAGATAAGTTTCCAACGTTTTGCCTTTGGCCTCTCTAAGTTTACTGCCATTTCTCTCATGCTATCGGATTTGCTTGGAGATTGCTGGTTCTGCTGTGGTCCTTTTGGCTGTGGTTTGAGTTTACTGGCTGGTCCGTCTGCTATTGGCTCATCTTGTCTTTTATTCCCTGAACTGAAAAAGCCATGGGTTGACATATCTTGCTGTCAAAAGCCATGGGTTGACATATCTTGCTGCACAGTGATACTATTGGCTGTACCCTGTGCTGAGTTTCACTACTCTGCTGTTACAGCTTGGAGGATTTCTTTTATATGCTGTAAGGGTTTTGTCGGTGAAGTAGCTGGCTTTGTTGTCAGGTCACTGGTCTTGTGTTGAGACTGCTGGTCATGCTGTGATCACACTAGCTGTGCGCTGGGGCTTCTCCCGCTGCTGCCAGACAACAGGGACGACAATGTGAGGAGCAGACAGATGTTTGTCTTGCGGTCGCGTGCGGTCAGCCAAGACCAGTACAGTCGGCCAACAGATGTCTGCTGGAGAGCTCCTCTATTATTTATGGAACTTTATTACATTCCTTACCTCAGTCTGTTACAGTATGCAGGCTGAGCTTGTTGATATATACACACACACACACACACACATACCTAGGAAGGGTACATATATGCACTGCACACACACAGACACACACACACACCCTCACACACATACTCAACTGTTAGAGCAAGGGGATGATAATATGATATGATAAGTTTATGGCCAGCTAGCATATATGTTGATGAAAATGTGTCATCTATGCCCTCTAAATGAATACATGTCAAATACACGCACAAACACACCATAGACCAATATGGTCAGGCATTGTATACAATGGTGCTGAAATGGTTTTCTAGGTGCAAGTTTAATATGTAGCTGTTCCTGACTATATAACCCTGACTAATTTGGTTAAATAACACCCAATTTTCTTTCATTGTTCAATTCTTGTGTATGTACCTGGTATTTCAGGATACAGTGACGATGAGGACGAGGCGATGACCAGGAGGATTGTGTATGGCACTCCAGAGCCTGAAGCGTCCCCAGACGCCACCTCCCCCAGCACAGACACGGCCACCAGCCAGGAGACTTTCACAGAGACCACAGAGGATGACACCACAGAGGAAACAGGCCTGGGAACGGAGGTGCGTCTCTCACCTTCATCTTGGTTTTGTTGTGTAGCATTTGCACAGGGGCTTTCCAAGCCTCCAACCTATGCTGCTGCGTATGCTTATAGTTAGCCATTCTATTCACGTACAGGACATACAGGAACCGGTAAGCTACGATAAAAAATGACATCCTGTATTTCCTGCCATTTTGTTTTGGGGGTTTCCTGTCTCACAGCAATGGCCTGCTTCCTGGGGTTTTGACACCATTTGCCCCCTTTGTTTCGCCCAGGCACCGCTGGAGGCGACGGAGGACTCGCTTCTGGAGGCTGAGCCGAGCGGAAGCCCCGTTGACCGCAGTGTGGAGCGAAACGAGGATTTGCATGATGTCCGCTCAGAAAACCTCTTTCAGAGAACTGAAGTGCTGGCAGGTGTGCATCTTAGAATCTCATATTTTTCAAGTGTATCCCCTCTCAATGTTATTCCCATCATTAATTCAAAAAAGAACAAACATCTTAACTGCGATTGCATGATAAACAACATTGTAGGATATACTGTAGCTGTGATTATATACTGACCTTTTTATGATTTGTGTGCTTTTCTTGGCTGACTGCGTATCTATGTGTCTGTGTCTCAGCGGTTATTGCAGGAGGAGTTATCGGCTTCCTATTTGCCCTCTTCCTCATTCTGCTCCTGGTCTACCGCATGAGGAAGAAAGATGAGGGAAGCTATGACCTTGGGGAGCGCAAGCCCCCCATCTCAGCCTACCAGAAGGCCCCTACCAAGGAGTTTTACGCTTAAAGACTTTGGCCTCAGTCCATGAAAACATCACCACAACAAAATGTCTCTAGACTGAGAAACCATTACATGATGCCTTGGCATAAGGAATTTATTAACACAGATTTCTTTCAAGCCAAATAGGGCATAATTTATCAAAAAACTTCATTTTTTAAAAAACAATGTTTGTATTTTTTGCCATTGTTGGAGGAGTAAGTTTAAATGTGACAGTGACATTTCATATGAGTCATGTTTAGTTGTGGACTACTTTTAAAATGTAGAGCTACATATTTGTGTTTATAAGAACAAAAATGGAATTTATGGAATATAATGTGTTGTACTATCATTTCTAATTCATATCTGTCATTGATATTGAATATTTTATTAACATTTTGAGGACAAAATTGTCAATACTGTTCAAAGAATCTATTACTTGTCTATAGAAACAGGAAATGGCAGGATATGCTTTTCTCCTTTAAGGGTACAACAAGTTTTGTGTGATTTTTTTCAGTCCACTAAAGGCTTGTCCAATTTTCCTTTGCTATATGCAGGCTTATTTACTTTCACACATGCATCATGTGTGCATCATGTAAAAAGTCATCATTAAGATGTTTGTACATGCTGCCTTGCGTTCCTGTACACTTAGCCAATCAACTCCTCCGAAGTGTTCTTCATGGATGGATGAAGTGCACATCAAGCACAGGGTGCTTTTTGCTGATCACAAAAAAATGAGGCACAGCGAAGCGTCTAGATGTGCCTGCCAAAGTGCTCAGAGATTGAAGGGTAAACCAAGTGTGGGTAGCGGGGTCAGGCTTTTTGCTGAGAAATTGCAGATGAATTGAAACACAGCTGGTCTTAAATATACTTGAAAATGACCAGGAACATTCCCTTCTCCCAGTATCCCACATCTGCTTCCATACCTTCAACTAGGTATTTTCAGTTTGTTCTGCAGCTTTTAACGGTTTGCTTAATTCTTTCATTTGAGTTGTTGAGTGTCATTGCTTTGTGGGGTGAACATTTTAAAGACTGCCCTTTAATAAAAAAATGTTTTTTTAATTAAAAGTAAATGTTTCTGTGTAGCACTCAAGGTCTCTGAATAGGCTGACCAAAGACTGTGTCTTAATTATCAAGGCCAATATTGCCTCATGAGAAGTGAAGGACGATTTGGTATTAATTGTACATGTCCAAGGAGATCACGCCTCATGATGCTGGATAAGAGTCTATACTAATGACTGTATCACTTTGTCACTTGTGGTCTGCATGTAATAGATTGAAATGATTAACTGTAATACCACAAATCTGTTGGAGGTTAAACCCCTCTATGAGATGTCTCCTAGTCAGTATTAGCACACTGAGGTACATGCTTGCCCCTTTTCATTTCTGTATTGGTACAAATTTCATAATAGCAGTCTCGGTGTTGAGATTGGCTGTTTGGTTTAAGATTTCTTTTTCTTAATCTATCATATTTTTTGACCTGACCAGTTTAGTCTGTATATTTTAATACACAATAATTTATAGATGAGATTAATTTATATACAACATAATCTGTGTTATAATGATAAAAATGTATGTTCTCAGTCCTTAAAGTGCCTACAGTTCTGAAATAAACATGGGAGATGTGTACAAACATGTGTGATGTGGAGTGATGCTGTATGAATACAACAATGTGGGACGGAGTGCAGGGTGTGAAAAAGGTAACCCCACTGAGCCATTGATCTCTACGAGCTGTGATGAGCATATGCAAAAGGTCCAGGCCAGCTGCTCCCACATAAAGCACAAGGTAAAAGTAGGCCTATCCACTTCTGTGAAAGGGTATCATCATCATCATCACCACCATCATCATCACCACCAATTGGAATCCAATGATGAAGACGAAACCTCAGATTGTGTATGTTTCATGTCTGTTAACTGAAGAGATCCTGTCCCAGTTCTTATGTGACAAAACTGTTAAATCAGGGCTCCACTCAGTCACTCTTTCACTCACACAATCAGAGGCCGTTTACACGACACCGCCGGATGGATTCTTACCGCTTTCACACCTTTAACGACTCCGGCAAGAAAAAACCTCACGTGTACACACAGAGGTGTAACCGGCTAAATGTGCTGTAGTGCATATGCCAGACCAGTCGATGGCGCCGCTGTGCAGAAGCTTCACGATATTTTCGCGTGAATCGCGTAGAAGAAAACATTGTTGAAACAGTTTGTTAAGCCAGAGAATGTCTAATAAGTGCTCTGGTTAAGCAGTCGCATGAAATAAGGAGACTTCAGACAATTCGGTTTTCAATTCAACTGTTAAACTAATAAAGTTCATTTTCAAGGTATGTGACTGCTATGTGAAATTTCAAATGCTTAGCCTACGCATTGCATTAGGTCTGAGCACCACTGGAGAAAACACTAGCATGCAGTAAGCTAATGTTTAACTAGGTTAAGCTAACGTGTGCTTCTAACTTAGCCACTAAAGGCTGATAGGCATATAAATCATGACAGGGGAAAGAAAAACATTTTAATATGATAAATGGTTCGGTTTGTTTTGACAAGCAACATGTCAGGTCGAGTGCCGTGGCTGGGTTAGGGGTGGGGCTGGCTATGTCGTCATAGGATTGCCGGCTTCACACGTCTACACGGCACGGTCTAGCCCATAGACAGTAAAAGAAACCGGCGGTTTCAGAAGTTCCCACTTCGGAAGCCGGTTTCAAAAGCTATCGTTTCAGCCTCCTAAACTGCCGGCGTCGGGTACATGCAAGGCGTAACCGTTAACAAAACCTCACCGGTTTCACAAAAACCGTCGTCGTGTGCACGGCCCCTCAGATTGCACATTTTCCATCCCCTTTTAGAGCCAGATATAAAACTGCAGTTTCAACCCAAATGTTGGCCTATACATAACCAACTCAGCCTGCATGTTTACTTAACGAATACCTACATAATCCATGACAGAAATATACGAAAGTGATCATTGTAGTCTACAATATAACTCATATAACTCAAATCTGTAATTATCTCCAGTCCGCATCGACAATTCAGGCCATCACCTGTGTCAATCGTCCAATTAAGGAGGGAATTATAAATTCGCGTTTCGCTAAAGTCATTTGAAGTATGTACTGGGTGACTTGCCGTATTTTTTGGACGTCTTCAAAACATTGCAGGTCTGAAGCATTGCATCCTGTTTTAAAATATAAACTTAGACTGACTAATTTTTTTTTTAATTCTATGCTTCATTTAGTGTACAACATCGACATTGATATATTTTACTGAGCTTGATGGTTTACGCCAATTTTGAAAGAACCAGATCACGATTTCCCTGTGTGATTTCCTGGTTGCAGCGTTGCTTGATGAAACTTGTATTATTGATATTGATGCCCAGGCCCATTGTTAACACGCCAGAGAAACTGTTTTAATACCCTTAACTGCACCTTAACGCTGTATATTTTATGTCTCTTTAGATGATGGGCACAGACGTCAGCCTAAAAATCAAACGTGCGCTGCTCCCTTTGATACTGTTCACCTCCCTGTGTGAATGCAAACCCAGCAGTGATGTTCGTTCACTTGCCGGAGTCGCAAGAGAAATATCTGGATACAGAGATGTAGCCCAGAAAATCATTGATTTGGCCGTCAATGGGAAGGCTCAGAACCGCTCTTATGACCGGTTGTCAGCCTTCACGGACACTGTGGGGAACAGGATAAGTGGATCGCATAACTTGGAACTCGCCATTAAGTATATGTACAACGCTCTAATTCAGGATGGGTTGGAGAATGTGCATCTAGAACAGGTGAAGATTCCGCACTGGGTCAGGGGCAAGGAGAGCGCAGTGATGGTCCTCCCACGAAATCACACAATGGCTATTATGGGCCTGGGCAGTAGTGTTGGAACATCCAGCCAAGGTAAGCAGGAACCTGTTAATTTTATCCAGGTTATCACCAAAAGCTATTTTCAGGCCTTGCAAAAACATTTAGCTCTATCAGCAGGAGCCATGCAAATTAACTCTGGCCTGTCTTTCTGTAACTCATCTTTAACTATATAGTGCTAGGCTGTATTTGTGTAGGCAAAGTTTCTTTATGAGTTTACCTGAGAGCAGAGCAATATTTCTCATCTAGTGCTAGGCTGTATTTGTGTAGGCAAAGTTTCTTTATGAGTTTACCTGAGAGCAGAGCAATATTTCTCATGAATTATTCTAGTATGCCAGAGAAATGTCTTTTCTGTCTTGGCCCAACCATTCAGGTTTATTGAGGGAGGTACATTGACTCCTCGATGTCACCTCTCATGATGATGCATGTAACATGCTTTCCCTTGTGGCATTCATACTGTCCATGAGGGAGACAACAACAGAAAACCCCCTTCAACAGGGATTCTTTAATATAAGGGTTCAATGCTAGCCTTGTTGCCCCTACATTGCTAATCCCCAACAGGCATGACTGAATCACATGACCGAAACCTTTAATTGAACATGTTCCAGATTAGTTCAATCAAGTGTGCTTCAGGGAAGCAAGATTTTGAACCACCACATTACTAAGAAGTTGTTCTGCCGAGAGACAAGTAATATTGAGCTTTTTGTCAGAAAAGTGATTTGGGATTTGGAGGAGGAAAGCCCTGCAGCTGAAGATCAAGCCGATCTAGTTTGGGCCTGCTTTGCTGCTTGAGGGACTGCTTGGCCAGAGTGTATGCTCTATTGGAACAATCCACTTAAAATTCTATCAAGAAACTTTGTAAAGGTTAATGGAGACCCAGGAAAGGCGTAGGAGAAAATCATCTGGAGTGGTCATCAGTTTTGGAGTGGTCAAATTATTGCTGGGCAAGATGTGTAGGCTACTGGGGATGATCATTGGGGAATATGACTTTTTGGGTTAAAAGATAGATGCATAATAAACATGAAGGCAATGTGTAGAAGGTGTTTAATTCAAACAAAAAAGTGCACTAGGGATTTATGGGACTTCTGTATGGCTTTCTGCGGCCCTGCTTTCTTCTCTGCATATAACCATCTTTAATAGCAGCCATGGATGCCTGAATTAATGAACATCAACATAAGTACTGTTCATGCCACTCTGGGTTCGTACCACAGGAATCGAGGCCGAGGTTCTGGTGGTGGAGTCTTTTGAGGAACTGAGGAGACGTGCGGGTAATGCCAAAGGCAAGATCGTGGTGTACAATCAGCCATTTGTGAGCTATGGAGAGACTGTGGCGTATCGTGCTAACGGCGCTTCTGAAGCGGCTAAGGTTGGAGCTGTGGCCTCCCTCATCCGCTCCATCACCCCTTTCTCCATCAACAGGTGTGCAGCTACACCTACAGGCTCTCTCAGTGCTGATTCTTCTCATCTACCAAATGATTAACTCTAAAATGTAATTTAATTGTATTAGTAGGTCAACACATTTTTATTAAGAAAGGTAGGGTTTTATAGTTGGCTGGTAGTCTGGTATTCCTGTGACTCAGAAAAGGATAGTGTGGTAATGAATAATAAAGTGTTAGGCTTTAAAGTTGTGCTTAAACATAATCTGTACTCGCAAGGTTTGAAGACAGATTCTCTGCCCTTTTACCGGCCCATGGCTAAAGGGCTATCGATGATTATTTGTTAAAGCAATATGCTTCAAATGTCATCCCTGTCACTGGCTATTTCTATTGTCACATGTCTAGATCATTGTCAATGCAGTGACTGCATTTACATCAGCCGAGGGAGACAATCTTAGGCTCTATCCACAGTTTTTAAGCATCATCGTCACAGTAGTATTTAATGTGTTGAAGTGCTTAGGAGAAATTCCCGACTTTACTGACTAAATGCAGCGAAGCATAATGTAATGCTCAGTGTTGGTTTGAGTTTGTAGAGGATTTATGTATCTTTTTCCTCCTTAGTCCACACACTGGTTGGCAGTGGTACCAGCCTGGCGTGGTACAGATCCCCACGGCCTGCATCACTATTGAGGACGCTGAGATGATGGCCAGGATGGCTCGGCGTGGGCAGAAAGTTGTGGTGCGACTCCACATGGATGCCCAGACGCTCCCTGACGCCGACTCCTTCAATACGGTGGCAGAGTTGGTGGGCAGTGAGCACCCAGAGCAGGTAGGACAACACCAATGATTAGGTCACTTTCTTGATCACGAGAGCTAGTCTTAAAATAAATATCAAATAAAAAAAAATGCAAAATAAATATCAAATAATTGAAGAATTTTTTTTTTTTTTTTAGCTTTATTTTTTAACTGTAGTCCAGTAATGTCAATTGGCAATGTCAAATCAATTGTTCTGGCTTTTTGCCCTCATATTTGAGTGTTTGTGTATTCTCGGCAAACGTGTGTGGGTGTGGGTGCGCCGGTGTTGCATGGCGGGTCGTTGAGTCTGACGCATGCCTGGCCAAGACTAATATGGCGTGTGGCCGCAGACAGACCATGTCAGACTATCAGCAGCAGCATCCACATCAGCCGAGCCGAGCATCAGCAGGTGACCAGTGTCACATGCGCTTGGCATGTGTGCTGTTTCTCCTCTCCTCATGACGTCGGCCCTGACACCCCAGGGAACCAATTATGAGGAGCGTATGCTAGTTGCCTGTCAATCAGTGGAAGGTTCCTGGGGTCTGGCTGTCAAATGTATCCATAGGCATACATGAGCTCTAACCATGGAGTGACTTGTTGGAGCCTTTGAAAAGGCTCCGAGAAACCATTTTGCTTTTCACATGATCAGTCTATTTGAGGGGGGGGGGGTTGGCATTGATTGGCAGTAGGTTTGAGAGCTTGGATATGGATCAGCAAGTTTATATTTTTAACACAGCTAATCAATCAGTTGAAGTGTTAATTGGTGTGTGCGTGTGTGTCCCTGTCCCTGTCCCTGTCCGCTTGTCCTCCCCAGCTGGAGATGTCGGAGGGCTCGTGGTGCCTTTGGGGGGGAAAAAGGAAGTGTCTGACATTTCAAGTGAACTGTTTTTCCTATATTTTGTCAAAAGCGCTGATTGTGTTAAATAATTGGAGAAGTTGGAGGACACATACATAAATGGGCCTGCACAGTCTGTTTTCACTTCATTTTTTCCTGTATTTGATGGGTTATATAATACCACATGGGTTCAGTGGAAAGACTGGAAATTTGAATTCCATGTGTAACAGCATGTGAGTTATGGTGTTTTTTTTTAAGTGAGGGACTCTTTCTGATACCTCTCTTAGGCATATAATGTAATGAGCATTTTCATATAGGCATGCCCCCATAGGGAGCGATTCTCCATAGTCTTTAATAGGGCTGCACAAATAATCAATTTTTAATCAAAATCAGAACTTGAATAAGTACAGTTAAGAACAAAATTATTCATACCCCTGGCAAATATTGATTTAAAGTTGATTTTCTCTTGACTGATATGTTTGGTCTGACTGAAAATGACACTGCCACATGCCTAAATGTTGTAAGACACAGGGTTCCCGCGGATCCTTATAAAGTCTTAAAAAGTCTTAAATACAACTTTCGGTTTTTAAGGCCTAAAAAAGTCTTAAATTGTGTGGAATGTCTTGAATTTTTGAAAAGCAGGTATTAAATTTGTGTAGGCTAGCGAGTGCGAGAGAGCGAGTGAAATGTCTCCACCCGGTTTCGTGTATTTTTTTTAAACGGAACTTTAGGCTATAAGTGACTATAATGTGTAGTGGTTGCAGAGTGAAGATGTTTTTCACGGGTGTGAAATGGTAAATGAAACGGTAGTGAATATGTAAATATATGCCTGACGTTTTCGTGGTGTAGCCGAGGCCTGAGAGATACGCAGGTAGCCGTGAGCGGTAGAGTGAGAGGGAGAAAGAGTTAGGCCAGTTAGCGATAGGATTTAGGCCGGACATACGGATTTTAAAAGCCCTGTCCGGCGCTGCCTCAAGCCGGACGCTCATTTGTCCTCCTTTTTGGAGTTGCGTTGGGCTTAGAATCTTATTTGCTCGGACGCAGCATCGTTTCACAAACTATGGACACGAAGACTGCTGGTCAAATTATGCGTGGACCGGTGCTTCTGTCACTCGTCTGATAATTTGCTGCACAATTTATGAAGGAACCACGGACCGACAGAAAAAGAAAACAAACGTTTTTGCAATCAGGAGGAAATACACGTGAAGTTGATCTGTTTGCATCTCTCCAGCATGTGTTGCTGGCCTAGCCTAAGTAAATATCTGTCTATAGCCTACCTGTAATATCTGTCTGCAGCTTGCTTGCCAGCATTTCCCAGTACTTCGCAAAAGTTTTGAAATATAACTGCATGTCGGTGACTACATAAAATGTTGGCTACATAAAAAAATGCGTAATACGTGCATGCTTAAGATGAAACCAGCAGTTTTTCAGCAGGAACATGTGAGGAGGACTTGTCTCTTAATTGATGGGGTGGTTTCACTTTTCCCATACATTTTTTTAAAACAAGTCAATAGTTTTACAATGTTTCAGTCAAGCTTTGGTTGTTTTAAATACAACTGGTGTGCAAGTAGTGGATCAACTTTGATTTGCTGTGCTGCATATGGGAGAGAACAATAGATGCACATAGTAAATTATATAAAGTAGGCCTATTAAAATATTGAAATAGCTTAGTCTACCTTTGAAAAAATATTGAAGGGAATCCAGTCCAGTACACTGACTCACTGACACTGACTGTATCTGACCTGTATCTGTAGTAGCTACTACAGATACAGGTCAGATACAGTCAGTCTCAGCCAGTAGCACAACCAGATATGTACAGCCAGCCATATGTACATTTATAGCTGTGAAGGTAATTCATACACAATTATTGTCTTTCGCCAAAATATATTTGGTAACTTCTGTAGACATCTAAAATGGGGTGGGTGTTCAAATTAGTAGAAAAAAAACGATTGCATAAAACAGTTTTAAGTTGTCGTATGTATCTTTTTTACCGTGGTATAGTCTTAATTTTTCCATTTAGATGTCTTAAAAAGGTCTTAAAAGTCTTTAAATTTGGACTTAGAAAATGTGCAGATACCCTGAGACAATGTGGTAGAAAGATGGAATCAAAAAAATAATCGTTTTTATCTTTTTCTGAACATTTTTATGAAGAATGGCATGTCCAAAATTATTCATACCCTTTTAAAATAATCAATGGAAACATCTTTATTTGTCATCAAAGCTCTCAAAATGGTTCTTATAATACCTACCAAGCCTCTCCATGTCTCCACAATGATTGTACACCGCACCTTTTTAGCAGCAATCTGGGTTTTGAGGCAGGAACGATTATTTGCCATCACTTTGGCCTTGTGCTCACTTTGATGGATTGAGGTCTGGACTATGGCTGGGCCACTCTAAAATGTTGATATTGTTCTCTGTTATTTTTCTTGCCTTGTTTGGCTGTATGTTTTGGATCATTGTGTGGTTTAATGGTCAAATGCTGCCTATTGGGGCAGGTCTCTCGGCACACTGCCTGATCTTTTCCTCCAAAAATCTTAATGTACCCCCTTGTTTTAGTGTTACCGTTTACTTTGATAAGTTTAGCAGGTCCCATTGTCTGAAAAACACTCAAAACTAATACATTTCTATAGCTATTCTCCACTTTGGGGATGGTGTTTTGGTGGTTGAAATTTTCACCCCATCCCCAAATGGATCACTTGGTCATCATGGATGCTTATCATGGATCACTCTTCTCCAAACATGCACAACTCAGCTTATCCTTTATAATGGCACACCTGGACAAAGAATTTGGCTTTCGCTGGATTTTTTTTTGACCCAGGGATATGGCCTGAGATTGGCATAAAAAAAGGAAGCATCAAACCCAAATGACGACATGTCTATTTCAATTGTGGGGGTGAGAAAATTATTCTTTTGGGTTGTTTTTCAACCAGCGGGACCTGGTGAACGGTAACACTAAAACAAGGGGCTACATTAAGATTCTGGAGGAAAAGATCAGGCAGTGTGCCGAGCGACCTTCCACAATAGGCGGCATTTGACCATTAAACCACACAATGATCTAAAACATACAGCCAAACAAGGCAAGAAATGGTTAAAGGGACACCAGGCAACGTTTTCGTGATAATTAATCATCTTCGTAAGTCGGTATATGGTTAAATGACTCATTACGGGGAGAATGAAGGCTCTCTCGCCTGCCCCTACTGCCTGTAGGAAGAATATCCCACTTGCAAGTTCGGTGTATCCTACCCGCCGGTCCGAAGCAGGATCAGTTTACAGCACAGAGGCAGGCTAACGAAACGCTAGAGATTGTTGCAAACGTGTGTATAATGGCAGAGCCGGCGAAGAAGCAGCGAAAACCCTTGACGGAAGACACAAAGAAAAGGAAAAGAGCTTCAGCCTGAGCGAGGGGGAGTTTCGTAGAGAAAAAGCATCAAGCTTGCCTGGTGTCCCTTTAACAAAGAACAATATCAACATTTTAGAGTGGCCCAGCCATAGTCCAGACCTCAATCCATCTTGGTAGGCTTGGTAGGTATTATAAGAACCATTTCGAGAGCTTTGATGACAAATGAAGATGTTTCCATTGATTATTTTAAAAGGGTATGAATCATTTTGGACATGCCATGTTTCATAAAAATGTTAAAAGATAAAAATGCTTATTTTTTTGATTCAATCTTTCTACCACATTGTCTTACAACCTTTAGGCATGTGGCAGTGTCAATTTCAGTCAGAACAAACATATCAGTCAAGAGAAAATCAACTTTAAATCAATATTTGCCAGGGGTATGAATAATTTTGTTCTTAACTGTATATTAGCTCATCGCAAAGGCTGCAATTAATGGTGCAGCTCATAACTCTGTCCCAATGGTTAATCTGGTCACATCTGTGATTCTCGTCATCCTCCTTGTAATAGACAGTTGAGATCACCTAACAGGAGGGCTGGGCACCTCCTGCACCAGGCATGCTCACCAATCAGAGTTGGTCCATCTTAAAGCAGAATTTGTAATATTAAACTGAAGCTTCCCTTAGGTATTCTAAAGGTACTGTATTTACAACCTCCTCATTACACACCTCTAAAAGAACTGATTTCTGCTGAAGATGCATCTTCCACTACATTTAGCATTTCCTTTCAAATGCACTCTAGCACTCTGGTATAAGAGTTCTTTCATGGCATTAAGCACCCTGTGGCAGATTTCATGTTGTGGATCAAGAGTTCATATCTGTGGGGTCACAGGCCCACAATCCCTGATACATCTACTTGGAAAGAGGACCGACCGACGCACCATGGGGTGAGGGGAAGTCTAATGAAGGGAAAGGGCCCTGGGGCAGCATGTGTGGCAAACCTGCTGATGGGGAGGGAGTGAGAAGGAGCGTCATGGGGAGGACATGGGGAGTGAGGGGAGGAAAAGAGGGGAGTCTGCTGATACAGAGGAGGTGAAGAGGGGAGTCTGCTGATACAGAGGAGGTGAAGAGGGGAGTCTGCTGATGTATAGAGGAGATGAAGAGGGGAGTCTGCTGATGTATAGAGCAGGTGAAGAGGAGTCTGCTGATACAGAGGAGGTGAAGAGGAGTCTGCTGATACAGAGGAGGTGAAGAGGAGTCTGCTGATACAGAGGAGGTGAAGAGGAGTCTGCTGATACAGAGGAGGTGGAGAGGGGAGTCTGCTGATGTATAGAGGAGATGAAGAGGGGAGTCTGCTGATGTATAGAGGAGGTGAAGAGGAGTCTGCTGATACAGAGGAGGTGAAGAGGAGTCTGCTGATACAGAGGAGGTGAAGAGGGGAGTCTGCTGATACAGAGGAGGTGGAGAGGGGAGTCTGCTGATGTATAGAGGAGATGAAGAGGGGAGTCTGCTGATACAGAGGAGGTGAAGAGGGGAGTCTGCTGATGTATAGAGGAGGTGAAGAGGGGAGTCTGCTGATACAGAGGAGATGAAGAGGAGTCTGCTGATACAGAGGAGGTGAAGAGGGGAGTCTGCTGATAAGGAGGAGGTGGAGAGGGGAGTCTGCTGATAAGGAGGAGGTGCAGACAGACCGTGTGGTGAGGAGTTGGCAGTTCAGAACAAGGTGATGTCAGAGGCGGGCTAATCTCTGTATCAACCGTACATGTTGAGCCACTTCAAACCAGTAATCAAATGTGGCAAAGATTGATTTGTTTTAGCTCAGAGTGTATCGTTAACTCATTGAATGCCGCGCTGTTTTCGGAAGCTTTGGCCCAGAGTGCCAGCAATTCTGATCATTGTTGACGATTTTTTTAGAGCCACAGCGTATTCTATGTTATAGCTATGGACACATACTATGACTTGTTTGAAAGGTGAGACTTTAAAGGATAATTCCGGTGTGATTTTGACCTAAAGTGTCTTGAAACATGATACCGAGTGTGAACGTATGTGTCATAGCTCACCTCAGCTTGTCCCCTGCACTCCGAAATCTGGCGCTAGTTAGCCAATGCTACCAACAGTGTTTCGTTGTGGTGCCTCGGGCATCGGCCTAGCCATGCAAATAAATCACTGTTTTACACCATTTACGAGGCTCAAAGTAGCTCCATACTTCATTGGTAGACTTCCGAGGGCCTTGACATTGACAAGCACTGGTAGTTTATTTTACAAGACGATTTATACAGACAATACCTTAAGGAATTTTACCGAGACTGCCACCTGGTGATAAACCCACGAAAATGGCCTGGTTTTGACCTGACGTGCTTGTGTCACTGATTCAACCCAAAGCGGCAACCATCAAAAGCAGAGTTTTAAGATTAAATGTCCAGATAAAATTTCCAGATTGCATGTTTTCATGAGTTTTCGATCGTCATATATTTCATTTCCATTCATCACAGAGTTCCCAAAATCACATATAAGGTGTGTTAGAGTGTCTAGTTTCGTAATAAAAAAAAAAAAGCAAAAAACGTAATATTACGTTTTTGGCACAACGCATTTGGCACTCAATGAGATAATGTCACCGTTATCCTTGATCCTGATCATGGTACATTGTGTGCATTCCCAAAGACTGACCTGATAACTGGCCCAAACTCCTACTGACAGGTTAAATTCCTTATCTCCAACACAACATTGCCTCACATTTCATAGTGGGCCCACGGAGCATGGGAATCAGCAAGATGTTTGAAACCGCAGACTGAATAACAATACATTTAAGGTGTGTTTTGTGAATCACCTTTTTTTCTTTTTTTTTTGTATGTCAAGTATACTGTTTTAGGGATTTCCAGCTCTGCTGAGTTGAGAAATGTCTTAATCTGTTGAAATGGGTTGGTCTACAATTGAATTATTTAGAAAATTGTCTCTTCCCAAATATGTCACCCCCAAAAAAAAATTCCACTTGCAGTCTACTTGAATTTGGTAATACTGAGAAACATGCCGTCACTGTAGCCAGACAGTACAAATATGTGCCCTGACTCTGACTTGAATCATCTCATGAGGTCATGAGATTTAGAAGAATCCTCTGGTCATGACTGATTAAAGGACAAGGCCATGCTGTCATGTCCTTGGAGTTGGTTCCTCTTTAGTAAGTTACTACTGTTAGTAAGGCAGCTTGTCTTTGACCTCTGACAGATTGCATGGCTGCAAATGGTCTGATTAATTTGTATCATGGAGACATGTGATATCTTTATAAAATGCTGATATCGTCGTTGCTTATCGTCTCCCTAACTGCGTAATGCCACAGCACAGCGTTGTACTCAGCTGCTTCAGATTATATTGTCCTTCTCCAAATCTGTTTTCAGTCACTACGTCACTGGTCATGGAGGCGCCCAGCCTGTCCAGTGCTATCTGTCTCCACAGTACAGTCTGTGCCATACGCACCCATCTGTGCTGGACAAGACGCCCCCCTTAGATGATATTAACAGAGTGTGCGTGCATGTGCATGTGCAATTCGTCTACATCCGATGAAAAGGGTCATGCTGCTCCCGCAGAAGCAGTGTTGCATAGTGCGATATCAGCCAGGCTCACATCGCCCATGTCAAACTCCATTCTCTATTCAAAGTCAAAAGCGGTTTGACGCCGTTTGTAAAAGAAGGTAAAATGACTACATGGTGTTACTTTACTACACTGTAAATGTAAAAATGACCTGTGCATCATTAGGTTTGCACTGCAGCACTGTTATTACTGACCTCTTTAGTCAACATGTCATGTCAGCTGTGTTCTAAAATGTTAATTCTGGTGAATCTTTACCAGAAACACCTGCCCATATTACAGTTTTTCACAATTGCTAAAATATTCAACTCCATTCTCTGAACCAAATTCTCATTTGCCTGAACACAATTTGCAGATCTCAGACTCTTTGCAAAACACATTCTCATGCAATAAAACACATTTTGCATTGTGATGCACTTGTGATGGATGCAAAATGGTAACTACAAGTGGCAAAAGCTGAACACACAGAAAGCACAAATGTCATGCATTAAACAGAACCACTCAGAATTGATCACATTTCAAATGATGTGACACAACCAATATAAGTTAGTTCAGAGTGTAAACAGGTTGCTGAACAGTGCAGGTTCATATCAACAATGGATAGAAACTATCAGTGAGGCATTCAGAGTACATTATAGGCTGTAGACTGCAATCTACTTCTTATTTATAGTACTGAAATGCCTGTCTTTTCCTTTATACAGTTTTTCACAATTTGCTAAAACACTTTTTGAAACCTCCCACCCTTTTCTCAAACCGTAAACACAACCCCCCATTCTCAATACTTTATTTTTTACTGGTTTTGCAGTAAATGTTGGCTCCACTGAGTTATGAACCTCTTTGTTTTGTTTTTAAATGCAAAATACATTTAGTATATTATAAACAATGACACTTTCTCCTGGTTATATGAGCTGCCCAGAACATTGTTTTTTGATGTAGTGTTTAATGACTACTCTGTAGTTTCATTTTGACTGCTTTGTGAGATGATTAAGACTGTTTTAGTTTTGAGCCCTGGTACAACTGTTTTTGAGGTGATGATTCAGTCTTGCAGAGGTTGTCAGAGGTTCTGTGAATGTAGTTTGAGATTTGGGGTTTGTTTTAGCAATTGTGAAACTGTAAACATAGGCTTGAGTTGCCAGAACATGTCCACCTTTTAAAGTTTTTACATTATTTATTTGAAATGATTTCCATATTAGATATGTGTGACTGGCAACACATGATTGTCGATGTTAGTGTCTCTTTTTTTCCTCCATGAATTTTATTAGCTACCATGCCAACTTGCCTCACTTTTGGCTGTACTGTCAGTGTTTCTCAAGGAAACACAAATGCACAAATCAGGTGTTAATATCACACCAGTTATTCTGGATAAATATGTATGTAAGGTCTTTGCATTGCAAAGAATGCATTTGCATACAAGCTCTTGGTAGGCAACCCCTGAATTTCCATCCCTACCAAAGCCCATTGTTGGTACACTGACACATCCACTCTGCTCTGCAAATCTTCCCTATGGTCTCATTCAGAATGATTCAATTCTGATGAAAAGTCAGCAGTCTACCCGTTACACAACTGGAAGGCAGTCATTTGGAATTACTGCTGCCAGTTATGAAATGGAGTGTGAATCAACCTGCTCTTGTGAGACTGTCTGAGTGTGAGTGAGAACATGCTGCTCCCATTTGCTGCTGGACTTAGTTCTGGGACCTCATCATTCCACTCTGTACACACAGAAGATGTTGGACAAACCCCTTGCTTCAGATTATTATTATCTCGCTAGCCCTGCAAGTAGCCCTGCTAGTTTATTCTTGCGCTCATGTATTATTGAACATGGCCATCACTGTCCACTCAACACCGAATACATCACTACTGTATCAGCTGGGGAACATGCTGCAATTGAACCTGCTCTGGTACGTTCAGACCCTCCGATGGCGTGTCATACTAGCAATCTTGGTCTGTTGAGTGAGTCAGAGTTAAATGGCTGTTCTCCATCTCTGAGCATCTCTCGTTGCCTCCGCCTCCACACACTGTGCTTTCTGCAAACCTGATTCCCTCTCAGTCTAATTACAGGTGGACTGCACTGTCATCTTCACTACCTACGCCACAGTCCTCACATTGCAGCTGGCTGTGATCTGACAAATGTTCACCAGAACTGATCCAGAGACAGCTCCACGGTGGGAATTGGCTGTCTCCTGGTTTCAGATGCTCAATTTTTGACTCACTGACATCTAGTCTGCAACAACATGGAAGTGAAACCTGGCTAAAAAAAAACAAAACCACACGTTTCGAAGAGGAGTGTGGCTCGAGAGATTTTCCAACAACGTGTTTTACATTGTGGACACTACCATTTGTACATTTAACTGGGCCATGGCTTCAGACAGGGGTTCTTAAAAAGTAATAAATGAGACACCTATGGGAGTAGTATATATTGCTGCACTAACATGTCCTTGTTGTACTGTACCTTGATTGTTCCCTTTTTTTTATAAATCACTTTGGATAGAAGTGTCCGTTAAAGAACTAAATGGAAATGTAATGTAAACATCAGTTCCTGTTCACATTCACAGGTGATTGTGGAGATGGCATTGAAGCTATTGGTCCCTGTCAGTGTTGTGGGGCATTTGCTGGAACTGAGATGCTGTACAGAGTAGGATGAAAAGGCACCGTGTATCTCCAGTTGTTTAATTATGAAAATGAATTTGCCATGCATTTCCCGCTGAGTGTCTATAGTGGAGCATGTTTGATAAGATAAGGCTTTTCAGCTATCTTTCCCAGCCTTGAGGTGAAACCTGCATTGATTTCTTTCTCTGCTGGTTAATAATGTAAACACCCTAAAGCTTTGTTTGTTGTGATTTCTTTTTTTTTTTTTTTTAAGCAGTGTTGAAACCAACAGCAGAAAGGAATATTTCATTCGGCAACCTAATCCTAATTTTGGCACCATGTCCACAGGCTATTGCTTGAAAACAGTCCTTAAACAGTTCAGCTGCTGTTTGCCTGGTTAAGCATTTGAAAGCGTTGTGGCTTTCCTTCAGTGCTGTGGTCTTGTGGGGATCTGGCCTGTCATAAGCATTAATTTGTGTGGGGAGTGGGGATGGTCTTGGCTTCATAAATAATGCATGGCACGCTGATACAGGCTGAGAATAGAAGAGCCACCAGGGAAAAAGCAGGTAGTTTCTAGAAGAATACTGAAGTGTTGTATCCTTGAAAAGCTTTTACGGCTGGATCTGGTGACTTGCCTCAGATGTGTGTGATTTTTAAATGAAATTTCATCACAATCATGCCTCCTACTTTTGACTTTTGCGAGGAGTCCTTTGCATATAGATGAAGTTATAAATGTCACTGATTTGTCATAACATATTCTGCTTTTTGTTTTTAATATACTAAAGAGCTTTAATCACTTCACAAAACACAAGCTATACCTGAGTTCTAAAAAAGCTCATATGAATTCATCAAATTAAAATTAATGATACCTCATCTTATTCCTGAATGTGAATAATCACAAAGGAATCTCAATATTCACCATGGTCCTCATGAGCAATGTCATTGTGTAGGCTATTGTGTAGAGAATAAGTTTACATTTATTTATTGGACATATCTTCATCATAATCTGACTCCTTTTCACTGTATCGTGACTTGGAGTGTGATGCACTGATCTGTCCATTTCTCTTCAGCATTGTGTTTATACACAACCTTAGTTCAGTGTGTTAAGTTGTGTGCCACAGCAGCTGACTGATGTGTCTCTTGGATCAGTAGACTGAGGGCTCCTGGTTGTGCTGCACAGTTTATTTGTCTGTGTGTTTATTTTTTCATCCTCTCCAGTTGGGATGGTCATCCAGTACATCCTCTCCATCATCCCCTATGCCTCTTCTGGGCTTGCAGTGGCTGTGTGGGTTCCAGCGTGGGCTTTTCTGCTTGTTTATATGCCTAGACGGCACAAAAGTGGTGGTCAGTGTGCGGTGGACGGGGGTGCCTGTTTGTTGCTCCTGGCCAATGATGTATACTATACATGAGCCACAGCGGAAGAGTGAGTTTATACTTCTTCTCCCACACTCATCAGTCACAACGTGGCACCCGGCTGAGCTCCGGCCTCGACCGGTCTGTTCTCCCGCTGAGCGGTGGACGAGTACGGACGCGTCTTAATGCCGAACATGTGCTCACCATTTAGTTTAGAATGCGTAGAAGAGTTAGTGTGGGAATGGAAGTTGTCTCATTGCCTTGAGTCATCCAGACCAGTGACTACATGTTTGATCATCAGTTCAGCTGTAGTCTCTTGCGGAACTAGTAGGCCTATGACATAGAGGGGGACTTAGTCACATTTTTTCCCCCTAGTTGTTATGGTTCTTGTGCAATGGGAAGGCATTTATTTAGTGACTATCCCAAACCTTGAGCTCCTGTGTTTCGCCATCCCTGTATCACTGGGTGGTGGCACAAGTCCCTGAAAGTCCTGGCTCCGCGCGGTGGTGATGAATGCGTGTGGAAAGCCTTAGCACAGCCGTTTCAGGCCCACTCGTCATGTGCGCTGGTGGGTGTTTCTGACATCGCTGTGATTGCCCATGATTCACAGCTCCGTCGCCTGGCTGAAGAGCCCTTGGTTGCTGCAGTGTTGTAGTACAATGTATCGACTTTACTGCGTCGTTTCACTACAAATGTCTTTTGCTGTGTGCTTCAGGGCAAACCTGTGCTGTGAGTAAGGTGGAGGAGGGGGAGAGGGAGGGGGGATTTGACCAGTAGAACTCTATTTCCGATGACTTGGCAGAGATCCTTACTCAAGCAAAAGAATGTGAAAGCTAATGCTTAGTTTAAAACCAAATCTTTAGTGCATGTTGACAAGGCCATTCTGTTAAAAGTTTGCTCAACACAGAATTGCACCTTGAGTGCAGAAAAGCACTTACCAACTAGTGTTTTTCTTGTGTGCGTCAGTACTATGGTGTAGCGAGGGGAAGTGGTCAGTCCTCGGTATGTTCGTCTACATGCGGTTCCCCTCATCAGACGTGCGTGGGTACATCCTGAAGGACTGCACATGTATGACCAGTCAACACATTGACCTACTCGGCCTCTTTAAACCCAGCGCTCCAGAAGTGACTCAGAAGTGACATTTGCTTAGCAGCAGTATGGCCACTGACTAATAAGAGAACTGGCTGGAGAAATGGCTCTCTTAGTTTACAACAGAGTGCCTCCACTGTGCTGCCGGCAGATCCTTTACTCACGGGAGAATACGTTGGAGAATTTGAAGCGCGACCCACCTCAGTGAGCTACCGCCCAGTCTTGTTGAAGTTTCCAAGTGCCTTGGCACTCCTGGGCCTGGACGCACTGATGGCTAGAGGTGACTCAGGTGGCACAGCAGCGCGAGAGGACGCGAGGGTGGGGGGACACAGGTGGTCCTATACAGACTAGGCCAGGAGTGGACAACAGGATCAAGATTGGAGACCGGCTAATGACCAGATGTCACTCATTCAGAACCGCACCAACTGTTATCTTAAAATGTCTATCTGCAGCCATACGGTGAGAGCAGAGCAGCACAAGCCCACCCTCCAGCCCCTACACACTGATCAGTATCATCCAAAAACTGTTCACTTCAATAATACAGTACGATGTGCACAGTGCTGAAAAAGAGGAAGTCTATTCATAGATGGACTTTGGTCTTCCGATGTGTCCGTCTGAACCAAGTGCTCAAACCAAAGATGTGTAGACGTGTGAAGAGATGGCTTGTCAAATACATCTGCTTGCTCATGGGAACTTTTTCAGATGGGTGTAAGATCCATTGATTTGAGGTGATTCTGTGGACCAGTGTCCTTTCATCTTTGTGTGTGTGTGTGTGTGTGCGTGTGTGCGTGTGTGCGCACACGGCGTGCAAAACATATACACACACACAGCGTGCAAAACATATACACACACACACACACACACGGTGTGCAAAACATATATATATATATATATATACACACACACACGGCGTGCAAAACATATATACACACACACACACACACACACACACACACACACGGCGTGCAAAACATATATACACACACACACACGGCGTGCAAAACATATATATACACACACACACACACACACACACACACACACACGGCGTGCAAAACATACACACACACACGGCGTGCAAAACATTCACCAAAGTCCAAAAAAATATTTGGGTGACCGTGAACAAACACACCATAGACTGGTCATTTCCTAATATACAGCCCCCACATTTTTGAGGGCATAGTAATTATGGAACAAGCAATCATAAATAAGCCTTTAGACAGCGTGCCTGCCCCCCCTCTCCCCCAGGAAAAGCCACAGAGGTTCCAGGAACAGCAGCCCCCACTTCCCATAAGCAACACTTTCTTTGTGTGTGTGCACATGCATGTGCTCACGTACACACACAAATATGTTTTTGGACTTTGGTGTATGTTTTGCAGGCCGTGTGGGTGTGTGTGTCAGGTCATCTATGGTGTGTGTGTTTTGTTTTTTTTGTTTTTTTTGTATTTTGTCCTCTAAAAGGCACAAGGCACATTGTGTACATTCTTTTAACCCCTGGGAAGACTAACTGCCCATAATGTTTTTGTGAAGGAAAACATGTTCAGTACTATGTGTTCCAGCCTATGAGGTGTTCATATCATAATTGTTACCATAAGGGGCATGCGGACCATATTGTCTTAAGACATACCAAAGGCCTTGCCCATGAAGGATCACCTTCAGTTTCAACAAGCCCCAATTTCACACAGTTCTACTGTTAATATTCAACAGACAAAATTGCACTTTCATCTCCAAAAATAGGCAAATTTCCATTCCATTCTAATTGTTTTCTCTTCAAGATGAGACGCAAAAGGAATTGCAAGAACATCCTAAATGGTGTGCTGTTTTTACAGTTTCCAAAGTTCTAGTATTTCTCTGCACCTTTTCCTTCCCCAATGCCAATCGACACAGTATAGTGTGTTACCCATGCAGTTGATCTGAGTTGATGAAGCAAAAATGGAGGGTAAACTTCATTTGGAGCAGCATTCTACAGGGTCTCTGGATAGAATCCTGGCACACTGCAAGACATGACTTCTCACTTTGACCGTGAACATGGAATGGTATTTTAATGCAAAGCATACCTTTGAAAACCACTCCTGCTGCTGAAGCCCTCATGTCCCTATTCAGTTATTGTCCTGTTCATTTCAAGTGCCTATTTGAATTCAGGGGGTGATGTGAGATTATGATGAGTGGTAGAGGATGTACAGTACAAAGCGCTGCGCGGGGTGCTTCTGTTCTCCTCTTGAGACCTCTCGCCACATCTCTGCCCTTAGACTCGCTTGGCCACCCAGAACACCACTTTCCCAATTATGTTCTAAAGCCTTTTAATTAACCACCCAATCCGCGCAGACACTTATCTTTGACATTCGGAGGCTTAATAAGGACAAGGAGCTGCTAGAATCAGCTTAAGCTCAACGTCCAGCCTGAACTGTGTGTGTCAGACAGGGTGTCAAGTTTTGATTGTGGGAGAGAAACTCCGATCATTACAAGGTATTACTGTGTTGCCTTTATCCCCAAGTTCAACATCAGCTGCTAAGAGGCTCTTGCTGAAGTTTGGCCATGACCGCAACAGTAATTAAAGATTGGCTCACGTCAGCTTTTGTACACTAAAGGATGTTTACCTTCAAGGTCTCGTTCCACATGAAAGTGCCTCATCAGGCCTCGCCAAGCCAGTGGACGTTTTGTGGCTCCTGTCACATTCTCTTTAGACAAGCGTTCAGTGTGTGTTCCGGGCCAAAGAGAACATCTACATTTATGTGCATTCACACATGCCGTGTGTGTGCTTTCTATTCAATAATTGCAATATACATGTGTTAAAGGCAACAGTCTCTGCTTATAATGGTAATAGAATCACATGTACTGGGAATATGTTAAGAAAAGATTTACTGTTTATTGTCTCAAGTCATTATTGCAAATTGTGAATTAATAGTGCAGCAATTCAGAATACAGGTTCCATTAAAACAGGAATGGCTTTATTTTGTACATGAGTGCAGTGCAGTGCAGCACTTTTCCTGAGTCGCAGAGCTCTGCGCATCCTTTTTATTTTCATGAGATTTCTGCTACAGGAGCCCCACACAGACCCCTAATACCCACAGGACTGCTGATCAAGAAGCCTTTGTTCTCGGTTGCCCCAGCAACTACACCTTGGACTTTACGTATGAATAATGCAGTGAGTGGAGGGGCAGAATGCAGGACGTTGTAAGTGAGGGCCGAGGGGCACACTGGACTGATCTTTACAGGAAGATGACCATGTACAAAGAAACTTGGTTGTCATTGCACACTCTGATTCCCCCCTGACTTGTTCATACAGCCAAAGTTTGTGTAAGAAAGTAGTGTGGAGAGCAGAGCCAATGCTAATGGGTTAATGGCCGCTAGTGCAGGCTGACCTGACAGAAGTTTATCTGTAACTGCCTCAGATTCTGTCACTGAGGAAGAATTTGCAAGATAAGATGTGGAGAATGAAGCCAGGCCTTGTTTAATGCCATATCTGGGCTGGACGCGGCCAAGGCTCCGCCGCTACTCAAACTCTTCAAGTCTTTGTCATTTTAGGAGGCCTATTTGCAATTCTCTTTGAACAGTCAAGCGCCACACAGGGATTTTCCTTCACTCTCAACTTCTAACCACTAAAGTTTTCCTCGGGGAAGAAAGCCCTGAGGCTCAATTGGCAGATCTGTCAACATTGTTTTTGTGTGTCTTTTCAAAAGATTATATTTTGTTTTGAATAATGACTGTAAAAAAAAGTATTGTCCATGGGGTGGGAGTGGTGGGCAGTTTTGCTGTTTGTCCTGTGCTGGCTGGCTGGCTCTGCCCTCCAGTATGCTGGTGGCTCCCTCGTGATGAATGAGTCTTGCAGGATGTTGGATTTGGAGCTCCAAGAATCACGTCGTGGAGACGGCCAAGTCTATCCTCTGTGTGTATGCATGACGAAATATCTGGCAGCCCCCGAAGTATCTGGCAACCCCCGCAGAACCCAAGAGACCAAAAAAGATGTACTCTGGCACTCTGGCTCTGCGTCTGAAGCAGCAGTAGGCAATGCAGGGACACTTCCACTCTATTCTTATTGCTCACTACTCCTACTCTAGTTCCTCCATCTCTTGTCTGTGTATTGATGTTACTGATGGCGATTTAGTTGTCAATGATGAATGAATGGTAGTTCATAAAACTTTACACTTAATATTTATGAGCTGATTAATGTTGAATTGACCATCTCTGCCTCTACCATCTCTACATCTTAATCAACACTTGCTGAATTGGAAGCTTGCAGTCTCTTGGGGCCCTGAGTGTTGCACCTGTGCACTGGAACATGTTCTTTGTTCATGGTGCTGAGGGAGTCATTTTATGCTCATTATCTGTGTGGCCTTTTAGATCCATTGACTTTTTTTTAATTTAATCTTTTATTTTATTCTTTTTTTACTTCATAGCCAGTTACTCCAAGGAGGCACTGTAACATATCAAATTTTGTTTTTGACCTCTTTAGCTACATGTTTGTGTGTTGATGTTGTCCCATATATTCATTGTCAACATCCATGTGTCCAGAATGTGACAGCATCTGGAACATTCTTTTGTGTTGAGTGCAGTCGATCCTTTTTTGCCTTCTATGTTCTGTTTTAGTCGTGTGCGTGCGTGGCTGCGTGCGGGTTGGTAGGAGTGTAGCTAACTGGGCCCCTCTCTGAAGGCCATGCTCGAGTGGCTCCTGCAGGTGCTGCTGGTGACCCGTGTCGGGAGACGCGGCGCTGTGCTGCCTGCTCGGCGGAGCCCTCCCGCTGACCCACACGCTCCACACACTCCACATGCTCCACATGCTCCGCTTCTGATCTCCTCACTGACACCAGGCAGCCGGCATCATTAGAGATTTAGAAACGTGCTCTTTCTGACTCTGGGCAGGCTGGTACCTACTGAATTTCTTTTCATCACATTTCTAAGCCGGAGACTACAGTTGTTGCTGTTCCAGTCATTTATTTAGTTCAGGAGGTGTGTATGTGTGTGCCAAGTGTATAGGTTCTTACACTGCACACAATTCCATTAAAGTATGTTATGATGGCAAAAAGCCTTGATCTTTGAATGTTGCACACACAGATGGAACAGGTGCTATTTTCTCTCCCGCTCAGGTGGTGCTGCTGAGTGGACACCTGGACAGCTGGGACGTGGGGCAGGGAGTCATGGACGATGGCGGCGGTGTTGCCATTTCCTGGGAGGCCCTGAGTCTGCTCCGGGACCTCGGTGAGCTTGTTTACTTTTAAGCTGGTTACCATTGCTTAGCCTTTGCAAGATTACTAGTTAGGCCTTGCAAGTAGCCATTTGCCACCATGTGGTCTGATTATTAAATGAAAGTTTGAAAGCCTGTTTGGTGAAGTCTTGTCTGAAAACTGTGAAAAATGTGTTCCAGTGGAAAAACTGGCCTAAACTCCTTTTGACGAGTTGGTGAATGTGGAACCTCATTAGTCTTTCTCTCTCTCTTTCTCTCTCTCTCTCTTTCTCTTTCTCTGCACAGTGAAGGGAATGAAATTAAAGTAAAAGTGGTGTTTCAGCAGACTGGCCTCACCTCTGTCCAAACCCTAATAGCCTCATTTGGAATCTCCCTTAGAGGACCACTGGAGCCGACACTTTATACAGTGTAAAGCTGTGTGCTCCTGTGTTGTGGCCATGGTTATGGAAGACTGTGCCGTTACTGTGCTGAACTATCTGATTTGTCTGTAGGCTTGCGTCCAAAGAGAACAATCCGAATGGTGCTCTGGAACGCTGAAGAACCAGGTGGTGTTGGGGCCAGCCAGTACTTTGAGAGACATAAGGTAAATCAATAATTGACCTCTTTCGAATAATTGACATTTTTCATTGTTTCCTGATCCTTACAGGTTGTTGACACGGTGGCGTAGCCCTATGCTTGGAAAAGTCACTATTCAGATGCCTCATCATTCTGTAGCACCATGGGAATGCTCCTCTCGCCACTAAAGAGCTTCAAAATGGCCTTTGCCTGGGCTTGGCTCTTAACTAAAGCATCCTCCATTTCTAAACGCCATTATGGACCAGTAGCTCCTTTAATGGCAATTTCAACAGTTAAGTGTATTTGTCAGGGTTGAGGACCATACTGAAATGCGCTGTGGCATGAAATGATTAACAAAGCCATTGCATAGCCAGCCACACTGCAACTCTATACTCTCCTGAAGCTCTGTGGCTTTGGTGCGCTTTATCCTGATCCTGGGGTCTAATCAGCCAGGCCAGTGGTGTTGGGGCCAGAGAGGGCTTGGGTTCTGGATTTGGCGGCTGACCCACATGCTCTGCTGCTCTCTCCCATGAGGGGGTGGATTACATTTCCTCCGATCCCTCCTTCCTCGCCGAGGACGAGGAGCCTGGAGTCTGAAGCAAGCAGACTTTACATAGGCTCTCTGGAATGAGGTGACCGATACAGGATTTGCCCGAGTCCTCATTTCAGCCACATAATTCAGATCATACTTTAGTTTTTAGCCTATTGTATTCACCCAATTTTGCATGGATGCTCAGTCTACCTTTGCAATCTTTATTTATTTTATTTTTTTTTAAATGGAGAAGCCATACAGTAAGTCAACAATGATTCATCACACCATGTTGGTATAACATTGGAATTGGTAGGAACTAAATATTAATAGATACACTGCGTAAATGTCTGCCTTTAATCCCTCAGCCAAGGTTGTTTTCAGGAACGGGCAACATATTTGAGCATTGAAGCTTTGCTATAATGATTACTTTATAGCAGTGTCTCTTGCTTTTCCTTTTTCAAGGGAAACATCTCAAACTTTGACCTGGTAATGGAGTCAGATTTGGGCACCTTTGCCCCTCTGGGCCTTCAGTTCACCGGCAGCAAGCAGGCCAAGGCCATCATGCAGGAAGTGGTGGGGCTGCTGGCGGCCATTAACACCACGGCCCTGGAGGAGCACGGCGAGGGCACGGATATAAACATGTGGATGCAGGCCGGCGTGCCAGGTGAGTCTGAACGCTGAGGTGTGTGTGTGTTTGAACTCTCGAGGCGAGATCATAAAAGTGAAGAGTGGACCGCTTGTGCTAATGGAACATTTTTGCCCTCTGCCTGTGGCTGCCTCGCGGCTGTTTCAATAAGCTCTTTTTTTAGGGACGGGCAAGGACAACCTGCAGTGTCTCAGCGGTAACGTTATTAGCAGAGGTAGCTGTTATGGGGGTGATGAGAGGCAAAACCCAACTGTGCTCTGAATTCGGTGCTGTCTCTAATTTTACATTATAGGCTGATCCTATCGTAAATGGTCTGTCTGTAAGGCTTTTACTATGCTAACCTGGCTGTAGGCGCCTCGCAGAAACCCTGTTAATTAAACCGTTGGAGTGTTCCATCGGCTATCTGCACATCCATATCAGCCTCCCCTAGTTATGCACGTAATGGCACTATTTACCTCACATTTGAGAGTGGCCTTTGTTGGGAGGTGGTAAGAAATGTAGGCATTGTGCTCCGAGACTATTCAAAGCTGATGTTAAACAAATGAATCACAGGACCAGCTGAATAAACATCTCCCAGTGCAGAAATGCCTGACTTTAAATAATCCCCCCCCCCCCCCCCAGTTTTCGGATTTCTTTAGCATATACCTGTCAATTACAGCGCAGTTCAGTCAGAGGGCCTGGAGCCGTACTGGTCCACAGCACTCGGGCTCCATGTGAATACCTCAGCCCTGTGGCACTCCACTCCACTCCCATCCCATCTCGGGCTTGGTGCTGATCAGCTCGGAAAAAGCCACAACAAGCTGTCTCTTATTATGGCGGCGGGGGGGTCGGGGGTAGTCACACAAGCATTTCTTTCTGTTTTTGAAATGGGAAGAAACATGAAGGGGTGGGTTATTGATGTTTCTGGATTAAGCGCTTTCCATATGGAAACAGTAGAGATCTCGGCAAATGAAAGTTTTTAAGTGCAACCACATGCGACAGCTCTTGTTTGAATACATCCTTTCCTGTACACTTTCACTGGCCCCTAAAAAGAGCACTTAAGACTGTAAACCAACTTTGTTGTGTAGACAACTTGTCTGCCCCTGAAAAGACCAAATGGAAAACCAGTGTTGTAAAGATAGTACAGCATCTCTGATGGCATTCTCTGCAAGGATGCTGGGACCTACAAGTAACTGCTGAGTAAGGGTGTCACGATTTCGATTTTATTTCGAAATCGATCGAAATTACATCTCAATCTCGAACTTCGAACTTAAAAGTAGAATCGACGATGCAGCCACACCCCCAATGTCACGTCCAGCATGTATGCCCAGACGCACAAACACACATGCACGTGCTGAACTGCAGTGTCAACACTCCTCTAATTTTAGGCTGCAGCCAGTTAAAAAATATAGGCCTACACATCAACCTACCGAAATCAAAGCCCCTCTTGCTACTTTGAAATCACCGGTGTGGAAGTATTCGTTAATTCACGTCAATTAAAACTTAGCCTACTCAACTTAGCAAGTGAAAAGATGGTCTAATTACAGTCCAAAGTTACTTTAAGGCTTAAAATGCACATTTACATATTCCATGAACACTAACCTTGGGTCTCTTCTTCGGAGTGTGCTGAAACAATCAAATTAACATTCTGTGTTTCATTTCAATATGTACGTCTCTTTTTTAGCCTAATGTTATTCTGTTTACATTACAACCTCGCGGTTGAAAGGGTTTTAAAGCGGTTTCAAAATAAAAGCCCCCCGAAAAAGAAAAGGAAAAGACCAAAAAGAGTAAATAACATATAAGGAATGCATTAATAGTAATATTTGAAAAAGATCGAAAATCGAATCGAATCGTGACTTTAAAATCGAAAATTACATCGAATCGAGGATTTGGAGAATCGTGACACCCCTACTGCTGAGCAGTGTTGAGCACTTCAAAAAGCTGATTTATTCCAATCAGTGGCAGGATACAGTGTTGAAATTCAATTGACCTCCTCCATGGTTTCAATGCCCATCCTATGATTCAGTTATCCCTGTTTTGTGTCTCTGACTGACTGCATCTTTGTGTGCATGTGTTCCCCAGGGGCAAGCCTTCACACCGCCGACTCCAAGTATTTCTGGTTCCACCACACTGAAGCAGACACCATGACCGTGCAGAGCCCAGTGGAGATGAACCTTTGCTCAGCCCTGTGGGCTGTAGTGACCTACGTGGTGGCTGACCTGGATGAAATGCTCCCAAGGTAGCGCTGGACAACAGGAGGACTCGCACTACTGGATCTTCTCAGCCCTTCACCTTTTATCACTACTCCATGTTTAATTATGCCTTCAACTGGGTCCATTTGTATCATGGGACCAGAGGTCACTTGACTGGACACAAATGCCATGCTTTTCCTCTTGTAATCGGAGTATAGGACTGTACAGCTGCAGGAACACTGTGGAGCTCTGGACTAGAGCACCATGAAGATGTTTAGACACTTTAAAAGCAGTGTATGTAAACAGGTGTTCTGTGGGTATATATATATTTTTTGGGGGGAATAAAATCAATGCTGTTGTCAAAGGCGGATTGTAAGTTGTCCATCTCTGTGGAAGTAAGGATGTGAAGTCTGTACAACACCAGTGCCTTCCCAATGGTGTATGGGCATGGCCAGATTAGGTGAAAATCTAGTGTAAGGCATATATATATACATGTGTGTGTGTGTGTGTGTGTGTGTATACACTGTATATTGCAGTAATGCAGCGAAGAACACCCCGTCCCCATCCAAAACAGTTGGGCTGGCACATGCTAGCTTGAGAACAGATGGACATGACGCCACTGATCCCAAGTCTCACATGCCTGGTCTGTTCTGTTGTGCGTCCCACTGGTCCCAAGTCTCACATGCCTGGTCTGTTCTGTTGTGCGTCCCTCTGTCGGTCTTCTATCTGTTCATCTCCTCAGAGTTTGTTCATGCTGTAGAAATGGATTTGCTATATTAAATCAGTAAATCAGATGATAAGACTACAGTAAGAGTACACCAAGAGTACGTCAAGACGTAAGGACCTCAGACAGTCACAGGTTGGTGGCTGCGATGACTGACTAGATCTTGCCAGTTATATGGAAGGAAAAAAAACATGACTGTCTTTAGTCATGGGAGAACTGGACATCAGTTTTCGTAATGGGAATCAGGAATGCTAGTGGATTTCCTGAAGATGCTGTCTTGTGCAGTATCAAAAAGAGGAACCGGACCGAACACTCATGGCCACGTCAAACCATTCTGTTTTTTGCCACACTGCGTTATCAAAGGACAAACTTGGCATTCGCATCTCTGAGCCAGGGGAAGAAACCAATTTCCTGGTATTTGTGCATTGATGCCGCTGCATGCGTGTTTCCTTTTACCGGATATTTTTTGAGGGCAAGAGGGTGCCATTCAAATAAGTTCCCTGGATTCAAAATAACTTTACCAGAAGCGAAACTAAGAGTGGATCGCATTAATACCTGGAAGGGCACTCAGAGAGCACAGTGCTCTACCCAGGTCAAATGCCTCATCTTGCAATGTTAACAAAATTTAAAAATAATTTGTGGATTCAAATCTACTCCAAAATATAATGGCTTTTTCCATGGCCTATGCTTCACCCTTCCACCATGATTCATAAAAAACAAACTGGGCTGGTAGTATGTACCCCCTCTCTCCCCTTAAGCCTGCTGACAAATCTGCTGAGGTAAAAATGGAAGACGATTAAGGACCTCTGTCTATGTTTTCAGTTTCTGCAAAGGATATCTCCATGTTTGAACCACAGACACAAGCACTTAGCATTTAATCACTAGCAGTCACTTAGGTATTGTAAAGCTAGCTTCTTAAAACTGAGGCCATTTGTGTTCAAATCCTCTTGTATTCCAAGTATTTGCATAGAGTTCATCAATCCCCTCCTTACTGACAAGATGTATTTGGTCAAATGATGGAGTGACCCTGGTCACTTGAGAGTACTGTAGATTGCATCACCGGGCCTCTTTTGCTTTATTAATGCACCACTCACTCAAATGGGCCAGAGGCCTCAGTCTTTCACTCCATCTCATCCCTTTTTAGATGCACATTTGGCTCAAGCATTTAGATAGATAGATAGATAGATAGATAGATAGATTGATACTTTATTGATCCCCAAGGGGAAATCCAGGGGGTCTCAGTAGCATACAGACATCACACACAACATGCACTTACAGCAGAAATGGTAAATATAAGTATTAGCATATAACCAAACTCCACTGTACAATAGAGACAGTAGGAGATAAGAAATCCAGTGTGCTTGAGGGTGATCAAGCATGAGACGTGAGCATTTGTGTATTTCCAGGGTTTTTTGGTTTTGAGAGACAAAAAGCAATTTGAGTCAGATAAGAGGGCTCATTCCTCTCTCCAGCTGGAGTCTCCTCATCTGTCTCCAGGCAGGGCAGGGCAGGGGAGAGCAGAGTGCTGGGGGCTGATGGGCTAGCAGGGCAGGGAAGAGTGCTGGGGGCTGATGGGCTGCTGAGATGGGTGAGATGAGTGGTACACTGCAGCCCTGGCACCAGAGCTGAACTGCTGCAGCTGGAAGCTTTTACCCTTGTTTGCATATGCAATGTCAAACCCTCTGAACGCACCAAATAATAATTGGGAGGGGGGGGGCTCAAAAATCCATCAGTTTTCTCGAATCTGACTCATCCATGCTTCTGGTGAGATCCGGTTGACATTTGTAGCGTCTCTGAAACGTGGGGTTTCGTGGAAGTTTCCTGTGGGCTAGAGGAGAAAATATTTGGTGGTAAATGCGCACTCATGATGATTAATTATTTTCATAAACATTGGAGATACAGCATCTGATGTTCACAGCAAATGGATTGTGGTCGCCATGAGAGATCCTAATGGGGTGTAATCACACGAGCGTAGCAACGGAAGCACACTTCTGATTTCCTACAGATGGAGGTGCTCGTAGAAGGAGGCCGAATTTTCCATTTTCCCTTTGTCCATGACCAGCTCATTAGTGTTGTCTGTCAGGACTGCGCTGCACTTCTGCAAAGCACACTTCACTGCGGTTTTATTAGCTGGAGTAATGTTTAAATCTTTACTATTCTGAACACATTAATGATTGCCTTCCAACATAATATGCAGTGGATTGCATTGCTGCAGAGTAAACTGTCACGGTGAAAATGTGCTTGTGCTGTACATCTGTTTAGTCATTTGCATGTTAAGTAAATTTGACAGCTCTTTGAATAGCAGATATGACTGACTAGAAATGGATACAGAAAGGCAATATCATTAGTAACAGTCACTACTACATCCTTATTGCTTTTGTGCAGTCAAACTGATCAGGACGGACTTACTCAGACAAAATGCTTGAACAGCACTCTCTTACTTTCTTACTTTCCAAATATATCCTGTCATCTGCAGAAATGTCTGCATAAAGCCATTATTTACCTCTCTAAAGGAAAAACTTTGGAATGTTTTGGCAGAAAATCCTTCCTTTAGGATCCACTTAGTGCTGTAATTTCACTGAAAGTCGAGACGACTGAGGAAATGTCAGTCATGTCTGATAACCATGTATGTTGCTTTTCACTGATGCTGGTCAACTGGAGTGAAAGAACAGTGTCTCCAGGTAAGGTCATACAAAATGGGAATCATTTCAAAGAATAAACAATGAATGATCTACCCCCTCCCTGTGTTTTTAAACAATGAATGATCTACCCCTCCCTGTGTTTTTAAACAATGAATGATCTACCCCTCCCTGTGTTTTTGCATGAATGTTGGCAAACACTTGGCATGGCCAAGTAAAAATAGTATGCACCGGGTTGAAGTAAGAGGTTTTCTATAGGATTACGTTACCTTAGGCCTATTGTTATGTCCATGTTCTTATCATCATATTGCCAGTGCAGGAATGCCTGACCTGTACGAGGTAATCTGGAGCTTTAAAGTTTGGACATGGAAGAGTGGCCGTGCAAGAGGAAACAAAGGAGGCCGTGGTCAGGCAGACCAGGATGAAGTGTGTCAGCAGCCAAGATCAAAAGGCACATATAATTCTCTCATGCACCGCCAGAGATTGCAGGAGTCTGGTTCATTCAGAACAAAAATGACCAACATGAAAGGACCCCTCCAAATGATGTGAGTGCGCTGAGAGGCTGAATAAAGAGCTCTGCAGTCTGGCTTATGGCAAGGGAACATGGGTCCTCAATGGCTCAGACTTGATTATGACCTTCATGACATTTTTTTTCTGTCTGAAAGTTTTACAGGATCAGCAGCTGTAAAAGTCATAGTGTGGGCCGTAGCAATTATTAGGGCACCTGCCTGTGTGAGCCGCTCTGTAACATGCCTGATTTGTTCATTTCAAAGCAGAACATCTTTGAATTTACGGACAATTGGTTTAATATGCTAACTGATGTAACACAGCAGGTCAAGATAATCAGAATTTTTGGCTATTGTCTACAAGCAGCATGTATCTGAAAGCTTTTCAGCATTATTGTGTTGCTCTCATGCTGAGTATTGAGTCATATTTCAGAGTTGTTTTACTTTGAATAGGCTGTATATTAATGCAAGATGTGATCTTTGTTCCACTTTTTGAGACCTTCCATTTTCTGAGGGAGCTGGTGAGCTGAAGACTTGTTTTTGTATTGGGGCGGCTCATAGCAGTTCATGTGAAGTCAGGTCTAACATTCTTCATTTGCTTTCAAATGGGAGTGAAATTGTGAACTGCTAATGAACAGTGAATATGTACAGTGGTGATTCTCCTTGGCTCGCTAACTATAACAAGGAATAAAAAGGAGCGAAATACGCGACAGACAGCCAAACTGCATGCTCATTATAGCTGATATAGTACACATTTCAGCTTTATTCAGCCTTTTACAGCAAGCCCTTACTAAGATGGATTTCCAGTTTTTTGCCATTTTCTTCATTTTTTTCTTGTCCCACAGTGAGTTTTTTTCCCCTTGTGTGGGTTAGTGGTGTGTGACATTTCCACTAGTTGGCATTTCCCACTTTCTCAGTAATACTGCTGAGAGGCTGTTCTACAGTCTTTGGTAACATGGCAGAGGTGGAGGAGGTGCTTTCGCTGGTGAGCCATGCATTTTTTTACCTCATTAGGTTTTTCAATCTAACTCCTCTTTCCACTAACAGTAATAGGCTCCTCTGTGTTGAGGCAGGTGCCTCTCGTCCCGACTAGCTTTTGTCACGCACTAGGATAAGGATGGCCTTCTCTCGGCCAAGGGAGCGGTGGTTTCTCTGAAATGTTGTTTTCTCAAGACACGTCTCCAGTCAGCAGCCTGCAAGTGCCCACACAACCCACAAGGACCTGGAGGCCCCTCACACAATAACTTACAGCAGCTAACTGCACTCTTTGGCTATAGCTTTAAGCCCAACTCACTCCAAAGATTTGCCATGAGATGAGCTGCAACATTCTATGAACCAGCAACTTGCTGCAATGTTCTAAAACCTTGCAACTGTGACTAGACATGGTGAATGCTTTGTGACGGCTTGCAACAGCCGGCAACGACGTGCAACATTTAATTCACACCGCTGCAACTCCTTTCTGCAACCGTTTCGTCTCGTCGCGAATCTTTGGTGTGAATTGAGCTTTATACAAAGACAGTGCAACTAACACTACCATATCTGAGTTCACAACACAACATCTAGAGCCTGGATATACCATACCTTACTCTTGTTACTGTTGTTGATGTTACAGAAGGAATACAACTCTATTTCTCAGATAAGATCTCACACTCCTAAATACAATAGTTCCTTGAAAAGGGAACAGTTCTTTTTTGACATTAAACATGAGAAAAAGTGCTGAGACTTAGTATATAGTATATGTAATGGTTCCGAAGAGACAACAACTGTGATTGAAGGTGGGCAGTGAACAGGAATTTGCACTTCTAAGTGCTGATGGCAAGCTGGTGTCATCGGCAGGCATTCGGCTCATGCTTTTGGGCCCAGAGAATGAAGACATCATTTGTCTCACTGGGTTCCTGTGGTTTAGCTTTAAAGGAGTACTGGGCCAAAGGTGAGGGGGGGCCCTTTGAGATGTAGATGTGTCCCTGTAGAGCTGCACACTAAAAGCTCATCTAGGTTAGACATGCACTGCCTATATCAGGAGTTACAGTTTTGAGCCGAGAAATAAATATGGACTGAGCATTGCCCCCTTGAAGTTCTTCCATCAACCTGCTGTGCTGTGCTGTGCTTTTATCTGATAAATATGGTGGCCGGTGTCATCACCTGATAAATATATAGAGGATGCTGGAAGAAGGATTGTACTATGTTTCCACTCTTCATAGGTTGAGCATGACAGATAAGATCATCTCTTGTTTTCACCAAACAATCTTGCTGTCACAGTATTTGGAGTGATGTGGTGTCATCTAGTGGGCAGATAGGATATTGCTGTCCTTGCACTGGTAAACATGATAATTGGTACCTGAAATCCAGCCACTGACCACAGCGTTTCATTTCCCAAAGCCAAGCGGATGGGGATGTGGCTGTTACTGTATTTAACCAGAGAAATGGCCGTCCCAAACTCCACTCAGTTATTATGTCAAATATGACCTTCATAGTGGCTTAGCAAATACTGTCAGTGAAATAGTTTCTGCACTCAAAACAAAAAGGCTTGCATGCATCTTATTTGTCTCTCACAGCCCTTTAATTTCATGTGTAATGGTTATTACAGCAATTATAGCAACAAAACACTATAGGCCTACACCTTTAACACAGAAGCAATAAAAAGGGGATAGGAGCCGAGGGGAGCTCCACTATCAAACCAACATTATTTATTAGGCTTCTCTTGGTCTTCAGCCACCGGGACTCTGATGCTCCTATACTGTGGCACCCAGAACCCTCTGAAAGGAGAGGGGGTTCACTCAGCCTGGAAATCAGCACAACAAAACGGCAACGTTAAAATGCAATAACAGCTCTCAAATGAGCATTCTGAAGACTGCAGACCTGAGAGACTCCCTCTGCAAACCTCCACTGAGCACCATGATCAGCTGTTCTGTCAGGCTGTTGTGATTAGCCTTGCCCTGCCCTGCCCCATCTAGAGTAATATCTCCGCTCATTTTCATTTTCATTTCACTGAGAATTGCAATGGATTTTCATGAAATGAAACCAAGTGAGTCTGGTGGAACCAGACTAGATTACTGCCTATTGCCTCATGAGTGTGTGCAAGAGTGAGGAGCTGCTCTGTGTGATCACCGATTGAGGTCAGAGGTTAAAAATGGCAAGAGCGCTGGTCGTCTGCGCCATGCAGGTAGTGTGAGGAGAAGCAGACAGTCCAACCTGAAACCGGAGAATTATATAAGGGATAATGTAGGGATAGTGTGTCCATTTCATAAACAATAAGTTGTAGTGGGCAATGATAAACTCTAAATATTCTATATTATATACTTTATATACTATATACTTGGGTTTAGAGTGAGAAAGAGTGAAGAGTGAGGATGGTGTAATGCTGTCTCTGCGGTGGTTACCGCTGTGTCACACTATCCAGCAGGCTTGTTGAGAAGCTCATCCAGAAGCATCATCTTAAACCACACTATTGTGGGCATCTGATAGTAGCCACTGCTTCAGGTATTCAAAGTCACTATTATGCCTAAAGGCTATTGGTCCACTGTGTATGGCTTGCATCAGTGCCCCGATAGATCCCTGACCTTCTCTGGGAATGTAGATGGAGCTTGAGGGGAGAGAGAAAGGGGACTTGGTTGTTTTTGGGACCTGAAAATGGCTGGGAGCCAAATGTGTGAAAGAGCACATTGCTAAATACCGCACTGACTAAACAAACAACACTGCCTTTAAAACCAAATGAGTTCTTGTCTGTATGGACTGCAGCAGGAGAACAAGTTCCTCTGCTTCCAGCGTTGAACTTAAGAGTTTTGGTGGCACTAGGTGGTATCTAAAACTGTTGCAGCTCTATTAGGCAATAATGCCAGTAAAAACACAACCTTTCTTCAAACAAACAGGGAGATGTTTCGAGAATAGGTTAAATCTAAGGTCTAGCAATTTACCAAAAACGTGATGCTTGCCAACTTATAGGCTGCCTATGGTTTGTAGAATACAGCAGTTGTTTCCTGTGCAGCCTGTAAACATGTGGTGTTTACTCTGATATATGAGAGGTAACGTATACTGCATCTGATTCTGTCAGAATCTGAGGCTTTGCTCTAAGTTTGTTTCAGAGGAAAGTCCTAAGTTGGCAGAAAGGGCTCTTATGTAAGGGAACCCTCAGCTGCTACGTGCTCCACACAGCCTCTCTCTCTTCCTCCCACCCCCGTCTCCCGTCTCCCCGCCACAGCCGATGGACTGCAGGCAGGTCGGGGGGGGGGGTCTCCAGCTGCAGGCCAGGCAGCGCTGAGAGGAATGGACAGGAAGTGCTCATTTATCAGGAGGAGTGTGTGATGTCTGGACGCTCTCTGGCCATGACGGATGAGGGTTAAGGTTACCAGGACAACATGTAAATCCCCTCACCTGCTGGTTCTCGTGTCCCTAGTGCCCAGATATGCATACACGGCACAAAAACGTTTCATTTTCAATCTATCTGCGTTTCCTTTTTGCCAAAGCAAATGTTTATGACTGCAATGTAATAACCCAAAAGGTTCTGTTGGAGGATCCCATTTTTAATGCTGTTGTACTGTTGCGCATTACTGCACAGTATGCTATGCTAAATCTGGTGTGTTTGTGTGTGTGTGTGTGTGTGTGTGTGTGTGTGTGTGTGTGTGTGTGTGTGTGTGTGTGTGTGTGTGTGTGTGCGTGTGTGTGTATGTGTGTGTGTGTTTGCCCTTAGTTAGTTATGTGTGTTGTATGTGTGTGTTAGTTTGCCCTTAGTCCCTTAGTTTTCCCATACTCATTCGGAACATTTGTGCTGCCATTATTTTCTCTGTATGTGGTTTGGCCTTCTATTTGATTAAAAACACAGCCAGAAAATGTGCTCGCACAAACCCACTAAGTAAATAAGATGTTCTGATTACAGATGTTCTGTCTCATTCGGTGATCAGATGATCACTTCTACTGTAGTATGTTGTGTCTTATGAGGAGGCGTGGTGTGTGGATGATGGAGAGATCTGTTGATGTACCATTTCACCATCTGCCTCATTTCTGTGGCAATTCACAGTCTGCAGATCCGCCCACCCTCCACTTGTACTCCTCTTCTGGCTGCGTGTGCTGTGAGAAGTGTACTAGGGAAGCATGTGCTAGCTCCTATTCTCTGCTCTTCCTCTGCCTAGTGATATGTGCACAACTACTACATATTAGATTACATTCAACTTTATTGTCTTTGTGCAGAGTACAAGTACAGAGACAACGAAATGCAGTTTGTGTCTAACCAGAAGTGCAAAAAAGGAGAAAGTGCAATGTGATATACAAAGTAGGTGGTGCATAGACAGGACAAAAGATATAGTGCAGTGTAGACAGTAGTATACAGTTGTTTTCAGAAGGTGGTTTAAAGTAGTATAAATTACATATAAGTATGTGCAGTGTATTAACAGTAACCTTATAAGAGCAAACAAAATAAATATGACTATGTAATATGAACAATGTATGAACAAATATATGGGAAGCCTGCTCTCTTTTTTTCTCTCCTTCTTGCTTGTGTGTAACACACACACACACACACACACACACAGAAAAAAAAAAAACACACACACACATACACACAGACACACACACACACACACACACACACACAGACACATAGACACACACACACACACACACAGACACACAGACACATAGACACACACACACACACACACAGAGACAATCTTTCTCTCTCTCTCTCTTTACACACACACACACACACATTCCTGTGCAGCCACCCTTTATAGGAGACTGGGAGACTCGGAGGCAGTGTGTGTGTGTGTAACTGTACAGTGGAGCCCCACAGTAACACTAAGCAGACGGAGAGAGAGAGTTAACAACCCTGAAGTGGAGCTAATGGACAAATCACTCTCTCAGTCCTGACGGCTGCAAAGCAGCGCAGCGCACGTTAACACATACAAAGCACATACGCAGAGTTCACCGAGGGGGCTCTGTTGCCAGCTCCCCAGAGCCAGCTGTGGGCTGAGAGACTCAGAGTTTCATGACTCAGCTCTCTCTCTCTCTCTCTGTGTCTCTCTCTGCGGACTTTCAGCAACAACATTTGGCCCGGCTGCTGGGAAACTGGACTGTCTGTCCGTCTCAGACACATTCCACACTGTGTGGGTTTACGGTTTACGGAGCTGCTGCGAGTGTCCTGCGCGCTGCCATGCGCCGGAGCGGACTTCTCTGCCCGCGGCTCTGTCTGGCCGCTCTGTTGGTGTGGGCGAGGTGCGAGGCAGGGGGCGGAGAGGAGCGCCACCAGCCGAGTCTGACCGCGGGCTACAGCTCCACGCCGCTCGCCCAGTGCACTTACACCTTCATCCTGCCCGAGATGGCAGGGGCCGCCCAGTCCAGATGCCCCGATCAGGGGCCGCAAGAGCTGGGCAGCAGCAACAGCCTTCTGGGAGACGCTCTGCAGGGAGCGCAAGTCCCTGTGGGCCAGCGGATTCAGCACCTGGAGCTGGCCATGGAGAACTACACGCACTGGATCCAGCGGGTGAGTGCTGCCTTAGAGGTTGGGGGAGGTGTGCTGTGCTGTGCTGTGCTGTGCTGTGCTGTGCTGTGCTGTAGTCTAGATTCTCTGTCAATGCACAGCAAGGTTTTAATTTGTTTTTTTTTCCTTTTGGGCAGAGAACTGATTTAGAGTTTGCTTGTTATTGTTTCATGATCGACCAAATGTGTTAACAGAGTGAGGAAAGTGAAGACTTTTATTAATGTATGTGTATGTGCTCCACTGAAATTGAAGTGGTTAGTGTCGTGGGTTTTATATTTTAAAAACTCTTCAGCCGAATGATCTGAATGATGATGTTTTCCGTGATGTGATATCCTGAAATACGTTTTTTCATTGTTGTATTTTGCTTTTTTGATCATTATTTTCCCCATTATTCGGTTTAGTATGTGTTTTGCTTATTTGACTTTCACAGCATGTTGTATGCATCTACGAACAGTGCTTTCTAAGAAAGTTCCCCTCTACACTCTAGCTGAGTGGCAGTGTTTCATCAATAAGACACAGACTATATAAGGGTGTGCCTCTTTTTGAATGTTTGACTGATGATAGTTTGAATCAGGGACCGAAAAAGTTTTGCACCTCAGTGGGTTGCACTATGCACCTCTTTATTTGATTTGCATGTGGTGTGCAAGTTCTTTCTGACTGAACATCACTGAAATTGAGTCAATACTTCATTGTAAAAACTCTGATGGAAGTCTGATGGAGTAATACAAGGAAAAATCCAAACAAGAATAGTGCTGATGAATCTATGCAATGTCTGGCATATTTTGCATTGCAAAAACCCTCAAACTTTACAGAGCAATTTGGCCTCAACAAGATTGCAACACATTTTACTCTCAAATGAACATTCTGCATTGTCTCCTGAAGGTATCATGTTTTAAATGAATGCTGAGAATGCTGAATATATTTGGTCACGGTTGATTTAAAGGATCCACCACTGGGGATGGAGTCTGTTTTATTTGGTACTCTGTAAAAAGTTTAAAAACAACCCTACCAACTTTGAATGTCTTTGCTTCCTGCAATATTTTCGCATGGAGTGCTGCAATATGTAACCATTGTAACATATCAGACTGTCTGTCTGCTCATACCTTACAGTACAGTACAGTACAGTAAATAGCTAGAGCTGACCTTATCCACTGTGGACATACATTGTGTTGACAGAGTAGTGCCCTGATTGCAGCAAACAGAGGCCCTTTCCAATTCGATAGAGCTTGACATGATCTATCAGAGGATAAATGTTAGTATGTTCAGTCTGGATAATGTTCAGCTCTACACTGACATCTTAAAACACATGTGTACTCCATATTAATGGTGCCATGGCTCTGTGCCTTGGGGCAGAAATCTAAATGTGTTTTGATGGGTAAGATTGATTGGAACATTTTCACTCCTCAATGTTTCTTCTAAGCCATTTTAGGACAGGACTCATTCTGAGAGAAAGAGAGAGAGAGATAAACACTTGACAGCACACTCTCAGTAAGCATTATGCAGTCCAGGCCATTCTGTAGCCATTCTGAATAGCATACTTCACTGACATCAGTGTCTACCAATACCTTTTGATACTGCTCCAGTAATTCAAACAGAGAGATTTACTAACAAGCTATTTACACAACAACAAATGTTCTCAATGAAGCCATAGGCCTGTACAAAACTTCTCAAATGTAAAACTCTGAAGCTGATGATACACAACAACGTTTTGAGCAACGTGGCTGGGCAATGTTTCTGAGTATTGTTTTTGTGGCGCATTCCTATTGATATTGGGCCACATTTTTTCTTCTGTAGAACTTTAATCACCTGTAAGCAAATTATCATGACCATCCAATCAAAACACAGTGAACCGGCTATTTACTTGCCCAGCAACATTGCTCAAAACGTTGGCCCATGTATCACCCCCTTGAGATTCAGAAGCCTTTTTAAACGTGTGAATATGGTGGTGAGACAGACACCAGGTGAGAACGTTTGTGTCAAGAAACTGTGCAAAGATTTCTGTACAAAGATTTCCCTCTGCATTGTTATTCAGGATAAGAAATCCTAAGGGGAATGAGCTAACATGATGTTATCCTGCCATGGTTCGTATGTGCTATAAATTTGAAGGATCCGACATAACCACAGTGCAACAGATTTATATTCATCACAACTGGGCCAGAGTCTACTCAACCAATTGCGCAGATTTGTACTCTAGAGTCTCCTTTGAAATCTCCTTCAAGGCACAATGAGATCCAAGAATGTCCATTTTAAACATACTTGAAATGAACAAAGACCTAAAAAAACAGCAGGATCCAGGATAAATCATGTTACACTGGGAGAGTTGTTATTGTAGCCTAGCATCAATACCACTTACCTTTAACCCTACTGTAACAACAGAATGGGTAATCATGTACTATTTGTTTTTCTATATTGCACATCAAAGGCAATCATTTGAAATCCATTAGAAAGGTCCAAGACCTTTCTGAAAATTACTGGAAATGAAACATCTGCAGAGTATACTCACATTTGGACATTTCGCTGCCTTACATGTTAGTTGACTGTCTTCCAGATTGAGGGGTCAGTAAGAAATAATGCTAATGTCGAGGCAAGGAGATTGGAGCACAGCGCAGTCAATGATGACACAGCTGCCATTTTGGATCTCAGCACCAACTTGCTCTATCAGACAGCCAAACACACACGAAAACTAATGGAAGTGGAGACACAGGTGAGCTACTTTCACACATATGAATACATATCCATATCTAGGCTTTCACACTTCATTCCTTGGGATTAGTTAAATTTATACATTGGTAAAGATGTAACAAAGGTCCCCAGAGCTTCCACCAACCACATTGCCAAAAGATCAATTAGCATGCTAATAAGCCTGTATCAGGTCCAACTATGCTATTGTTGGTGGTTTTTTTTAACGAAGTTTTGCACGCATATTGGATAACATTTTACACATGATTGTCTTGACAGTGTTTTAGTAAATTGATATGTACACGACTACTTCAATAGGCCTAACTGTAGTGTTTCTGTTATTATAGGTTCTGGATCAGACCTCCAAGCTAGAGATTCAGCTGCTGGAGAACTCTTTGACAAAAAACAAATTGGAGACCCAGCTGTTACAGCAAACCAATGAAATCACTAAGTTGATTGATCAAAATGGGTAAATATACACTGTTCTGTCCAGGCAAGGCCTGTATCATCTGGCATCATCACTGAGAGGAGGAAAGGGCCGTTCATCCTGACTGCTGTCTCTGTCTCTGCAGTGTTGTAGAGCGCCGCTTGCGTGACATGGAGTCACAGCATCAGCAGCAGCTGCAGGCCTTGAGAGAGGAGTGCTCGGGTCTGCAGAGGGTGGTGCTTCAGCAGACCCAGCTGACAGAAGAGCTGCAGAGCCACGTGCGCCTGGTCACCAGCAACAACAGCCTACTGCAGAGCCAGCAGCAGCAGCTCAGGGAGGCCATCAGAAGCCTGCTGGAGGTCTGCTCCAAAGACAAAGGTATCTGCAGTGGAGCTAGCCTAGCGTCACCCACCAACTGAGACACCAGTGCCAGCTAACCTAAAGCGTCCATATGTGGGTAGGATTTAGTTGATTTGGTGATGAGTATAGAGTGGGGCAGTACTAATAATAAAAATGGACAAGAACACAATTTTTCTTGGTCATTTTTAGCATTTAAGAGAGAATGCCAATGTCTACCATGCAAAGAGGTACTGTATATTTATAGATCTTGTTACTCTATATCAATGAGATCAATGTAACTGTAACTTCAGAACCTGTCTCACCAGAGATGTTCTCAGACTAGAAAGAATCTCTTGAGTCATCACCTTATCACATCTCTGTTGACAGAGACATTCCTCTCTGAAATATGTACACAACAATGTTTCCTCATATTTGTGTGGCTACCCACAATAAATAATTCTTCAATAAAAATAACAATAAAAAATAATTTCTTATGCAACGTAGTGCCATTTTCCAAGACGAGACAAAGGAGAGATCGAACGCCAAATTTTAATATTTGAGACATAATTGTGCTTAACATCAGTGCAAGAGTGTGTCCATTAACTCTTATTTCCTAATTTAACCCTCTTTAGAAATAGCCCTTTTCTTGACTCATGCCAAATCTAACATCTTAATGCAACATCTTAAAATACTATTCTCTTATTTCAGTATTTCTCTTATTTTTGAACACCAGGCCAAAGAGACCAAATAGAAAGCTCTGAGCTTTAGCTACTTGGCTGTTTGTGCTAAGGGGTTACTTCATGTAAATGTGATGAATAGGGGCATGCTCCTACCCACGACAACAGTGTTGCACAGTCTTGTTAGAGAGCAGGTGCACCTCGGCAATATCAGAGACTCCATTCTCCGTTTAGCATCAAGATGAGCTCAAAGCCATTATTTCAAATAGAGGGTGACACGGAAATCAATTTTCACTCCCGTCCCATCCCGAGCCCGCACAAATACTCCCGTCATATCCCGATCACGTGACAGCCCCCCCAAAAAAATTCTGTCCTGCAAAATCCCGAGAGAAAGACTCCCGAATTAGTCTAGTTGACAGAAAGGTGAACACGGAAATGTTGAGTACACCAAAGTTTTATGATGGAAATATATAGTATGGGTCCCCAGCATGCAGAAACTGCCGGATGCTAATTTGCATATGTTGGGCAATTTGTGTAATTAAGCTAATTAGCATAAATTAGCATAATTGCCTATATTGATCATATTATAGGAGCTGCTTGGCCAAAATGGACAATGTTAGTTAGTTTTTAGGGGTTACTGGAGATGACTCAAAATCACTATTTAAACATGGTTTGGTCATGTTCTTACTCTCATTAAGAAGTTTTTGGGGGCAATTTAGATGGATTTTTGGAGGATAAAAATTTTCAGTGTTCAGGAATAATTTCAAGTTATTTCTGAATTCCACAATAATTTTGGAAATAGCTATTCACTGGCCCTCTGCTGTGACTCACAATTGAGTAACAAAGGGAAGAACTAGCCTCTACTACTCCTCCTGTCCTCATCCGTTGTCCTGTCGCCATCTTCTCCAGACTCTTCATCTCTGTCCTTCTGCTCTTTTAGCTGTGTATATACAGCGGGGAAAATAAGTATTGAACACGTCAATATTTTTTTCAGTAAGTATACTTCCAGTGAGGCTATTCGCATTAAATTTTCACTGGACATTAGTATTAACTTAGGTAATCCACACATATATAAAAACCCAAACATTAATGTCTAAAAGTAGAGTTATGAGTAAAAAAGTGGAATGGCACAGGGAAAAAGTATTGAACACGCTAAGAAAAAGCAGTACTCAAAGGCAAGAAATGGCAAGGAACAAACTGGAATCTATAAGTAGTTAGAGAAATTATCCCTCCTATCTGTGCAAATTGATATAAGCTGGGTTAGTACATACTGGTGGGCTATAAAAAGGTTTTTTGTTACCAAGGTGTCAAACAAGAAACATTTCATAATGGGTAAAAGCAAAGAGCTCTCCCAAGACCTTTGCAACCTTATTGTTGCAAAACATATCAATGGAACTGGTTACAGATGCACATCAAAACCTCCGAAGCATCCAGCAAGCAGTATTGGAGCCATTATCTGCAAGTGGAAGGAACATCACTGCATCATCACTGGCCATGCACAGGCTCTCCTTGCAAGATTTCTGACCAGGAAGTCAGAAGGATAGTCAGAAGAGTAGCCCAAGAGCCAAGGACCACTCGGAGAAAGCTCCAGAAAGACTTGGTACAGTTGTTACAGAGAAAATCATAGGTAATGCACTCCACTGCCATGGCCTCTATGCACGCTCATCCCGCATGACTCTATTGCTGAAGAAAAACATGTCAAAGCTCGTTAAAAGTTTGCTACACAACATTAGGACAATCCTATGAAATACTGAGAGAATGTATTCTGGTCAGGCGAGAGCAAAATTGAACTTTTTGGATGTCATACTACACACCATATTTGGGGGAGAAATGGCACTGTGCATCACCCTAAAAATACCCTACCAACAGTGAGGTTTGGAGGTGGTGGCATCATGGTGTGGGGTTGTTTTTCATCTCATGATACTAGCAGACTTCATACAGTTGAAGGAATGAAGAATTGAGTCATTTTGGTCTGGGAGAATCTTGACCATCGACCAGGATGATGAGGATGAGACATGGCTAGACCTTCCAGCAGGACAATGATCCAAACCATTCAGCAAAGGAAACTCTCAATTGGTTTCAGAGAAAGGAAATCAAGGCCCTGACTTCAATCCAATTGAACAGTTTTGGAAGTTAACTAAAGATCAGGATTCACAAGAGGGACCCCTGGAATCTTCAATATTAAAGGACTATCTGTTGAAAAGAATGGGCCAAAATCACACCAGAATACTGTAACTGGTTAGTTTCGTCATACGGGAAATGCCTTGAAGCTGTCATTACGAATAAAGGCTTTTCCACAAGAAATTTCAGCAGGCGTGTTCAATACTTTTTTCCTGTGTCATTCCACTTTATTACACATAACTCTACCTATGGACTTTAATGTTTGGATTTTTTTATATGGGTGGATTATCTGAGTCAATACTAATGTCTGGTGAAAATTTCATGCAAGTAGCCTCATTGGAAGTATACTTACTGAAAAAAATGTTGACGTGTTCAATACTTATTTTCCCCGCTGTATATATATATATTGCAACATGTAACATCACTGCCTTTGCAGAAACAATAATTAGTACAGGCCAGGCCTGCGGCTGCACAGCTGCACTTTCCAGATACATGTATACACAGTTTTAACCCAGCTTTGCAGTTACTGCTGATAACATCTAACAAATCAGCAGGAGCAACAGGACTTGAATCGAGGGTGGGCGAGTTCCTCTCCTTTCTTCATACCTGTCTTCTTACTCCATCCAAACTCTGTGATATCCACAGCCGGTGGATCAGGGCGGTCTGCTGCTTTCCAAAGCAGCACCTGTAGATGGGCACGTTTTCCATGGAGGAGTAAGTTGCGTTCTGTAGGAGACAGTGTCTTCAGTGCTGGAGGAGCCGGGAGTGGGAGGCCTCACCGCCAGGGATGGATTACTGCACGGGCCTACCGGGCCCAGGATCAGGGGGCCCTGAAGCCCAAGCCTTTGCATTAAATCATTGCCTCAATATAAACACATCAGGATGTATGGTGTATGAATCTGATTGAATTTAGTCCATCCCCAAAATGCACCAGTATACAGGAAATCACATCAAACAAATTAAAACATTTCTGAGGAAGGACCCCCAAACCCCCCTTCCACATGCGACAATTAGTGGGGGGCCCTTAATACATCTGGGCCCAGGGGCCCGAAAGTTCATAATCCGTCCATGCTCACCGCTAGGTGGATGCCCAAGCAAAAGGATCCGAAAAGAGCCCTTGTAAGGGGTACTAAGAAGCTTACAGAGGCCTTCAGTAGAAGCCACGGGAGGAGACCAGCCGTCGCCTGGGCCTGGATACGGGAGGAGTGCTAGCCTGAAGAGGATCTCAATGCAGTGGACACGGCGGAGAAGGGCTTCACGCGACCGGGAGAGCGGCCTTGGAAGATGAGATGGTGACGCCGACCTGGGCGCTGACTTCACCGTGAGAAGACCTTGAGCCCCTGGCCCCGCCAGGCAGCTTTAGGTCGGAGTTGGCGGTGGCCCTGTCTGCGAAGCAGAGCAGAGGTGGAGCGGCAAGTAGGTGGTGCCTTGAGGATGGACGGTTGGCGGAGCCGTTTGAGGCACGGTTGGGCAGCTCCGGCGGAAGGGCCCTCTAAAGAACGGAACTCTAAGCTTTTGGGTGCACCATCTTTGTGGGAGGCACCATGCTGTGCGGGCGCCTGTTCTTGTTGGCCTGTTCGCCGGCGCTCTTTAGAAAAATAAGGGGAAAAAACGTTTGTTGTGTGAAATCCGATGGCACGAGCCAGAGAGAAGGTCTAGGCAGCAGAGGAGGGACGCCAACGTCGGTAGCTGTAGCCCGATTGCGCAGCGTGGTCCGGCTACGATGGAGCTGGAGTCTGCTGCCTCGACTGGCGAGACGACGGAGCAGAGCGTTGGAGGTGCGGTGCCAGTTATGGTGTTCAGTGGTGGGGAGTCTGTGCCAGTGGAGGCTAGGCCCCGCTAGGTGTTGGAGGAACGTTGTGGTGGTGCACACTGCGAAAGTGCGACCTGAGGGTGTGCTCTGAAGGGAGCTGGGGACGAGCGGTGACAGGCCAGGTGACTGCCAGCACTACCCGCATTGGGCTGCTGGTGGTTGTGGTTCCCCTGGGTGAGTAGGGCTCTTGCGGTGTGTGCACCCCACCTGCTGTGTGGCAGTGCCAGAGGACTGAATGTGCCGAGGACGGCAATGGCTTGTTGGGGGAGCTGTGTAACGTCAGCGTGCTGGACTGTGCTTGAGATTTCCACAATGTTTCGAGCTGGGGATTCTGGGAGAACTTTGGGGTTGTTATTATGTGTGCTTGTGCCTGTATGGTGCGGCTACGTCCCATCCTATGTGTGTAAGGTGCGAGTGTTCTTGACTTCCCTGGCGTGTGCTATGTTCTGTGCCGATGTCCCTGCTCCCGACCTTTAATAAAGCTTTTGATCTCATCAATCATTACACTATTAAATCTGCTTAGCATCATTAGCATGCTGCACATATTTGTTAAAGCTCTTGCATTCAAGTTGAGTGATCATCTCAATACCAATGTTTCCCAAAAGGGCTTGTCCCTACGAGAAGAGTATTACCTTAAACACACATGAGGAAACTTAACAGTCCAATCAGTAGACTATGATAAGCTAGCCAACTATGCTTCTTTGTGTACAATATTTCCAGGTTTCAACCAGACAGCTGAATGTGGTAGAGTTGTAATAGAAGTAGTAGGCCTAAGCTATAGGCTAATCTGCATAAAGTATGCTGTCATAAATATCAGACATTCAGTATTCTCTCTTTTAATATCAGGATATAAAATAATACAGATATATTATATTGTAATCCTCTGGTGTTCTAAGGTACGCTATGGGTCATTCCACGTCAATTCAACCAGGGCCCACGCACTTAGGTCTCAAAAAATTCTGAAAAAATTACCAGGTGTACCTATGTTACCCAGGAGACACACTGTAAAATTACTCTTTGTAAGATCAATACTTTCCAAGATACAGCCAGTTTTACAGGGGGAGGGGGGTGTCGATTTTGTTCGGCCTCTTTTTTTGTCAAAGTTCACAAGCCCACAGCGCAAGAACTAAACCATGTAGGAGGCTCAAATTTTGCATGCTGGTACATAAATAGGAATAGTATGTAGCAAAATCATCACGTTTGGTCTGGATAATCCTGCATGGCCATAGCTGTCCCTCAAAGTTGATACAAATTGTATTGGAGTTTTTGGCTGGGCTCTGTTTAAGCCTTCAGAAGACATATTTGTACTCAACATAGGCTCTTGATTTATTTTCCTTACTGAGATAAGTAGAAACACGCTCACAAAAAGCAATGAACAGAAAACAAATTCCTTCAGGGTCTGAACAGCAGACTTTACAAGTCTAAAAAATCATTTTGGTTCTCATTTTCAGAACACCCAAACACCTTGTGGGAATATACAACGATTTTTTAAATATTTTTTTTCTTTATTCTCCATGATCTTTTCATTTTTTAAAACACCAATTTGACTTGTCTTATGCAAATCTTTCTTTTTCACTTTCCACCCTGAACATGGGCAAAATGCACCATTGACATCAATATGTTTTGTATAGAGCTACCACAGGTTACTTTATACAACCACAGGTGGCAGTGTTGTGACTCTATATAAAATATATTGATGTCAATGGGGCATTTTGCCCATGTTCAGGGTGAAAAATAAAAAAGAAAGATTTGCATAAGACAAGTCAATCCGACTGTTAGGCTACGCAGTAGCGTGCGGTGACCATACATTTTGGTAGGGCAGAAAGCCTTGTCTAACTTTTCTTTAATAGCCGATCATTTTGGGCTACATTAAAATTACATATTTTACAGGACTTTGTGTAGGCTATGCTTAAATCATTTCATAGTCAGAATAGTAGATCTCATCCCATCAGTTAAGTTTGCACCGTTCTCATCACGTTAAACAAGCGAAGCATAGCAACGGTGTTGCTATGGGTAAACAAAACTATTTTTTGTGTTCCGCCAGGGTTATGCGATAAATATATTGAGGAATGCGATTGTCGAGGTGCCATGCCCCAACATTGCATGACACATTAAACTCGACGAGAATCGCTTTCCCGGACAGCTCGTGCAATTGAATAGAGCTGTCCTTTGCTGACACTTTCGCCTGTAACTGTTTCTTTGCATCCATTTTGCCTTAGGGCCTAGTCGCTAAAGCTGATTGATTGTGAACAGGGCAGCTGCTTTGTCTTGCTCTGATAGGCTACCAATCAACAAACGTATTGTGGGTTGTAATTGGTTCTCTTTTCTAAAACAAAATGTCTCACGTCTTTGGGCGCACTCACTGTATTGCAGCGTCATTTTTTAAAGTTAATTTCTGGCTTCCCATCACGTTACCAACAGTGAAATTTACTCCCGTACTGCGGGAAACCCGCGGGAATACCGTGACCCGTGGGAGTCCCGAAAATTTCACCCCCTCTAATTTCAAAGAAACACCATGGAGGTTTTGTCCAGAACTAGAAGAACTAAAAGCCTCTAAACATGTTGCATAGTGTTGGATAAAAGAACTACACCTACATTGTCTTGCTTTAAAGCCAAATTTGTCATGTTTTAGTTTAATATGGAGAGGATATGTTGGCTTTGGACATATTGTATTTTCTTACAGTTTTATTTGTTTTGTTTCAATAGAGGCCTCCAACAGCCTACAGCAAGCTGATGAACAGAGGACATTTCGAGACTGTGCTGATCTTTTCCATTCTGGTTTCAACAAGAGTGGAGTCTACACCATTCATCTGACAATTCAGTACACTGCAAAGGTCAGGTCTGGTGTTGTCATGGGTTGATTATGAACTTTCGGGCCCCTGGGCCCAGATGTATTAACGGCCCCCCATTTATTGTCGTATATGTGGGAAGGGGGGGGTTTGGGGGTCCTCCCCCAGAAAATTTTTAATTTGTTTGATGTGATTTCCTGTACTCTGGTGCATTTTGGGGATGGCCAATACTAAATTCAATCAGATTCATAGTCTACATCCTGATTTGTTGATATTGAGGCAATGATTCCATGCAAAGGCTTGGGCTTCAGGGCCCCCTGACCCCTTGGGCCTGGGCCCAGTAGGCCCGTGCAGTAATCCATCCCTGGGTGTTGTGGTGTCTACCATTATACTACTGTTTTTTGGATAGGTTCAATACTTCAGTACTGCAGTGAGGTACTGACAGCTATATGTAAGATCATAATTATTAGGGCAGGCTTTAGGCTTTTATTAAAGGGTTTCCCTGCATACTGACCTACATGTTTCCATAAGGTTTTGCTTGTTTGTCTTCATTGGGATAAATAAACCTACTCCTGTACTCACAAGAGCAGTTGTGCCTATCTACCAATGGGAAAACACTGGGCCTTTTGCCATTATATCTGACTCAAATGTGCCAGTGGTCTGGTTGGTATTAGCTTGTTCTGGGAATGCTGTTGACTGCCCCACCAATGAAGCAGATATTCCCGTCCAGTGAGCATGGTTTACCTGCACAAAGGTGGCAAAAGCCAAAAATAAAATATCTTATCAGTGGAAACCACCACATAAAAACTTTCTTCCACTGATGTCTGATAAGACAAATAAACATCCACATAACACGCATGCTTGGGTTACCCACACAAGCTTTTTTCTCTGGCTTTAGGGACTGACTCCAGTGTATGCAGGTTAGAGGCATGTTGATTTAGTTTTTCAGATGTTGATCTAGTGTTCCAAAATCTCGATCTCTTGTCCTGGATGCAAATGGTGTTTGTTATTTGTCCTCTGTAGGTTTACTGTGACATGGACACAGCAGGAGGAGGGTGGACCGTGATCCAAAGGAGACAAGATGGCACCACAGACTTCCACAGGAGCTGGAAGGAATATAAGATGGTACTTTTTTATGAGACACCCGACTAACTTGTAGATCAAATGTAGGCTAGATCAATCCAGATCAAATCTATGCATTTACGTGTGCCTTTCTCTCTCTCTCTCTCTCTCTCTCTCTCTCTCTCTCTGTGTGTGTGTGTGTGTGTGTGTGTGTGTGTGTGTTACAGGGCTTTGGCACTGTCTCTGGAGAGCACTGGCTGGGGAATGAGCTTGTGTTCCTGTTGACCAGTCAGGGCCAGTACTCCTTGAGGGTCGAGCTCACAGACTGGAATGACCAGCAAGCATTCTCTCAGTATGAACAGTTCCACATCTCTAATGAAAAACAAAAGTACAGGTGTGTTTCCTACATGCTGATGTGGCATTTGAATAAACATATCCGAGTTTGCTCCTCCTCCGTGTGCTTTACAGGAGCCGGACCATTTACAAGATACTAATGCTGCTTCCTGCATTGTTCCTTTGTTCCAGTTTTTATTCCTTTTCCAGTAACTGTACACTTAATTGATATCCTCATTCAGAACATTCTCTTCATTCCTACATTCAGAACATTCAAAGAACAAAGTACATTTTATTGCAATACTATACCAATCAGATGATTGATGTTGCTTCCTGGATCGCAGTCATGCCTTAAATATTTTTTTCCTTTTCTGACAGGCGCATTTCATGTGACGTCTTTGTTCAGCTTGTCTGTTTCAACATTGAAATAATAACATTTGTACATTTACATTTTTTTAAATGTACAGTTTCGTAAGTATTTTAGGTTTGGAAACATCTGGATTTTGGATTACGAAAAACACATGTGCAGATCCTCCAAGTTAGATTTGTCATTGTGATCAATCTCTGCTGACACCCAAGATTATTGAAAATAGTGTTTCAAAAGACTAGTTGCACGAAAGGCTCCTGCATGGTCATTATGTCCGGTGGAGTGTCAGCTGTGTTGTATCTGTGCTGTGTTGTAACAGCATCTTCTGTTGTATTCTGCTCCTTACTCTGACACAGAATATCTTGTTTGGCCAATTATAACAGTTTTACCACACGCATAAATCCTTCTTTATTGTAACATGCTGATTCCCTAGTGCAACACCGAATCGGGTCCATGTAGACACTATAGGGTAATCATGTTGGTTGCTAAGGTGGTTGCTAGGGTGTCATTATGGAAGTGGTTGCTAGGTTGTTGCTAGGGTACTTAAGGTGGTTGCTAGGTTGTTGCTAGGGTACAATTATATTAACACTAGCGGCAGGTTCAAACACACCTGGCTCCACCGGAAACAAATGAGCGTACAGAGAGCCTTTCGTGCACGTAGCCTATTCCAGTTACAGTAGGTTGTTAAAAGTAATCTTTCTGGGATCTTTTTATCTTGTGTCTTACTGGATCCATGTTGTTTCCGTGACCGCTTTGTGTCCAGGAAGCAATGACAAGAAGATCAGCAAAGATAGTCATTTGCCTGTTAGTGTATAATTTTCACCTCAAGTTCATCACAGATAATAATGTTATTAAAAAAAGCATACTCTTTCTTTTATCAGTATGTTTTTCTTTGGTCACTGAAGTGATGGCACATTGAGCTGGATTGACAAACACTCTCGTCTCTGTTGTCGTCTGTGATAGCTCAAACGCTGTCGTCTCTGTTGTCGTCTGTGATAGCTCAAACGCTCTCGTTGTCTGTGATAGCTCAAACGCTCTCGTCTCTGTTGTCGTCTGTGATAGCTCAAACGCTCTCGTTGTCTGTGATAGCTCAAACGCTCTCGTCTCTGTTGTCGTCTGTGATAGCTCAAACGCTCTCGTTGTCTGTGATAGCTCAAACGCTCTCGTCTCTGTTGTCGTCTGTGATAGCTCAAACGCTCTCGTCTCTGTTGTCGTCTGTGATAGCTCAAACGCTCTCGTCTCTGTTGTCGCCTGTGATAGCTCAAAGGTGCCCATGTGCCAGTCGCTGCTATCACTGATATGACTGGCATTTATATCCCACTGGCACATTCCCAGTGATCTGCCCTATCTATCCTACTGTATAACATATGGCCTAAATAAACACAGTTCAAGTGGTGGTCACTACACTTACTATTAGCAGGTCTGAATTCCAGTGTTGTTGTGCTACCAGCAACGGAACACTTTCTGATGTGAGCCAGGGGTCACTGCATCGCTCTCATACTGCAGGGCCATGCGGCCAGATGAGCAACGTGCATCATAACATTGCTCTTGAATCATATTCCTCAATTACCTTCCTATATATCTTCATCTAATATTTCTTTCTTTCAGGTAATTCATTCATAGTTTCACAAGCTATTGTTGTAGTGTGAGAATGCATGTCCAATCTCAGCCTGATTCCCCCCATCACTCACATTATGCTGATGAAACATTTATAGTCTCTTTGATCAAGTACTCATAGTGCCCTTAAGCTTATGTGAACAGGCTGCCTAAATATAAAGATGAACTCTATTAGTGATGAAGCACCTGCCGTCGGCCATCTGTCCAGGTGTCCCCGCTGTGCCCGCTGCATGAACTCACACAGGAGCCGTCCAGTAGGAGAGAATGCCGGACCATGCCAGAAAACCGCCTCGCTCAGCTTCCAGATACCCTCAGTGTTTGCGCTCACTAAATCACTAAACCTCTGAGGTGTGAAGGTCTCCCAGAAAATAAATGAACCAAATTGGAATTAGGACATTTGGTAACACTTTACTTGAAGGTATATACATAAGAGTGACATAACACTGTCATGACACATCACATGAACCCTAACCCTAACCCCTAACCCTAATCCTAACTCTAACTCTAACTCTAACCCTAACTTGTCATGACAAAAACCGAATGACACTTAGAGAAGTGTTAGATAAACGTTTATGACTTGTTTATAATGTTTATGACACTTCATGTGAAGTGTAACCGGGCATTTTACCGTTAAAAAAAATCTTTATTTATTCACACCTCTGACTCAATTGCCTCAAAGTATTGGGACTTCAATGAAATGCTGTCCCTAATGTGTCCCTTCTGTCAGGCTATCTGTGAAGGGCTACAGTGGGACTGCTGGCAGACTCAGCAGCTTGGTCTCTCGCGGAGCTGACTTCAGCACAAAAGATGTAGACAATGATAACTGCATTTGCCAGTGTGCACCGCTGCTCACTGGAGGCAAGTATGATCAACACCACAGTCTTCTTTCACTTCAATGTAGCCAGTACCCAAACTCATACACCAAGCACATTGTCACTGGCAAAGGAACAACACAAACCGAAAACGTGGTTATTATTTTAGGCTTTTTCAGTGAGGAAAAATGTATTAGCAATTATAATGGTCAGTATAAATAGAATGAAGGACATGTTCCGTTTCCCAATGAACGATGGACTATGGTTGGCCCTCGCTCTGACAGGTTAGGGGTATGAGTCCGAAGTTGAGAGACTGATGACCCAAAATGAGATAGCAGTAGCAACCTGTGGCAAAACCTGGGGCAGCCGTGGCCTACTGGTTAGGTGTTCGGGCTTGTAACCGGTGGGGAAAGTGGTTGAACACTGCTCTCCCATGCCCACATCCACGGCTGAAGTGCCCTTGAGCAAGGCACCTAACCCCTCACTGTGTGGTGTGCCACTGTAGCAAGTGCCACTGTAGCGAGGTTCTGCTCCGGATTAGTGTGGGCTTCACCTTACTGTGTGTTCACTGTGTGCTCTGTGTTCCACTAATTTATGGATGGGATAAATGCAGAGACCAAATTCCTTGTATACGCAAGTATCCTTGGCCTAGAAACCTGACTTACATTTTACATTTTACATTTACAATATATGTTAGCCCAGTGTGTAGCTGGTTTTGCTGGTTTGTAGGTCACATGATAATGTTATTTTCCCTGTCATAAATATTGGTGTTTTACCTCCTGATTATTAATCAAATCTGTATTCTTCCTCATCATGCAGGCTGGTGGTTTGATGCTTGTGGCGCCTCCAATCTCAACGGAGTCTACTACAGCCAAGGCCAACACATGGGCAAACTCAATGGCATCAAATGGCACTATTTTAAGGGCCCTAGTTACTCTCTTCACAAGACCACCATGATGATCCGTCCGTTGGACTTTGGAGACAGTGTCAGAGGACTCAAAATAGGTCATGATGCATCTGAATAAGGAACTTGACAGTGACGAGAATATGACAGACTGGAATTGATTTCCTTACCACATATCACTCATCACACATCAACCAGTTTGGTTTGACTGGCATAGGCTTGCATTAACAGGGTTGCATCACATTGGACCCTCTAATGTTGCATGCAAATTTAAACATTGTAACCCTAAAGCAAGTTTGCTACAAAATCAATTACATATTACATATTAAGTTACATATTACATAGTGTCCAACTAATAAATAGGAGTTGCAGCATATCTTCAATATCAAAACAATATGAAAGTTTATGGTAGATTAATGTCCAGCTTCTTTTTCTCTACCCTCGGTCCAAAACCTTTGCTTCAACAAGGTCTCAAGGACAAGATCTGTTCTTCTGTGCTTCAGCCCAGGAACATCCTGCCACCAGCTGATTGACTGCACTGCACATGAACTTTAAATAGGAATATTTCTGACATTTGCCTACTATTATTTAGACCTGGGTGAACCCAGACAAACCTGTTAGCACATTTATATTTGCTCTGCAGGTTTGTCTGGAAAGGATCCCATTGATGGCCATTTCTGATCACTAATCCAGCATGGGGTGGGCTTTAAATGATGATAGATAGAGCAGCAACTGTCATTATTAATGATTAGTTCATGATACATGATGTCTGGTGATGCGCTGATGATATACTGTTCAGCTGTGCGCATACAGAACATAGAGTATGCATTGTATACATTATCGTTATTCCCATTTCCTGTCATTTCTTTTTTCTCATTACCTGATGATTTGAAAATGACTGATTTTCTCATCTGAAACTAACCGTCATCCACATACAAGCACAACAGCTACACAAACTTGTCCAACCACACACACACTCAACAACTTTTGCATGCTGTCAGAGTCATGAGCGTATGGAGATGTACAGTATGTGTTGACACGTCTGCTTACATGGTAGAAGGCTGGCTTCTATCTCACAGTACTAACATTTAAAAATGCTCTTTAACACTATACTGCACAGCAATGAAATGCACCGTATTGGTGAGGGGATTTATTAGTCCTGATTGCTTTTGCAGCAGAATGTGTACTTTTGCTGCCAGCTTCTTTCCCTTCTTTGAGGACATACTTCCATTTACTGTATGACGCATTTCTGACTGATGCTGTCTGAAGGTCTAGTCTTAGCACTCTATTGGTGCTCAGATCTCACCTATGACACAGAATGAAGGCAGCGCTGCTGGTATGGGGGATGAAGGTTCATGGAACAGGAGCACAGCTGCCCATGGCCTCAGCAACACAGAGGGCAGCTGGTCCACACATTGTTCACATTATTGAACCTGGGGACCTCACGCCAATTGTGTATATTGTCAACTAACTGCTCATCTGACACAAGTGGGTTAAATGGAGTTCAAATGATTGCACTGATTGGCTATCTCTTACTGTATGAGACATTTGATTTGACCCTACTTGGCACTCCTTCTTTCTTTCTTTTTTGGGAGGGTTGAATTTGGGGTGAGGGGTGAGTTTGTTTTGTCTTTGCCTATATTACAGGGGACATCTGCAGTGGAAGTGAAGTCATGAAGAGGATTGTATGGGCTAAAATAAATGAGAGAAATACATATTTGATACCTTTGCACTGACTGAGTTCAATACAGTGTGTCAAATGTAAATGTATGTTATCTTCCTGACCACTCAATGAGGGGAAAACAGTGCTTAAAAATGTGCGCCAGTTTGGAGCGAGAACAATATGAATTTTCCAATATTCTTTTAATAAATATCTTTTATTACATTTTTGGTCATTTGCTTGTCAGCATGTTGAGAGGGTGGAGCTGACAGATGGAAGTCAATGTGTGTGTGTGTGTGATAATAAAAACGGCATCAAGTAATTGTGAAACTTGTCTGCCAGAGTCTGCTGTCAAGAAGTCTGTTGTGGAGGCATCGTGTGTGTACAGAAAATGGTCAGTATTCAATTAAAAAATTATTTTTTCTCTCCTAGTTCATGTGTTACTTATATACATTGCAAAAGCAGCTTATCTAATAAGATCTAGCCAAGTGTTATTAATCTTATGTCAAAGATCTATGGCATAAGATCTATGCCTTAAAATAAGTCAAAATGATCTTACGAGAGAGCCCTAGGTAAGTTTCTTTAAACTAGTTAGATTTTACTTTTTGCAGTGTAGAACTGCTTATTACTAGCCTAGAAATCTAGCTTATTACATCACTGTCTATTTAATATTTGCATCTATTTTTTTTATCACCTCACTCCCTTAAATTATGAAATGTATTTAAAAGTAATGGATACATACAGTATTTTGCTTGTTTGCTGGTTGATATTGTTAACCCTTAGAACCCTAAGCTGTTTTTAGGGCATTTTCACTACCTTTATTCATAAGGATTTATTCTGGTCAATGTAAGTGCCACACACACATATTATATATTGTTTTTTTCAGCAGAGTCTAGGCTATCTAGGCTATACAGATCTGCCATCATTTCATGTATTAGTACTAGCATTGATTTTATTTTGATTTTTAAAGAATTAAAACATAAAACGCATATTATAATTTTTTTTTTATATTTCGACATGTATCTCACCACAGCAAGCTCATTCATGCATTTCATGTGTGTGTAGGGCAGACTGTCCTGAAACGGGCAATATAATTGCCATATTGGAGGGATACTCTGGGGCTGAGCAATTTACAGAAATATGTGGTGTGTGATTTACGGAAATAAATGCCATATCTGCTCCATATCTGTGACACGAACTGATCTGACCTGATTTAAGCCGAGGTTGCGTGTTAGCCAGCGTGTCTATGGTGTATGCACTCATGATTCTCAACTTTTTACTGGATTGCCATGAACAAAGTAAAGGCAAAAAAGCTGTTTCTTCGTTAAACAAATTGGGATGCAATGTGAGCCTTGAATTGGATGCCATGCAGGAATTTGCTGGGATCTCAAAACCGGATTATGAACATGCTTTGCCATAGAGAAACATACGATAGCGTTGGATTATGCTTTGCCACAAAAACAGACAAAAACGTGGGGTAAGTTCAGCAATATGAAGTTATTATTTTGCTGTCACTTCGTTTGTTTTATAACCCAGAAGGATGTACTTGGTATCAAATGATAGCTCTGAGTCTCCTCTTTCGTCTCATCCGATCACGGGTCCGCAAGTAGTTCAAACGAGAGTAATGGGTGCGCAGGTGAACGCAGAGAAGTATAGACTGTAAATATTTTGCAATTTGATTTAATTTCATGATATTTTCTTTTATATATACTTGATCGTACAGACAAGTGTGTAGTCTCTTTGGAAAGCCCCACTTCTGCTCTGTCATGCAATAAAGGTTTCATCTCGCTACGATGAACAGATCCGGAGCAATTTAACAGAGAAGAAAGGGTGTGTTTTTTGACGCACTTTGCGTCAATCGGGTTCTAAGGGTTAATTTATTGTAGAGCACTGTAAGGATGCCCAGCCTGCTTCCCTGGATGGTCCTCTGTGTGCTGGCTGTCACATCCCTGACTCAAGGTGAGCCGGATTTCTGTGATTCAACCAAAGCCAATGTTTTATTTAGGACTGTGGTATTTCCTGTTTTTCTCAGTTTCTTTGTTTTCTATTGTATACAGATGCCACAATCTCTTTTATTTGACTGTTGAAGGCTGACTTTTTTCTCGCAATTTTGACTTTTTCTCGCAATTGCTCATTTTTTCTCACGATTTTGAAAATCAGCAATAATGTTGTTAACATTTGCAAAAGGCAATTGTGAGAAATTGCGATAAAAAACTCAGAATTGTGAGAAATAAAGTCGCAATTGCAAGGGGAAAAAAATAGAATTGTAAGAAAGAAAAGTCAGAATTGCAAGAAAAAAAGCCAGAATTGTGAGAAACAAAGTATATATTTTGTTTTATTTAGTGGCGGAAACAGGCTTCCATAGCAGTTGCACATAAATGTGAATATTTCATGTTTAACTACAGGTACACTATTGTACCTGTAGCATTGGCATAAAAATCCACAGATGCATTATGGGTGTGTTATTTTGTCTCAGTTTCCAGCTTAGGTACGCCATCACATGGGGTCCGGTGTATGGCCTTCGGATTGGCCAGGAGACTGAACTGGAGTTGACTGAAGGAGAGGATATTGTGCAGCTCTCAGGGAAGTACAACTACAGAAACTACATCCGGCAGTTGATGTTTGTCACCAGCAGAGGGCGCTCTCTGGTCGCTGGCCAGCCCTCTGGATCCTCCTTCAACTTCTACCCCACCAACAGCAGCAGTGAGCTGCTGATTCTGAGCGGCAGGGTCAATAGATACGGCATCACCGCCATTGGGGCACACTGGGGATGGTCAACATAATCCGGGGGCAGCTCTGCTGCTGACCCTGTGTCTCACCGCTGCTGCTTGTCTCTATTTTTCTATGACGCCAGCAGCCTCTTAAATATTGGTATGTTTGTATCGGGACTATTGATACTCATGTTTCTGTTACTATCAACTTTGTACAGTCATTTCCTGTGTATTAGCCACATTGTGTATAAGCCGCAGGACAGTGTTTTATGCAAGTTAAAAGAAACAAAACCATATTAATACTGTATTAACTGCCCCCATGTATTAACCTCATAGCTGAAGAAATTATGCAAAATCAATGTATAAGCCGCGGCTAATAGTTTATTATCATCAAATGTGTTATCATCAACTTAGTTTGTTTTCTGATCTTTCTAGTCTTACTATGAATACACATGCAAAGATCATATCACTGGTTCTTGTGAAAACTGATGACCCTAAATGAAGGCCCTGTATTGCTTACAATGTCAGTCCACATGTCACAACAAATTCAGGTCTCTATATGACAAATTCATGTATAAAAATGGTATATGATCCTAATAAAGAATTGATGGTAATATTAAAAACAACAAATTACTATGTTGTACTTATTATATTGATTAATATTATTATTATTATTATTATTAGTAGTAGTAGTAGTAGTAGTAGTAGTAGTAGTAGTAGTAGTAGTATCACTGAATGACAACAAATATTTCATGGTGAGGATATGGAAAAAAATATTTCCCATGTCATGGGAAATTAGTATTTTGAACATTTGATATTTAGTTTATGTTATGAAACTCATCACACTTCAATATAGTATTATCAGGAGTCAAAATCGACAAATTGAGTGCAGCAAGTTCCTCAAAATACACACAGAAGTGCAATGAAAACATTTCAACATGTTTTATTGCAGAGGTATGCACAGAGAGCCTGGAGACCAAATCCAAAAGATTAAGGGTCTGGCCACGAATAATGAACTCGAGTGGCGGCTCCAAGCATTTAAAAAATCTCACTGCACGCAATTGGATAACACTATACGACCGATGTTTACTGACTGAGTCCAGACTTCGGTGCAATTTGATAACACTTCGACTGTCATCTGTTTAGCTCATCACTGGCCTATATCAGATACGCCAATGTACTCCACAATACAAGGGACATAAGTAATGAGCATCATTACTCATTGCCAGCCCAGAGTGACTCGCTCAGCAAATTCAAATTGTGCTCCTGTGAGAACTCTGGATTTCCAGTGTAACACAGAGTCATCCGGGAGGAAACTCATCTGTACAGACAGACTACTGTGCTGACTGGCAGTGGCTCAAGAGCTGTAGTCAATCATGCTACCATGTGTTTGTCCTGTGGCCATCCAAATCCAGCAATAGATGGACAAAGAGATGATGTAAAACTGGACTGAAAGCCAACAACTGAACAAACATATGTCCTAGCAGGAATGTCTGCTCTGGTTTCTGTCCATATGACTGAAGTTGATCAATCTGTATCTTTAGTGGTGGGGTGAGTCCAGGCCTGACAGGGTGGCTGTGTTTTGTTTCTTTATCCCACATCTGTCCATTACCTCAGGAGGATGCTTTTGGAGGTAAGACGTGCTCTCTATATCTCCATGGATGCATAGGCATCCATTGTTGTTTATTATTATTCTGCAGTATCTGGTCCAATTGTGCAGGATGTTCCTTCAATATTTATACAACTTCACAGCTGAGCAAAGAGTAGGAAGAGGTGCATTGAGTGTGCACCCTTCTTCCAAACACATATTACATCCTAAGGCAATGGAAAGATTAGGGATGAATACACCTAAAGGCCCATTACCACCAAGAACGATAACGATAACGATAACTATAAATAAATATTGTTCTTGTTAATATGAATGACGACGTTCACACATAAACTATAACGATAACAACATAAAGAACGATATCGTTGGGGATCACTTTCAGAGCGATTTTCACAACGATAAAATGCTAATAGCCAATCAGAACCCATTGAATTTTAGCCGTCACATTCATTAACACAAGGAGAGACTTTGTTTATCGTTGTTCAGTGTGAACGCACTGCAATGGATATAGTTATCGTTAGCGTTCTTGGTGTGAATAGGCCTTAACACATACACCACACAATAAATACACAACACATACACCACACAATAAATACACAACACATACACCACACAATAAATACACAACACATACACCACACAATAAATACACACACACCACACAATAAATACACCAAACACATACCCCACACAATAAATACACCACATATACACCACACAATAAATACACCAAACACCACACAATATACACCAAACACATACACCACACAATAAATACACCAAACACTACACCACACAATAAATACACATACACCACACAATAAATACACAACACATACACCACACAATAAATACACAACACATACACCACACAATAAATACACATACACCACACAATAAATACACAACACATACACCACACAATAAATACACATACACCACACAATAAATACACAACACATACACCACACAATAAATACACATACACCACACAATAAATACACAACACATACACCACACAATAAATACACATACACCACACAATAAATACACAACACATACACCACACAATAAAGACACAACACATACACCACACAATAAATACACATACACCACACAATAAATAAACCAAACACATAGCCTGGGTGCCACTCACAACATTTGAGGTCGGGAAGTTCAGTCTGGCATTGCTCCATTGTGGTGGAAGTATGCTCGCCCTATATCGGGCGTACCAATCAAATCAGGCTTTACGATGATGGATAGGTGAGCAACAGCGCCTGGTCTATCACGTCATCTGAGCACACTTAGATTAGGCTTATGTTTGAAACAAAAACGCTGTGGCTAGAAGGATACATGGCTTTTAAGACCCCATATGGAAAATTCATATTATTTACTGAGGTTCTATAACTGAAAACGATTATTTATGAAAACTTTGGCCAAAGTTTCATCAAGGGAAAACAGCGCTGTTGCATTGCGACATGTTCCCTCGTTCGTTTGAAATCTCTGATTGACCACCTGTTCAAGGGATTTGCGACAGCCGTTCCCAGCTGTTTAACATGTTTGTAGCATATCACTGTTCAACATAATTATTTTTAAAAATGGAGGGGATATAGAAGAAGAAGGATGGTTCGTGTGTTTTCTTCCTACACCTCACGGTAAGCTATTTTGTTGCTCTGATTGGTTAGGTCTATCCAATTGAGTGCAGAGGCATTCCCCCCCTGTATCGGTTGAAACACGCCCCATCATTACGTCCCAATGGAGCAGTATCAGACTCATATTCTGACTAGAATTGAGTATGGCTACGTCAGGCTACCAAACACATACACCACACAATAAATACACCAAACACATACACCACGCACCCACAAGAGGGCAGCAGACAGGAGGGCCAAGAGAAGAGGTAAAGGCAGAGACTTTCTAATGAGGAGACACAACAAAAAATCCTCCATAGAAATGCATGGGGTTGGTTTGTAATGCCAATATGGCAGTTGTCTACACCCGCCCTTTCCACGGCAAACAACTCGACATGTGAATACATTGTGCTAATCATGTGGTGTGTTGTGAATTCATCATGCCAATCATCTGCTGTGATCTCGCCGCTGGAGCAAGGTTGGTGTTGTGATGCCTTGCACATTCCCATTTCTGCCTGAATAGATGCCTGATAAGTGCCCAAAAAGCGATATATGGCCACCGAATGGAGGGACTTGCCTAAAAGGACTTTGGTAAAGGTGCAAGAGCTACCCAGCTGCCAACAACGCTAAAAGTCAGCAGCTTAGGTTTCCAATGCTCTAGAGGCCTGTGTGTAAGAAAGAGAAACATGTGGTGGTCATTTGTGTGTGGCATTGAAATGACAGCATGTCAGTGATATTGTAAACTTCATAGCAGTTCACAGCTGTCACTATCCTTGTGTAGGACTTAAACATGGACACTGGTGTCATTTCATTTCATTACTTACCTACAGTAACAGCAAATGAACAGTTCATCATCAAATGAGCAAATGTCAGGTATAAATCACATGCCTTTACTCTCATTCAGCATAGCTCATTCTTTACAAAAGATTTGTACATTGAAATACATCCTGACATAAAAAGTAAAGAAACATTGCACTTACATTTCAAAGTATGAACTTCATGAAATACACATGTATAGGATAATGGTTTTAGAAAAGCAAAGTAAGAAGTAAGAAGACATATAGGCAAGGCAAGTTCATTTATATAGCACATTTCATAAACAGGGCTACAGTATTTCAATGTGCTTTAAACAAAAGCAAAGAGTAATAGTACATAAAAGCATAAAAGGGCAATAGTTTAAAAAAGTACATACAATAGAATAATTAAAAGACAGTGAAGACATAAAAGACAGAAGTGCATAACAACTTCTGATTACTGTAACACCTTGTCACACCTCCAGTCTGTTCCTCTACAGACATCCGATTTCATTGATTGACACCAGTGTTTACAATTATTCACTTGTACCATGACGAAGATGCATCTTCCATTCTAGTGATAACTAAAATCACCCAAATGGCCCTGATCAAACTGCTTGCCCTCGGATGTTTGCACACCGGTGAATGTTTGATTGTAATTAGTTCCTGTGTATAAATAGTCAAGATACATTTCATAGTCCTTGTGAGACCTCTGCACAAATCACCCAGAGATGCACTGACTTTGCTTGCTACTGAGCCATAAGGAAAATAGCTGTCAAAAGATTTGTAAAAAAGGTAGTTGAACTGTATAAATCAGGAAAATGATATGAAAAGATATCCAAAGATGTAAAAATACCAGTCAATAGTGTTCAAAGACAGACAGGTGATACCTATCCACTGTCAGGCAGACCATCAAAGATTCCAGCCTCAACTGCCAGGAAAATTGGCAAGCTACTTCAGGTGAAATACTTCAACCCTCAAGCTACTTCAGGTGAAATACAGGCTTCACTGCCATAAAATGCAGTGACTGTTTTAAGATCCACATGGTAACACTTGAACAAATATGGGCTGCACTATCAGGTTACCAGAACAAAAGCCATTACTTTGCTTACATGCTCACAATATACCAATATACTCAGAAGGATGCTAAGAACAAAATCATTTGGAGGGATGAGATCCAAATTGATGGTCACAACCATAAACTCAGTGTTTGGAGAGAAGTCAATAAAGCCTATCACGAAAAGTGCCCCATCCCTACTGTGAAGTATGGAGGTGGATCTCCACCTGATGGTGTTTTGGGAGATAGCTACAGTACGAGGAACTTAGCCATAATTCATGGCAAGATGAATGTAGCTTGAATGCAGCAAAATATTGGGAGAGTTTGCACTCATCACCCCAAAAGCTGTGCATTGGTTATTTTGGACTTTCAAACATGACAATGACCATCTCTAAAGGTAGGCCTACTCATCATGCCCCCATAGCACTGTAGCTGCCTGGCAGAGGGTATGTACAATTTTGAACAGGGCTCATGTCATTGTTTTCATTATTGCAGTGTTTTGTTTAATGATTGCACTATTATGTGATGCCTTAGGGTTTCATTTGAATTCCATGAAAATAAAAGTAATTAGGCAAAAAAGTGTTTTGTCTAATCACTTCACTCCTAAAATAATGGTACAATTTCTGCCAAGGTGTGTAAGTTTATGAGCACACCTGTACACTTTAGTAAGTGGACATGGAACATTGAGTGTGTGTGGTACATTTTCCTATATATTTTTTTGTTTGAATCTTTCCGGTAGACTACTGCGATCACATAAAGACTTGCTTGTAATTGCCCCCGCCTTTATTGCCATTTCATTCATTAGCATTAGTCATTTCAATTCCATGATAATCTCTGCTATTATGTTTTCTTGTAAGGCACCTTGTTGAGGTCACCTCATTGAAAAGATTTCAGAGCAGATAGGAGGAAGTTATGGGCCAAATTAAATGTAGCCTACATGACAGAGAAGGGTGTGTGTGGGGTTAGAGTATTTATGCCTTGAAGCAAGAGTGAAACTGGTCAGTAAGTGTCCACTCCCAACAGCTGTTGTGGTGGCATCATACATGAACTGAAAATGGTCTGTATTATCTAATTCGTTTTTCAATCAATATGTTAATTTACATGCTTACTTATACAATATTAATTACAACAAATTTATTATTGCATGAATGTATTTTAAAAATGATTATATACCATTATTTTAAAATAATGGATGTGTAATTCTGTATTTGCTGGTTGATATTGTTAATTGATTGTAGAGCACTGTAAGGATGCCCAGCCTGCTTCCTTGGATGGTCCTCGGTGTGCTGGGGGTCACATCCCTGACTCAAGGTGAGCCGGATTTCTGTGATTCAACCCAAGCCTGTGTTATTTCCTATGTTTTTCTGTGTGTTTTTGTTTTTGACTGACTGCTAATGTGAAGGTTATGATTTTTGCTTATATGGTTGCATTGTTGTAGCCTGGAAAATCCAGACCCTGGTAATCTAGAAAGAATAAGGGTCTGGCCACGAACAATGTAATGGCCCAACTCAAGGGGCGGCAACAAGCATGCATTTAAATATCTCACTGCACGCAATTGGATAACACTAGACCATGTTTACTCTGAATGATTTCGGACTTCCACACAGTCGGATAACACTACGACCAATGTGTACTGTCCTCCAACGTTGCAGCGCTGTCTTCATTAGTTTAGCTGGTTCCCAGGAATGTGGGGTAAAAGTAACGTGCATCATTGCTCTTTGCCAGAGTGTCTCGCAGAGACAATTCCATTGTGCTCTCGGGAGAACTCTTGATTTCCAGGGTAGCATTGTTGTGTGAAGTGACATGAAATCATGCCATGCTGCTCTCATGTTTGACCTCTAGGTCAGTACTCATACTCCCTCGCCATGGGTCAGAACCTTGGGACCTAGTTTGCCACAGAGGGATATGGACACATCACGGCCATCAGAGTCTGGGAGATCTACAACAACTACATTGCAGGGTGACTCTCCACCTCTAGTAATAATGTCCACTCAAAAAGGCTGGCCCAGAATATTTCACTATATTTAGCAACATGTGACCATAGAGAAGTGTTGGTAATGACATCCACTGATGCATTATGTGTATGTGTGCGTGTGTGTGTGGGTGCGTCTTTGTCTCAGTATCCAGCTAAAGCACGACTATGCATGGGGTCCTGTGTATGGCCGCAGGATTGGCCAGGGGACTGAGTTGGAGCTGTTTGAAGGAGAGGCCATTGTGCAGCTCTCCGGGAAATATGACAGCAGACACTACATCCGGCAGCTGATGTTTGTCACCAGCAGAGGGCGCTCTCTGGTCGCTGGCCAGCCCTCCAAGTCCTCCTTCAACTTCTACCCTTCCCACAGCAACAGGGAGCGGTTGCTTCTGAGCGGCACGTTCACCATTTATGGCATCACCTCCATTGGGGCACACTGGGGGGGATGGACAATATGAAGCCAGTGATACGACCTCTATTGATATGACCTCTATTGATATGACTATTGATATTGATTCGACCTCTATTGATACGACCTCTATTGATATGACTATTGATATTGATTCGACCTCTATTGATACGACCTCTATTGATATGACTATTTATATTGATTCGACCTCTATTGATACGACCTCTATTGATATGACTATTGATATTGATTCGACCTCTATTGATACGACCTCTATTGATATGACTATTGATATTGATACGACCTCTATTGATATGACTATTGATATAGTTTTTTTGTATGAATGTAGAGATCAGTTAACATCACTAGCTTTTGTGAAAACTGTTTGATGACCTTGAATGAAGGTCCTGTATCCCAATGCCTGTCTGCATGCCACTCTTTGTATATGACTAACTCAGGTTTAGTGTATATAATCTTCTGCTCTCTCATAAAGACATGTTGGAAATATTAAGCACAATTACTGTGTTAGTGTGGGGAAATTTCCAGTAATTAGCTGTTTAATGACTACTGGGGTTGTGGTTGTTTAACTGGCTACACTTTAAAGAAAGGTCTTAATGTCTTAAAAGGATGGTGTCAGTTTTTTTGAATTTCTCTTATCTGTGACCTACAAGGTAAACCTGACTTAGGGAGTCTGAAGTGACAGCTCTTTTTCTTTCACTTCATATAATCCATCAAGAATACCCTGTTTAGTCCTATAAATAATGGTAAGACTTTGTTTACAACAGACTTGTTGCCCTCATGCTAGCCTAGGATGCTTGCGTGTGTGTAACCTGTCTCCGGCGTCGTGAATAAAGCTTTGTACTCTGCCGTACGGTCGGCTTGCCTGTGTGTTACTTTTTGCCTCTTTGTGGATTAATACTTTATTTTTACCACATTGAGCTTTGTGTTTTTCAGGGAGGGTATACAGAAAATGTCATAATATAATACACAAGAAGTTTGTGTTATCTTATTATGCTACCGCCGCGCAGCAAAGCGATGGTCATGTAGGTTTAGTCAGAGTTTTTTTTCCTCCGGATTTTGTTTTTCTTTTGTGTCAATGATTCCCGGGACACTGAAAGACTGGGATGCACAAAACTTTGTGGGCATGTATCTTGAGAACCGTAGGCGGCCTAGGAGGACCATATCTTTTCAGTATGTTGGTCTCAAGGGGCCATGTCAACCCAACCCATCCCATATCCACTCATTTGATGTACTGTATAGTGCCACCTAGTTAAACATGAAAAAGCAAAAATGAGGTGTTGTAATCACAGGTATCTCTGGCTGACAGGGTTAAAACTGCACAAAATTAGAGGCGTAGGGTCATTCTGACACCCTCTGAATGCATGCCAAGTTTCGTGAAATTCCGTTCATGGGGGGGCCATACAATAAATTAATTTATGTGTAAATTTAGTGACTGTACACCAACTGGCCTGTAGATGGCCGGACACAGTTTTCTGTGAATATCGAGAACCGTACGGCCTATGACCAATTTCTTTTTGTTTGTTGGCCTCCAGGGGCCATGTCGACCCATCTCATATCCACTCTTTTGATGTATAGTGCCACCTAGTTAAAAATGAAAAGGCAAAAACAAGGCATTGTAATCGCAGGTATCTTTGGCTGACAGGGTCAAAACTGCATGGAATTTGAGGTGTAGGATCATTATGACACCCTCTGAATGCACACAAACACACACACAAAAAGACACACGCACTCACATACACACAGTAGACATCTAGGCATACGTACGCATGCACGCACATGCACATACACAGGCATGCATGCACAGACTCAAACGCATGCACACACACACATAGGCACGCATGCAAGCACACGCACGCACACACACACACACACACACATAAACAAAATCACATGCACGCATGCACAAACACACCCAAACACACACACATAAACATACACACCCCACACACACATAAAAACACACACAATACAGGCAAGCAGACACACACACACACACACACCATTACCCCACACACACACTCACAAGCAAAAACACACACACACAGAGAAGCACACACATACACATACAAAAGCAAACGCATACATGCACACACTCATTTGCAAACACAAAAGTTGCAAGAGTAGGGGATGGAGACAAATTCACAAGCATGATTTATTTTCGTGGAGAGAATGTGCAGGACTGAGCGGTGGTCATATTTTGTACCCATTTGCGGTACATTTAGTTAACTGACTAACCACGTCATTATATTAGCATCAGGAGTCACAGTCCTCAGTTCAAGTGCATCAATTTGCTCAAAACTTCACTGAAATCTTGACATGTTCTGATGTACAGCGGTATGAGGGAGGTCTCCGCGGGGACACTTGTCTGTGCAGACAGAATAGCGTTTCCTCTAAAAGTGAGTCAAGAGATTTCGTATGTGCTTTGTCCCAAGGCCATTCCAGACATCAACAAAATGACAAAGGAAGAAAATGTCGTAAAACTGGATTGAGGAGCAACCACTGAACACTATTACTGGTATGCCTTATACCAGCAGCTCATTATGATGTCTTTTCTGAGAACGTGGAAGTTTGACATATGTACACAATATGTATTGACCCCTTTATGGGTCAATAACCTGGTCAGATATAATAGAGATTTGATGCAGACAGCTGGTGACGTGCCTTTAGGTGTGTGCTTTCTGATGGGAAAGGGTTTGGTCCTGGTTGTGTGGGTTTAATTGGATCTGAAATGTGCCTGCATGGTGTGATTTTATTTTAGAACCTGGATATGTTAGGTATCCATATTTACTAGTGTAATATGTTCATGTATGCATACTGTATGATTTATACTCCATTCATTTTGCCAATAAGGTGTGTATGTTTTCTGTAACATTAAAATGTATGATTAAGAAAAATTATAAACCAATGTTGAAATGTTTTAGAAAATGTTTCCACAGAAAAGGCATTCCATAAATACTGTGCAGTTACACAAATGTAATGCATTTACACACTGTCAGTGATCATTGTAGTGATGACAAATTATTACAAACTTAGCACAATGTCTTCATCTTTGTTTAAGAAACCACTATAATAAATAAATTAAATGAATGAAATAATGCATCTCCATCTATATTGCAACTCCATCAAATATACTGAGATCAAATATTCAAAAGTCATATTCAACCTATATATGCGCGTCAGATGGGGCAACTTTGGGTGGACTGAAAAGTGCTGAAGAGCAAAGAGTATGCAGTGCTAAAGAGCAGAGAGTATGCAGTGCTGAAGAGCAGAGGGTGGGAGTGCTGAAGAGCAGAGTATGCAGTGCTGAAGAGCAGAGTATGGGAGTGCTGAAGAGTGCTGCCAGAAAAGAGCAGGGCACAACACATTTTTCATTGGGTCACATTACTGCGTGCAAACTGTTATGTTATGTTTTTGCTATAACAATAACCATTATCTGTGGCAAACAGACACTCTATGATACCAAGGAACTCTGTGCAACCCATGGGCTGTGAGCTATTGAAACAGCTATAACATTCTCATCACCCCATGAGGAAATTATGAAATACTGCTTTTCTTTTCTTTTGCTTCCACACCTTCCAAATAAATCAGCTGTAACCGCCCAACACTGTCATTTGTTGGATCTAAGGGTGGAAGGAAGAGTGGACAATGTATTCACCAACCTTGTCGTTTGTTTTGGAGTGGCTGAAAGTGCTTTGTTTCTCAAAATATATCAAACAAAACAAAAAAACAATATTCTCAAACAAAATATTGTTGTGGTGCATTTGCAAGCCAATGAAAACAATTGTAAACAAAGTCAGGCTTTGCAGTTGGAAATGGAGGCTTTGGATATTCAATGTGGAAATATTACACATTATAATCATTAAAGACAATATATATCTCCATGTATATATTCAGAAAAATATATTTTGAATCCAAACTTTCATAATCTAAATATATTTCGTATTTTTACATTATCTGTATAACATTTCAAGTTTAATGCATGCACATTCCAGTTTTGGCAGAAAATGCTGCTAATATTTACATCAAGTAATATAAATCATAGAAACTGCTTTCAAAATATGTGCAAAATTCTTCCATATGTGACCTCAATTTAGGCCAATAATAACAACTGCCAAGACCAATTGGCAAATACTACACAATAGTACTGGAAACATGTCTGAACATACAGCAAGATGTGTGCAGGCCTACACATTAACAAGCACATTGAGTTTTTTCAGAGAAATACAAAAAACAAGTTTCCAGGTAAAACTGTTAGTATGTGATGTTGCGTGTTTCTGTTCCATTATTTGGCCTGTCATCTCTGATTTTTCCAGGATCTGAAACTTAAGCATGCACTGACTGCATAGCATATAGCCACAAGGAAGGCACAAATCTGAAAGAAACAGAAATGGCAATTCAAATGAAGCCCTTTGCCTTTTAACAAAAATATTTCTAACAATTTAGAAAAAAATCGAATAATTTAACAACTATTTTAACATGTACATTTATATTAAGAAGGCTCTGTACAGATAACAAATTCAATACTTTGCATTCAATCCTTTTCAGGGAAAACTGCCCCAATAATTTAGAAAACAAAATATTTTAGGGAATATATTTTAGGGTATATATACATGTAGAATGCATGCTCAAAAGACATTTTGTAATATATGTAATGCTTACAGTAAAGATAAGGCTTATTCTTTGTGCTTACCGTGGAGACAATCCAACTGTTGTAACTGTGGCGCCCTCTGATGGCTTGGGTGATGGATGCAGCGTCCACTACAGCAGCAGTTGTATACAATGATGCTGCTACGCTATTAAAGCACAAATCCTGTGCAGGGAGAAAGTGGATATGAACCACTCAACGACAAAATGAATTAAATTGTACAACGACAAAATTAATTAAATTGTACAAATAGATAACACGGCAGGCAGCATGGCTTTTTATCCATTATCCATAAAAAGCTGGTGTAATGTACAACACAGACAAAGTGCACATTTCATTTACACTGTTACTTATTCTGTACCGTGGGGCTTACAGTCCAGAGAAGGCTAAGAGAGTTGTATTGCATCAGTCTGTGCCCTCCCAGATGAGCCACCAGATTTTCATCACAGTGCATGTAGTTTACCAGCTGAGTTACACAGCCTATTCCCAAAGATTTCAGTGAATTATGCATAAAGGACCTTCCTAGAAATCTGATGACTATAAATTGCTGACTACATTCATTCCTGAAGATGAATTCATAAGGCTACACATTTTTTACAATGCAGTGCTGCCGAGATACAATACAGATGTCAGCAAAATGTGATGCCTGTTCAATATGCATTTGAGGGTGCTGGATGTGTAGTTCTGTGTAATACGGCACGTCTTGGACACTGCAACCTACCAGTGTGTTCCATGGTATCTGAGGGAAGCGGGTGCGCCCACTGACCAGGCCGACGAGGAGCAGACAGATGGTCAGCACCCAACACACCACGGACACCAACATGACCCAGACCAGGGCCGGCACCTGCAGGTACTCTGTCCCACCAATCAGCATCCACACAAGGAGACCAAAGACCTGACACAAACAGGAAACAAATGAGTCTTTCACAAACATACGTAAACTGAAAGACATACACACACCAACACACCAACACACACACACACATGGACAGACACAGACACATTCTCACAGTTGCTTTAGAAAGACACTGAGAGGTCAGTCTATGACAGGAGGCATTTCAAAGTGCAGGATGTATTGTTTGGAGCAGAGGGAAGCCATCCAAGTTGCGATTTCTTTGCAGGGTGTTGTTTGTTCTGAACCTATAATAATTATGGACAAATTTCCCTCTGGTCGACTCCCAGTCTGTCTTCCTGAGAAAAAACAAAGAGTGTTGCTCTGGATGTTCAGTTGGGGCAGGAAATGGAGCTTTGGAGGGAGCTGATAGGACTGGTCAGAGGTTATTTGGAGGAAATGCTTGGATATGACTCACAATAAAAGCTGGAAGGAAAAGAGACAATAAGGGAGCACAGGGAGAGTTGACCAGTCCTCTCTGTTTATGCCAGGGGCTTCCTCATTCAGAAAAAAAGAATAATACAAGTGGGCTTACCAAACACATTTTTCTTTTTTTTATTCAGTCACATTCTTCACCAGCAGTTTTTACCATGATGTGAAGGAATAGTATAAATGGCATATAAAGTACATGTTATATGTTACATGTAAATAATTATTTTTCATTTGAAAATATAACTGTTATAAACTACCAAATCAAATACATTTCAACAATAGCTAAAATATCAATGTGATCATTTGCATTTTTTACATTTTATTTGGACCATGGTTACTCTTTCCTACAACAAAATTAACTTGACTAGTCTGTTTTTTTATATATTATTCACAAATGTTTGTCTATTTGTAGGTGAGGTGAAATGTTTCACTATGGATAAAAGAGAGCTCTTGGCCACTTATAATGGTATCAATTAGGCTAATATATTTTTCTTCACACTAGTAGCCTAAGTGCGCCGCCAGGTAAAGGCCAAAACAAAAAAAAACTCAAACGAGATAAAATATCTTATCTGAAGCCTTATACCATGAACCATGTACCGTTGAATGTAGGCTCTAGTAGCATTTCATTTGTAATCACTTTCGTGGTTTCTCCTTAGTGCTCTTGTTTCCTATTTCCTATAGGCGGTCAAAACCAATAGTCATAAAGGTCAGACCGTAAATAATGCGCAGCTAATACAAATGTGGCACCACGCACAGAAACGCGTTTGTGGTTGCCAGATCACCAGGGTCTAACGGCTTAGAAATATATGTTTGCTATTATTAGCCAAAACCGACGTTAAATGATCAAACCGGCGATATGGACAGTAGGCTATCAAACAGTTTCACAGTCCTCTCTAACATTTTAACAGCTTGTAAAAGTAGTAGCCAACACTCCACTTTGGGTAGTAACCAAATGTCTACCTTGCAACCCCATTAATCTCCCACACTCAGATGGAGTTCAGCAGAACACATCAACACTTACAATTTCTAATAAGGTCAGCAGCCCGGGTGCAGAGCAGACGAAAAGCTTGTCATAAGCTAGGGTCGAGGTACTGCTGTCCGAGTTTGAACCGTTATCAGCTGTGGCCGTCGTACGTGACTCCGAATTCTCCTCCATGGTCTGGGACTGGCGGTGAAAACCTCCAATAAAGTTTCTCTTTTCATTAGGAAGTGGGCCTACTCACGTAACAACAGCTGCATAAATGTTACAGTTTCAAAACAACTTCTTCACGGGTAAGTTAATTACAACTCTAAGATGATTTTATTTCAAGATGAGGCCACTCCACACAGTTCTACCCAAGGATTAAGAGGGTCCCATTAGCCAATAAAAAATCGATGTGACACATGACGCGCAGGCAGTCCAGAGAGAACACCATGACATAGCCTACGTTTACATTTACCAGCACGTGGGCTAGGTCTATTAACTAAATCGTAAAGATTTAGGCCTAAAAATCTCAGCTATGTGCAGGCTACCATTGTTAAATAAATCCGTTTGATTTTGTAGCATAATGCTCTTATTAAGCACAAGACTATGGCTAACATATAACGTGTATTTTGTATTAAATTGTATGCTATTCTTGATCTCGAATATTCCTAATTTGGTTTCAATTAAATGTCTAGGCTACCACAAGATGGCAGAAAATACCAATTCGACATTTTGGACTACATTCCTTTTACCTTCTCTAGTCTTGGCTCCATGATTGACATAATGATATTTTCTTGATTGCATTCTGTACTGAGCATTGTCCAGAGCATAGAATGCTACCCAAGTGATGTTTTGCCATACTCATCCAGATGTGTCAGAGGCAGCAGGTGTCTTCTTAAATTGAGTTGAACCTCTGCAGATGGCCAGTAACCCCTATCTGTATTCAAATCTTATGTCTTCGTTTAGCAAAGTTGAAATGAAAGGTTATTCATAAGAAGTGGCTGCTGAGAAACAAAAGGCAGTGTTGTCATTGATCAAATAGCATCAAAGCAAGGACACAATAAAGTTGCCAATATACAGATAGAAGGAAATGCTAAATCGGAAATACTGTAGCTGACCACAGTTTCACAATTACATTTTACCATCAACACAGACCTACAGTATGTGCTGCACATCTCTCAGGCTCTGGAGGTGGCACTGCCTAAGTGATTATTTAAAGGTATCAGGAAGTCACAGCCAGGGGTAAAAATTTTTCAAGGTGCACGAATTGGCAGGGGATCCTGCAAAGATGTCATATTTCAGACAAATCTCTCAGTGGTGTTCCATTTATGTGCGGAGACGGATGTGAAAGGAACAGTAGGGGGCACACTGTTGCTTTTGTGCATTTCAGTCAAGCCAGGATTTGGGTTTATTCAGAGGTCTGTTTCCACCTTAGCCCTTACTAGTTGTCATTTTTGTGCTGTATTGTATCATTTATTTCTTGGAAATATTTTTTTTTCATCAAAACTAAATAAATAATGGCCTGGTTTCATTAGTTTAGAAGTTAATTAAAGCACACCACTATGCACCACTGCTCTTTGTGTGTTTTGTGTGGTGTGTGTGGTGTGTGTGTGTGCGTGTGCGTGTGCGTGTGCGTGTGTGTGTGTGTGTGTGTGTGTATTTACCTGAGACGAGCTAAGGTGTAGGTAGCGTAAGAAAGTAATCTATATGACAGAGGCTGAATTGGAGGCACATCCAGGGCTGCCTAATCTGGCCCAGCTGAAGGGTAATGAAGCCTGCCATTCAGCCGCCTCTGGAAGCGGCGTCATCTCAGCTCCACACGGCTTATTAACTAGCCTACTGCAGCTGACATGCTCCCATTTGTAGAAGTTGCGCTTGTGATGAATGGATGATATTGCTGAGCCTAATTAAGTCACAGTGGATGGAACCATGCTGGGAGCAGTGATGAGATATTATTATAGGGTGGCGGCTATGCTAGCACCAAAAGAGAGTGACGGCCCAGCATCACTGTCTGAGCACAGCAGCAGCACATCTCACACAACACAGCGCAAGGTCACCATCAATGGCACAGATGCTATTAAATGATGCTCAGTTTGACAGAGTAGCAAAGAATTTTCCTACACCTTTAAAAAGCTGTTTAAATAGAAACTGTTTATTAGTTGCAGGGTAGAATGTGCCCCATGTGTTGGTAAGTTTGTTGCTAAAAGATGAAAACCAAATGGTAAAAATAAATAAATATTAAAAAAGTTGGAAAGACTGAGAGCCATCTGTTGATGAGGCAAGGAGAGCACACACTGATATGTTGGACAAACCACATCTCATGTTTTCATGTGATTATTATTGGGCTCTCCTCCGGAATTCTTCCCACTCAAAATGGAGATATCAGAGCTGATATTAGCAGATGCTCCTTGGAGGCAGTGGTGGGGAGATTAGCTTTAAGAGAACACTGAAGCTAGACAATTAATCTCAATGCAGGCGATTAAACGAGCCGCACCTGCAAGACCCAGCAGGCTTTATTTCTCCTCAATTTATTTACTGGAGTCAATCCATAACACTGCCATAAAGCCATCCCAAGTCTTCTCCATAATTACCAGCAGGCTCCCATAACCCACCTGCATTAAAACCCCTCACTCAGATGAACTCAGCTTAGCTGGGTGCAGACACAGAGGCACTTAAAGGATCTCATAATGCATTCATGCTTCATAGCATCCTTATTCCTCTACAGTATTGTCAATAGCAAGAGCGAACAATGGTGCTTTCAAAGTTTTATGACATCATTATTTTGCTGATTTTCATCTCATTTTATTTCCCTCATCATCAGGAAGCTGGTTTGAAATTGACGATTGTTATTTGGCTTTTGAATATATGCATTTTAAACTGATGTCCAGGGATGTGGAAATGATAATGAAAGAAAAAGCGACTAGATCAGTAACAGTTTCATTAAAATAGTATAGCTTACAAAATAGTGTTTCACAGAGCCCAATGCAGAGCCCCCTCTAGAAAGATGAATCATTCTAGAATTGAATCAACTTTTTTTAACGCAATTAATGACCACAGTGATTTCTTAGCAGAAGTTTAAAGATGATTATTTCAAATTCTACTCACAGTCTGACAGACCTATGTTGTATAGCCATTACTAGCTATCAAATGATATGTTAAGTTTGGTTTACACCTGTTAGCCACAGTTAACGTTACAGTAGTCTACATACACTTAATACACTACATACACAGCTAATTTGGTGTTCATTTAGCTAATTTAGCTAGCTACTTAGCTGATTTGGTGTTAAATTTAGCTAACCAATTGAGCTAATTGGTATACTAAGGTGTATTTTCTCTCATCATTGAAAAGATGTTGCCAGGTAATAAGCTCAACAATTAAATAGTATCAAATTCAAAATATCAAGATTCTGCTAATGTGCACTACCACTACCACAACAAAAGACAACAGCAGGTGGTTGAGCTACGTGTAGGTTTGTTCCAGGGGCTCATGATACCACATTAGCACTTTTATTTGGCAAAGAAATTCACAGACCAATTCTAATTCAAGGCTATGCATTATACACTGTTGTGATTTTCATAGTTCAGGCATACCAAGATATTTCTATAAACTCATCGCCTACATATCAACAGTTTGCCATCCAGGGGTGGACAGTAGGCCTATTTACGTGATTACTGTAGGCTACTTATTTATGATTTTTGAGTATCTATGTATTTCAGTATGAATTTTGTTGGAAAATTGTGACTTTTACTCCACTGCATTTGAAAGACAAATAGGCCTACTGTAGCCTACTTTTGACTCCGGTATATTTGAAATATGAGCTTGAACTACGAGTACGAGTACTTTTTAACCACATTTGAAGTAATTCTTAAAATGCAATAATGCGATACACCATCTGAGCAGGTTTTGATATGTAGCCTAATGAGTGCGCATGTGCAAGTGTTCAGATTGAAATAATGTCTTATACAGAGTCGACAATCTTGATCTCTGGTACATTTCTTATAGAATTAAGTACTATAAAGTACAACACACCATATTGAAGTAATTTTTTTCAATAGGTCAATTTGAACTTGGCTGTGGTATTGGTGACAGCAGAAGCATAAGAACAGCATAAGAACATCCTCCATGTAGCCTAGGAGAACCCAGACCAACCTGTTAGCAATTGAGATTTGACAAGTGGTCTGGTGTTAACCAGGCTATCCTCCATGATCATTGTGAAGTTGGAATGTAATTAGACAATCACCTGATATTCACCACATTCAGCTAGATCTTTAGCATATTAGCATTATCATTATACGATAAATAATCCTCATAATTGAGTTATCTGGTTTTGTATTCAGTTGTGAAAATGTTTTACATTTGTGAACAGAGAATGAATAATGATTTAAAGTGTATTATTACATCTATTTGAACAGTTGCAAAGTTATGAAAATGTGAAATGTTTTTGCTGGATGTAAGGGACTAAAGGTCTGTTCAAGTCCTATGACCAACCAAAGGATGCCTATACCCTATTACTGTCCAAATAATTAAAAAGGAAAACTACTTGTACTTTTGAATATTTAGGTCTTTTTAAAAACAAGTACTACTGTACTTCAACTTAAAAAGTAAAGTAAGAAAGTAAAAATCTGATTTAGCAACTTTCACTTGTATTGGAGTAATATTTGACAAGGTTTATCTATATTTTCACTGAAGTTAAGGAATTGTGTTCGTCCACCTTTGTTGCCTTCCCACATTAGATTGTTGTGCCTATCTTTATGCAGTAAAGGCTTGAATATTTTAACCCTGTTCAACTGTGTGCTATTCCTTTACTTTGAAAATATAGGCCACATGTATGGAGAAATGGAACCACTACAGTCCGAGATAAGAGCAGGGGTTGTGCTCTGAATGAACAAGTATACAGTACTGCTCTGAGAGCCAGACAGTAATAAATAAAAGTGAATCATGACAGCACCCCACACCCAATCTATAAAAAATGAAAAAGTGTGTGTGTGTTTGGGGGGGGGGGGGGGGGGGGGTTGAGATCGTTTTTGGTGAGGTTTGAAAAAATGGATGGGCGGGTGTGGAGTGATGGCCACTGGAAGACAGGACCAGACAAAGATCAAAGGTCTGACATTCCTCAGTTGTATGGCGGTGCTGTGAGTTGTTAGCTCAGGAAGGCTGTGAGGATTTGACAAGGCAGGAGACGTCAGGTACTCATTAATGCTGTATCCCACATGTAAGCCTCTGGTTTGCAGGCCGTTTGTGAGGCGTAGCCTTTCACCTCCTCATCCAACTGCTGAATATGCAAACATTTAATTTGGGTTAGTGGGGGGTGGGTTGATGGGTGAAACATTATACAGCAGAACTTGGAGGAAGAATAGGCCGAGATGTGTCATAATTCAGAACAAGTAATCTGCTTACCATAGGGTCTTACAGATCTGTATCACCCAAGCACATTCACCTCAGGTAAATTTACTGTAGGCTATAGAGTAATTCTTCATTCAGGCTCATGTATGCTGTGATTTTTTCACAATTTCTGCAAACATGCTCCAGTTCAATAGAGTTTTTCCATTTAGCGTGCCTCCCTTTGTTGACTGAGTTGAGATGTTTCAGAGAGCAGTGGAATGTAGTGAAGCCGTCATACTGTAGATGACTCATGGACAGTCTTAGTTTCAGTCATCTGCCCAGCAGTGATGAATACATACAATGGAATTGTCTTTAATAACATATAACCTGCCAAGTTTTTGTATTGTGAAAACAGCTATCATACCTAGGCAGTGTGTGTGTATGTGTGTGTGTGTGTGTGTGTGTGTGTGTTGCGCCATGTGTTTTGTCTCTCTCTTTCTTACTTCGCTTGCCCTCTCTTTATATATCTAGTATATAATTTTGTTTTGTCTTATGATATTCTTGCTCAGCATCAAGCATGGGGAAATTTGAAGAGAATCATTATCATGACAAATTGTATAGCCTTTCATTTGTCTCATTTTCCCAACCAGAGTATGATCAAGAGAACAATAATTTCATTGAAAGATGTATAATTGCTTAATTACAATGATTGCAATAAAGTACAAGGGACCAGGTCTAGTTCAAATTATTATGGTTATAACAACAGAGAATCAGGAAAATGTTTCAACAAGAGGACAGAATTGCCCACGTTGAACAACATTATCAAGCACTGGAGTTGGGGGCCTACTGTTTCACATACCAGGCAATAATCTATCCCAGCCTTTAGAAAAATGATGTGGTACAGTACATATGATGGTAATTTTTATTGCATGTAAATATCTTAATGCTTGAAGGAAATGCGCTGCTTGCCACTGTTCAGTATATTCATATCTACTAGCATGGGGCTCATTAAAAAGCTATAACTCATTGTGCTGTAATCTTTAGGGAATATGTAATCTCAGTAGAATATAGAGCAGTCCAATGCTTGTACTGTACATATACAAAATGTGAGCCATGTCAGTTAGTTTCCTCATAGATCTGTTAGTTACAGTTTCCTTTCTGTCTCTTATACATTTCACCCTGTGCTGTGAACAGTATGTATAATTGAATGCATGTTGTATCATGGGTGAATGTGTGTTTGTGTATCAGCCGCAATGTGTATATAAGTGTCTGTGTGCTTACGTGTTTAGTGTGGAATCGTGTGTGTGTGTGTGTCTATGTGTATGTGTGTATGTGTCTATGTGTGTGTGTGTGTGTATGTGTCTATGTGTATGTGTGTGTGTGTGTGTGTGTGTGTGTGTGTGTGTGTGTCTCTATGTGTATGTGTATGTGTGTATGTGTATGTGTCTGTGTGTGTGTGTGTGTGTGTGTGTGTGTGTGTGTGTGTGTGTGTGTGTGTGTGTCTATGTGTATGTGTCCATGTGTATGTGTGTGTGTGTGTGTGTGAGCCTGAGCTGCTGTTCTGGCCCCTGCTGTGTATTTAAAGCTTAGATGTGTTGCTTAAATGCCTCCTGCTGCTGTGGCACAGTGCAGTGTGTCTCCTGCACCCTCGCTCCGCTCCGCGCCGCTCTCTCTCTCGCCCGTCTGGTTGCCACGCCGGCGCATCCCCGGCAGTCCGCAGCTCCCCCAGATGCCGGCGCGTAATTGCCCGGTGTTGGGCTGGCACAATAGGGAAGGCACATGTTCACCTCCCCCACCTCACTCCACATCCTCCACCTCCATTCCACTCAGCAAGTCCTCCATCACACACACATACACATTACACACACAAGCTCACACACATACCACATGCAGATCTCCAGACATGACTCTTGTTCTGACATAATGGATTCCAACATGTTCAGTGGACGAGTTCAAATCTTTTGTGAAAACCAACCGTTTTTGTCTACCTTTGCCCGTGACCTGGTGGCGGCCATGGCGTCATGGTTGGTTTTTGCCTTTCTTTTAGTGTGTGTGTGTCTGTGTGTGTGTGTGTGTGTGTGTGTGTGTGCGTGCGTGTGTCTGCATGTGTGTGTGTGTGTGTGTGTGTGTGTGTGTAGATGGGTGTGAATGTGGGTACAGCCCTGACACAGGCGATATGCCAGAGCATATCTAATCAGCATTCCTGCGATCGAGCTGGAGCTCACAGAAAATAGATCCCCAGTCTTGCAGCGGTGGCCCCCTGCCGTGCTACCTGTCAAAGCCTATATTTCCCCTCCAGCTCCCCAAAACAAGCCACAAGCCTCCACCTCACAGCACTCATTTATTACTTATCACTGCATCACCTCCACCACCACCACACACGGCACACAATCCCACTTGCATTAAGGCGGCACAAATGCTGTTTGTGTGTGAGCTTGAGGATATTTTTGTTGGTATTCCTATGGTTTGGTTAGCGTTAGAAGAAGTAAAGAAGTAATTGTGTTAAGAAGATATGTGTGGTTCTGCGTGTAAACGTATAATGTCTGTTGTTAATAATATGAGAAATGAAAATGGTGGTGGTACAAGTTTTCCATCAAAATGGTGGACTTTGGGGGGAAAAAATCTGTGAACCCAAGAACCGGAGAAAATGGTGGCTCCATTTTCTGTTGCAGGGCGTATGATTTTTATCACTTGCAAAGGGGATATATTCTCTCCGTGGTATGCAGTGAAAATCATTTGCATTTTTTTTCAACAGTGTGAAGTATCAAAGGCGGTTCCCTGCTGAGCAGCCAATGCACTGAGCTGGCAGAGGCATGAATTTTTCAGCAGCTCTCTCCCTCCCTTTCTCTCCCTTTCTCTCCCTTTCTCTCTTTTCCTGTCGGTTCAGTCGATACGCTGCCAAGACGAGGAGCTCTCTGGCTGCATGTGAACGAGCCGAGCAGCTTCCCCCTGAATGCCAGCAGCCTCACAAGCTGCACCCAGAATTTAAAGAGGAAATAAACAGATGAATAAATAAATGAACTGAAATATCATGTTTATCCATTTGCACCCAAACAAGGTTCCTTGAGCAGGCCTATGGGAGCCGCCTCGGTGGAATTCTCATTCATTAAGGCTTTGTTGAACAAGATTGGAATCTAAATAATCATAACCCCACCATGTATTGTGGTGTGGTGCTGTCAAATCAATGTGCATGGCTTCCCTGAGAGGACTGCTGAAAAATTGATCAGTACCCAGAAACACCCAGAACTTAATTTCAACCAATTCTTACAAATGCTTTTTGTGTTTTGTCATGTATTTTCATGACAGCTGTGGCTATTGGAAATGCACGGTATTGGTATGATTTAGAGATATGATGATATTGAGACTTTTTTCTTTTTACGTAAACAAGGGTAGGCTACTCAGTACAGTTTTGAAATACATTGAATTAAGTTTATATTTAAGTAAGAGAGTCAGTTACGTCAGTCAAAACTGATAAAGTTGTTGATGTTATGTTTTAATAGAAATCTAAGATATATAGATAGATAGATAGATAGATAGACCTATTAATTATAATATAATAATAGGCTATAATAAGTAATAATAATAATAATATAGTAATATAATAATATAGTACTACATAATAATAACAATAACAATAATAATAATAACAACAAGCAAAACAACAACAATAATAATAATAATGATAATTTATTGTGTTTTATGCCGCTTTTGGTTTGCAAATTTAGTCATTTCTGTGAAATGTTGGTTAGAGAGAGATGTGATGGTTAATGCCACATTAACAATGTACAGTAAGTGTGTGAGTACTATAAGACATAAATTAAATAAAAGGTTGTGGTTTAATTATTATTCATCCGTAGTCCTCACTATCAAATATTCAGTTTAATAATTTTGTTGCTAACTGTACAAATACCTTTTAATTTCTACATACTTATTTAGAGCACATGCTTTCTCGTGGGCCGTGGCAGTCTTTCCATTCACCTGTTTATGTTGCCTTATTAAATGACAGATCATTTGAGTGTTATGAAGGGTATATATATCTATGGACTTTTTTTCTGTGCACATGCTGAATCAAACTAGGCCCTCAATATAATAACTAGCCCTAAAGCCCTATAAAATATAATGTATTTTTATATGGAGTTATATGGAGTTATTTTTTCTTCAAAAAATATGTTATAATATACAGTATGTTTTCTTCAAACATGTTTATGAGACTTTACATGTATAGGGGGTATAGACTATATAAGTGCATGAAGAAAAATAAAGCACATGAGAAGAATAAGAATCAGCACCCATCCATGATGGAGAGGGTGAGAGTGTGATAGTGTCTTTAGATATGAATACTCCACACACCACCCCCCGCTGCACCATCTAACTGCAGCTCATGGACGTTCTAACACTTGCACCCCAAGGCAACTCTGCTAACATGTATGGAGGAACGCATTACTGAGGAGGTAATGACATTCACATACTACAGAGTACTATGGGCTCTACAGGCAGAGCTCTGTCTCTACCCTTTCCCATCCCCCACTCTGTGTGTGTGTGTGTCTGTGTGTGTGTGTGTCTCTGTGTGTGTGAGTGTGTGTGTGTGTGTGTGTGTGTGTGTGTGTGTGTGTGTGTGTGTGTTTCTGTGTGTGTGTGTCTGTGTGTGTGTGTGTGTGTGTGTGTGTGTCTGTCTGTGTTTGTGTGTGACAATATTTACAGTGCTGCTGGAATCAGAGTGCTGATAATAGGCCGTCTCAGTGTTTTATGAGGCTAATGGGCAGGCCTTCCTCATCTCTCAGCCCAGCGGGGCGGCTGGATCTGCCGGACACTGATAACACACATCAGATGGGCCGGCTCAGGTCGCCACACAGCTACTCCGAAACACACACACACGCTGGTCTCCACACCAAGACACAGAGTTGCTAATGTTGGCCTTCACCAATATACACTGTCCATTTCCTGACCAATACAGACAGTCAGTGGTGCCCAGCTCAGTCTGTCAGTGTCTAGCCCATAAACTGACCACATTACGCTCTTTTCTCAGGCCTCAGAGTCCTTCATTCAGAGCAAAATGCAAAATGTCCAGCAAAATTATATGCGAATTATGCATGCTGCTGGTGACTATACTGTATGTTAGTCAAGTATTAGTCCTGTTGAAATAAGCGGTACATTAAACTATGCAGAAACGACTTTCAAGTACTTCACTTCACCGCCAACATGGCATCCAATAACTAGTATTATTATCTTGACATTAATCAAACAAAGACAACAGACATGGTGAGAGTGAGGAACACAAATAGTCTTTGATTGAGAGTAAGGTTATAGTGATTATCATTACAGTTAGTGCTTGGTTAATAAGAACGTCAGCTGACTGACAATAACCCAAAACAGTAACTAGTCTTTACATGTATGGAGGTTAACCTGATAGCTATAGCATTAATAGCCTGGAAGCTGATACCATTACTGGATTGGAGTGGATTGGACAAGTGAGCATTAATGAATGATTTTGGGTTAAAAATAATGTGTTACCATATTCTAATGTCAGCCAATAGGTTTATGCTGTGAATTCAATTTCATTGGAGATATCATGGCTCACAGCTACCTACACAAAATGAGCTTTGTGAGGCCAAACTGGAGGTTAGCAGGAGCTGTGAGAGAGAAGGGAGTGATCTACACATGCAGGGTCAGTGCAACTGTTCACTGTGTGAATTCACTGAATGATGCTCAGGTGGAAATGTCACCATAAGGCAGCAGTGGGTCATTTGTGTTAAAACAAATGTCAGGCGCAAATCCTGGGACTATGTTTACGATTGAGATGAGAATGAGTGCTCATGGCAGGAGGGGTTTATGGGGGAAAAGTTTATCTGGAGGGTGAAGGAGCCCTCATGGAAGATATATAAGACGGAGAAAATCCCATGTTGCCATATTGACCCTGCTTAGACTCCGTCTATATTTACAGGTCTGCACTGCATCGCATTGATCTCCCATGAAGCCCTGGCTAGCCCAACAGGGCAAAACTCCATTGAGCTCACAGCACCTACTTATTGTACATCTTACATCCAGCCTGTGTTGTCCATAGTATGTTACATACATTGGCTAAAATGCAGTCTTCCCATTACATATCACACCATGTCCTACTATTCTCCTTTACCCATCTGGTTGCTGAGACAAAAGGGGAAACTGTTTTCCAAAAGGTTAAATTGGGGGCAAGGCTGAACATTCAAGCTTCTACAGATGTTTTGAACTGTTCGCCTTTTATGGAGTACAACTGGCTTGCCATTTTCACAAATAAAATAGGTCAAATAAATAAATAAAGGTAAAAATAAACAGGATAAAATATATTGATAGATAGATTTAAAAAATGTATGCAACTTAATTGTCCGTGTGCCAGAGTGTCACTGGCATGTTCTGTGCTCGTGGGTTTACTTCTACAAACTAGATAGCATTAGACAGATTTTATGCTGGACATATTGCATATGCTTCGAAGTGTCTCTGGCTCACTGAAGCATCAACAAAGGTTCAAATGAGATCAAACACACTGAATGGGCCAATTCATATGCTTTCTGCTGCCACGTGAGATGTGGACATGCTTACACTGCACAGCACTCAGTGGGCCCTTTGGTCAGTGGTGCTGCACCTGTTAGCCATTCTGGATTATTTCCCCGTCAAAGCCAACAATGGCAGGAGACAGTCATCAGGCCCAACAATAGCAGCTTTTGTAGCTCAGTTAATGTGAAAGTCGGAGGGCCCAGGCACTTCAGCTCAGCGCTGGGCCATGGAGGTGGAGGCCCACATCAAAAAGGTGCTGCATTAGGTGGTGCTCTGGACAAAAACCCTTTTGAACATTTCTGTGACAACAGAACGGCACAAGCAAAGACAAAATTGCTAATTTTATTTTAGCAGCGAAGTAGGCTATTTTAAAAGGCTTTTTGTTTTGGTTTCAGTATGCCGGTTTTTCTAGTTTTGTTTACAGAAATCTATTATTTCCATATACATTGTGAAAAGACCTGTTGCTAGCTCCAACATTTTGCAGAGCTTCAGGTGTACATCTATAGGACATTTGTAGTACAAGTTATGCCTGGCTAATGATACCCTGTACCAGTGAATTATAGGAAAATCCTTACTTATGGTAAAGCTTATACACAAAGGCTTATTTTCAAAATAATAAAACAGTCACAATTACATTAATTTGCAATAATGTAGAAAATTCATGTTTATTTCCACAGTGAATTATCCAGTAATATGTCATTGTCAATATATTTCAGGCTATTGAGGGACCAAAGTGTATGGTTTTAACCATATGAAAATGTTTCACACCATCTATACAGTTGTGTTTAATATTATTATACTTGTGAAATGTACCTGGTTTTGAGACTATTTCTCAGTAACCATTTGAAGCAAAAATGCTTTTCCTATGAAAACCCATCCTATATTTAGGACCTTCACAATGCCTACTCAATGTCTGGCTCAGCGCTCTTGTCTGCTGGTGGGGCCAATAGGAGAAGCCTAACAAGGTCTGCCCTGATCAGAGGGAGCCGGTGGTGGGGCGCGACGGGGCAGAACATGCCCCCTTGCTCCCCCCAGCAGGGTGTGGATGAGCCGGAGTGACAGCCAGAATCACCTTCAGCAGACGTCTCCCTCAGCCCTCCCTGAGCGGCGAGACCAGTGACGCCTGCTGAAAAGTTGATGAAAGCCAAGTTAACATTGATTTCCAATGGTGAGCCACACTCAAATTTAATTGTTCTCAGCCTGGGTTGCAGTACAGGTAATTCTTAATGGATGGAAATCGATCGTGGATGTTCCACTATACTGCTATAATGGAAGCGATGCCACAAGGTGCAACTGAAGTAAATAAAGGGGGGAATTTCTAATGAAGATTCTGAAAACAAGTTTCTTTGATCTCTTGGAAAGCTTAGAAACATCTCTACCAGGGATACAGTGTTGTGGCTTTAAAACAGGCAGTAAAATGCCATGGTGCTTAATGACATTAGAATAAGATACATTGGACACAGTAGAAACAATCCTTTATGAATACTAATGTATATCCTTATGTCTCATTCCGTGCGAAGTTGCAATCTAAAAGGAGAAATATCCCATGAGCAGCCACAGGAACAGGCAGGAGAGCTCAGTGAAGCTGGACACTATGGGAACCAGCGTGACTGCTTCACCACGGCTTGTCATTCTCTGCAGGGACTCTGGCCTTTGTGCTCGTCCATTTCCCTGCCAAGCAGCAGGCACAGGAGAGACTCTGCCACGAGGCCACATTGTCATGGGAACATGTCCGCCACAGCTGATGCTTTTTGGGGTGGGGGTGCTTCGGAAGCGTTCCAGACAGGTGAGACACCTTTCCTGTGCCAAGCCTGAAGCCGAAGTCCAACTCCCACGGGTTGACTGTGCCCATGTGCCAGACAGGCCAACATCCCCCCTCATTCTGAGCCTTTGTCACACAGTGAGATATGTGCCATGGAGTATGTAAAAAGACTCCCTGTGTGTGTGTGTGTGTGTGTGTGTGTGTGTGTGTGTGTGTGTGTGTGTGTGTGTGTGTGTGTGTGTGTGTGTGTGTGTGTGTGTGTGTGTGTGTGTGTGCGCATGTCTGTATGTGACAAACAGAGGGTAGCTGACCTCATTCTAGACATAATCATACAGATCAAAACCGAGTTTCTTTGTTAGCATATGTCTTTTCTTTTCTCTCATTGTCACTATGTTATTTATATAAGTATTTTCGACTGTCCTTTACAAAAACAATGACAAGACGCTGTGGCAAATACTGGCAATTACCCTACAAGCCACGGCCCTCCGTGAGAGGTGGTCCAGAGGCAGAGCTTCCTGTAGCGCTGGAGCTCGCGCTCATTGTGCTTTAGCATCACAGGCAGGAGGGCTCCACAGCACAGCACAGCACAGCACAGGCGACAGAATGGGAGACAGAGATAACAAGCCGCCTGTCTCTGGTAATGACACAGCAGGCTTAGGCCTTCCCTGCTGAGCACTGTTGGGTGCGTACGCATTCAGAGTGTGTGAGAGAGAGACAGAGACCGAGAGAGAGAGAGTTTGTGTGTGTATGTAGGTATGTGTGTGTATGTGTGTGTGTGTGTGTGTCTCTCTCTCTCTCTCTATGTGTGTAATGTGTATGTGTGTAGATAATGTGCATGTGTGTGTAGGTGTGTGTGTGTGTGTGTGTGTGTGTGTGTGTGTGTAGGGGTGTGTGTGTGTGTGTGTGTGTGTATCAGCAGCAGCCCACTGAGGTGGCCATAGCCTGGGCTTGCAGCAGGATCACTACAAAACACTGATCAACACAGCTGCACACTCACCATCTCTCTGGACAGAGTCCATGCGCTCCAGTAATATCTCTGTTTTCTTCAGTCTGAACAAAAAGACTACAGTGAGTATCAAGTGTAGGCCTATACAACAATATGTAGTACCAAGTTGTTTTTGTTTCACATACACATTGACTGAAACTTCCACCTAGTAGGCTACAGCTGAAGGACTAAACTTGGTCTAATATCCTGCAACACGGGAGAACAGAGAGAGCAAGAGGTGAGGTGGAATACCCCGACCTTTCAGAGTGTGATTCAGCAGCAACTTTCTCACTTCAGCTCGATTATCTCCAGTAAACCCTGACACAGCAGTTTGTTGACCCACTGCTTGTTACAGGCAGATCTCCGGCTCCATTTAAACTTTGCTGATGCACCGCTCCCCATCCTCAAGATGTCTGGGAGGGGAAAAAAACGCTGTACAATTTGGCACTCCATTGTCCTCGTGGGCAAATTGTGGAAGCACAAGTCTCTCCAGGCATCATCAGCAATCTTATCTGCTTCCTGATACGCATCTCCCAGGAGGAGCAGAGAGAGTGCTGGGACCTGATGGTAGATTACATTTAGCCAAACTCCTGACTCCCCCATTCCTATTCATGGGCCTCCCCACTCCACAGCCTGGCAGCGCTAATCAGCCTCGCATGATGCGTGGGGCTCAAGCTCATTGGGAGACGAGGAAGTTCCCTGCACAAAACAAAGGCCTGTGTGTCCTCTGCATTGTCTTTCTCCAAAAAAACACGATAAAGGCAGTGTCCGCTGGAGGACATAGTTTTAGCAGTGCTCCGCTCTAACTGCCCCTTAACAACAGCGAGCTTACTTTTGGACATAAATGAGAGTGAATGAGAGCTCTGTAGAATATCAAAGGTCTGCAGAGATGATCGTGGCCTTTGGTAAACCCACAAATGTTTTAGAGACTGCATGTAAAACGTCTACTCCTTTCAGAATGAGAATGTTTTCGTGCGTGGATGCTAATGTTAGTCTGAGATGCTAATGGCGCTCGTGTAGTCAGCCTGAGCTGCCAAAAGACCATGTCATGCGCTGTCGCCATGACACTTTGAGGAAGAATATGATTGGCAGGCTTTGTTTATCAGCTGTAAGACACTGAAATCCCAGTAACCATTCGGATGGTTTATTTATTCATGCTTGGTTACAGAAACAGAGGTATCACTAAGCAAGCCGACATCATGCATGCTATGGCTAATCCTATTATCCTGTTGCTGTAAGTTCTGTGGAACTGTGACATTAAACTTTCCGACCCAAATTAGCATAGGCTCCCATTGGAAAGTAAACTTTTCATGGATCATCGTTGTCCAAATGTATTGTCTCCGCTGAATGTTCCATCAGTAAAATAAATGCCTGTTTAGGTACGCTCGCTTTGAAAAGAGATTATCTCCAGGCTAAAAACAATAATCAGATGTCTCACCAGGTTTTACTGCAATCTAATTCAGAGCAATCCTAAGCTGTTTAAATGAGGCTGTGATCATATTAAAACACCCTCTGCTTCCTGAATAGTCACACTGAACAAGCTCATTGGGAGACGCTGTCTCTGGAAGGAGACACAGCCAAGCAGACAACGGCATATCCAAGCTTGTATCCAGCTCTTTAAGAATGCAGGGGGGGGCAGGGGGTATATTTACCAGAAAGACCTGCCCTCTGGTCTGCCCTGTGTGTGTATTGTCTAGCAGTCTGTGCTCTGGACTCGAGCGCCACATCAGCGCTGAGAAGTGACTGCGAGACGAAGTTAGCGTCTGCACTCGCTAAGGGCCAAGTTCACACAGAGACATTTTAAAATGCTGCCAATGAATACAGTTTTGCCCCAAACAGCTTTTGTATACAAACAGAAGCATTGCTCCCCCCCAGCCGCTCCTCCCCTGCGGCCAGCACATGCTGTCAAGCTCGGCGGTTGGAGCGGTGCGGAGCGGAGCGTTGCGGTTGTGGAGCAGCGCGGAGCAGCTCGGTCTGACACGCTGGAGAGCAGCTCCTCGCGAGCGGCGGGCAGGCGGGCGAGGGAAAGCCGAAGGTCAGCTCCCGCCCTCGGGCGCGCTCATTTGCATGCGTTTGGGGCGGACCCCGCCGCTGCTCGGGTGCTGGCTCTCACAGCAGGCCTTCATTTCCATAATTGATGAAATATGATAATGATGCAAGCTGGCGCGGGCTGCTGCTGGCTGATGCTGCTGGTGTGAAGCGGAGGTCTCTCTGGAGGACGAGGCCCAGGGGCCTCAGAGCCAAACGGTGCCTGGGGTGCTGAACAGTGGATGGACCTGGGCTTTGTTTTGTCTATGGACTCACATTCCTCTACATGCCTTCTTTACTTTTGGAGTGCTATAAGCTCTGTTATAAGCTTATTTTTGGATGTGTTGTAATCTTTAGGAAATGTCTGGTAATAAGATAAATTATTTATTTTGCCATATAGGAATAGTTTTTGGTTGAGTGAGTTCTGAGCTACATAGAAAAGGTTTGTTTGGATATGTATGTTAAATGCTGTTCATCTTAAACCATTTTTGGTTACATTACTAATACTCATCAGATACCTAGCTTGTTTACATGTATTTCTTCATAACAGAGGCATAACATAAGCATAACGTACTGTAATCACAAACCTCAGGCTAAATAGAATGAGATTTCTGTGAGAGTTCCATTTGTGAATCCAGCAGAACAGCAGTGGTTAAATCATACATGTATGATATTACAGTGTTTCTAAATCTCACCACATCAAGAATGTAAATGTTTTACAGTATTTAATGATTTTCTGCTCTACATCAAAACCAGCATGATTAATATTTAAATAAATATCTAAATGTTTTTCTGGCTTAAAAAAAAATCTTGAAAGAGCATAGGGCATAGCACTCTCCCACGCAATACTCAACAAACCACGCGCTCTCTCTCTCCCTCTCTCTCTCTCTTTCTCTCTCCCTCTCTATCTCTCTCCCTCTCTCTCTCTTTCTCTCTCTCTCTCTCTCTCTCCCTCCCTCTCTCTCCTCTCTCTCTCTCTCTCCCTCTCTATCTCTCTCCTTCTCTCTCCTCTCTCTCTCTCTCTCTCTCTCTCTCCCTCTCTCTCTCTCTCAGCTTGTGCCCTGCTCCCCATGCTCCACATGCAGGCATATGTTGTGTGAGTGCCTGGACGAGTGCCACATGCTGCAGTGCTGCTCTCTGCGGCGGCCCCGTGCCACCTGTGCTCTCTCTCTCTCTCTCTCTCTCTCTCTCCCCGCTCGGCTCCGCACGATGAGCCCAGGGCACCTCAGGCCCCGCGGGCCCCCGCCGCACACCTGTGACACACGCCGGGGCCTCTCCAGCCACGACTCCCAGCCACGCACACTCCTGTCAGCCATCCAAGCCCCAGAATAAACAACCTATTTACATCTCATTCCACCTCATTTCTCAAGTGCTGAGGGGGGGAGGGGGGTGAGGCTGAGGACGTCCTGAGGCAGTGTGTGTGCTGACATTTTTGTTTAATTGCTAAAGCAGTGCCCAGAGTGGAGAGAGTGAACACAACACCGCCATCACAAGTTCAATCTTCACATTTCAGCTATTTCTGCAGGTGTCACCTTCCTGGGCACGCATGTTACCCCACACTCAGAGTTTCTCTGTTTCCTAAATCAAATCTCAGAGCTGGAGAAAAAGCCCATTCTCTCTGCAAGCGCCAGGGCTCCTAAAAATATAGCTCTCATGCCTTGCTGCTTTCTTATGAGGTAATGAAGCATCCTGTTCCTATTACACGGTCAGGAAAATAACATCATTTGTCACAGCAATTCCTATCTTACGGCAACACTGATTGCTTTATGAAAGTAAATTGAATGGCTGTTGGTGTTATGAGAAGCCCAGGCACTGGGGAAACACTATATGGATAGTGGCGTACTGACTTCATCTGTGTATTAATAGATATTTCACCGCCTCATATCTCCATCTAAATCAAACAGAGGCAGATTGGATGGCAGTCACTGTGCCTGATGAACAGCACTCACCTGTGACTGCAGGAGTGACCCGCCATTGTTGCACTTCCTGCTTTGAATTCTATAGCATCCTTATCAGCAGCAGATACACCATTTAGCATTGTCATTCAGCCGTCTCCACTATGTGAATGCAATCAGCGTGGAGGAGATTACCACTCACCTTATTGAACGATAGCAACCTGAATCAAAGTGAAATTAAAATGCCTTACAGCTATAATGTGCTCCATCCATGCGTACTGATGACCTTGCCGGCTGATATCATCCACTGGAATTAGTGCCCTGAAATGTGTTGAATCAGATATTGACTAAAAAAAAACTATCTTGTGCTGTTACTGCAGCATTGGAAATGATTAAGGGTGGTGGTTATTTGGAGGGCAATAGTTAACAACATCATATAGACAGGTGCAAGTATTTAGTTTTCCTATGCATATATACATACAATACAATACAATACGTATATATTTTAACAGTAACACAATTGGTTCTTCATCACTTTTGATAAAATAATGTGCTATGCTACACTGAGCATACTTACATTGTCATATTAACATTGTCAACACATTGTTGAAGACTGGTTTGCCCAGTCATCAGTTCCATAGGATGTTGCCACGCAAGGCCTGAAAGCAAAGCGCAAGGCTACATGAGACACAGTATCAATCTCTTCATCTCTCTGAAGCGCGCACATCCGAGAGGAACTGTCTTGTCTGTGACGTGTGACGTGTGACGTGTGAGTAAGGCAGGGGCAGCGCTCAGTCCCACGGCCCTGCTGATAGCGCGGTGGCAGGGCCCTATCAGAGCACTCCATCTGGAGCTACCGAGGCGTGGGCTGCAGGTTTGCGTGCAAACACAGCAGGCAAACAGTTACATGTAGGTAGGCAAGGACAGATCTGATGCTTATCCTGCTAGCGTGCAGCTGATGATGCAAGGCCTTGGTCATTTTCTTAGGAAATATTGATATTTCATCAGGGCATTGCTCAGTATTGTTGAGTCTGACATTGTATGTCATTGAAATATCTTGATTCCAAACAGGCCCCATGGCATTTTGATTTGTTTTTGCTGTCAGAGGAAAAGAACATTATGACATTAAGTATTATGTTTATTACATAATAATTGTTTATTATGTTGATGCCATTCAATTCTGACAGTAACAACAACAACAGCAGTGGTCACAAATTGGAGTTCCTTTGGGGTTTGTTTGAAGGCCAAATGGTGTGGGTACACCTGAACACAGGGATGGACCACACGTCCCACACTAATCCTCACGACACATATACACTTGCATGTGTGTGTTTTACACACACACACACACACACACACACACACACACACACACACACACACACACACACACACACACACACACACACACACACAGAGAGAGAGAGAGGGAGGCCTATAAACAAATTTTTAAACTAGGCCATGGCAGCGGCTTCCTGCCTGGCTCAGATGTGCCTCGTATCTGGAGGTGGGCGGCCTCTGAGGTCCTGCTGGGCTGGGTTTGGGGGCCGGAGGTTCAGAGGCCGTGCATCCACTGAGTATGAGGGACCTGTGACCCATCTGCCTGCCTGACAGGGCCCGCCCCTGGGCACGCTCGTACGTGGGGAGGCCAGCACTTGGTGCCCACCTGGTCCTCACGGTGCCCGGCCGGCGGCAGCGCATCACCTTGGTCCTTCAGCACAGCTGACGTGGGATGAGCAGATGGGCTGCTTTGAAAAAACACGCTAAATAGTGAATCTTGGAAATGGTTTTGAAACGAATGCGGTAATAAGTAGGGTGCTAGGCTGTTTCCTGCTGCCACAACAGTGTGCTTTGTGATGTTTTTCCTGCCATAACAGTTCCACAGATACCAAGCTGAGGCATCTAAATAATTAAAACAGAGTGTAGCTTGCAGTTCTACCATTCACAGGTTTGTTATTGACTTAAGCGCTAACTGTGCTTCTCACCATGGTAAACATGGCCCTAATTTTTGTCCCCGAGGATTTCCTTGCTGGCACAAGCCCGCTGATTGCAGTTGGGATCCAAGACATGACTCAATGTTTCTGGCACAGAATCGAGTTCTTGGGCAGCGTCTCATTTCAATAAAAACAGCATTCTGCTTCATTAAATGCTAAGTACAGCACAGTCTGTCCCAGTGCTGTACAGCTCCAGCACAGCACAAATATTGGACAGATGGGATACTGAAAGAGAAAGACTGCATTGAGATATTATGCCATGTTACGTCTTCTGACTTACAGTGTCCTATTCACTTACTTGACAGCTCCACTCTCCAGTTAATATGGCAGCATAATCGCCCCCTAAATAACACGCAGAGGCAGAGCGCACTCCCATATTTGGATAGCTCTCCGTGGTTTTGTGGGGTGTTTTTAAAGGGCCCCGCCTGCTCTGAAAGGCTGCCTCACCTCCCCCCTGACCGCCGGGCTCTCCACTGGGCTCCTGGGCTCCCATGAGCGCTCGCTCCTCCAGCGGACTCGCTGGGTGATGGTCTCTCCGTGCTGGCTGCCACCCCGACTGTGCAGCACCGTCACCCAGGGGCCTGCCCTGCCAACCTTGACATGTGCGTCCTGGACTGGGCGCTGTGCTGCGGCCGTGCTGGGCCTCGCGTGTGGACTTCCAGTAAATGATGGGGCTGTGGCATTGACGGATGGTCTGTGGCTCACCAGTCCCCCATAATTACAGGTCTGCTGTAGGGCTCCCAGGCCCCGCTCGGAGTTCTGGGAAAAGGCAACACAGATGGAGCTATGAGGCACACACACACACACACACACACACACACACACACCAGGACACTCAGCAAGTGCAGGCCTGTCGTGGCAGCAGGGGCACTGAGTGCAACACACACACAGACACACACACATACTGTACACACACACATACAAACACACACACACACACACACACACACACACTTAAAAACACATTCAAAAACACAGGCCATTTTTAGAATCTTCAACTTTGTGTAAATCATGACAAATCCTACTTTCCTACTTTCACCAGAGCAACAAAAGCAGCATTTTAACTACAGCCTCTGGCCACTTTGGACTGATTCCATTTATGAGATACTGGACTGGTCAATATTAAATGTGCACCAGAACATTAGATAATGACCGTAAACCTTCCAAAAGTCTTTATACTCTCTTTGTAGGCCTACTGCAGTGTTTCACAACAATAGGACTAAGTAGTGACTGCAAATATTGCAAACATTGATATACTGTATTGTTATACTACAGGCTTTTTTAATGGTGTCTTGTGCCATACTTTTTTCTGCTGTGATCTTCCTCATGTTAGCCCAGAGCTGCCTGCACTGCATGGTTCACAAGCAGATCAGAGAGAGATGCTGTCCATGGCTTGGCAGAGAGGCAGAGAGGGCATGGCCGCAGCATAGTGTGCACTTTAAGAAGCACAATTGTGATTACTTCAATTATGGCCTCTGCAGCTCAACAAAGGTATTAGCCTGAGGTCCAGACCTCTTCAACAGAGCCACCAGCCCAGGCACATTCACAAGACATCAAAAAAGCACTCCAATTTCCATCAGATTGCAATCTCTCTAATGTAATTCATTAGAGTCAATGTGATAGCCAAGATGTATGGCTGCATGTGCAGCTTAAAGTAACAGTCACTAAAATGCAGACTGGGAATGTGTTTTGGCCTAATAATAAGCTTAGCTTCTCTGAGACCAACAGCATTATAACAATACAGGCCCTTATAGGACGTGTAGATTTATGCCCTGTACTGCCAGCTTCCCGCACCCTCAGCCAGCATCAATATTTGCTCTGCGGAACCTTCTGGAGTGATTGGAAAGGCATTCCTGCCTTCTGCAGTAGCTATTCAATGAAAGGGCTTCATCCCCTGTGCCCTTGCTTTCTCCACTTATTTGAGAAGTGAGAAAAGAGATGATATCACACTCATAAGTGACTGGGTACTGTCCAACTCTGATCCTCACAGCTGCTGCACTCTACACCAATCTCCAGCCGACGTCATAGCTTGTCAACCAGACGGGTATTTTCAACTGAACCAAAACCCCCTGAGTGCACAACTGCGCTTTGGTGACAAATACAGTCCCTCCCTGTTGGTGAGGTGAACCCTATGATTTGTATAAACTATATTGTTGTTGTAAATGTCATTGGAGGAAGGGCTCACTGAGAAGAGATCCATGGTCAAGAAGAGTTCAATTTTACATGAAACACTGGTTTATATGTTCCAATCATCAAGTTGAATGACAGCCTCAGCTTGTTCCCAGAATTCGTTGTATATAGTTGAGCCGATTCTCAGAGAGGCCGTCCTTTCAATTTCCAAGCACTGTTTTTAAGTTAAATTGCTAGGCTGTGAAGGATGTTAGAGCACCAGTTTCAGTGTCACTGCCATGAATCATGAAATTATCATGAAATATTTAAATACATCCCTTTAACGATATAAAAGGAAATGTGATATTTTTCTCCTCAGTACGTGCAATTGCTAAATCCATGTATATCTTCCAGTTTGATTTGTCTCCCTGTCATCCTGATGGGCAGGGGTTTATCCATCCTCTCCTCCATTCCAATGAGGCAGTTATCTCCAGACAGACGTCGTCTCAGAACTGCGGGTGAAGTGTCTCGGCTGAGAAGGTGACATCTGGAAGTGGGCCGGAGGGGACCAAGGCGGACACCAGTGATGTGGGGTCACGGGGGTCGTTTCATTTGCACATTATAATTTACATGGGGAAGGACCTGATTAGGCTACCCCCCACCACCCCACCACCCCACCCGTCTGAGTGATGGTCCAGGCTGCTGCGCTTCCTCCTCCTCGGCTGGCTGGCCCTTAGTCAGATTACATGCACGGCACAATTACAGCCTGGGGTGGTTAGTAAACACAGGACGCTGCGCTGTGCACTCCCTCATTTCCCTTCCTCGGGCTTGTCCATCATCCCTGCCTCATCTAACCTCTGTAATTGCGGGTTGCTGTTTCGCCTCCTGCTGAAAGCGACGCACGCCTCTTGCTCACGATATGTGAGCGACCGGCAACAAGACGGTGATTTCATGGGGCAATCTATTATCCCAGATCACCGATCCCTGGCTCAGATATGGAGCTGCTCACTGTCCTTTCTGGGTGGCTGGTTTGAGCTCAGAGTAATGAGATGAGCTGGATTGAGTCATCATCCAGTGAACAGGTGAAACTCCTAGAAAGGAGAACTATGGGGAATCAAGTGTAACAGGCAGCATGCATTCTGTGCTATAACATGCATTCATTTAGTATCGCAATGACTTTCATCTACAAAAATCATAAACATATTAACATTGAGTAAAACAATATTATAATATAAAACTCATGTCTGGAACAAAAACACTTCTGTCCATAGACATCCTAGGCTGACATTTCTACTTTTGTATCAGGAAATGCACAATGCACTACATAATTTAATGTTGAACTTGAATTATGCCATCGAAAGTTAATTTTGTCCAAGAACAGTTGTGCTATATTATTGTTGTCATTAGGGGAAGCATGATGTGCACAAGGTCCTATACATTGTGTGAGTCAGCAAGGAGGAAGGAGAAATTACTTTCACGAAAGCAGTGGCTGCGTACAGAAATGTTTGTACAGACTTTTCAGCTACCAAAGTAAAGCTATAATCAATTGAAGCTGCTTCTCATATATGCAACCAATCAGGTGTATGAATATAATGAACAGCAGAGAGCTCTTGACCACACCCTGCCCAAAATATATAATCACAGAATGTAAATCTAATCATGTGATGTTCATGTCAAAATTGATCCAACAACAAAGTCCAACAAGATGTCATTGTAGTGTGTGGTTGTAGTTCTCACAAAAAGTGCTATGAAGACTTGAGCTTCCCCCTCATGTGCCATTCCCTTCCTTGTTCCTCATGGTCTGCCATCCATTATTTTGCCTTGTTGCACTGTCAACATTATGAATTTGGTTTTCAAAAACGTTGACTCTCACAATTTATTTCAGTCTCTGAAATAATGTGGATCAATTAATGTGGATTAATATTTCCGGCAAGTATCTTCACACCTGTCATATTAAGAAGCCGTCCAATGACAGAAAGTGGAGACAGTTTTATCTATGCATTGCTTGTACTCCAATACATTTAGATTCACAAGGCATCCCACATGACCTGTTTGTCATTTTGGCAGCAGTTGTGAAAGACAATAGACTTACATAAGCAGAGGGGATAGGTCTCTAAGTTTACACAAACTGCCACAGTAAAAGTGCAATAAAGACATTTTAGCCTAGTTAAAAAAAGAAGTTAATTCTGTAATATGTAAATGTGTTTATGTTATGGGCTGGAATCCATATAAAAGTGTTTAGAAGTTTCGAGACTCATTCAGCGTTGACCTGGCGTATCAATCTGCATGAGTCTTCCATAAATATGACTGGAAGGGCTGGTCCTCTCCCGACCTGGCTCCCTGCAAACAATAGCAACAACACATCGCTGTCGTTTTGTGAGATTCCCTCTGATCTCGTCCTGGCCTGCCATGCCGAGTATGAGCCCGTCTCCCTGCAGTCGGCGCGCGGCGTCCCTGTCTGTCACATCCTGCCAGGCAGCCTCTCATCAGCGCAGGGCCCCTCTCTGGGCGCGCTCCCTGGAGAGTCGGGCTCCTCTCTCCTGGCATCGCCGCTCACACCAGCCACCTGTCTGAAACGATTGGGCTGCGCTCACCACGGGCTGTTTTTTGCTCCTTCGCTTCCACATGCTTCAAACTGGCCCCCATGAGGACGGGGAGACCAATGCTCAGTGTCATGTGTGCTAGCAAGCTCCAGCTGCAGCGCTAGCGTCCTCCCAGCGCCCATGCTGTTCGCATTTCGTGCGCGGGATTTTTCACTGTCACCCTTGTGGTTAAATTTCCACATGCTTGCAGAGGCTTCGAACATGTTTGTGCACTTTGAGGTTGACCTTCATTTCTCATTCAGTCCTGCTGCTTGTCAACACACAGCCTCCATGCCATTTGGCCCTGAGAGGGAAGTGATGTCCTCCTCCTGAAGCGCTTGTGGCGTTGGCCTTCACTGGGTGTGGCTCTCCAGATGTTCCAGTTTTAGCCAGGGCTGATACTGCTACTGGCTTAGGGGGGTGAAATGTTACCAACAGATGTTCTACTCCGGCAGAGAGAAGACAAAAAAAAAACGAAACAAAACATTTGAAAAGCATTTGACAATGCCATCTGGTCAGATAAATGTTTATTATTTTGCCCACTGCTCTCTCGCACACTAAAATCCAACCAGACAACAGCTGCTTATCAACACAGAATGCATAATGAGCTGAAATGTGGCGCCTTTTCTATTCTTAAACTGTGTGACTCCATTGAAGACATTCTTGAGTGTCTGCTCTGTTCTATTTGGGAGACTGGTGTTATGAGTGCATTCACCCTGATTTGCTCCTTGTTTACTAATCACACAAACCCTTTCTGTTGTATGCGCTTTCACTCTATAGCATAGATTTCTAACGGAGGAACTTTAGGCTTCAGGGATAGCAATGGGAGGTGACAGCAGAGAGGCGTGGCTCCAGTCTTCTCCAGGCATCTTGGTTGTACAGCACTGCAAACAAATCCATACCCACCCTCAGTGCTCAATCAATCCCAATCACTTGAGTTAATAAAAGTCAGTTGAATCGGTTTAAACCACTCTTTCTTTCTGTGAGTTACTCAGCAAATGGAGACATTCTGACCCAACCAGTGCTGGTTTCAGACGCTTGGGGACACGAGTAGCCAGACGGCACCTCTCTCAGTGGAATGCTGGAGCCATGCGTGACGAGGGTCACTATCAGCAACAGGCCCTGATATAGTGAGGAGTCCGAGACATGGCTGAGAGAGCTCTCAGGAGAGGAATGGTGTCCTCTGACAAAGAACAGCAGCAGCTCTCTCAGATGGCTGTGTTTTAGTAGGCCATGCAACCAGCGATCCTTATTCATGGGGCATGGTCTACCCCAGGATGATGCAGAACCAGTGATCCTTATTCATGGAACATGGTGTACCCTAGGATGACGCAGAACCTTTGAACTGTGATGGTTGCTGAGTTGAATACATTAGTGAACATGTTCTAAAGAGACAGAAATGACAAGATTATTAGTGCTAACATTTGAAAACTCTTCTCTCTTCACTTGCATGACAAAACATCAATACTTCTTTTCCTGTTCCGTGCCTCAGCTGTCTTTGGCATGGTCCAGTAGCCTGAAAAATTCCCCGAGATCAGCACTGCATTTTAGCCACAACAACTGGGACACAAAGAGCAATCAATAAAGCTCTTAGCAGCATGGTTTCCCGCAAAAACACAAATCAATGCCCCTCATCGTGTATGCAAGTAAAACTCTTTTTTAGCAATATTCTATTCAACTATTTGTCAAATGCCATATTAGTGCCTATCGAGCATAGTTAAAAGGTCAGTAATTACATTATATATTATATTATATTATATTATATTATATTATATTATATTATATTATATTATATTATATTATATGTGTTTATTTACATTTCATTGTAGGATATTGTGGCATTTCATTTGACATATATTCAAATTCAGCATGGGAATGACCCTTCTGAGAAGCCTCTAAAAGCCCTGCTAATCACCTACACTGTTGAGAAGGGGAGTACACATTCTGATATGGTCCATTCTTGTGCTGACCCTCTCATGTTGCTCCCAGCTGGTGTGTCCCCTCTAAGCCTGGGAAGTGGAGCGCAGAGCACCAGGCCGGCTTAGCCTGCCTCTGGCTCACCCTTTCCCAGGGCCAGTGGCTGAGCCCCGCGCTCCCGGAGAGGAACAGAGGCGCAGAGGCTGTCCCGAGGCCAAAGTGCTGACCACTTCCCAGGGAGGCCGGGGATCTCACTGATCAAATTATCGAATGGCGAGCAAAGCGTGTGCTGACTGGGTGGGATATCCAGCAGCCGGAAATGCCGCCGCCGAGCCCTGCCAGTCGCTCTCAAGGAAGCAGAATAATAAAGCAGAGAGAGAGAGAGGCGCTCACACCCAGCGCCCAGATCCCTGACCTTCGCTCGCTGCTCCTCACATCTCCCGGAGAATCCAGGGGTTATGCAGAGGGAGCCTGTGAGAACGCGCTCACACTCCAACCATTGCTGCTCTCTGAATAAAATATAAAGAAACACATGAATACATTAGTCCTAAGCACTGGGTTGTATAATGTGGGCTTTTTTTGTGGTGCAAATAGTCCAAAAGCACTACCTTTAGGCATTGCCTCAGAATAGGCCGATGTGTGGAGCCTTGTACTACAATGCTGCATGTTTTTGCATTTTGAAATCAAGCAGAAAAATATTAGAGTTATTATATCATATTTCTTTACCACTGAAACATTGACATGTAAGAGGTAAAGTAATACATTATGTTATTATTTCAGTTCTCCTGCATGTATTTCAAATGGAATGTTTTTGCCATCTAGCAGCTACCATGACCCCTTTGTCCCATTAATCATAAGCTAGCTGAGATCTAAAAGTGTAGGGCCTTAAAGTAATTTAAACTTAAAATGTAACATAAATTGTGAGGACATTTTGACATTTTGATGCAGTGTGAGTCATTTTACTCATTTCTGAAGTATTTGCTATTTTATATGAGGAGCTGCACATTGATCACCTTAATAATGTTGGTGCTATTTTCTTTACAACACTTAGCCAGGCCCCTATTCTTGAGTTACATTGTGAAACAACAAAAGTAGAATTAAATCAATAGAAAGAGGATATTATCTACTCTCCAGATCAACATCATGACATTGTTTTACATTATATCTAAATTTACAGCCTAATTATTTCTTTTTATTAGTCTACACATGAGCGTACATTCATCAACAGATGATGAAGAGCATGAGATATTTTTAAGATACCTGTTGTGATGCGATTTAATGAGAGTTCATCCACCTTCTTAGATAGACTGTGAATTCTAAAAATGTATTTTGTAAAGTTGTGAAGGTTAAAGTCTATATTGGATAATTAAAATATCAAACAAAAAAAGTTTTCTTGAGCTTTTGTATGTCTGTCTGAAAGCTCAATAAACAACTATTTCTAACTCCAAAAATATGAGCAAGTGCCAAGTGAAGTAGAGTTTAAACAGAAATATAAAAGGCAAACGTAACACTCGGCAAGTCTTATTCTCTATCAGAACTGATTCCATGAGCTTGAAAAAAATCAATGAGTGTGTGGGGAATGTGTACATACATGCAGGAAAATCGATGGGCAAAATGATAAGCACGGCAGCCAGGGAGCAGAGAAATGCCCCTCTCTCCCGAAAAAACTGGCAGAAGACGAAACACAGGCGGATGCTGCCGGGTAATGGGTGGTAAACACAGATGAACAAAGTAGTCTCGACGCATGTATGGCCTGAAAAGCAGAGCCCGAATCTGAAAAGAGAAAGATCAGGGATCCAAATAGTTTAGGTAGTGAAGCGTTTCCGCCCCAACAAACGGATCACAAGATTAAACCCGGCACGGAAAACTAGTGTCCAAGGAGACAGGGAACATCAGCATCCACCTAATCCTGTGGTAATGGGGGTTATCAAAGCCACAGGCAGAAAAATAGCCAGCCCCTCACAGCTGAGGGCCATTTGCATAACACAACGCCTCCCCAACAATGTGGATTATAGTCTTATTGGTTTAGGTTCTCCTCGGGTCTCGTGTGAGCATGGCCGTATTCACACAGAAAAGCACCTAAATGTCAGTGGGCTTGTTGGGGTTTTTTGTCTTTTTTATGGGACAACAGTCTTCCGTTAGCAACTTAGAGAGGGAAGGAGAGGGTTCTGTGACTTTTTCCTTGATATGGCCCTGATGCAGCACAACTCATGTGTGTTGTCTGGGTGTGTTGTAAGCGCTCCTCTTGAGAGGGACTTCAACAGAGCTGTTTAGTGTTGTCAATTCTGTTTGTTCAAAGTGCAGTGGCATCACCAGCAGTGGTACCCAAATACTTCTCACACACAGAGTCAGTCCTCACTAACGGGAAGTCTTTTGCCGTGTAATCATGTGGAATTACAGATGAGGCCAGGTGTCCCATTTATTCAGGCCCACCACAAAATAATGTTATTGACTCTTATTAAGAGAGACTATTTATTGCACAAGAGTCTGTTCAATAGATGTACCCATGTTGTTAAAGTCAAACTTAGATGGATCTCTACCAAATGGATATAAATGTTCAGTTATATGCAGCTTTATCTCTTTAATTTACTACATAATTTAAAGATCTAAAATGTTAATGTTATTAGGCTAGTCTGTAATAAATGCATGCCATACTAAACGATGAACCACAGCATATTTTTCTATGAGGCACTCCCAAAAAGATGCTTTTTGGTTGTGAACTCATTTAGTTTACTTCATTTGACTGCTTTTATAAAATAATGTGAGGTCCTCTAAAATAATTGGAAAATTTATATTAAACTAACACAATGTTTTAAATGTGGGTAAATCAATTCTAGCATACAATGAATGACATAGGACAAGAGAAAAATAAAGCCCTATCTACAAAAAAGCAATAGCAAACTGAGCAATATGCCAAAATGATGAAAACTGACAATAGTGGGTGAGTCAGACAGGAGTTTCCTGTGGCTTTTTATCCATTTTTTTAAATCTGCAATTTTCTTCCTCAGTTCAAAGACCATACTGTGCACAGTTGGGGGGCTTCAAAGCTTCAAGTCCACAGAACTGGGGGAGAAAAGCGGGCTTCTTCAAGGCTTTGGGCTCACAGACATCACAAATATCACTCGGCAAGCATCTAGAAACCAAACTTTTGTCAGAGCCGAAGCCCTCGTGTGCTGCGTCTTACCTGTCAGGGCTCCACTACAGCCGAGGAGCCACACAGCATTTCCTGCTCTGGTTAGGGCGGACATTTTGGATATGGAATTGGTCTTGGTGTGGCCTCACCCTTTGGTATTATTGGTCACTAGCGGGATAAATTCATCTCAAGGTATGTGATTTATGCATTTTATTTGGTTATTATGTGCCATTATCTATTAATAGGCATACACTTGGCTGAGCATGGTGCATGTATTCTTTGTCCTGCTTTGGATTTTGGAGGAGGTTTTGGGCATCAGAGAGCTCCATGCTTTTCAACGCATAGCAAGTTTTTTCTGCCACTATTTTTTTTTTCAGTTCTATTCTCTTCAATATCTTTGGGAAAATATGCCCCTGATTCACTTATGGCAGGCTGTAATTACAAGCTGCCTGACAATGATGAGTGTAGCGCTCTCCAGTTTCACTTTGTGCTATGGGGAGGATAGTGAGGTTCTGACCCCTGTCTCAAAGAATGACTGGTGTCCATCACTAAACTCTAGCACACCAATATAGTTCATGTGCTTGTATGTGTGTGCGCGAGCGTGTGTGTATGTCTCTGTGTGCGATGTGTATGTATATGTGTATGTGTGAATGTGTATATGTGTATGTGTGAATGTGTGTTTGTGTGTGTGTGTGTGTGTGTGTGTGTGTGTGTGTGTGTGTGTGTTTGTGTGTGTGCATGTGTGGGAGGGGATTGGCAGTGTGACTGATGTAAAATAATTATAGCTGTACAGCTGTGGTGCTGTGGCTGCAGTGTGCGAGGCTGGATCAGTAGGGGCTAATGGGGTGTGAAAGGGGATCGCTACCTGACTGCAGCGCCTCTTTCTCTGCTAAATAATGCAGGATGTGAGCGCCGTGTGTGATGGCTCGTACATACCGAGATGCTCCTGCACCCAATTATAAGAACGTCATGACAATTTTACCTGCCAAGATGACATGCTGGCTAATGCTAACGGCTCCTCATTACTTTCTGCTTTTATATATGGATAAATATATAAATAAATACACACATATAGATGCTGCTTCAGGTGCCTCGATGTGGCCCATCTGGGGACTGGCTGACTGAACGCCTGGAAAATACAGCAAGGTGAACATCCTGACTGATTTATATGTGAAATAATAGGGATCGTAATTCCAATTTGGCTCAAAATAGAGTGAGGAAATAAGTGTGCACTGATAAACAAGGTGTTACAAATTTAGCAGAAAACAAATGACAAATGTATAAACAAAAAGTATGTATTACGAGTGATGGGCAACATGAAGATAATGTCAGGGTACAATTTTGAAGAGTAACTGGCTGATAAACACTGAATATTTGTTACAGTTAGTTTTGCTAAATAGATAATTATTTGATATGCCTGAATGTACTCCCATAATTTATTCAAACTATGAAGGCAGCTCGTCATTTCCTTCTCTGCAGAGCGATGAGGAAGAAGGGAGCGATGACAGATTCTTTTTTGCTGTATTTTTCCAGTGCTCGCACGCAACCCTCTCACAGGCATCACTGTCAGTTGTGTCATCATTTCATAATCAACACTCAAGTATCCAAACCATGTGATGTGACACCACATTTCTGGGGTGATCGGTGTATTTTTTTTTTGTTTGAATCTCTTTCACAATCAGCTCATTGCAGCGCATATTACTCATCAGTCTGGCAGTTATATGATTCACTGGATCATCTATTTTGGTATATTGCACATATTTTTATACAAGATAAGTTCATTAAGGTGGTTAAACCAAGAAATCAAGCACATCTCAAACTTACTTTTTTACTTTTGAAAATAAACCTAGAAAAAATGAGTTCTGTATTTTATGTTTAAGTTGACACTGACACTTCACAGACCCAATTGACCTGAGCTGGTCACTCACTGGCTCCAATTTCAATACTCCTGCATGTGTGAAATAAGTTGGGCTGTCTCATACATATCTTATTGACAATGTTTTGTTTTTCTTTGACGTTCATCTGCATCCAGTGAATGATTAGTACTGACAACCAACTGAAGGTCCCGTTTGGGAGTGACCACTGCTGTGTCTCTCAGAAGCCTTGTGGAACCTGGACACAAAACAGGCTTAGCGAGCCTCTCACTGGCGCCGGCTGAGGGTCTTCGCCTTGTCTCTCTCAAAGTGATACGCCACGCCGACCCAGAGCCCTTTGTGAGAGCCCATGCTTTTATGGACAAAACAGCAGTGACAAAGCTTCTGGGTGTATTGTTCGTATGGACACTATGAAGCCGCCATTTAATAATGGCTGATTTCACCTCTTTTTTATTTTTTTCGTCCCAAACTAAATCAGGATATTAAACAAATGTGAGTCAAAAAACAAGTAAAAAATAAATAGAATTTCTAAAAAGTTGAAAACAATGTATGAAAACATATAAAACCAGAGAATCTATTGATGAGTAATATCCATCCATTCCATATCACACAATAAAATAATGCTTTTATGGATATGCTGACAAAGATATGAAGGGCATAACATCTGAAAATAAAAAAATATAACAAACAAACAACAAACAAATGCCAAGGTCTGTGAACAGGAAAATACATGAATGAAATTTTGAACTGAAAACTACATCAATATATATGTTTAATCAAATATAATAACACAAATCTAATGCAAATGACAATTTACAAAATACCTTACCACCTTTAGCCTCATATTCATATTCTTAGACTGCACTGAAATGATTCAAATCTCACAGACTGACATAGATATTTTTTATTGCGTCTCAAAAAATATAATATTACTTTATCACTGGTGGATATCTTGAAACAATATGTGCCTGTAAAAATAAATATTAGTAAAATATTGTTTCATTGAACAGGCTCTGATGGGAATGCTTCTGTGGTTCTAGCATCAGTAATAATAAGCTTAATAGATCCCAAATCACCTGCAGATGTCATGTTTAGCGTAATAATAAAAGGCCTGTGCCATTTACACAGTGCCCTACCTCCTTTGCCCGTAACCTTCCCCCCTTACCTACACTTTACTACACATAAGTGTCATAGTTATGTAGACAACCACAGCTGTATTGGGAGCTAATATCATATTAACTTAATGACAGGGTCATTGATTGAAATGTAGTTATTAATTCAAATGAAGGCTCCTCTACATTGAAAACTAAAACATTGCTACTGTTTTTGCTGAAGACATGTTATTTGCATTGATTTCTGGAGTTGAAAGTTACCATGCAGATGCTGCATTGCAGAATTGTTTCATATTTTTGTGGAGGAAGTTTCCAGAATGTTCAGCTGTTTACTGTTATAACCATTATTCACACCACACACTCCAACATAACAGAAAATTATACTCCACACCATAATTATTAAAATGGCAGTATTTTTTGTTCAGTTAAGTCAAAAGGTCATTGCAAGGTACTCCATCACTTCTGGGATTTACAAGCCCTCAGGAAACTGAAATCTAATGCATTTTAGATACCTACCACTTTGCATAAGATCTGTCTATGTTTTCCAAGAAGTAAACATATATTTTACAAATACACAATGAGGACATGGTCAATCAAAATGTAAATGTGACATTTAGAACAGTGACATTGGGGACTAACTGACAATGCAACTGTGAACAAGTATACTGTGAAAAATCCATTCTGTGCTTTTTGAAGGTAAAATGTGTGGTAGTGTTGTTGTTCCTCTGCTGAATCTGGGGGTGTCCCTGCATCCATGAGGATTTATAGAGTGAGGAGTTGGTGGCCTGCCTCACGCACGGCCCTCCACTTCCTCCTCCCCATGGCACCGTCTCCTTCTGGCCGCATGCCCTCTCGCAGCTTTCTCCCCCCACACTGCTGTCACTTTGACTCAATTTGCAAATGGCAAAAGGCCACTGCAATAAGTTAAAACACTGAAACACTATTAATTCTAACTCCCTGAAAAGCTCAGCTGAAATGATCTTTAAAACTTCCTCCCCCTCCTTCAGTTGTAGAGGACTGCAGTTTGTCTGCAAGGATAGTGATGATGGGTTGTGTATGTGTGTATTTGTGGTTAGGGTAGTGTGTGTGTTTTGTGTGTGTGTGTGTGTGTGTGTGTGTGTGTGTGTGTGTGTGTCTGTGTGTGTGTGTCTGTGTGTGTGTGTCAGTCTGTGTGTCTGTGCGCCAGCATACACACTGTAATCCTGGGCTAGCACGGGAAAGAAAGCAGATTACGGCGGCGAAGGCTCATTCGAGGCATTCTAATGTTATTGATTAAACCCAGCAGGGGGGAGAGGGGCTGGGGCTGCCTGATACTCCCCTCACCTGCCGCTACAAAGTCACAAGCACACATCAAATCCCATTTTGAGCTGTTAGAAGAAGCAGCCTAACACCCCCACCCCTCCACAAACACACACACACACACACACACACACACACACACACACACACACACACACACACACACACACAGCAGCTTGAAGCTTTTTGGCTCTGAGGTGTAAAAAATGTAGGACTATGCCTGCTTAGCCTGAATTTTAATTTCCTGTTTGACTGCGTCTGGATGTTGATGTTTGTGTTATCGTCCGTGTTCCGATCCATTGATTAATCACAGCATTGGCTTTGTAATTACTCGCGGACTCCCTGAAGGAAGGAGATATGTAGATTGCGGTGAGGGCGCAGCGCATCAGCATTCTGCACCATGTCCCTGCGATGGCCGGAAGGTGCCCGAGTGAGTGCTCACTCCGGAAAGTCGGTCGGAATATGATCTGTTTTAATTCTGCCATACATTTCTCAAATCCTGAGGAAAATCTCTCTAACTTGGCACTACTTTCACATTTCATGAGGATTGATGCTTTATATCACTATGGATCAAAATAAAGGGTTTGCTGAACATATGTCTAAATTGGTAATATATATGGTATCTGTGGAAGCAAACATATTTTTCCTAATGTACTGTAACTGATACTACATACGGTGTGTTTGAAATGGCTCTCCCAGTGTATTTGTTTTTCATATATGGGGGTGGGGGAGATGTGGTCAGCTTGGGAGGGCTAATCACAGGCTCTAAATATGGCATGTGGACCCAGTGTGTGTGTGTGTGTGTGTGTGTCACCACACATGTTTGTTCACATGTGCTCCAAATGTGGTGCAAAATTGTGTGTGTGTATGTGTGTGTGTGTGTGTGTGTGTATACACATATGTGCCCAAGAAGGAGAGAGACAGAAGGACTGAAAGACAGAGGGAGCAATGCGCATGTGTGTGTGAGTATGTCTCTTTGTGTGTGTGTGTGTGTGTGTGAGAGAGTGAGAGAGAGAGAGTATGTGTGTAACTGTGGGGGAAGGGAGTGCAGTTGTTGCCGTTTGGAGGCCTTGCTGGGCAGGCTCACTTTGAGGCCAGCTCACCACGCAGCAGGGAGTCCACTACAAAACCCAGGCACAAATGTCATCAGCCTCCCCCTTCCTCCCCTCCTCCATAACACACACAAACACACACACTGGCCCTGCTGAGAGAGTAGCTCTTATCATGGCCCGCTCCGTCAGAAAAACACAACAGCAAGCAGGAGGAGAGACAATCAGGATAGAGGACTGCAAGTGTTTTACCCAACCGCTGTCAAGGAGATAAGTGGGAGAGACCAACATTTAATTCAGCGGTGATAAGCAAGGCAAGGTGTTTACTGTTATTATCTGGAAAGAGCATCCTCTTTTCCCAATCCGTTGGCTATCAAAACAATACACACAAAATGGTGGCAACAGGTAGCCAAAGCTGTCAGCCACTCCACTACTGCAAGCTGGGAAAGGTTCTTCAAAAACAGCCCTGCCACAAGGGAGTGGAGAAACGGACGGAGTTGAGAAAAAAAGCATTTTTCCTCCACCAACCCCCCCCACCCCCCCACCCCCCCATCCCTGTGCAGTTATCTTTTAATGTCACGAACGAGAAGGAAAAAAAGGAAAAGAAATGAGCAGTACTCGGTATTGAGGAGCCAATTAAGTTTGTGCTGCAGTGTGTCTTAATCAGCGCTGTAATTGGGTCCCCCCTGCTGCGCGCTGCGACAAGGGATGGGGAGACGGTCCAATGCCACGCTGCCACTGTGCCACCACATCCGCCTTCAGAGCTGTCACCGCCACAAGAAAGGACGCGTGACTGTGTAAACAGTTGGGAAACGCTCGTGCAGCCAGAGCCAATGTGTGTGGAGTGGAGTTGATGCATGGCCATGTTAGATGGTAAAGTTAGAAATGCGCTGATGCTCTAAGGTGCTTGCCTGTGTCTACAGCCTGCTGATTTGGTGTGTATTGTTGTATGTCCCTCCATGAGAAATAAGATTTCTTCCCCTGTGATTTAATTCAGCACACAGTCCTTACCGTATTGCAGACACACACACATTACCTTGGTTCATGAGAGCAGCTATCTCTGTGTTTTACAGCAGATTCCTATCAGTCCTTCTGTGTTCAATAAAAAAGGTCGTAAAAGTATCAGCACAGTGTAACTCAGAGTCCAGAGTTGACTGGCAGGCATGCGTCATTGCACTAGTGGAGTAGGTGTTGGGTAATCTGCTACGTACACTTGTGACTGAGCATCTAAAACATTTGGCTCACTGTGTCTGCCTCTCTGGCTCTGGCAATTGTGTCCATATGGCTTCTGAGTTGCTATACACCAAATCAGACAAGTAGACACAGTATGTACAGAATTCATAATATTGTATTGTTAATATTATTGTAATGTTAGGAAATTCAAATCATAACTAATAAAACTACCAATCTAATTAACTCTGCAGGCTAATAAACCCTTCATAATAAACATCATGAGAAGAAGTAAAACAAAAATGGTTTCATTTGTGTTATGGAAAAAGATGATTTTGCTGTAATGCTCTTAATTTCAATACATACAGTACACATAAGAAACACACAAAAATAAAACATTTTGATGTTGACAGAAATCTAATGCTGCTAAATTCAGGAGGCAATATTAAATAATATTGATAGAAAATGTGAATTTTCAGACCTGCCTGAGATGGTTAACTACATTAATTTATAGTTCCCCCAACTACATAAAAATGCCTGATGAGGACCTCATGGCCTTGAGTTTTTATCATTTTTGAAGAAATGCCATTCTGAAAATAGGCCTTTTAATCTACACCTAAGAATGCCCTGTTTTTAATTTTGTTTAACACAATACAAAAGAGCATCCAAAACTGACACCCTTTCAGACTCATTAGACAGTAGTAACTAGTGCTAGTTTTCAGCTAAGCTAGCAAACATGTCTTTCACTGCATGGTTTGTGCTAATGTGCTAGCTCACACATAAGAGACAGGCACACCTTTTCATGTTTGTTCTGTTTACATTACTTTACTGCTCTCCAGTCCTACCAATCAGGATGATGAGCCATGCTGTCCTTTAGTTTATTTATTCTTTGTAGTTACTCAGAATGATGTTGAGGCCTTTATGATAGCCATTCAACACAAGAAGGTGGATGACCTAGACACATTTCTAGTGTAATAGTCCCTCAGTCATGTTTAGTAGACACATCTTGCATCAATGAATGATTTTATAACCTGCCTTTATTGAAGAATATTTCAACGCAGGATGTGGTGTGTTTTATGTAAACAGCAGAGAAAACCATCATAATCTTTTACCCTGATTTCTTAATGTTTCTTATCATTTAGCAGATTGCTTTTGAACCTACACTTTCTGCTGTAAGATTGGATCAACAAAGCTGTTAACTTCTTGCCTATAATTATAGCACCTGATTCATGGCTCATGACCGTATAGCTTTACATCTGTGTGTAAGATGAAATACCAAAGACAATTACGCCTTTGGCAATAACAAGCATTTAACCTTTTCTCCTCCGCCTGAATCAAGGTGTGTGAGCTATATAATTTACCCAGGATTCCATTCAGGCAAGGGCTTACTTTCATAATTGAAGAAATATGCAAGGTGTAACACCTCAATGATTACAGGAAAAATATGGTAGAATTCATGGTGAATTTAGTTTTCTTTAAAAAACAAATTAGTCACACAAACTGACGAAACTGGTGAGGATATCCTTGTCAGATGAGATATGCTCAGGTATAATAGCATTTTTCAGCTCGGGTTTCTGTTGGTGTATAGTATATGGGATGTGCATCAGTGCTTGTATTTCTAGTGAATTTAACCTGTGGTAAAGGAGTTGTTAGTAACCATCAATTTGGCCAGGATCACTGATCCAATATAGCTAACCAACGAGTACAGACAAGGATATCCTCATGAGGTAAATTTCTCAGAGGGTTGACTTATGCTACATGGCACGTTACTGCGTCAGTGTGAGGTTCATAGCGGCAGGTGGACAGGCGTCCCCACTCTGACCTGGAGCACCCCATGCTGTAAAGACTTCATCTGAGAGCCATCAGACTTTAAATGGAGTGAAAATTGAGTTCAGACTGGCAGAGTGTGCTATTCTAAGACCAAGGCTGTAATCCTCGCTCTATTTGCAGTTTACTTCAGATGTAATGTTCCTCCCACTGCACAGCGACCAGCCTCCATTTCTACGCTGGACACAGAAAATGGCTGCTGACTTCCGCATGGAATCTGAGAGTAGATGCGATTGAGAAAAACATAATTAATAATTTTTTAAAATGTAGATTATTTAATTGCAGATTTTTTTTATCAGATTGTAAAAGCAAGCAAATTCCATTTTAACAAGACCAACATATTAATCCATTACTAAGTATCATCATGTGGTATTTTCAGTCTTCAGGTTGCTGTGTTCTTGCTGCTATGCTGCTGCTGCTGACAAGCTTTTCTAACACTAGTATTAGTATGGTGTTTTCTCCACATCATTTGGGGCTTGACAGTAGGCCTACTTCTGAACTAACTGATGTTAAACTTCTTTGCTTGTGTCCTATTCCATAGTGCAGAGAGGTGGCAGATTCACATGAAAAGAACAATGAATGTTTACATTTTTGAGTACATTTACTTGTATTATATTATAATTTTTTTCAGTTGTTAATTGAACTATATAGTACATTTCATAAGACATTGACAGGAAAACATTCATAATAGGTCTCACAAAGAGGCATAGTATTTTTAAAAAATTCTAGAGAAAATGGACATTGTCTTTAAATATTTAATATCACTTCAGTGAACCCACAGCCTAGTGACTAAACCTTGTCATGATATCAAGTCAAGCGGTTTGTTTTTCTTTTCTTTTCTTTCAAATGCTCAGATGAAGTCTGCTGTTTCACAGCAACGGCTTGATTCCCCACATCCGTGTCTGGAGCTAGTGGTCTGAATGTCCTCTAAAGGCTGATTCTTGTCATGATGCCTGTTTTGCTGCTCTTATTGATAGGATTTCTAATCTCAACTCACTCTGCCAATCTATCAAATTATCCACTACTGTGACAGAATATGCAGTCTAGACCTCTGTTCAGATCATAAACTTGGATAAAACTGAAATGCCTACAGATAATGCTGAACTCCTCTTGGATTTTAGCCAGCTTCTATTACATCACATTTACATAGAGCCATTTACAGACAGATTACTCCAGAACAGTGGGAAATTGGATTTTATTGGTGCTTGTGTTCTAAGGGAGTTGAGCCCCTATCATGGCGTTCAAGCATCAAGCATAAACTCCAAACCCTGGGGAAACTACATGGAAGAGCCAACATCGACCCGAAATACATATCTTGCAGCTAGTATTTACCAATGAATGAATTAGAATTCAATTTGTCTGACAATTCAATCTCATTCGAAAAGTCTAAATATGACACCTGGGCCTAAAACTGCAAATGTGTTTCCCCCCCTTTCCTGCTTCTGTCTGGAGCTCCGTAGCGGCAGCTGGTTTGGTTTCACCCAGCCGAGCTGTGCCATCCCCATTCCGGACTCCACTGATGTGCTAAACACACACACACACACACAAACACACACACACACACACACACACACAGTAGTGTGAACAGCTCCAGGCCCACAGGGTCCGGTGGGAAAATGAGAGGAAAAGAAGAGGAGAAAGTTCTGAGCTCTCTCCCTCTGTGACACCCTTTACCCTCTAACACCCCCCCCCCTCCCCCCCCCCCCCCCCCCACACACACACACACAACACCAACACCAACACCAGCAGCAGCAGCAGCAGACGCCTGCACCCCCGTTGCTCTTGAACCCTTTTCATGTGGGCCACAGCACCATGTCTAATGGCACCCGCTGAGCTGTGCGTCCTGTTCCCCGCATCAAGCCCATCGCCGCTAAATCAAACCATAGAAAATTGGGCTTAAAATATTGGGGCGCAGACGGCCCCCCTAAAAAAGATAGAGAAGAGAAGGAAAAGAAGCCCCCGAAAGAGGCATCTGTCGCCGCAGCCATGCACATGAGAGTTGGGCACACTCGGGATAGCATGTCTGCCACTCGCGCTCCGATTAAGAGCGGCCCGCTTTGACTTGCACGATGCCTTTTTTTAATTTGAAATGAGTTCTCACTTCTCCCTCCGACGTGTGGAGCTGTGGGAGCAGGGGAGAGGCTTTCATAGGTTGTAGGGAGATCTCTGGAGGGTGATGGGAACGATGCTGCGGCCCCTCACAAATGCACAAAGGTGAGCATTGTGTTCACTTCTACTGCTTGCTTGATACTCCTGTTTAAGATGACGATACAGTGCTAAATGCCGATTAATCATAGTCTTCTGACAGGAGCTTCAAACCTGAGAAGATCTTTGTTGAAACATTGAATAGCCATATGCTTCTAGCTCATAGAGATTAGTGTAGAAGCTAATGTAGCCTTATTGTAGTTTAATGGCACGAGTCAATTCAATGTGAGAAGCCAATGTGACATAATTACAGAGAAATGTACAGCAAGGCAGTGAAGGTGTTTGACTAGATTGTCAAACATGTACATTAACAGAGACTCAAACTATTAACAGGAAGAGGAGAATTGTCTTGGTACACACACATTTGTGTTTATGCTTATTTGGGTATGTATGTGTATGTGTGTGTGCGTGTCTGTGTGTGTGTGTGTGTGTGTGTGTGTGTGTGTGTGCAGATATTTTATGTACACATTTATGTATGCATGTGTGTGTGTGTGTGTGTGTGTGTGTGTGTGTGTGTGTGTGTGTGTGTGTGTGTGTGTGTGTGTTTGTGTGTGCGCGTGCATATCGGGTGGAGTCTGCTGTTGGTTTAGTGATGAGGAGAACTCAGAACAATGCAGCCGGCTGACACAGGGATATGCCCACCCCCTACTTTCTCTGTCTTTTTCACTATGGCACACACACACACACACACACACACACACACACACACACACACACACACACACACACACACACGAGGATGAGGAGAGGTGTCAGTCTGCTTTCACTATATGGAACGTCTGTCTATCCGTGTGAAAAATACATGAGATACGCTGAATGGGATGACCCACTATCTGCCAGGCTTGAGTGATAATGAGTATGGGCTCCATGCAAATATAGACAGATGATGGCAACCATTTCAGCTGTACGCCTTATGCCTCTGTTTTGGGATGGTGTTGTGTTGTATATTTTGATAAAGCATGTGTGCCTGAGTATGTACACGCAAGTGTGTGCAAGCATATGTGTGTCTGCATGTGTGTGTGTGTGTGTGTGTGTGTGTGTGTGTAAGTTTGTACATGACAGAGAGTAGGAGGATGACGTTTGCTTATCACTGCACAAGCCTCTATCGTTGTTGTCACTGAGGAGAGAAAAACACGCAGGAGGAAGAGAATGAGGTGAGAGGACAGGAAGAGTGGGGACAGACACACAGAGACAGAGAGAGAGAGAGAGAGAGAGAGAGAGAGAGAGAGAGAGAGAGAGAGAGAGGAGATTCTTATGGAACAGGCAGACAAAGACAGGGACAACAGACACCATTTGTACAAAGACGTGGAGTGAGAGGTAGACATACCTTTGAGCGGCACAGCACATCAGCACAAGAATGTGCCTTGGAAACCAGGCTGAGACAGATGGGGGCGAAGCATGCACCTGCAAACCCACAAAGCCATTCAAAGTCACAACGCAAGCATTTTTGCATTATACAAAACAGAAATCTCTCCTGGAGGAGAGAGATGTTAATTTTCCTCTGTATGGAGGAAGGACAGGAGAGGATGGCGTGAACAAGTCGGGAGGGGGGAGGGGAAGGAGGAGAGAGCGAGCGAGTGAGTGAGTGAGGGAGAGCAGTGCGGCGTTTTTCGTACCCTAATAAAGGGAGGAAAAGACAGAGGGAAAGAAAAGACAGAAAAATGCCATACAAAGAGTAGGTTTTCCATTGTGTGGCAATATAAACACAGATGAGCTCTGTCTTTGATTTGTTCATGCCTTTCACTCGGCTCAGCAGGGCGCTTCTAAAGAACGCTCCCCCCTTTTGCATTTTGGGTAAATAGGCACCATGGACCCTGCATGATGAGATTATATTCCTCTGCTTTCTTTTTCTTCTTCCCATCCCCTCTCCTTCTGTCCCTCTCTGTCTTTCTCTCACACTTTCACGACAAGCAGAAAAATCCAGCACTTTTTGTTGCTTTTTTTTCTCCTTGCGTCAGTATTAGAGTTTCCTTTAGTTACCCCCTGTAATGCTTTCATTTCATTGAGGGTTTTAGTTGTTGCATTGCCAAATGGTGAGAAGTTGCATCCACTGTCTGCACAGATCCATGCACCATGATGGGGGCTGCTTAGTTAGGTGTGTGTGTGTGTGTGTGTGTGTGTGTGTGTGTGTGTGTGAGGATAATAATGTGTTTTATGCACTTGCATGATGCTGGATGTCTGTTAGCCCAGCATGCAGTAAATTGCTCATTACAGCTAACCAGTGGATCAAAATTAATTGATTTCACAGAGCTGTGAGAATTCTTGTCAGATACGCAGTGCAAAAAATGACGTGAAATGTTGCAGTCTTAGGATACATCAGAGCTCAGCATGAACAAACAGCAATTGCAACAGCAGTAGAAATAAGTCACTTAGCACAGATTATTGAGAAGTTAATGAAAAAATATATATAAGCATTATATATAAGCATGTCATTCTAAAAGATAAATCAAAGTAGTTTGAAATTATTCTTAAATATGAATCACACCGATATGAATTTTGACATGACAATAAATTAGGATAATTTGATTTCAGTCTTAAAAATAAATAAGGCTAATATGAATTCTTGAAGTCTTGAATATGAATCAGTCATATGAAGGCAGTTTTGACTCTTAATCAGTGATCAGTGTTAAAAATGTTAGACTGATATAAAGCACTCTCCCACCGTCTCCATCTGCACTGCACTGCCAGAGTCCTCCTCTAATCCTTTCACAAAAGAATTATTACAATTACCTCAAAGGCTGGCTCTAACAACAGCGTGTGTCTGTGTGTGCGTGTGTGTGTGCGCATGTGTATGTGTGCATGTGTGTGCATGTGTGTGTGTGTGTTTGTGTGTGTTTATGTCCGTCGGTGTGTGTGTGTGTGTGTGTTAAGGATTTAAATATGTGTTTGTTTGCTATATCCTATTAAATAAATGGCAAGCACTTTAAATGCATAAAACTGAAGCTTAATATTTCTATATTTATATTTTCAATACATCTTTTAATGAGTAGAAAAATAACAACAGAGCATACTTGCAGTATGTGACCAGTAAAAATCATAATCATATCCCACACATTTCTGACTAGACAAAGGTGTTGTACAGTACACACCTCACCCTTCTGTGTCACTCCTGTCAGTTCCTCCTCTCTGTCATAGCGCCTTCTAGATGTCAATACAGTGCTACGCTCCTCACATCAGCTCATAACGATATGACAGGAGTGTGCTGTAACAGAAAAACACTGCTCAACAGGCCTTTAAATACATAATACAGGCTTCTCTTTTTGTCCATTAACTGGATTAAGAGAAGTGCTCAGTCATACACTGTCGCTCTTAAATCCCACCATTGTTTACAGGCAGCTCTTTCTCTTTCAGAGTAGCATCAAGCCTACAAATCAACACTCTGTAAGAGATCCTGTTCAATACAAGTCAGGATGAGAGACTTATTGCATTGGCTTGATATTCCAGGAGAAATTTTACTGCTGAATACCAAGCAGGCCCTTTATCAGGTCTGATAGAAATTTTCCCCTTCATAATCCACCAGGGTATTTCTACTAAGGGTAATAAATTTAATGAGATGCATTATAACATCTAAAATCTTTCCATCTAACTTTGGATGATATGCTGTCATGCTGCAACTTGCCTGAGAATATGATATGTTAAATTGGCATTGGATATAGAGTTATGTATTCCAAGAATTTGTTATCATGTCATTCACAAATTTAAAATCCCCATAAAATTGACTTGCTATTTTTTAAAAATCACAATTGTATTCATTGCATGGAAGTCATGGAAATGGAGGTGAACAGATTGAACACTATTTGAAACTGCTTTATTTTCAAATCGTTGTGTCGATATACAATAAATAATCATGCACTGCAATACAGAATCCTTTTGCACTATCATAATGAATGCATTTTAGACTGTCACTACATTTTGAAAAATGTTTATGATTCTTTGATGAAGTCTTATTATTCAGCTACAGAACTCACATAACGTCTATATTGTCACAATTTATTTTTCTATTCCTTCAATCCCTTTCCTTTAATTGTTGACAGATCAGGTTTGCTGAGGAGAAGTATAGGTAGTTTTTGAAGACTACAAAAGGGATGTTTATCACATAACAGCTGTGATATTTAAATAGAAAAAATATCAAAACCAAGAATGACCATCAAATCAATGTTTCACTTTCTTTGTGTGATGACAATGGATTATTGGACATTGCGTTTGAATCAAATCTCTCTGATATGTGTGAAAATTAACCAATATTTCCTGGTGATGTTATTCTTCAGACATTTAATAGAGAATATGATGACCTTCCTGATCTGAGACTACATGTAATTAAAGTCTATATTACTGGATGTGCATGCTGTTAGTGTTGCCATCTTGGATATTTTTTCAGTGTTTTTTTAATAAAGGCCCCACAAAATCTGAATTTGATATATACTGAAATTATATGTGCAAAAAGTGATGCTTTGTCTGCAAATAAACATGTCTGAAATTTTTAAAATGTGTCTCAGTGGTCACTAGAAATTTAACTGAGAAAGAGAAAAGAGGCCAAGTCAGGTTTTATTTGCTAAAGCCCATCTAAATGGTTATCCAGGCATTCAGTTGCATCAATCTGAACAAATCTCAACAATATTGCTGTGGTTACAGACTGTCGCTAAAAGCTGAGTTTGTCAACACAACAATGGACACAAAAGGGGGGAAGCATGGATTCAGGTTGTTACCCTTTCTAATGAAGCGAGTGACTTATAGCAGACCTCAGAGTCAGGGCAGTAGAAGGCTAACACAGGTTATGGCTGAGGGGGCTAGTAGCAATGACTATTCCAACATCTATTCTGGTTGGTATTTATGGTCTGCTTCTAATATTATTTTGCAATGTTAGGTTGTATTTATTGCTGGTCATCTCGCACACACCTTGGCCCAAGAGATGCTGTTAATGGTGATAAGTGGACATAATTTGTTTTCAGAATATGGCTGGAGCAAGATGTATGCTTTTAAACCAAAACTATTATACATTTATATGTGTATATTTTACTTCATCAATTTCTTATTAAATGTATGTATTAACATTAAGAATGTTGTGATCTTTTCATCAAGGCAAATCTAATGTTGCAAATAAATCAATAGGCTATTGTTTCTGCTAATGTGACAGGAAATATTGTGCATCAGCACTGAAGAAAAGTATGTAAGAGGACATTGTATTTTTTTAAAAGATATTTTAATAGCTTAATAAGATTTTAACAAAAAAATGCAGTGTTTTTCTTTCCAAAGAGGACAAATGCATTTGCTCATGCAATTTATGTTTTTGAACATACTGGTTGTGAATGATGATTGTAACAATTCTTTCAAGAAACTTTATGATGCCAATTTAGAGTGTTAATGTTAATTGCTGTTCTTTCAGATGTATATCAGATAAATAGCATCAAGCCTGACATTTCTGTATTTCACGTAAGCAGCAGTGGCATGTCCTTTCAGAAGCCTGACTGAATTTAGCTTGTATTTTAGCAGATTATTTGTTTTGAATACGACTGTGTTATGTGGTCATGCTACTGTCGAGATCACTGCTAAATGGATATTAACACATCTCGGCCCTGCCACACTGGGTCGCAGCAGGGTTGCACCTTATCTAGCTGGGTGCTCTGACACGGCCGTGCTGCAAATATTGTCCCTGTCAGGATGTGGAGTCAGGACCCTTGGCTAAGTAGAGGTCAGGATACACAATCCTGCCAGCACACAAGTGGGTTTTTAGTCTGCTGCCTCCTTTCATTGGCAAAGAATGGAGCCACTCCCCTCACAACTCTGCATCAATCCCTGCAGTATCCCAAGGGAACGCCCCCTTCCCTCACACACACACTCTGTCTCACACAAAAATATACATATACACACACATCAACTGCTCAGTGTATCCAGTCGTTCCATGTGGGGATGTATGACCTGAGTTTTCCTTGAGGTAATGTAACACTCCTGGCTATGAGCACAACATGTGACTACCAAACAGCTCACTGCTACTGAGGAGGTACAGGCATTACAAATGTAATGCTGAGGTAGTTTTTCATGTCAATGCGTTCTTTTTCAATATATATATGAAGGGGTGGGGGTGCACTCGCAGTAAGCTAAGCTACAGAAAACCTACAATATTTTATAATATTGTAGGTAATATAATTTAAAAGCTCTGTTCATACAATCTTGTACTTTCATTACAGAAAACATCACCAACATAAACAGTCTTCTTGTTCTGCAAAAACTCGGAGGCGGGTGCATCACAGTAGGTAGTCTGTGGACTTAAATGCTATTGGTGGCTGTGCTAAATGTAGGCCTAACTTATGCACAAAATATTGGGTTGGGATCCATATAGGCCTATGTAAATTATAGCCCTACCTATTTTAATCATCATCCCACCATTGATATCTAAATGGTTTGTAAAAACAAATATCTATGAATGTGTGTCATAGGCTACACACATAGTTACTATGGGTAACACATATGTTTATGAGAGATTTAAGTTAATCAAACTCACCACCTCTATACAAGGGGTAGCATAGCACATTGTAATGTTAAATTCAATTATCCACTATATATTATATATAGACTATGTAAATTATATATATTATATAAATTATAACTATATATATATAGACTATAACTATAAATTCAACTATGAGTTGTACTTCGTGGATTGTAATTAGGCTATAGTATGTTTATGTTAAACTGTTCAGGATTTTACTTGAAGGCTAATAAGCAGCCAACCACATTTAAGTTATCCTTTGGAATAAAAGTGCAATCTTGTCAAAATGATTTTAGGATGTTCTATTTTTTACATTTAGTCGTGTTCACATTTTGAACAGTAGGCCTACTAAAGGAAAAAATGGAAATACCAACTGAGATTGATTTAATGAGTTGGCCTAATTATAAAGGTGATGTTTTTAACAAACTCATTGAGTAAACATAGAATTATTAATTGAATATCAAATGATGATGATAGGTGAGTTGGTTCATCTTTCTAAAGTAAATATTTTAATCTTTTCCTTAAGCTTGCAGGTTAGAGTCCTGCTTCTGAATTCGAAATTAATAACTCGCTACATTTAAGTCAGAAAATGGTCTCAAACTGGAAACAAACTGCACTGGTCACATGTATTGCATTATATTGCCAATCTAAACTATTAAGACATAACCAAGACGCAAATTACGAGCTTCTGTCATTATAGCCTAGCCTATACATATTTCACCCTTTTGCAAGGCCTAATAATAGGCCTAATGGATTGTGCAATCATAAAATATAGCCTTTAGCCTACAGCTTAGTTATAACCTTCTCTGAGGCTTATTTCAACTTTAGAAGCAGAACAAATCAAGGTTCCACCTTCACCTCATCCTTTTAGGCCATCCAAAATCACATATTGTGTAGGCCTAGCCCACTTATTTCCAGCGACATTCACAATCTGTGTTTTAAGCAGAAATATTTGCTATTAACCGGATTTGCCTATACAAAACAAGCCTCTGAACTTTACATTGCAGTGATTTATTTTAGAAATAGGCTACATTATTTAGGCTACACGTTTTATTTTCAAGTCACATATAAAACAGTTATTTAGTTTCCCGTTTGACCAAAATAGGCTAGTGGAAGTGTTTAAAAAACTTCAATTAGCCTATCAGACTTGTTCTATGATCCCGTAGCTTTGTCAACTGATAGAATAAGCTAGGCTACCACTCAGTGTTGGCACTGCAATGCTATCTATCATTGCCTATTTGTGCTGATGTCGACGCAGTTTCTGACTACTCCACAGGTTTCAGGTTCTGTGATTACAGAATTATCCATGCGCTGATGCAGGTCCTTTAGATTTTCTACTTTGTACAAATGCTCTGTATTGAAACATGGCCAGACCAAGGCAACTGATTAATTAATCGAAAGCCTATGTGACATAAAAACATGCCAGATTACAGGGTTTGGACAAGGCATCGGCAGATGAACTGACCTCCAGTGTGTCAACAAGTTGACCTCAGACAAATACCCCGCTGTATGGTTCCTTTGAGATGGAAGGTAGCCTATCCTAAAGTTTCCACGCCCTCTAATGTGATGGCATGGGTCTATGCAACCAGATAAATGATAAATTGACTTCCAAATGCTGTTTGACTGAGTAATTAATTCCAACGGTAAATCAGCACTTATTTAGGTCCATCACACTGTAGTCTGATACCTAGCCCAAGTAAAAAAAAAAAAAGTAAAAAAACAATCAGCTTGCACATCGCTGAGGAGACGTAAGTTAATGAATAGGCAAGTCGCTCACATCACAACTGTATCCCTGCGCATGCACGCCAATACAGTAGTTTTTTTTAAAGCATATTTTATCTTTTACATTACATTTGTATATATGCTAAATGAAAATACAAATTTCAGACATCATTGTATTAATTTCTGAGGTTTTGTGGTCTATTTTACGGTTCTGTTTCAAAAAAGGGTATCTATTTTATTCAGTGGCGGCAGGATACAGCAACCGCAAGAGTTGTTATAATGGCTTGCACAGAATGCGTCGCCATCTTCCCTCCCCTCACACCCTGCCAAGGCAACATTGGTGTGCGGAGAGTCTTCGTCAACAGCGACTGGAGGTGGAGTAACCTAGTAGTGGCGATTTGTTGGTTTTCTCTGTTTTTACACAAGCCACTGATTTGCACAGCTGACGGGAGAAACGGATATACTTATTTTTCTCGGGTGAGTTAAAACTGAAATAGTGCTCCTTTATTATCTAACGGTTTGTGTTCACATGGTCGCTAACATTAGTGGTGTTGCTAGCAACATATTGTCTTAACATTAGATCAGCATAACCATGTAACGTTAGCTAGTTGGCTTTGAGATTTTGTATCCTACGATAGCTGTGCTGTAACGTTAGCTTGTTAGCTAATTTCAGCTAACCGTCTACTTAATGTGCAGGGGATCTTATTTTGGATACCGGTTACTCTTTAACTCTTTTGTAGCGGGAGGTGTAGTAGCTGAAGCCCTCACTGGCTTAATCAACGTTAACATAGAAATTACTGGGGAACTGCTTGTGAACGTGTTTGTCTTATATCGAGTTGTAAATAACGTTAACAGGAACATGTTTGGGCTGATATTCTTGGGTAACATTAACGGTAGCCGCTCATCTGCTAATATTATACTCATTATCGGAGTCTTTAAAACTTGGCAAGCTAACGTTAACGTAACTGGTAACCATTGATTGCCTCTGATTTGTAGTGCTGATGCACTACGTTAACGTTATCGCGGAAATAAGTTGACCTTCTCGTTAATATTTGTTGTGGTTTCAAACGGCTTAAGGCTAGGTTAACGTTGATCTGTAGAAACGCTGGTTACGTGCGTTTGTATTTTTTAATTGGTTGCAGCGTCGGCTTGTATTATCAGTAATAGCGCTTCCTAGCTAGCGGTCGTCTTAGCAGACTTCGTGCCTGATGTTAACCAGCAAACGTTAACATTGTGATATCCCACTGTGCTCTAGGTTTAACATGAACATTAATCGAGTTATTGTGAGCCTCGATTTATAATAGCAATGTTACTCAGATAATTTAACTCTAGAGCTAGTCATGTAAGAAACTTAAGGTAATGTAACGTTAACTTTATCGCAGGCATCTGCCTTGGTGGAAGATTGGCTGGCTAGTGATGCTTTCTAACTTAGTGACTTGGCTATGCGTGGCCATCCAAAACATCTTTGTGTACACACTCCTTGTTAATGGAGTGGGTGGTGGGTAGTTGAAGGGATTGAACTTCATGCAATGCTTTTTAAGCAAGAGCTACGGTCTTGCAGCAGGGGCGGCTTCATCACCCAACATTTCTGTTTTTGTGTTTACTCGGTTAGGAAAACTTTTGATCTGGCCAATTAATAAGAGTCTGAGTAAGCTAACGTTAGTTCCCAAAAGCCAGTAAGATAGGTAACTTATGTTAGCTCGTGGTGCTTCAAGGTAGAACGATGCGGTACCACGTACAATTTAAACACCATGCGTTGTTATTTTAATGAAACATAATTTTCATTATATGGGAATACGTTTTCCTCTGTTTTTTCTTGTGTTTGGCACATGTCTAAAATCTGTGTCCGTGTTGTTCGCCATTTATCAGTCTAAGTCACCATTGCTTTTGGGAATACGCAAAGTAAAGTTTTGACTTTGTTATTTCTTCAAACGTGCTTCGATAAAGATTTTTCATGGTTGCATATTACTTATTGAAAGGGACAAAGGGATACAACATTCTTGGGCCGATGTGGTTGGAATGGAAAGGAAGTCGAGGAGGAGCCTGGATTGAAATCCGACTCTGTCTGCACTGGTAGCGGTAACTTGTAAAGGGAGCCGAGGTCGTGATCGAGACCTGCCTGTGGGGGTGGGGACTCGCTGAATCCTTCCGATCTCGGTAAAGCACCGTGTTTAGGCGTGCAAAACATTAACAAGGAGGGTGGTTCAGGAAATACCCCCACATGTTTGATGTTATTTTCCCTGCTCTTTTAAAAATACGTATAGAACCAGAAGCCGGGCGAGGTAGAGGGAAATGCCACTTGGTGCCGCCGACGAAGCGTAGCCTACGTTCGCGCTAGGGGCATCGCAGATCAATATGTTCATGTTGGCCGTTGTGCTCATTTTAAATAAATGACTTTCATTGCACATTAATGTCGACATTAGTGAATGGGTGAACTATCGTTGCAATGATGAGTTGTGTAGATTTGTCGCGGTGGGTTTTCTTTCCCCCCCCAGTAGTCAAATACTTCGATGCCAATGCGCATTTCTTCCCATAGAATACGACGGCATAATCAAGTTAGGAGAAGAGGTAGTTTTCTTTAACATTGGAACTGGGAAGCCTAATTGCTGTATAGCAAAATGTAGTTAGCGATGGTTAACCACATAACCTCATATATTTTTTACCACACACACACATACAGTTGTACCTTTTTTGTTCTTAACAGTGGCCCTAAGATTTACGGAAAGCTGCTTAATTATTGGGTCACTGATTTGAGCTATGGTCGCTGTGGCTAAGCATTCCTTACATAGTGAGAATATATCTATAAACTACTTTTGTCTGATCAATAATTTTCTGGTGCCTGTAACAGCTAGGCAACTTATGACAAGTTGCTGTTAGGTGTCTTGTTGTTGAGATCGCATTACAGCAAAATGTGTAATTGACCACTGTACAATTGGTGTCTGGTACAGTCTGTACGACTGGCTGTCTTCCAACCGTGACTGTAATTTTGAAAAGGCAAATGTTTAATGTGGCAGCTTGTTTCTGCTGGTCATTGTGAGCAAACTCTGTAGCTTTTAGTATTTCCTTGTGTGGTTGTTCTAAATAATCTGTGAAGGTTAATTTACCATGTCTAAAAGCCAGGTGACCTCGCTCAATGAAGTGGCTGTGTCGCAGCCTGATGTTCAACATTTCCAGTTAGAATATGCATTACTAATCTGAGTACACATGCATAGTGATAGGCTTATGTTCCATCATGACCAGTTACCAGAGTTCTGTTGTGGTGTATTTTCCTTGATTCCACTTGTATGCATTTGGTGGTATTGAAACCATTTGGCGTTGGGTCACCAGTGTAGGGAGGTTCTATTAGGATGCTGTTGGCCATAAAGTGATCTGGATGAGGACATCAGAGTCCATATGTATTCTTAGCAGTCTGTCTGAGTGGCCGGTCTACTGAATAGCCTGTGGTATTTGGGCTGTGTTGAGGTGGGGGTAGCAGCCAGGGTCTGCCATTGTTTTTGGTGGGGCAGTTGGGTGGTGGGTTCATGAGGCCCTGGCTGCTGACTCCTCACATTCTTGTAGTGCCACAGCTGCTGGTAGGCAGCTTAAACCAGGCCATGCCACCATCAAACGCTGGTCAGCACAGCAGCTGGGGGCCACAGTTTCGTTGACATGCTGACCAAATAGTCAATAAGCATTTTTTTGTGACTATGTATGTAGTGTTGCAATGTGAAAAAGTTAGTTGAGCTGTGAACAAACCGTGGCATAGTTCCATCACAGGACCATTGGCAAAATGTAGCCTCTGAGTTGTGCGGTGTGCTGCTTTGAATAAAGGGTGTGCCTAGTGACTGCTACATGTGAAATGTTTTGGTGGAAGTCTGATGCTGGCGGTGGTGCTGCCTGGGCTCCTGCTGGTGAATAAATGAGGGCTCCAGCCATGGCCTGCTTTACAGCGGTTTCTTGTGACTCAAGTTTGAGGATGTGGAAGGAGGCCAAAAGCTTGATAATTGGCTCCGTCGTGGCATGCAAGTCAAGACAGTGGAAAAACAAGGAGATGTGAAGCTTTAATGGTTTTGGTGTAGTTAGACTGAGGCTCATTCACAGCCATGTGCAGTGGAAGTATTAGGGAGGTGTGCGTGCATGTGTGGGGGGGTTTTGTAATCTTTGACAGTAAAGCATAGTGCTGGGAATTGCCGCAGAGGCAGCAATATGATCACAACATTTGGACCATGATGTATTGTGATTCTTAACATTTTACGATACAGCAAGTATTGGGATTCAGTTCTGCAATATATTTCTACCATATAATTTGTTTTTGTATGCTGGAAATGTCTGCAGCCATCTTGCCGTGGTTTTCTTCTCACAGTACCGTTTTTGTAGCTTCTGAGGCAATATCACACAAATATTGTGCAATGTTTATCAGTGCTCTATTGTGACAATATTGTCCCTAAACACTAGTCTCTCCCCCCCCCCCCCCCCCCAAAGTAAAATGCAGTTGTCATACAGCTTTTGCTTCTGAGATACTCCATGTCTGCAACAGGTATGCTATGAGTGGCATAAATTCCAGTATCAGGCCTACACATTCTTTCTGTAGGGTTATGTCTCAAGGATGTCCTAAAATACAATTTAATGTTTTGCGATGTTTTGCGTTACTCACAGACGGGCACTCACTGGATGTGCTAAAACATCTTGAATTTCCCCTTGGGGGTCAATAAAGTATCTATCTATCTCTATCTATCTAAAACATCATCTTTTTATTTGAGCATTACTGAAATGCAGCAGTCAATGAACTGCTGTTTACAGCTTTTTACTGTTGGACACTTTTGGTTTGACAGGTTTTGAAAATGTACTTGATATTGTCACGCAAACCCTGTAGATTTGCCTCATTTGTAATGTGAAGTGGGCGTTTTGGGGGGCTTTGGAAACGCATGAGAGGGGGTGCTGTGAGGTCAGACATGAGGGTGAAACCCTAATGATATGGTAATGGGAGGGGGTGGGGTGGCCCCAGGTCTGGATGACTCACTGCAGGCCATTGTGAGGAGGTGTTCAGTCCTGATGATGGTGGGGGGGGAAGGGGCAAGAATGACCTTTAGGTAAAGGCTCAATTGAAGACTTCAGGCCTAAATGGGCAGTTACCTTAGTGTGGATGGGTCATTATTATACTGTTGAGCAGTATGTAGAGCTGCTTGATAAGAGTTTGTGAAACAGTTTGGATTCACTGTCTTGGAAGACTAGGCTAGTACGCACTTTTGTGACTATTGTTTTAGCTGTATTTTGTGGTTGCATTTGAAAATTAAATATCCAAAATAATAAACCTGCGTCTTACAGTGTTGGTGCATAGGCTCCAAATGAAAACTGTAGAAAAACAAGAATTTTTGGATTTTTGAAGTCTACTTTTTGAGTGTGATTTCCAGTCTTGTTTTTCTTCTTTTTCTGCATTTGAAAATTGAAATTTAATTTCAAATTTGGTTTTTCTATATGTTAGACTGCCGCGTGTGTGTGTGTGGTGACTGGGAGGTTTTATTCATGCACCTCTGGCTAATCTCTCTGATCAGAGGAAGTCTGCTCTGAGTCACACTTGTTCATTGTGTGTTCAGGCCGTCAGCAGGAAATGGAGATTCTCAGTCTGCCGTCATTGTGGTGTTCTGCTCACACACACTTACAAAACAGTCATTGGAAACCGGAATCTGAAACCACCAAAACTTGCCTTGATTCTTCCAAGTGGTTTCTGAAGTTGTGTACTATGGTAGTAGGCTATAAGCTATGAGCTGCAGTTGAGTACTCTGAATCTTTTTTTTCCCTGCAAGTTGGCTCAGCATTTGTGATAGGACATGGAAAGTGGATATCCAGTGTAGGCTAGTTTAATTGTGTGCTTCTTTAAATGACATTTTTCAGTTGGTTTTAACATTAACTAGCTGCTGAGCCTTTTGTGTGTGATGTTGGGTCAACTCGGGTTGTGTGGTTATTTTAATCTGAGCGATATGATGTGATGAACCTCTGGGCAGCCGCAGTGCTGATAAAGTGTATTTCACAGTATACAAATGTAACCCTGTTGTTTGAGTGGTGTATGTCTGGTGCTGTGCTACAGTGGTTGACTGCTGTTCTCTGTTCTCAGATTAGGAAGCTGTGCAGGCTGCAGGCTGTGAGAGGAACATGGCTACCCAATGTGAGTATCCCCGCTGTCGCACCCCACTGCAGAAAACACCTCTCCACCTCTGTCCTCTCTTCCATTCTAGTCTCTGTATAATGATTTGAATGGATAGCAGTCTTCAGTCAATATTCAAGGGCCTTGAGTTTTGTACAGCTCTCAAATCAAAACAAATATGAAAGATGTGTTAGAGGAAGGACAAAGTAACTCATTTCAGTACTTATTAGTTAGTGTAATTATAAAAAAATAATTTTAACTGGTTTTGTGTTGTATTTTATAGGTTTCATATTGTGTAGTCTTGTGTAGATGGTTCACGTTTACTATGAACACTTTTTTAACTGTACTCCTATCTAAATGGTAATGCCTGGGTGCATTTCTAACGTCCTGCTGCCTTTCCCCCCAGCGGATCTGATGGAGTTGGACATGGCCATGGAGCCGGACCGTAAGGCTGCCGTCAGCCACTGGCAGCAGCAGTCTTACCTGGACTCTGGTATCCACTCTGGGGCCACCACCACAGCGCCCTCCCTCAGCGGCAAGGGCAACCCAGAGGAGGACGATGTGGACAACCAGGTTCTGTACGAGTGGGAGCAGGGCTTCAACCAGTCCTTCCCTCAGGACCAAGTTGCAGGTAGGCTTCTGGTACACGCTGTCCACCCCTCCACATCAGTAGAGCTTTACTGTGGTGAGGAACCTCCGGGCAAGTGGCACTGACGTGGTGTGTCTCCTCAGATATGGACGGGCAGTATGCCCTCACGCGGGCACAGAGGGTGCGGGCGGCCATGTTCCCCGAGACGCTGGACGAGGGCATGCAGATCCCCTCCACGCAGTTTGACGGCACCCACCCCACCAACGTGCAGAGGCTGGCCGAGCCCTCGCAGATGCTCAAGCACGCCGTGGTCAACCTCATCAACTACCAGGACGACGCCGAGCTGGCCACACGCGCCATTCCTGAGCTCACCAAGCTCCTAAACGACGAGGACCAGGTACACATGCGCAGCACACACACACACACACACACACAGATTGAATCCTGTTAAATGTAGTAGACTGCAGTCGAACCTGCATCTGAAGTGCATGTCTTTTTCTTTCAGGTGGTGGTGAACAAGGCAGCAGTCATGGTACACCAGCTGTCTAAGAAGGAGGCCTCCCGTCATGCCATCATGCGCTCGCCGCAGATGGTGTCGGCCATCGTGCGGACCATGCAGAACACGGGCGACGTTGAGACGGCCCGCTGCACCGCCGGCACACTGCACAACCTCTCCCACCACAGAGAGGGCCTGCTGGCCATCTTCAAGTCCGGCGGCATCCCCGCCCTCGTCAAGATGCTTGGGTAAGGCTCACGAGTGTATATTAGGACTGCCCACTCTGCTAAATGTGAGTTGTGCTTAGTTGCTGTGCGGTGTGGTGTGTTTGTATGGATGCTGAGTGTGGTTCTCTTGTTTGGTTCCTCCTTCAGTTCCCCAGTGGACTCGGTGCTGTTCTACGCCATCACAACCTTACACAACCTGCTCCTGCACCAGGAGGGAACCAAGATGGCCGCGCGCCTGGCTGGCGGCCTGCAGAAGATGGTGGCGCTGCTCAACAAGACCAATGTCAAGTTCCTGGCCATCACGACAGATTGCCTTCAGATTCTGGCCTATGGCAACCAAGAAAGCAAAGTAAGAGTTGTTTTTTATTTATTTTTTTAATGGCTGCCATGGTGTAGTTTTGTCTCCATTAGTTCAGTAGCTGACCGACCACTTCCTCTTGTAGCTCATCATTCTGGCCAGTGGAGGCCCACAGGCACTGGTCAACATCATGAGGACCTACACGTATGAGAAGCTTCTGTGGACTACCAGCAGAGTCCTTAAAGTACTCTCTGTCTGCTCAAGCAACAAACCTGCCATTGTTGAAGCTGGTAAGTTCCTCACTAATGGCCTATTAATGTGCCATCCTCATTGGCTGCATTGTGGTGTTTTGTGTGTGCTGACCGGCTGATTGGCTGCTCTGTAGGTGGCATGCAGGCTCTGGGGCTGCACCTGACGGACCCCAGCCAGCGGTTGGTGCAGAACTGCTTGTGGACCCTCAGGAACTTGTCAGACGCTGCCACCAAACAGGTAAGGCTTGGCTTCCTGCGCTCGTCCCACCTGCACGCACCTCGTCCTCTTGTGCACTTTCCTCCCTTTTCTTCCACTCTACATGAGACCTCTCTTTCTGTCTCCCCACTCTTTCCATGGAGAAGACGACCTTAGCTGAAGTAGATGTGATGCAGGTAAAGAGTAGCCATTCCTGCCTTTCTCACTGGGGGGGTCAACCTGCTTACTTAACTGAGCTGAACCTAAGCAGACCCTGAACTTAGCTTTAAAAAAAAAAAAAAAAAAGCTACTGATTCAGACATGCGACTTAAACTTGTAAACTTCAAAAATGTTCCAAATGTTTAATGGCGTTGCTGTGGAAGTGTCAGTAGCTGATGCACGGCTGTTCTCTGCTCTGTTCAGGAGGGCATGGAGGGTCTGTTGGGCACGCTGGTGCAGCTGCTGGGCTCCGACGACATCAACGTTGTGACGTGTGCAGCGGGCATCCTGTCCAACCTCACCTGCAACAACTACAAGAACAAGATGATGGTGTGCCAGGTGGGTGGCATCGAGGCGTTGGTGCGCACCGTGCTGCGCGCTGGCGACCGCGAGGACATCACCGAGCCAGCCATCTGTGCCCTGCGCCACCTCACCTCGCGCCACCAGGATGCCGAGATGGCCCAGAATGCCGTGCGGCTGCACTACGGCCTGCCAGTAGTGGTGAAGCTGCTGCACCCACCTTCACACTGGCCTCTCATTAAGGTGAGTTGCACTCTGGCCTGGCTGTGGTTCATGTTTGGTCCTCTCTCTTTCTGAAAGATTTCTAAAGATGGTGCTCCTGTTTGTCCTTTCCAGGCCACTGTAGGACTAATCCGTAACCTGGCACTGTGCCCTGCCAACCACGCTCCTCTGCGTGAGCAGGGTGCCATCCCACGCCTAGTGCAGCTCTTGGTGAGGGCACACCAGGACACCCAGAGACGTACCTCAATGGGTGGCACACAGCAACAGTTTGTGGTGAGTGGAAGGGACGGATGGATGGATGGATGAAAGACTTCTGCACAGGGATGGATAAGGAGCTGAGCTGGAGTCAGGGAAAGTAATATTCTTTGTATGTGTTCCTCAGGAGGGAGTTCGCATGGAGGAGATTGTAGAGGGGTGCACAGGAGCCCTGCACATCTTGGCCAGAGACATTCACAACAGAATTGTCATCCGGGGACTCAACACCATTCCACTCTTTGTCCAGGTACGTCTGGAGACGCTACATCCATGTCGGATCACAATGATACTTTTGTGTGCAATAGAATTCAGTGTTTGAACCAAGGATTGATTCATTGGTGTAGCACGTACGTATACCTTGGAGGAGCCTCTGATCTAATGGTGCCTTTTGGTTTCCTCCAGCTCTTGTACTCTCCAATTGAGAACATTCAGCGTGTGGCTGCTGGCGTCTTGTGTGAGCTGGCTCAGGACAAAGAGGCAGCAGAAGCCATTGAGGCTGAGGGAGCCACCGCCCCACTCACAGAGCTGCTGCACTCCAGGAACGAGGGTGTCGGTACGTTTCCACTTTAAACACAGTCGACCCTCCAGGTCCAGCACTGTGGTCATGTCCAGTCCTGACTTTGTTATATTGAGCCTGGGTGAGAAATCAATATTCAAATGGCATGTTGGGAAAGCTCATTGCACAATATGTTACTGTCATTTGATCCCAACAATTGCACACATTGCAGGGCAGGGAGCAAGTTTGTGGCAGAAGAAAGACTGTGTTCCCAAATGATTATGGCAAGCAGTAGAGATTGCATATGCAGGCTGTAAAGTCTGTTGATGCAGAGTCAGACAGACAAATAAACATCTGTGACTCTGTCTTGGCAACAAGTTTGCTGACAAGCTGCTATTTGACCACAGGCTGTAAAATAAATGAAGCCTGATCAGGGAGATTGTTCTCATTGCTAGTGTCAGACTTCTCATTTCAGTAGCTCATTTTTCCAGCCAAACTCATTATATACGGCACACTGCACTTCATCTCCAAATGTCGTATTGAAAGTTATGTTCTTTAATGGAACAGATTAAATGGGAAAAATCAGGCATTAGAATATGTGTTTTTTTCTGGATTTGTAGTTTTAAATTCTGGTTGTGTTAAAAACAAAACAAAACAAAAAAAAACACAAGTATTGAGTGGAATTCCAAACGTCCTTGTTTGTTGTGTAGTTTGCTGTTTTGCCAATATTGGTTTTTAAAATCCATTGGCACATCAAACAAGCTGTTGGTATAGAGGTCATAAATTTGATTACTGACACCTTGATCGCTGGAGTCGATGTCTAGAGATCAGATGGCCTACCTGCGTCTCGGCTCTAGGGTCGGGCCCAATTTGTTTAGTCAATTCAATCGAAGTGTATGTGTGTGCATGTATGTTGTTGTTGGGCTGTTTGCTGGGCTTAACGCTCTCTCGCCTCTGCTCCCTACCAGCCACGTATGCCGCTGCTGTGCTATTCCGCATGTCGGAGGACAAGCCTCAGGACTACAAGAAGCGCCTGTCTGTTGAGCTGACAAGCTCCCTGTTCAGAACGGAGCCAATGACTTGGAATGAGGTAACACGCCAACAGACACTAACCCCTTAGTCTACATTTGCGCTTAATGTTATGAATGGCACATTAGTCACCTATAGTGGCATGTCCTACAAGAGAACTAGCTTTTGATTACTTATAAGTGTGTGTGTGTAGTGTGCTGTTCCCCCTCTGATGAGTGTGTGTGTGTGTGTGTGTGTGTGTGTGTGTCCACAGACGGGAGAGCTGGGCCTGGACATGGGCGCACAGGGAGAGCCTCTGGGCTACAGACAGGACGGTGAGTTTCACATCCTTTTCTACTTCACCATGGTTTGCATACAGACTAATAAGCAGCAGGTTGTGCTGACTGGTGTTTTGGTTTTAACATGACTTAACTGAAGCAGTGACTAAAGGCATGCTCTCCTTATTGCTGATCACTGCCTGGTGTGGAGGTGTATGTAGAAAAGAGAGCACAGAGCAGCCTGTCCATTGTCCTCAGCTTCCTTAAGACCCTTGAGCACATAGATTAAGATGACACGGCCCTCATTTGCTGTCAGTCCTGGCTTTTAATTGCAACACTGTATGACGATACACAAGTAGCAAGTGGCAGATGAGCAAGTTGAATTTCATAAATAATCAGCCTAAACATTGAGTCAGTCATGGATTCCCTTCCAGTGGGTCTTGTAAAAATACAGTAGACAGACATTGTTCTTTTTGGGTTTTTCACCGGAGCCCTCTCACCTGACTGGAGTGGATTGGTGGTTGTGTAGTGCTTAGTGGTTTGGTTTGTTTTGTTTGGCTTCTAACCATAGCGTGTGCTTATCCTCCCTCTTGACCACCCACCCGCCACTCCCCACCCCAGACCCCAGCTACCGCTCCTACCACTCGGGCACCTACCAGGACGGCATGCCCATGGACCCCATGATGGAGCACGACATGGGAGGCCACCACCCTGGCCCCGACTACCCCGTGGAAGGCTTGCCTGACCTCAGCCACGCTCACGACTTGATCGACGGCCTGCCGCCAGGCGACAGCAATCAGCTGGCCTGGTTTGATACCGACCTGTAAATACCAAGTACTTTTTAGGTAAGGAGCCCCCCTCACCCACTGCCTGGCTTCTGTGTGGGGAAGAGCTGCTTTGTGGCATGCTGCGCACACCACTAATGATGTGTAGCTTGAGTGTGTGGTGCAGGTGTGCTTGTCGCAGGAGTAACACTATCCTTTCCTGTCTTCACAGCTGTATCGTCTGATCTGAATGAACCTGCATTGTGATTTGGCCTGTAGAGTTGCTGGGCGGTCTCAAGAGGAGGGGGCTAGTATCTCAGAAAGTGCCTGACACACTCATTCAAGCTGAGTTTCCTATGGGAACAAGTGGGGTGGGGGGGGAAATAAAACAAAAGAAACAAACAAAAAAACTTTTGTTCTGGTCCTCGTGGGTCGGAGATTTGAACGGAAGAGGAGTCTGTGGGGTGGATGTTTGACGAACGAAGGAAGCCCAAGAAGTGGATCCTAAGAGATGGAATTTTCAACCCTAGCCTTGCCTGTATTTTTTATGACATTTTATTTTTTTTAATGATTTCTCTGTCTGTAATGGTACTTATGTAGCTTGCTTTATGATATTGGTCTTCTGTTTCTTTATGTTTCCTTTTTTGGTTTGTTTTTGTTTATTTTTTGCAGTAATTTGTATTCCTTTATTAAGTCTATCATAGTGTTAAGTTCTAGTGGTGATGCTCCATCAGTTAAAGACTTTATCAAGTTTATGGTGTAGGAAACACTAATAATCATTTGAATTGTACTCTGAACAAGTGTAAACATTGTGTAGCTTTTGTATAAAAAAGAATTGGCAAAGGTCCAAATCTGGATTTTTTCCCCCTTGCTTTAAATGATCTCACCATTTCCAGTGTCACTGAAATGTTCCAAAGGGTGTGCAATGGGTGGGGTCACTTTTTCTTTTTTTTTGATGGTAGCTCTAGAAGGTTTTGAAAAGAACCCCTAATTATTGTAGCCTGCTGTGCTTATTGGAGACATGGATATCACATGGCTAAACAATAAAATGGACTTAAATTTCCCCTCTGCCTGGTCTTAGTTTTACTTAGCTTTAATGGCATGTCTGTTTACATACATTCAGGACAATTGGAGTGGAAACAGTGTGTCTTTAATATGTGCAGTATAAAAATAAATCCAAAGTCCACATTGAGCATAAATAGAGTGCAGTGTTTGCCTCACAGCTCCATTGGGGCGGAGTGGCCGATCCCCTGTAAGATGTCCGTGGCGAGAGCTCCCACTGCAGCATCTGCCTGGGCCCTGGGGGAGAGAGAGCACAGGTCAGAGGAAGCGTCCTGTCAAGGCTGTCAGTCGGACGACTAATTAGAGCTTTTGACCTGCTTTTCATGGTGCAAGTCTGAATATTAAGCTCTTTTTAAGTTTGGACAGCAAGCTTCATCTTGATGGATGACTGCCCTTGAAAGGGTCTGATTGCTCATTTCAGGCTGGGCACCGGCCACCGCACTTCCCACTTCCCACTGGAGTTGAATTAGACTGGCCACACCATGAGTGTTTTGTATTTATTCCTGTTTTACAGTGCTGTTCTCACATGAGTAATGGTCATTTTGCAGATTAAAAAAAGAGAACTCAAACGCCTCGTGTCTAGTTTCCATAGTGACGAGGGAAAAGTCAGTTCAATAACACTGCTTGTCTTTATAGATGACTGGTTTTAGAGTGGTAGTGTGGACTATCAAGTTAAATCCAACATGACCTTGAGCACCTGTCCAAATAAAAGGCTTGCTGTTGAAGAAAATCACCACGACATGTTTGGCCTGTTAAAAAAAAGGCTTGTCAGATTTGTATTTGAACAAATTTACATGGGACATTTGCATGTGATTTCTTCTGTCTGAAGAATTGAGTGTCCAATTTGAATCAGTTGATGGGGAATGGTTCCACTGAGAAATTCTGCTGTGCACTCATCGTGTGTTCCCCTCGACCTGCTCCTGAACATGAAAGCACAAGCTCTGTGGCTGAGTAGCTGGGGTGGGGTGGGGTGGGGCTGAGAGCCACAGAGCATTGTTCTGAGTGGAATCTCACCCAGACTTTGGGAGAGAGAGAGAGAAAAAACAATATTGTTGAGGTTTCTTTTTTTCCCCTGGCAGGCCTGGCTGGCTGACTTCAAAGGGATGTGCTCTCGTTCTTAGAATGAGAAAGGGAGATGGGGGCAGGGGCCACGGTGGCCCAACAATGGGCCAGTATCAATTCGTTTTTTTCCCCCTCGTTCTTTCTTTTTTGGAGGAGCCCACAGCTCAAGGAATCTTTCATTACAAGAGCTCTGCCTGGGCCTCCCCTGCCTGAATGGATCAAAGTGGAGGGCCACGCTAAGAGCCTGAGACCCTGAAACCCAGATGGGCGGGAGGAGGGAGGGAGGGGGCTGAGGCGTTGTTTGGGTGGGGGGAGGGGGGGGTCTCACCTGGAATGATGGGAGAGTCTCTGGAGCAGGAGGATGAGGCTCTGACCTTCAACTGATGACCAGCAGGAACCATCTGAGGCCATCATCTACACACACACACACACACACACACACAATAATAGTCTCAATTACCTGCCGCATACACAGAACTTAACAACCACACCATCATCCATCACACCACAATGCTTTAAAAGGGCCCAAAGGCTCTGGAACAGACCGCTCTCGTTTCATTTCCTGCCATGATGTCATAGTGCTGACACTTTCCTACCTCAGTGACAATGACCCCAAAACCACAGAGAACAGAGTGTAACCCTGAGCGCTGATGTTCTCTAGCCATCTGAATGGCGTATGAAGCCAGTGGCACTATGACGAGGAATAACTCACTGTCTGCAGCAGCTGGTTGATTTAACTCAGGAGCCCCGTTCCTTGTGTTCACTAAATGTGTACATTAGTGAGAAAGCAAATCTCAAATCTCAATGGGGGAGTTAGACAAGAGCTGGGTAACTGTAAAAGTTGTATCAATCAATGGAAAATGTCAGTTCATTTGATTTTAGGATCATAGGATTCAAGCGCACCCTCAATGGTCTTTTAGCTTAGATTCCACAACAAGGTTTAGAGAGCAGTCTTATTGCATAATGTATAAGAGCTCGTGCTCATCACTCAAAACAACTAAAATACTCTTCCAGGACCTGCCATCCATCTCCAATACCAAGGTATGTCTGAAATACAAAACACACCACGACAAAGCTTCTTAACAAAACAAGTCCCTTTTTGTCTATCTGGGGAAAAAAAGAGCAAGCCAGGCTCAGACTTCCTCCTCTGAAAATCCCCTCCTAACCTCCTCCTCTCCCAACCTGGCAGCTGATAAGAAGTTGAAGAGACACCTCGTGCCGTCGTGTTGCTTCTGTCTCTCGCAAGCGCATCCCCCGCTGTAATCTCCCGTGACAACGCTCAGGCCTGCCGCGCCGCACAAAGCCGCACACAAAGTGCCCGTTGCCAGGCAACAGGGTTACGTACCTAGAAAGGCACTTGTGCTGCCCACAGCAGCACTCATCCCAAGTGCTGTCTCACTGCACTCCCATCTCTGCCGCGAGGACCGGACGTGAAGTCCCCATAGAGCACTGCCGCGAGGACCGGACGTGAAGTCCCCACAGAGCACTGAGGTCTGTTTGTGTCCCCTCACACACCTGCACACGGCCTCTGGACTGCTCTATACACCCCTCTATACTAACTCTACTCCTCATCCAATGTGTGAGGCGGAGGGATAGCATCAACTAACTAAGCATTGCTACAACCTGCTGCATGTATCACTGAACCAGCATCCTCTTAGAAAACTTGTTTAACATGATCTGTAATGCCATCTGTGTGTGTGTGTGTGTGTGTGTGTGTTTACAGCGGGGAAAATAAGTATTGAACACGTCAACATTTTTTTCAGTAAGTATACTTCCAGTGAGGCTATTCGCATTACATTTTCACCGGACATTAGTATTAATTTAGGTAATCCACACATATATAAAAATCCAAACATAAATCTAAAAGTAGAGTTATGAGTAAAAAAGTGGAATGGCACAGGGAAAAAGTATTGAACACGCTAAGAAAAAGCAGTACACAAAGGCAAGGAATGGCAAGGAACAAACTGGATTTTATCAGTAATTACAGAAATTATCCCTCCTATCTGTGCAAATTGATATAAGCTGGGTTAGTACATACTGGTGGGCTATAAAAAGTTTTTTTGTTACCAAGGTGTCACACAAGAAACATTTCATGATGGGTAAAAGCAAAAGAGCTCTCCCAAGACCTTTGCAACCTTTTTGTTGCAAAACATATCAATGGAACTGGTTACAGATGCACTTCAAAACTTCTAAATCATCCAGCAAGCAGTATTGGAGCCATTATCTGCAAGTGGAAGGAACATCACTGCATCATCAACTGGCCATGCACAGGATCTCCTTGCAAGATTTCTGACCAGGAAGTCAGAAGGATAGTCAGAAGAGTAGCCCAAGATCCAAGGACCACTCAGAGAAAGCTCCAGAAAGACTTGGAGGCAGCATGTACAATTGTTACAGAGAAAATCATAGGTAATGCACTCCACCGCCATGGCCTCTATGCACGCTCATCCCGCATGACTCTATTGCTGAAGAAAAACATGTCATACCTCGTTGAAAGTTTGCTACACAACATTTGGACAATCCTATGAAATACTGAGAGAATGTATTCTGGTCTGGTGAGAGCAAAATTGAACTTTTCGGATGTCTACATCGGATGTCTACATACACACCATATTTGGAGGAGAAATGGCACTGTGCATCACCCTAAAAATACCATACCAACAATGAGGTTTGGAGGTTGTGGCATCATGGTGTGGGCTGTTTTTCATCTCATGGTACTAGCAGACTTCATTCAGTTGAAGGAATGATGAATGGAGTCATTTTGTTCCGGGAGAATCTTTACATCCACCAGGATGATGAGGATGAGACATGGCTAGACCTTCCAGCAGGACAATGATCCAAACCATTCAGCAAAGGAAACTCTCAATTGGTTTCAGAGAAAGGAAATCTAGGCCCTGACTTCAATTCAATTGAACAGTTTTGGACGTTAACTAAAGATCAGGATTCACAAGAGGGACCCCTGGAATCTTCAATATTAAAGGACTATTTGTTTAAAAGAATGGGCCAAAATCAGCCAGAATACTGTGACTGATTAGTTTTCATCATACAGGAAATGCCTTGAAGCTGTCATTACGAATAAAGGCTTTTCCACAAAGTATTTAAGAAATTTCAGCAGGCGTGTTCAATACTTTTTTCCTGTGTCATTCCACTTTATTACACATAACTCTACCTATGGACTTTAATGTTTGGATTTTTTATATGGGTGGATTACTATTATTAATAGTAATGTCTGGTGAAAATTTCATGCAAATTGGAAGTATAAAATTGGAAGTATACTTACTGAAAAAAATGTTGACGTGTTCAATACTTATTTTCCCCGCTGTATGTGTTTATGTGTCTGTGTCTATGTCTGTGTGTGTGTGTGTGTGTGTGTGTGTGTGTGTGTGTGTGTGGAGAGGCACACACAGAGAGGTACCTTTCTGTCAGATATAGCATTCTGAAAAGAGATGTGTATCTAGGTTAAGCTGATTTGGAGCACTGTTGCCCCAGCTAAGGCTAGCCCTTTGCCAGCCCGCAGAAACCAGCCCAATAGTGTGAGTGAAAATAGGATGCGAAACACTTAGTCCGAAGGCTGAATATTACAAATACAACTCAACGCCCTACTCTCCCTGACATGAAACACACATCATGAAAGAAAGCACTTAATATGCAAACCCTATTTTTATTCACATCAAAGGCAGACATACTGAAGCAAACCCAACCTTTGTAATTACGCACTGAACTAACATGCCTGTTAGGATATTAGTATAGTCTACCAGTCCCCGATGGAAGTCCTGGGAGACCTTCTTTGCCTTTTCTTTCATTAAATAGGCCTTTGCACTAGTGAGTGCATGACGAAGTGAGGAGTGGCCAGAGGAGAGGATCTGAGCGTGAACTGGTCAATCTCCAGCCGTGCCGCTGGAGAATGCAGCTGGATTGGACGAGCTCCAGCACTCCTGCTCTGCTAATCTCCACCCGTGCCCCAGAGCTGAACTCAAAAGAGCAGCGATTCGCAGAGCCACTAACGCTCCAGGCCGTGTTTTTACAGGGTCTGCAACCTGGACGGGCGAACTGGATGACCCACAGCCAAAGTCTATGCAATAGGCATCTCATTTGAAACAGGCAATGTAAACACCGGCAAAAAAAACACTGCGCAGAGGCCACCATGTGTAACTGCAGGGCAATGGGGGACAACGTGCTGGGTTCATGGGATCGAGTCTAGCCGCTCTTAAGGTGTACATCACCAAAATGAGCTGTGTTTTGTATTTCCACCAATTAATATTAGAGCAGAGGACTAAGAGCAGAAACCACAGGAAAACGCTAATTAGGTGTCTTGCACTGATGTCAGACACAAAGTCGGCCTTGCTTGCTTTCAATTGACTGCCGTATTTTTGGAATTTCTTGTTTAAAGGTGCTCTAAGCGATGCCACACGTTTTTTAGGCAAAAATATTTTATGTCACTTACTGCAAACATCACCTAACCAACCGCTAGCTGTCTGTGTCCTGAATACACTGTAAAAAAACACGATCTCATAAAAACATAACAAACTGTTCCAGCAATCACAGAAGAGATGCGCGTTTAGGAGAGTTTCAATTGCACGGAAGCAGCACGGGAGGGAGGGGGAGGAAGTAGCGAGCTAGCTCTCTGTTTTGTTTGAAAGTCAACAGAAGTGACGTTACCCAGCATCGCTTAGAGCACCTTTAAGGATCCCTGAGCAGAGGAATAGGGAAAAACACTCAAGTCAGTGGAAGCGCTTGAAGGCACATGTGAATTATTTGTAGAGATCCGTTTCTCACCTTACTAAACATCATCACAACCACCCGCATTTCACAACCTGTGCAAATCAACCTGACTGCACACCTAACTAAAACCAGAGATATCACATGAGCATGAGTTTGCTAAAACATGAATAACTGATGTGAGGGAATAAAACAATTCCAGCGTTCTCAATACTCTACTGTGCTGCCAATCTCTGGATCACTGAACCCTGGCTACCCATGCCTGTGCTGACACTCGCACCACTCCTGAGCTCGCTGGTTGGTGGAGCGTGCAACACGTGTCCAAATCCAGCTCTCACGCTCACAATACATGGGCCAGTGAACTGGTCAGGCCTGGACTTGAAGTGCAGCGCTCAGTCTTCCTCTCTTTGAACCTCTCCGTTTCAACGTGGCGTTACATGTGCCATATCTATTTCAGATATTATGAGGCAATTAGCTCTGTCTTTGATGGGCTGATAAAGAACATGCACGCACGAATTGTACAGGGTGGGGGGTGGGGGGCTGCAATTAATGAATACTAATTAAAAGGCCTTTGTTGACAGTGTAGGCTTGGAGAAGAGACAAGTGTGCAGTGTTTTCCATGGGCCTAATTGAAAGCCTTTGTCAGGGTGCTCTCTCCGACTGCCCCGCTCTGCTGAAGAGCCCCGCACTGCTCCCAATAAAAGCGGATGAAATAGAAATTGATTTGCATGATTTGCATAACAACGCAGCTGATTTGCAGAGTGCAGGCCAACTGTCCATCCAAATGCCTCATGAAAGGAACATGAGGAGCGGCGGACAGGGACACGGCGAGTGATTAGAGTTGAGCTGCAGTCCGCCTCGCGCACAGCTGTTGACCGCCTGTACTGAATGAATGCTTTCAGTCGGGCAGCCTGGCACCCTGTTACCACGGAGAAGCCACAAGTTTATTATAAATGATAAATTAAGATTGCATGTACTTTTTAGATTGATGACATCAGAATGTGTGTTTAGGTTTTGGAGACAATGTCTCATTGAAAGCCTGGTCTTTCAGAAGTAGAAAAAAAAAGTCAATGGATTTCATGGTTTCTGAAGTTCTGAAAAAGAACAGATTTGCACCATGAAAATCCTGCTGGTTCATGCGCAATTTGACCTGGCACATGAGAGGACGCAGTTCAGTTCATATGCCTTTAACTACTGAATCAAACAGTGCTCTGTCTGTTGGTTGTGCGAGGGTGGGCTGGTTCTGTGCGTGAGAACTGGAATGGGTGAGTCGATGTTTAACACGCGAGGACTGCTGCTGGGAGTGTGTGTGTGTGTGTGTGTGTTGGGATGAGGTTGTGGGAGTGCGTGTGTGTGTGTGTGTGTGTTAGGATGAGGTTGCATGCGTCACGTCCTGGCCCGGCTGGAGCCTAATGAAGAGGTGAGCGCTCCGGTGACTCAGCGCTGCCTGAAGACGTCTGTGGCGGGCGAGCAGCTGTGGCCTCGGAGACAGCTCTGCATATAACGCTGCCGCTGCAGCGGCTCAGGCCCCCTAATCCCTCCACTCCCAGCTCTGGGGCCCTTCCCCTGGGGCCTGGGACAGGGGGTGGTGTGGGGTGCTCGGAGACTGCGGTGGCGTCTATGGGCTTGGCCAATACCCAGTTAATGAGGCCAGCAGTGAGCCTCCCAGGAGAGGAGCTAGTGCCGCGTGCCTGTGTATCTGCCAACAGTCTGGCCTTCCCCTGCCCTCCATTATTCATAAGCGCAGCACATGCTGCCACTGGCCTGTGTCCGGGGAGCGGCCGCTCTCTCTGCCGCTCTGGTCTCCTCTGGTACACACCAGTCAGCGGGGGGAGAGCCGATGGTGGATGTTCAGAGAGGCGGGAACAGTGGCACCCTGGCCATTTACATATGGACGCTTTTCCAGGGGTTTGAAATTCAACACTTTAGCGTGTGAAAGGCAGCCAGAACAGGATGAAGGGAAGCGCTGTGCAAATGGATGTGGCTTTAAATATGCACTACATTTCCACTCAAATCAGCAAACGGCACAATCTAGAAGGTCTCCACAAGGAGATTTTATACTTCTCAAATCACATTTGCTGTGCCTCAACTGCCCTGGAGAGAATATATCTATTTCTATAACTATCCAGACCATTCTCCTATTCCAATTATGGCAACTTATAGAATATTGGTGGGTGTCTGTGAGAAGGACAGCAGAATGTCAAGGCTGCCTTCTGCTCCTCATCAATGCGGCAAACACCAGCCTCCACCAGACCGCCGTCATCAGTAAGCCACAAAGGAAGCCAGCTTAGAGTTGAAGAGGAAGAGGCCCTTAAGGGTACAACCAGGTTGCCAAGCAGTGAAGAACAGGTTATCATATGATCACTGTGATGTCCAGCCACTGATTACATTAAAAGGATCCATACCCCTACTTTATTCTCACATGTTGAATCAGCAAATGATACTGCCTATGTGATCTATAGCTCCATTTAGTGTGAGTTTGTGCCTATGTGTTTATGTGTGAAACTGAACCTATTGTAGTTGCTACATGGGTGTTTTGTGTGAGACTGGCCACTGGCTGATGGACATAGCATGCAGTATACAGTAGATGATTTGGCCATTCATCTTGCTGCAGCCAGGCAGTGGAAGTGGGGTGTGATGTGGCTGCCAGGAGCAGATGAATACAGATGGGTCACCTCCTCCCATTAACACCAGCCTAGAAGTGACTTTGTGCTAATTAGGAGTAGGACAGCATGCCATGAATCAATAGCAGTGTGTGGGGGTCTGACACACACACCCACATACACACACACACACCCACATTAACGCACACCCACAAACACCCACATACACACACACACACATTAACGCACGCAGATTCCCTCTCTCTCTCCCACACACACAATGTTAATCCCCGAGAGGCCTCTTCCTCTTGAACTTTGTGTGCACTCTCCTCCACCCCCACTAATGAATTTCTCCAGTGAGGGTCAGATCAGGAAATGGCCATGGAGACCGAGGTGCTGATTACACACGCGGCTCGGAGCGCTTGGATGGGTGGTGTTTACCGGCTGCCCCCTCCGGAATTCACAGGCCGAACAATGAGGCGACGGCCCACATCTCTATTCACTTCACCCCGGCAGAATCGATAGGCCAATATCCGTCAATCTCCGCTCTCTTACAGCAGAAATCACTTTTTGATTGCGTTCCTCCACCCCCTCCGCCCTCACTCGCTCTACAGCTCCGGCAGCCAGACTGACCAGCCGCTGGTCAACACAAGATGAATACACAGGGCTGTGTGCAACTGGCCGAGTGACTCAACACTACTTTACGCCTTTGCAGCCGCATGGAGGGAAACTAGGGGCTTGAGAAACACACACATCCACCCAACATTTCATATGGACCCTCTCACTGAGGTTTATCCCATCATCAGTCATGTTAAATGATGTGGGTGAATATTAGAAAGCAGCAGAAATGCAGTGTGTAACCACTGTGCTCTTTTCATCAGCCTCTTTTATGAAATGCCACAGATCAGGGGAGAGTCACAGAATTATAAAATGCTCTTTGGCTCCTCTGGCTCCTGAGGTTTTCACATCTTATGTTTGATACAATGTTGCCTAAATACTGTGTCTACACACACTGCTAATATCAACATGCCCCAGCTCTACACTGCAATACTACTAGTCAAGCTTATTTTCAGGGACACCAAGATCCCTTTACACAAAACTATGCCAGGTTAGTTGACCTTGTTTTGACAAAATGGTTTTTAGTGACAGGTTCCATTATTCAGTGTTAAGAAAACTAATGCTATGGCTACAAATAGCCCAGAGTATCGGCTGGAGTACCTTATTTTATTCTTCATACTCTCAGCTCTGAGGAGCCTAAAGGGAAGATATTTAATTCCCAGCCACCTTCACCACCATCTCTCTCCAAGCTGCACAAAACCAACTCAACAGCTCCTCTGTGCCCAAGCAGAGAAAGTGATATTCAATTTTGTACAAGTCTCCTTCATGCTGCTACTGAGAGAGGGAGAGAGAGAAAACAAGGTGTGTGTTGAGTTTGTTTATGTATGTGTGTGCAAGTGTGTATTTTTTGGGGGGTGGGGTGGGTGGTGGTGTGTGTGTGTGTTGCGGGGGGCGTAGGTAAGAGATTGAAAGAGAACTCCTTGACTGTATTCTCTCTAGAGGCCGTCAGTAAGCCTTTGGCCAGTAAATTGTTAATAAGCTTTGATTGAGTGAGCGGAGAACACCGGTGCTGGAACCTGACTGATGAGGAATTAGCCCTGGGCTTCTTTTCAAATATTAACGTCCACACAGGTGCGAGAGCCTTCGTCCGGCCTGGGCTTACCAATACTGCAAGAGCCTTTGTCCGGCCTGGGCTTACCTATACTGCAAGAGCGTCCAGCACCATGGGCTCAGCACAACAGCAACGCACTTAAAACACTCCAAGAATACGTGGATATTTAAGCATTGGCTTGGAACACGGGAACACAAGTGTATATTTTCCTGGAAAAAACATTCTATAATTTTCTTTAAATGATCAATACATTTGACTTGAACATTTATGAACGTATAGCAGGTGTGTACTGTCCCAGCACAGATAAGACGGAAGGTTATTGGTTATGTATACTGTGAATGAGATGGAGCTCCAAGCCCCAGAATGAGTGGGCTGATGCAGGGATGGCCCCCAGCCCAAGGCAGGATTTCCCAGCTCCAGCCCTGAGTGAGATGCGCTCGTGCTGCCTGCTCCTCCCGCTGCGCATGTAACAAGATCAGTGTGCTGCCAATCATCACAAGCACACAATTACAGAGAATACTTCGGTGAACACAACAAAAATGATTTCTCTACACGGACCAATGCCTCTGAAAACAAAACACATGGCACATCAAATTTATTCTGGCAAAAAAAAAAAGGTGTACTGATGCCCAGGACCCTTTCTATTTGCCTGGGGACCACAGCCCCTCTCTAAATATGCCCTCTGATGGAGACATAACTCCAACATGACTCACCGGTTCCAGCACAGGGAATTAGAGGAGCCATCTTCCCCAGCGCTGCAGTTACCCCCCCCCCCCCCCGCCCCTTGCCTCACCCGCCCTGTCATTCACGGAGGTAGAGCGGACACATAGCGGAGCCCACTGCCCACATTCTCTCTCAAAAGAAGACCAAGTCCTGCATGCCAGCAGCCTCTGCTCAATGCTTTTGGTCAATACGGTTTGTCCTTGAGAAGCTGTGGTTGGTTTACGAAGGACACCTTCGGTTAACAAAGCGAGAAAGTTTGAAAAATGGAGACGGAGACTGCGGAGGGAGCTCGATAGGAGGCAGGAGGGAGAGAGTCAGAGAGACAGAAAGAAAGAAAGAGAGAGACGGAGAGGAGGAGAAGCCAGCCTGCAGCAGGCCTTGCCCTCTCGTCCCTGAATCACTCCCTCCGCTGCACACTCTGCTCTCTCACACCCTCTGGCTATCTCATATTGGAGAGACCGCGCGCTCGCTCACTCGCACCTATGTCATCTGACAACACAGTGGTGGAACGAGGGGGCTGACGCTCTGTCTATTTTGGAAATACAAACAGCACTGCAAGCCAGAGTCTGGAAAATACATTCCTCTGAAAATATGCCACGGACTGGACCAGGCACACACACACACACCTCTACTGTAGCCACTCAAAGCAGTCACTGTGTGCGCTCGCCTGTCCAAACATGACGGCTGATGTTTAAAATAAACTTGACACCAAATGAGACCTTTTTAAAAAATCAAACTTTCTCTCAAGTCAGTCACTGCATCATATTTCATGAAACCCCTTTAGTAAAGTATTTCATGAAAGCAAAATACATGTGAAGGTGGAGTTCATAGCTGAAACTCAGCTGTCGCCATATCATAATGCTCGCTAGGTAGTTACCACGAGGTACCAGGAGACAAGAATTGTAGCAAATATTTTGAGCAGTGTGAGTAGTCAATGGCTGTGATGCTATGGTGCTGTCAATTCTGCTATTAAGAAGGGTATAAGGGAGAATACTTCATTGCTGTTAGCCCTTGCATTGCATTAAATATGCAGGAGCGTATGCTGTGTTACTTGCAACCCTAGCTCCAGGCAAGGAGTCAGGTGTTATTGTTAGTGCTAAGCCCATAAAATCCAATAGTTCCTACCAAGGAAAAATTAAACTTACATTACATTGGCCAATAATGATCTGTTTTCATACGTGTGTCTGTATGTCTGTCTGTTTGTGTCTGGCTCTTACTAAACATCTGATGAGTTGCAGTGAAAACCTTGCAGCCTCCAGTCCAGTGTGTGCTGTTGAGTTCTCTAGTGTGAGTCTGTGTGTAATATGCTTCCATAGGGATGCAGATGCACGGGGAAGAGTGCCCTCATGTCAGGCCACACAGCGCATCACAACAAGCCTGTGCTCTGACCTTCCGCTCACACTAAGACTGCTTGTCACATGCAATGATTTCTTGTATTATTATTAATTCTCCTGATGAAATATTCTCTTTTGCGAAAAACAAAGTCTTGCAGGTTCTCCACATTCCAAAATATCATCTGTATGCCCAATCTAAATAAATACATTTAACTTAGCAGCTGTGTTGAGAGGATGCTGTATGATAGTCGTGACTTTTTTCACCATCGCATTCTCATCCTACAATGATTTCAACTGCAACATCCAGTCCAGTCCAGTCCGGTAGCCTAGGGAGATCTCCCCCTTGACCTCCAGAGGCATGGCATGCTGCTGTGCTTTGGTGAGATGCTACTAATTGCAATTTCAAATCAATGTCTTTACTCATGAACAGGCCACCAGCTGTCTCAAGGACAAATTAAGAATTTGCTTCTGTGTATGCAATAGACAAACTGCACTTTTTGTCATAATCTAACCAGACGGCATCCTGCATGCCTATGTGTGTGTGTGTGTGTGTGTGTGTATGTGCTATGTGTGTGTGTGTGTATGTGCTGTGTGTATGTGTGTGTGTGTGTGTGTGTGTGTGTGTGTGTGTGTGTGTGTGTGTGTGTGTGTGTAGACATGAGCGTGTGGAGTTCTCACCAGGCGCTTGATGACCCGTAGCAGGAGCTTCTGCTCGCGCGGCTGGGGGTGCGTGTGCAGCGCCTGCTCCAGGCTCAGCAGCTCCTCGGGGAGGAGGCAGTCCGGCCGCTGCCCGCCGTACAGCTGCGCCAGCAGGGACACACACTGGCTGGCCTCCTCGTACACCTCGGGATCCGCGCTCGCCAGCTGGGGACAGAAACCCACCTACACGTCAGCGCTCTCCTCTCTCCACCTACTCACTCACTCACTCACTCACTCAACCTGGAGCTGCTTCCCCTGGGGGTCTCAGTTAACACCAGCCCAGTTTCTTATCATCTGGAGACTTGAGCCGTGACTTGGATTCATTGTGTTTACTGTGCATTTGCCTACAGGCCATGGAACTGTTGAGACTAAGTTTCAAGCAAAGCAGCTACTGTGTGCAGTATTGGAAATAAACTATTGTTTTTTGGCTTGTGCCGTCATTGATTGAAGGAACTTACACCACATACACCACATACAAAACCACTGTGAACATAAAGACACAACATATACTAACTGAGGATATGAATGCAACAACAACAAGAACATACAGTACATGAATCCACATACAATTAGTTAAACCTCTGTGCATTTATGAACCGTACGGCTTTGTGAAAGAAGGTCAGATTAAGGCGTTCTGTCTGGCCTTCTAGTGCCTTTTAGTCAGAGAGGGGAGGCTGGAGAAGATGGAGAGCTGGGTGAAGAGGCTCATCACTGATCCTGATTGCGTGTGTGTTGATGTGTTGTGCCGTGTGTATATGGTATCTTGGGTGGGGAATTTCCAATGATTTTTGATGCCCTGTCCATTTTGATTTTTTAAACTGTGTACTTAGATGTCACAGACACCAGACAGTAATTGAAAGTGACAGGTCACTCTTAGATGGATTGTTTTGTTTTGAATTCAATGGCTAGTTCAAGAATCTCTCTCATTCTGGACCAGATTACTTTTCCTGCACAAGTTGACCGACTCATCCTCCAGCCTGTCTTGGCTGTCTTTCGACAGTCCTATGATTGGGCTTTCATTCAGACATTTCAGTGTTTTGATAGAGCTTGGCGTTGATCTAGACAGGGAGAAAAGTAACAGGGACAGCATCCCTGTGTTGGTGGTTAGGCAGTCGGAGGTGATCTGATTGAATCTGACAACTTGGCTCCTGTCCGTCACAAATCCAGGATCCACAGTCAGATGTCAATGTTCATTGCCTGGAGTTTCCTCAACAGCTTGAGAGGACTGAGAGTATTAAAAGCACAATTGAAATCAATGAACAGAATTTGTACAAGTAGGTATATTTGGATTCCAGATGTTGGAGGGTGAAGTGCAGTGCCCGGTTAACCGCATCATCTGTTGGACCTGATTGGGCCTCGTTTAGATGATAAGCAAATTATAGTGGGTAATTTAATGCAAGCCAGGACTTTGAACTCAAATGCCTTCATATCCACTGATCTGAGGGCCATAGGGCGCTAGTCACTGCTTGGCTGTATGGGCTAGCTTGCTCTGACTCAGGAGAGGCTCATCCCACAGGAGAGGGAGCCATCTTGAGGCAGTGAGAGGCCTCTCCTCTCCCCTCAAAGGACGCCCCCCCCCGCCATGACAACACCAGTCGACCCTCTGCTGCCCTCGAGGATTTTCCGTCTCCATCTCCCATTCTGCCCAAAGCCGGTGGGTGTGAGCGCTGGGATTTCCAGGCCTCCTTTCAGCGCTGATCCGTTGCTGCCCCCTTCCCCTATACAACACCCTAATCCCAGGAGGCCCCAAGGGGCCAGTGGGCAAGGGGCTCCTCTCCCTTTGTGTCTCCTGCCGCCCTCTCCCAATGGGTGGAATGCTTAGAGCGCAGACAATGTGCCCCTGAAGGGGCCTGCACTCCTCCGCACCCCCCCCCCGCCCCCCTCCCAGAAAAGGGCTCTCCCTCTGGGCTTTGGCCGCCAGTCCCTCTCTTGTTCGCATGCCAGCACAGAGTCACCGCAGACAAGAGCTAACACCTGCTTAGCCCCGCTAATACAACACCCATGTTTACTCAGCGCTGCTTGTAGATGCGCAAGGGGGAGGAACCTAAGAGAAAAGCAGAGGCGGAAGAATCAAATAGGGGGAGTGAAATTGTGAAAGGCAGCAAAGGGATCAAAGGGATTAAGGGTCCCCTTTAGTGGTGAGGCCACTGGCCAGCCGTCACTGTCAAACGCGCTGATGGAGCCTGGAGAGAGGGCTGGACTCACAAACTCACTCTCTCTTCAGCAGAACACTCTCCCTTTCTCCCCAACACACACACACACACACACACACACACACACACACACACACACACACACACAGAGAGAGTTCTACTCTCTCCTGAACACCTACACAGCGTCACACTCTGTGCTCTCAACATTACCAACAGTCACCTCACAAGTACGCAACAAAGAACAGCTCGGGGCAATGCCTCTACCTTCACTTCACAAACAATCTGTTCTCACTGTGCTAGACCGGCAGTTGTCATCAGAGATGGCGGTCCCCTTGCACACACACACACACTCACACTCACACACACACACACAGGTGCAGCGGTCCCAGAGGGCTGCAGTCTGCTCCTGAACTAGCACAGGGCAGCTTGACCTTGTGACTGTGTCCTGCCATTCCACTCCTACACTCCTCGCCACACACTGCCCCGGACTAAGACTGCTGCAGACACTCGTCACTGTCACATCCCCATGTTAATTACCTGGGCATGCGCCTGCACACACACACACACACACACACACACACACACACACACACACACACACACACACACACGCACACACACACGCACACACACACACACACACACACGCGCATGCACGCGAGAGGCCATGTGCACGTCACTGTCACATTCCGATGTTAATTACCTGTGCACACGCACACACACAAGCGCGCACACACACACGCGCGCACACACACACGTGCACACACACACAAGCGCGCACACACACACGCGCGCACACACACACACGTGCACACACACACAAGCGCGCACACACACACGCGCGCACACACACACGTGCACACACACGCGCATGCGTGGGAGGGCATGTGCAGGACACAGACACTGCCTGGAGTCATGCTGAAGACTGCGTGATGAGCGGCTGTGCTCTAGAGGACGGGTCAGTCGCAGCATGGCTTGGCCGTATGTTGGCAGAGCAGGACAGCCGACGGGTGGGAGGCAGAGCCAGTCCCCTCTGGGCTCATGGTGGGCTGCAGCTCTGTGAGGTGGCCAGGGGTATGCAGGCAGTCCCCGGCAGTCTGCTGACCGCTGAGGCGCAGAGGAGAGGAGAGGAGAGGAGAGGGGAGGGGAGTGTGGTGCCTGGGCCGGCTGCAGCTGATAAGAGTGTCCACAGGCAGACTGACAGGGCGCAGAGTGGAAGGGCTTCTCCCACTGGGGATGATCTGCTGAACCATCTGTGCCTCACTCCACTTACTCTCTCTCCCTCTGTGTGTGTGTGTGTGTGTGTGTGTGTGTGTGTGTGTGTGTGTGTGTGTGTGTGTGTGTTTCAGTGAGCATGTTTGCAAGTGTGCAGCATAAGCATGTGAGACAGTGTGAGCATGTGGGTCACAGGTGAGTGTGTTGCTAATTTATTTGTGTTTATGAGTGTGCGTGTGTTAATGTGTGCGTGTGTTTACGTGTGTGTGTGTGTGTGTGTGTATGTGTGTGTGAATGACCTTGTGTGTTTACATGAATGCCAGTTTGGATAAGAGTGTGCTGTGTGTCTATGTCATGTGTGTTTATGTGTACGTGCTGTATGTGTGCATGTGTCTCTTACATGTGTGTGTGTGTGTGTGTGTGTGTGTGTGTGTGTGTTAGCAGAAGGTCGGCGTGGAAAGTTCTAGAGCTCCAGCGGAGGCGAGAAGCTGCCAGTCAGTGCTAATGCGTCAGTGTCCGCCACTCAAACTCGGCTCCTCGCTCCAGCCCTGAACCCCTCCCTGACACACAACTTCATCTCCATCCGTACACACACGCTCGTCAGAACAACACGCTCCACATTCACCGCCATACAAAATTCATCCTGCATCCATTATTGACAACGGAATCCCATGAATTTCTCCCACTGTATCAGCGTCAATTTAAGCCATCCGTGGAGTGGATAAAAGACAATCTTCATTCCTGAATTATGAATGCTCCAATGTTTAGATTGATTCTTTTAAAATGAGTTCTTTGTAATTCAGTCAGGCTACCATAAATTGCTTTTGCAAAAAATTATAAAAATAAATAACAGCTTTTAGGGGGGAAAAAAAGGACAAAAAAGGAGAATTCATTCTGTCTTCCAATGACTCCTGGAAGCAGAATCAGCAGAGCAGGCGTTATTATTTCATGGCGTATATTGAATTAGACCTGCACCAAGGAAACACCCAATCAATCAATGCAGCCTGGCCCCTGTCCACAGTGTTAAATACATGAGTAATAGTGGGCCATAGATAATGAATTGAATGCATATATGATCCAAGTTGAAATGAAAAATGAAGTTGGCATCGCTCAATTTGCGATTTGTGATCCAGTCTACAGGCAGGTCATGGCTGAGTACAAATGTAATCACACAGACATCATCAGGTGCTCACTACAGCTTTTAATGACACCTATTGATTTACTGAGGGTGGGTTCTACAGTGCAGGTTCACGGTGTCGACTGATAAAAAAAAAAAAAAAAGCTATGCTTAAGAGACATTAAATGTTACATCACTTTAATTTTTTGTGCCATTTGATTTTATCTGGACTTTATGGAATATGTTAACCCTAAACCTTGACTGCATGCCCCTGAAATGCACCACTAATATCATGCAAAAGCCGTCTGAGTTACTGCACTCACTGAGATATTGTGTGCTAAGATTGGCATTTGCTGCGCTGCTGTGTTGTGTTGTGTTAATAGCCAGTCTGGCCTCTGTAGTAAAGTGGGGCAGATGCCCGTCCCACTGCCAGAGATGCAGTGGCCTTTCCAGAGACGCCAGAGGTGCTAACTCAGGAGCTGGCTGGACACAGGCCTTGGCTGGACTATGAGAACAGCCTGACATGGGCAGCGAGAGACATGCATTCATGCATTACACACACACACACGCCACATCACACCACACTATATCACACACACACACACACAAACAAACACACCACATTATATCACACACACACAAACAAACACAATGACAAACACACAAGTTTCTTACCATCTGAATGAGGAGGCTGTTGAGGTCAGTCAGTGGCTTGTTTATGAGCAGAAGCTCCTCAGCAGCCTGAGTCTCTTCAGAACTCTCAGCTCTCTGGGCCTAGAGAGAGAGAGAGAGAGAGAGAGAGAGAGAGAGAGAGAGGAACTAGTATAAATAGGAGAGGTTCATCCAGCCCGATGGCCCTGAGTGTTGTTTTAACTCATTCTGTCATGAAGGCAGCACGGTGGAGCTGGATCTATTTCAAGGCATGGCAGCTTCCTCGGCTCCCTCGCCAGTGGACTTGCACCCTTCCCGCTGTCACTGCCAGCACACGCCACAACACTACTGACTTAATTAGCCTTTATTAGCACACCCCGCCTGTCAGAAAGCACTTCTGAAAGGCCAATGTTACCGAACAAGTTCACCGCTCTTTAGTGATGAAAATAGATGCAGCTTGAAAATAAAAAAATCTCTCTAAAAAAAAACACAACAAAAAGGAGAAAAACACTTCGCTATATTTTCCAACTTCTGTTTACCCGGCACTTCAACTCTGTCTTGCTAAACTGACTGTGACACTCTCCGTCTGGAGTGTGAGTTCTCCCCCCCCCCCTTCTCTCACAAGGAGCTTGCAGCTCTCTCTCTTTCTCTCTCTCTCTCTCCATCGAGCCACTGCAGAAACTTCATGGAGATTGACTGGCTGTCTGTGGATATGCGATTAGTCTCAAACCTCTTCTCCCTGAAACTCCAGCTTGTGCTTAATTGCAAAGCATGGAGCACTTTCACAATTAAAACTTCCCCATCCATTTGAAATATTAATGCAAGCTAAATCTGAGGCGGACAGATAGAGGGAGAAAGAGAGAGTTAGAGAGAAAAAGAGTTTGGGAGAGAGAGAGAGAGAGAGAGAGAGAAAGGGGGAGGGAGGGAGAGAGAGGGAGCAGGAGAGAGAGAGAGAGAAAGAGAGAGAAAGGGGGAGGGAGGGAGAGAGAGAGCAGGAGAGAGAGAGAGAGAGAGAGAGAGAGAGAGAGAGAGAGAGAGAGAAGGCAAGCGCTGAGCACGTACACCTCCCTCTCCCTTATCATTATCGGCCAAATGAATTTGGGTTGCGTTGACGCCTTTTAATGAGCTTTTTGCAGCTGTTTTTTTTTTCTCGGCGAATTGATTTCCATTACGCATTCTCTCCTTCCGCGGCCTGTGTATAAATATGTATGTGAGGATGGCGGCGGAAGACAAAGCAGCCGCAAGACGTGAGGCGCAGATAATGAGGGCCAGCGGGAGTGCAGCCAATGCCCAGTGGGCCGGGGGACCTTGCGAATCCTCAGTGTCAAATCATGGACTTCAATGGCGTATTTACCAGCCCGATGGGAAGCAAGCTTTCAGAGGCCGCGCTGCCAGGCTGAGGGGGAGGTGTGTGTGTGTGTGTGGGGGGGGGATGTTAGGTGAGCCGGATAGCATACGTTTAGCCTGACGCTAGTCTCAGGGGGGAGAGTATGGGCTTCACTGATGATTGCTGGAGACTGGAGTTCTGTGTGGGTTTGTGTGAAATGGTTAGTGGCCACATGGGGTTATTAGACTCGTTTAGAGCCCAGAGTGTTCATTGTATTCAGCCCATAGTCAGCGCATGCCTCAGCCCAGGACCCCAGAACACCAGCAAGCCTTGGGCACAACTGCCTGAGGAGAGATAAGCCACTCACAGGAGTCCCACTTGAAGGCCGAGATTCTGTACTTTCAACTTCACTGAGCAGGGACTCATTGGAGGAGCAAGCAGGAGAACAGAGGAGGTAGAGAAAAGAGAGGGAGAGATAGAGGAGAGCAGAGGAGGTAAAGAAAAGTGAGGGAGAGATGGAGGAGAGCAGAGGAGGTAGAGAAAAGAGAGGGAGAGATGGAGGAGAATGCATGAGAGCAGAGATGGATCGATGGATAGAGCGGGGTGGGGAAGGGGGAGGGAGAGGGCTGTTGCGGTCACCTGCAGTGCCTGGCGGACGGTGCTGGACACATGTTTGAGCAGGATGTGTAGAATATCCAGCAGGGACAGCAGCAGGGAGACACTGGCCTTCACCCCCACGAGCTCCTCTCTCTGAAGGTAGAGCAAGACACTGCTGACCATCTCCACCACACCTGCAACACACACACACACACACACACACACACACACACACAAACACATTACACATCAACACATATTCACATTTTAAATCCAAATCCATTCACAGGACATAAACACCATCCATCTATTCAGAGTCCATCTCTAAGACCCATCAATCAACTTCAGTCATCAACAGCTGTACTGAAACAAAAGAAAACCAAAACAGAGACCAAGTGCGTGCCACTGAAGGGGACAATGCCAGCTTTTCTCTTTTCATTCTGACTCATATGAACACCAGTAGATTGCACCTGTAGATGACTGATGAAAAGGCTTCGGTCAGCACTCCCACCTCCCCACCCCTCCCAATACGAGACACAATAGGCCATGTATTGAACAGCACACAAACTTGCCCTCTATTGTGCCTAGTCATCTATTCATGCTACTCTGCAGCACAATAACACCGCGGCTGCCATTCTCATTTCCCCTGAACCAATTATCAACTACCTGGGAGATAATATCTCTCATCACACGCTCCAAGCCCTTGCCTTCGCCTCCTCCCATGCTTGCCTCTTCTTCTGCGGGGTCCCCGCTGCTGAAATATTAAGTGCTTATGAATAATCGGCTCATCTCCACAGACGAGAGGGCTCTTGTCTCGGTGCGGCGCGGCTCGGAGCGGCTCGTGGCCCTGACCCCGCTCACCTGTGATCAGGGGAGACTCTTGAACTGTGGGCACGGAGGGGGCGAAGGCTGGACGCAGTGTCCGCCCCGAGTGAAACTGCTCTCCGGCAGACAGTAGGGCGGATCAGCCGTGCGGCTCGTTAATCTGCGCGCCTCCCGCTCCACCCTGGGGTGCCACCTCCTGCTCCCCCTACTGGGGCACCACTGGAGCTCAGCTCCTCCAGCACACGTACTGCAATCCCAATCAGTCACACAGTGAGCTGAGTGAGCTGCCACCTTACATATTCAGAACGTTTCCACTGTAATCCTGCCACCTTACATATTCAGAACATTTCCACTGTAATCCTGCCACCTTACATATTCAGAACGTTTCCACTGTAATCCTGCCACCTTACATATTCAGAACGTTTCCACTGTAATCCTGCCACCTTACATATTCAGAACGTACTTTAATCCTGGGACTACAGCATCAATCAGAACATGTAAAGTAGATCCAACAGAGGTACGCTCTGTGTGATTGGCTCATTTATTCATTCCCTCACTCTCTACCTCAAGCTGGTGTGTGTGGTGAGTGTGTGTGGTGAGTGTGGTGTGAACTGCTGCCGTGCATCACCCAGTAGGGTGCTACGCATTAGTGGTGGTTAGTGAGGTTCCCTCTTCACTGGGAAGCACTGTGGGTGCCATGATCAAGTGCTATGTAAATACAATGTGTTGTTGTTGTTGTTGTTATTGTTGTTGTTGTTGTTATTGTTGTTGATAAGACAATCAGTTTGCATCATGTTGAGTAAATGCAACTGCATAGCATAAAGAACAGCCTCACTGGCATGATTAATAAGACTGCAGGTGAGCCATGACCAACAGAGTTCCCAACACCTGCTATGTACCGCTGGGATCATGGGACCACTGGACAGACAGACAGACAGACAGACAGACAGACAGACAGACAGACATGAGCACAGCCACACAGTGCAGAGCAGACTGAGCACAGAGCACGTCGCCCAACAGCGCGCAACTCAGAGAGGAGAGAAAAAACTTCCACCGGGGGAAAAGCACAACCAATTAAGTTACACTGGGAAATAATAAGCATGGTGAGAGACATTGAAACACACACACACACACACACACACACACACACACAGCATATTACAGCATCTCACTGCACTGTTGACATAAGAAAAAAGACGTTTTCCTAGACACAGCACATTCTTGGGCGCTCATACTTAAATCTGGATGCTGCTCTGCCGTTTCTTGGCATTATTTCCCCTCAAGTAATACATGCAAATAAACACTCAAGGATTTGGGAGCCTTCCATCAGCCAGTCTGAAAAACAAGTCAGCAATTCAGTGTCTGCGATATGTTTTTTTGGGTTGGGTAATATGTTGGAAATAGAAAAATGAAGACAGTGAGGGAACACCAAATATCTTAACGCTCTTAGCGTGAAGAGAGAGAATGGAGTATATTTTCATTAGCGCTATCAAAGGCATGTGAGAGAGGCCATTGTTTCTGATGAGGGAGGCGATGATTGGGGGGACTGGGGGGCTGAGGGGCACTGGTCGACCAGCGCAAATGAAAAACAGGGGAGAGGAAGGAGAGAGAGAGAGAGAGAGAGAGAGAGAGACAGAGAGAGAGGGAGGAGAGAAGGGGGGGGGGGCTCTCAACACCATGTCACTTCCTCCTCTCCCCTGGGGCTCTTATCTCCAGCTCAGGAAAATCTCGCCAATTATAAAACTCATCTCCTTCCTCTGCCATCCCTCTCTCTCCCTCTCACTCTCTCGCCGTCCCCTGATCTACACTCGCCTAGTCACACCTAAAAGAGCCAATTATATGTTTTTTTTTTGTTAACACCTCTCCCCCCCTCCCTCCCCCCTTCCCTCCACTCTGGCACGGTGAGAGAGCAGGCCGCTTCAGCCAGAGCCGGCGAGCGAGAGAGAGAGAGAGAGAGAGAGAGAGAGAGAGAGAGAGAGAGAGAGAGAGAGAGAGAGAGAGAGAGAGAGAGAGAGAGAGAGAGATAGTGCTAATTGTCAGGGTTATATTTAGTGCTGGGTCAACAGTTTCCCAAGAGGAGGGCTTTCCAATCGGCCCGTAATGATGCTGACTTCCTCTAGTCACACGCAAGATGACCTCCATGTATAATGAGAGGTGTGGAGCGGAGACGGAGAAGAGAGAGAGACAGTGTGTGTGTGTGTGTGTGTGTGTGTGTGTGTGTGTAAGACAGTCAGTGAGTGAGTGAGTGTGTGTGTGTGTGTGTGTTTGTGTGTGCGTGTGTGTGAGAGGGAGAGAAAGAGGGAGAGAGAGGGAGGGAGAGAGAGAGGGAGAGAGGGAGGGAGAGAGACTGAGCTGATGGTAGGAGCCAGTGCATGTGATGAGGCACATGTGAGCGGATGCAGGCTGCATGTCACGGCTGGCTGCAGTAGGCGAGAGTAAACATCTCCAGCGCAGCAGCGCTGCCTGTGCCACACAGCACGCGGGGTGCCAACATGGGCACGGGCGTGTCGGAGCAGCATGCCCGCTCCAGCGCTCACAGCAGGGCAACAGGGCACACTGGACTGAACCGACAGAAACCACTACGCAGTCACCGTGACTCACACACTAAAGGCTCTCAGTGCTCTTTACTAGACATGATGAACAACTGCTACATATAAGTATAAGTATATATACTCTTTTGATCCCGTGAGGGAAATTTGGTCTCTGCATTTATCCCAATCCGTGAATTAGTGAAACACACTCAGCACACAGTGAACACACAGTGAGGTGAAGCACACACTAATCCCGGCGCAATGAGCTGCCTGCTACAACAGCGGCGCTCGGGGAGCAGTGAGGGGTTAGGTGCCTTGCTCAAGGACACTTCAGCCGTGCCTACTGGTTGAGGTTCGAACCGGCAACCCTCCGGTTACAAGTCCGAAGCGCTAACCAGTAGACCACGGCTGCCCCAATAGTATAAATACTCTTTTGATCCCGTGAGGGAAATTTGGTCTCTGCATTTATCCCAATCCGTGAATTAGTGAAACACACTGCACACAGTGAACACACAGTGAGGTGAAGCACACAGTGAGCTGCCTGCAACAACAGCGGCGCTCGGGGAGCAGTGTGGGGTTAGGTGCCTTGCACTTGAGCCGTGGCCTACTGGTCGGGGTTCGAACCGGCAACCCTCTGGTTACAAGTCCGAAGCGCTAACCAATAGGCCATGGCTGCCCCACATGCCGGACGGATGTGTTTTCTAAATGACAAAAAAATCTGTGAGTTCATGAGTCTGATAATAATTGTTCCTAACTCTATTATAGTCCCCCCAACATTTTTGTATGACCTTTTTTATGACGTGATCTTCAATCTGACACTGTAACATATTGCTATGCTTAGGTACAGTACATTACAGGGCTAGAGGTGTAAAACACTCTTGTATCAATTGTGCCCTTGTGAAAAAGATGTCCTCCATCTCCAACACTGTCTAGATATTTGTTTGTAGAAAACAGCCTTTTTTAATTTAACAAACTGTTTTAAAATGGACGTTACATATCAACTTGCACATCTCAATCGGTCTCACACCCTGGCCCTTTTAAAGAGCACCAAAATGGGTGTGGCCCAATTAACTCATTTAACAATTAATTACCAGCACTTGCAGACAGTCAGCTAACATGCCGACAGGAACATGTGCAAAAGTGCATTGAATTAAAAACAGTGTCCTAAAACAGGGAAGATGTAGTCAGCATCTTCACAGCCCTGGTTCTAAATTGCTAATTTCTGACAGCAACAGTGGCAGAGTGATGAAAGCTGTGTGATAATGGCGTGCTCTGCCATCCATACCATAACGGGCGCCCCGGAGTGCAGACCTCTCACACCTCACGTGCTGACACACATGGAGAGTGACAGCTGTCAGTTTGAGGTAGCACAGTGAGCTATATACGGTAATGATGTTTAGTGTGTGCTTTTATTCTTGGGTGGACTCACTGTAGGCCCATTCAGTGGAGCGGACTGCATCACTGACCACGCCGTTTAGCCCAGGCATCGTCTCTCTCCACAGAGGCACATTACTTAGCCGTAATCCATTAGGGTCACTGCCACCCTGTGCCTCTCTGATGGACATGAGGAATGTTGAGCTTGTGTGTGTGTGTGTGTGTGTGGATCTCTGACTCATCCTCTGGCTAGCGTGAGGAGCTGGCATACAGGGCCAATGGCTAGCATATGGCGCTAGTGGCCTAGCATGTGGTGTTAGTAGGCGCGCTCCTAGCCAGCCCATTGTAGCCAGAGAGTGCTGGTGAGAGTCTAAAAGTGTCAACACAGCCATGGCTAAAGAAGCCCTTATTCAATAATTCAGTGAATAGAGCTGGTCGTCTTGAAGACAAGCCAGCTGGGACATTTGGAGAGAGGAAGAGAGAAAGGGAGCGTGTGACAGACTGAGTTAGAGAAGGAGGGAGAGGGAGTTAGAGACAGGGGGATGAGGGGAGGGGGAGAGAGAGAGAGACCGAGAGACAGAGAGAGAGAGAGAGCACAGTGCACAGATGAATGAGGCAGCTGCAGTTGGTGGATGGAGTAGACTGCATCAGATGTGCTGGAATGGCCCCTCACTGATGAGTCCAAACACACACACACACACACACACGCAACTCTCCTCCATACACAAGCAGTCAAACCAGTGACAGACGTGACAGATTCTTACACACACAGAAACACACAAGCACATCTCACCCTCACCCCCCCCCCCACCCCCCCACCCCCCACACACACACATCCAGAGACAGACACACACTGTAAGACAGAGACACACTGTAACACACAAGTGTATGTATGTAAGTAGAGAAACATTTCTCACCTTGCTGATAGAAAAGCTGGAGGTCGCCATCCTTCTCTGCAATCAAGTTATTGAGCAGAGCCAAGGCATTCTGCATGGTGCCTCCTAACACATTTGTCTGGTGGTCCTGAAATAGATGCAGAGAGATGCTGAGCCAGATGTCTCCAGCAATAATGAGGGATTCTCATGAGGGAGAATGGACACAATAATCCATCATGTCCATAATCCAGTCACTGTGTACACTGCAGTATATGGGGGCAAACATGGCAACAGAACATACACAAATATACATGAATAGATCTGGATAGCAGTAATAAAGGAACCTCCAGACTCCCTTCTGGAGCTCCTGAGCCATAATGAGCGTGGAGAGAAGTGTGTGGAGAACTGGGAGTGACCTCGGAGGAGGGAAATGGGAATTCCGGAGGTTTGATTAAGCAGTGAGGTTTAATTAACACATCCGTCACATTTCAGCTCGGCAGGATTAGCTATGGAATGACAGAACTGAGGAGCTTACCGGCACAACAGCTGTGATTTCCTTCACTCAGAGGGTGCTTTTGACAAACAAACATACAAGCACAGGTGCACACACACACACACACACACACACACACACACACACACACACACACACACACACACACACATACAGCTAAAAATCGATGGAGGCTTTAATTAAGGTGTGGATGAGCAGGAACAGGAGAGGGTTGTTAGGGGAGGTGGTGTGGTTGGGGGTGGAGTGGGATGGGTTTGCACACACACACACACACACACACACAGTCTGACAGGCAGGAAGCCGGACCACTGACTCCGGGGACGCCTGATTTCTCCCCCCTCCCCCCCTCCCTCTCTTTCTCTCGTTCTGAAGACCCCCCACCCCCTCCCCTCCTGAACTGCAACGGAATTTCAAGGGCCGACATCATTTCTTTTTGCGAGCGGTTTCCGCTGGCGGGGCACAGGAGAGGTGGAGGGGTCGGAGATGAGTGTGTAGCCTTCAGCACAGGCATGAATAAATCACACACACACACTCACACACACACTCGCGCCGCTCCACGGAGGCCATCAGCGCTCGGCCCACCACCCTGTAGCCGGCCGGCGCTTTAGACACGGGGAGCGCAGAGTCCAGATGCGCAGGGCTCAAACTACAGGTTAGAGGTTGGACACAGACGACTCCGTCCAGCAATGTCCTGATTACTGATGTGAGATAAATATGCAGTGCCGGGACGGACACAGCCGTGTAAACGCCAAAGACAGAGAAGAAGCAAGATGCCTGGAGGAGTGCAAACCTCATGTGCTTGTCCTCTCCCATTACCAGCACTTAGTTTCTCTAGGATTTGATGGAAGACATTCTGTACTGTATCCTATGACTCATCTAGCACGTGTGTGTGTGCGCGTGTGTGTGTGTGTGTATTTGAGTGTGAGTGTGTGTGTGTGTGTGTGTGTGTGTGTGGGGGGGGGGGTGTTGTAAATTCCAAGGTTATGACTGGGTTGATACACAGACATTGTCAGCATATCTGCTTTCGCAGCACAAGGAGTAGCTCTGAATAAAAGGCGTCTAATTGAGTGCACCAGTGAAGTGTGTCTGTGCGGCTCCTTCCCTACATCCCCATCTGCACTCCCCAGCTTTCCTGGGCTGCTGCAGCGACCTCCTCCTGCTCCAGGCCCCCCCCCCCCACACACACACACACACAGCTGCGTCTAACACCTGCCCGCCCGTGTCAGCCCCTCCGCCGACAGACGTGCCGACACATGCCCGCCGCCCCGGCGCGAAGCCCCTCCCCTCTCTGGCTCACACTGTCAGGTGACATCAAACTCAACAGAGCCGCACAGCAGAGCAGAGCAGAGCAGAGCAGAGCAGCCTCCCACAGCCAAACACACTCGTCTGGGGCTTCAGAACAGCCATCAGTGACCAGACGGGGAAAAGGATCTCAGTGGTTAGTGATATTCACCACACTGGGATTCCTATGACCTGAGCCCCCGCCTGCACCTGACCAGGAGGCGAGCTCGGATCGCTGCTAAATTGATGCAAATGGAGCGCTTGAAAAAGCGCGAGCATTGATAAGTGCACAACTAGGTCCACTGCTCAGCACAACGTGGCCGTCTCCAGAGCTCAGGCCTAATCCATGGCCTCCAGCAGTGAGTAGCCCCCAGCCCTGTCCACCCCTCAACCCACAACAGCAGGGCCAGCACTGCACTATCCAACCAGCTACTGACCCGGGGGAGCCCCGGTGTGGCTGTGGCCCAAACGATCAATGCCAATCACATATTCTCTCTCTCTCTCTCCCCCCCCCTCTCTCTCTCCCTCCCTCTCTCTCTCTCCCTCCCTCTCTCTCTCTCCCCCTCCTGAACTCGCTGGCTTGAATCGACATCGGCCCAGCCCGGAGTGCTGAATTGGACTGACGTGTAAATCATCTGACAGCTGTGATTGTTAGCGGCGAACTCGATGAAAACAAATGCCGGTTAAATCCCCATACATCTGCGGAGTCAAAGGGTTCCCTCCGCCGAGAGGCCGGCGCGAGCACCCGAGCGAGGGAGGGAGGGAGAGAGAGAAGCCGCCTCTGGCTACAGCTGACAAGAAGATGCCCTGTTTTCCCCTGCCAGTGAGAGCCTCTGTGATTACTGCTGATCAGATGGAGTGAATGCATTACCATTTCTTCAGATACCCTTAGCAGAGGTGAGTCCACGACTCTACAACAAACCATTCAGGAGCTGGAGATGTTGCACAATGAGCCGACACATGCATGCAGCTCTACATAGGGACTGACTCCAATACTCAGGTCTGCACATGGGGAAAAACATGTGAACACAATGTGCGTTGCGGAGCTGCCTGTTCTATTGTGATGCCGTAAGCCCTTTGGTTGGGCAGAGAACAAAGAGACCATCTCCATGTCCCCCAAGTGGGCTAGATCCTTCCTCCAATCAGCTGTGAGAGGCGCAGCAATTGTGGCTGAACGGATGTGATGGCTTTCCGCAGAGCAGAGCCGTAGAGCGGCGTTGACAGGAACACAGGGAGGCCACGTAATGACAGTGCAGCCGCGGCGATCGCCGTCAAAACAAACCCGTATGGAGAGATGTGAGGACGCAGCACAACAGTGGATCCAGACATCTCCAGCAGTGCAGGAGGCGCATGGGGGACCGAGAGCCAAAGAGCCTGAATGTCAGAGACAAATCATCTCCATTTTGATCTCAAGTCCTGCTGCTATTTCGGGAGCCCAGCAGTTGTGCAGCAGGTAATTATAGCAGCAGGCTGATGAGCGTGTGCGGTTAGGGAGGAGAGCGCTCAGGTAGCGGGGTGCTGAGCTCCTGCAAAAACCAACACAGGCTTCTCCATGGGAATGATAAACAGCTGTATTCATGGGTTGACCTTTACAAGACATTTACATGTCAGTCACACACACACACACAAACACACACACACACACACAAAAACACACATACTGTATGAACACAATCAGGCAAGCAAATCCACACACACATACGCACACACAAATACAAAAACACTAAAATACAGGTGTGAGCAGAATCAGGCAAGCATATCCACATGTACATGTGTGCGCGCACACACACACACACACACACACACACAGACAGACACACACACACACACAGACACACACACACACACAGACAGACACACACACACACACACACACACGTGTTTAGGGACCCTTAAAGGTAAACAGTGTTTCCAGGGAGTGTGTCAGATCATGTGCGGTTGCTGAGGCGGAGCTGCAGTCCCATTCCCAGTGTGAGGGAGGGCAGTGGAGGAGCGAGACTGCTGACAGGGAGACGGCAGCTCCCACCTAATGACTACACACAACCTGCTCTAGAGGACAGCTCTCTCTTCTCCACTCCATTAGCTCTGTCACCCAAGTACACACACACACACACACACACACACACACACACACACACGTGTGTGCACCACACACTCCCCCACACAAACACACGCTCCACTGAGCCACCCTCTCTGGCCTCATCTACATAATAACTCAAGAGGTGAATGCACAAGTCGCTACGCTCGAATTGTGAAAGCAGCACACACAAATACAGATGCACACCACTGAATAGCGTGCACACACACACACACACACACACACCTGCAGACACATATACTGCAAACACTGCCTTATGGGGCTGAAAAGGCTGTTTGCAGATAATAAGCTGTGAGCTCTGCTTCAACAGTAGAGAGGACGGGACATGAGGCTACTGGGGCCATCTGACCACAGCAGCAACATGAAAATGGATCACAGGGGGAATGAATACAGTGTGTGGACCTGGCCAATAAAAGGGCTTTCCATCCCACATCACATCTAACATCAACAAGTGTTGTGAGAGGAGGGAGACAAGCGCAATAAAGCACACAGGCTTTTCTGATTGTGTTTCTTTCCCTCTCCAGCCTCAAGGCCTTGCCGTGAAAGGACCACGATTCATCACTAGTGCGGAGAGGTGAGGTCACACACAATGGTGACAAGCCAAATGATTTAATTGGGCTTTATTTGAGGCCACTCACCATGACGACCTGGAAGATGACAGGCAGGAGACGACTCTCTTTGACGAGCCTGCAGAACGGGGGACATGAAACACATGGTTATTGTGATGTACACACACACACACACACACACACACACACACACACCGAGATATGTGAAACACATACACCCACATTCATTGTACATTTGTTTTATCTTCATTATGGAGACAGTGTCATTGGCCATTCCCCCCTAAACTACAGTGTGGGAGCAATGGGGTGTGAACAACCAGCGTCTCGGAGATCAGCCATCTGAGAAAACGACCTTTGACTAATCCTGTGAGCGGAGCGCCAGAGCGAGACAGTGAGAAAGAGCGAGAGAGCGAATGACAGGAGAGAGAATGAAAGAGCAGGCAGGAGTAATGTATGCCTTTATTGGAAACGACGCTCCGTGCTCCCTTATTGATTATGGGCTTTGATTCACAACCAATTACAGCCCTGTATGCCGCGGTGGCGAGCGGTGGAGAGTGGCAGCGGGGCAGAGTGCCGAGCCTGGAGACGGAACGAAATGAGCCGGCGGAGGTCAGATGGGGAATATTAATTAGCCCGCCCGCCGTCTGCTAAACAATGATGCATGGTGCTGCCGCCAGACGTGCCTCCTGCCCACCTGACGGACTAGCCTCCGAGGAGACAGCTGTCAGGAGCTCTGGCCAGTTAGAGCCCAGTGTGGCGCGGTGCGGTGCGGCTTGGGGCTGGGAGCGCTGTGGCCAAGGTCACGATACCCACAAACCCCAGCCCCGAAAAGCGCCTCACACTCACAGTCCAAGTAATCGTTTCTGCATGATTAAATGCAAATGTGCTGTCAGAGGTTGCACATGCGAAATATGGTAATTAGGCAACCCTGAAAGTAAGAAAAAATCTAAGACACAACAACTCATAATAAAAAATAATAGTAATTAAAATTCTTGTGAGGCAGCGGGTAATTATTTACTCAGTATGGGGAGCCTGTGGCTAACTTCTGTATCGCCAACTGTGGGATTGTCGCTCGCAGGGACCTTTGGCCCCAGTTTATGGGTCATCTGTTATCGGACTGCTCGGAGCACTCACAACATGGGCCGGCGCAGGCAAATCCACACACAAACAATCCCACCCAACCTTGTGCGTCTCCTCTCCCTGGCTCATCAGTCTCTGCGACCCCGACTGCAAGCGAGCCATTAAAGCCAAATTTGGACTGATGGAGCAAGCGGTGTGCCGGGCGAGGGCCGAGGGGAGAGCAAGGCAAGAGGGCGCTGCGGCGCGGGCCGGCCAGTAATCACGCGGGGCTCAGGGGACGGCCGCGTTAGCAGCCCTGATGAATGGGGCCATTTGATCTGCTGACAGGGACAGACAGAGGTGCAAATAGCAGGGCCCTGGGTGGCCCACTAAAGGCCTCACTACATTCCATTAGGGGAGCAATGAGTTACAACGTCGCGCCGTTGCTCGTTCATCTTGGCAGGCAGTCTTTGTGCTCACAGAGAGAGGAGAGGAATCAGGTCAGAATGGGGGGGTGGGGGGTGAGTCAGCGCTGGCTCACAGGACCGTGTCTGCCCGAGAGGACAGGGGGCAAAACTCTCCCTTGTGGTGTGGCAGAGGACACAGCATTGGCAGAGCTGTGGAGAAAGGTGGCCAATCTGTCTTCTGGTTCCAGAACAACGTGGGATGAAATGCAGTAAAGCAATAAGAGGAGCAATCCTTCATTCCAATTCCTATCCAGCACCCATGACGGATCCTGACACATCACCACAGAACATCTATTGGCTCTGTTAACTAAAGAAGAGAATAAAGAAAGCCCTTTCACTTGGCTGCAACTGAGGTGTAATCAAGGGGAGACACCAAGGCCCATGTCACCACACCACTTCATGATATATGTTGGTTGCCTCGGGGCAGAGTGTGAGTCAAGTCTAGCGTTGACACCACATTTCCATGGCTGCTGTGCGTCTGTGCCGACTGGCATTTGCACACGGAAATGTCACTCCAGAGACGGCCGCCCGGGCCTTTAATAAGAGTTGGTGGAAAACTTGTGCCGTTGTCGCGGCAACCCACAACCTTCTGATCTCCTTTGTGATCAGATGAGCTGGAGGAGCGGCTGAAGTGTGCGCGCGCCACCGTCGCCGTGGCCACCAGCGACTCATGGCACGTGGCGCCTCGCGGCTGACATTTAGCGTCCGTCACAGGCTCCGTGTGCCAGCCGTGATATTTCACACTGATAAAGGTTAGGCCTGGAATGTGCCGCTCAATAAAGGATGCAAAACCACCCTCTTTTTGCACAGCTGCACAGCACATTATTGCTGTCTGGGTGAACTAATGCTGGGTGGTCCACAGCTGTGGTGGAAGAGGAAGTTCTGTCTTGATCCTCCGTCTACAGTGCATCCTTCCATCTGCCTCTTTTCTTTATCTCCATCCCCTTCCCTCTCACTCCATCCATCAGAATGCCAGTGCACATCAGTCAGGATGGAGTGCCACTCCACCTACACATGACAACTACCAACTCTTGAGAAGCAGCCATTGTTTCCACTGCCAGGTTCTCCCTATCGCCCTGTGCCCTATGCCATTGCCATTGAATGAGTGAGTAAAGATTGTGGATTGTTTGTGCACTGTGCATACTTATTACACGGCTCTTCAGAGTGCTGTTTTTGTGTGTGTCGCTTTGGACAAAGGCATCTGCCAAATCCCATAACCATAAACATAATGTATTGTCTGCTGGTAAATATCGGAAAATAAGTCCCTTCAGGTCAAAGCAAAACCCCTCCACTGCGTGTCGGGGTTCTGTTCACCCTGTCGCGACTTATTTTCTGAAAATTACCGGCAGTCAATACATTGTCCCTTATATACTGTACATGCTAGCTGACTGGCTGTCCTATGTGCATCTTGATTGGGGAAAGCTCAACAGCACTTGGCCTCCCAGTGCAAGCCATCGTCTACACAGATTACATGGATGGTTTCATAGCACCGCAAACTCCTTTAACCATACACCCACCCAACACATTTCTGTTTCAGCTATTGATTAACATAATCAATCACTCAACTCTTGACCAATGCACTTCATCTAAATTGGTTTAAAAAATTCAGAAAGAGAGAATACATGGGACCATCCCAGCCAGTCATTAGTACACCTGTGCCAAATGACAGCATGGACCTCATCCTCAAAACTCTTTCTCTCTCTTTCTCACACACACACACACACTCTTACTCTGACAGCCAAACCTGGCCCAGACTCCAATTGTCACAGACAGCACGCACACACACCTGTCCGCTCCAATAACCCAGGGACAACTCTGGGTGGGAGAGGGATATGTGCACCCACCACTCCTGTCACAAATGGTATGTGTGTGTGTGTGTGTGTGTGTGTCTCATACAATTCTGCGGACATCTCTGAGAGTGTGACTCAGAACTGAATGTGTTGGGGAAGAGGCTGCACGTCTCACCTCTCTGTATTTCCTCAGGGGAGACACACTACTGCCACATCAAACTGACTCCAGCAGCGCGCACACACACACACACACACACACACACACTAGCACATATCCGGCACATAGGAACCACAGTAATTCTGCTCTAGTTAACCTAGCATTCATGAGAAACCCATTAAGAATGTGTACAGAACTCTAACAATGGCGTTTACTGTCTTTTATAATAACTTCCTCCACAACAACAATCATCTCCCAAAATACCATGCACCCATTCTCTGTGGACGCTGTCACACTCTGTGTGGCACTGAGACACACATTACTTCCCATCATTACATAGCTTCCCTGGGAGCCACCTCTCTTCCAGATAACACTGAAGAAGCTCCGTTGACTTGCTTAAGAGCACACATATTCACATACTTCCCCATGCCTACACAAAAGGGAAAAAGTGGCCAAAGGTTCACTTAATTGGAAAGTTTGAACTCCTCAAAACCTGATAATGAAGGCTGGCAACGCTGGCTTGTAGGGCCCAAGTAATGTCCCAATTTGCAATCTAATTTAGCCAAGAACCCATCAAGGGGAGGTCTTTTTCTTTTTTAGGACTTTATCAAGCGCAGGGAAATGCAATTTAATTTCCCCATTGTAGGTGTAATGGGCCTCTCGGGTGGGGGGAAATACCACCCGGCAGACGCACGTTGCGCGATTGCTGACACCAATTTGAATAGTTCAGCGCGGCGCCCGCTCTATCAGTGGCGGAGAGAGACAATGTGGCGGGGGCCATCGGAGCCATTAGAGGCGGCAGGCAGGATGAGGGGGAGATAAGCGGCGTTCTCTGCTCTCGCTCGCTCTCTCCGCCGCGCGCTGCCGCCACCGCTGCGGCTGCTGCCTGTCACCGGCGCTGAGGCTGAGGGGAGAACACACACGCTCTCATTAGACCTCCCGCTGCCACGCCACCAATAGCACACACACACACCTCCATTTACTACTCCGAGCCAGCAAAAAAAACTCCGCCTGCTTTAACCTCCACCTTGCACTGGAAAACCTTAAATGACATTACTGCTCAATGGAAGTGCCACCTTCAACTACTAAACTCCAGGTGCTTCAGCTAACTGACATAGGAACTACTCTAGTGTGCTATAGTGTTCCTCCATCTCTGGCACATTTCTCTTGAATAACCATCACTCCTGCTGACCAAGTTCCCTGAACATGTCAGTTTCTGCAGCAGCCTTGTTTCAAGCCCGATTAAAAACGTCAGCGTTTGGCCCTGACAGTGTGTAGCTCAGGCCTATCTGGAGAGGAGAGATCCACCATCAGCACTCTGCTGCAGCAGGTGCCCAGACCTGTGTAAGTGTAAAACAACACAGTGTGCTGAGTCAAGCACATCTCACACACTCACTCACTGACAGTCTCCTGCGGCCGCCAGCCAAGCTCGCGCTCACACACACATACAGAGGTCAGGAGGCCCATAACGCACAACTGTCAGGCTGCTCAACGTAGCCCTTTCTTTTAGATGTGAAGAACTGATCACACACCAACGCAGAAAAAATAAATAACCACAAAAACAAGACAATTACAACTTTTCAACCTACTGTTCTTCAGGTCAAATTGGATTTAATGATTTTCATTCTCAGTAGGGAGAAAATCCAAGTGGATAAAGAAGAGTACTCCTTGAATGACTAAAAGCAGCTCTCTGAAGAGCGCTTGACCTAGATACAGTATATAATATAACGAGTCAGAGGACAGAGAAATATTAGTGGATATTTTTCGTGTGCTTGTCACATATCCATAAAATGACATGACAAGAAATCGAATATGTTTATTTTCAGCCAAAATAAAAATATTAATGCCCAGAAGCACCACACTGTCACAGTTATTCCTGATATATCAAGGAACCACTTGATTTGAGTGGTCCAGAGTACATAGGTAAGCATTTATATCTCTCTCCCTTTTCTTCTTTAAGAGCCCAGCATAGTGAAGGAGACACCTTACAGTAGATTTAGATATTGAGTTGGCAGGACTGAAATCCATACATGAATGTCTCAGAAGATCACACCATTTATACTTCCCCATCATGTCTGTTTAAACCTAAATGGCAATTCAGTCAGGAAGCTCTAGAAACATTATTCTGTAGGAAGGGTTTTGAGGTTCTGCTTTTTCACTTAGAGCCACGTAAAACATAACTGAATTAGGGTTGCTTTAATTGTAAAATTCTGGGCTAATACAATATTGATGTGAAAGATAACAATTTATCTGAAAACCGATGCCAATACCAATATTTTTATTAGTTTGTTTACTTCAGGTTTGCTGAAAATGATATCCTTTAGTGGCAAGGAAACAACAATGTTCATTAAAAAGGTCACACTTTACTTAGATAGTCACCTTTAGACCATTTACACACTCAGATTATCAAACTACATGTATCTGTTGACACTGTAAACTAAAATGTATGTTTAAGGTTAAGGATAGTTTGGTTAAGGTAATGTTCAGTAATTCAGCAACAATTGTACATACTGCACTTGAATACAGATGATCTATAAAGTCTCTGCAGGCGAACTAAACCTGAAACATATTCAAGTCTGTCAGGCCTTCATAGCACCATCTGTAAATGTCCCCGTCTACACATAGCACATTTAGCCAGTGCAGGATTCATGCAACATAACAGATAAATATCAGCCACTGTCACTGGTAAATATCAAATAAATTTGTTGATAGCTGATGTCAGGACACAAGAGCTGTATCAGGCCAATACCAATGTTGGGCCAATATAACCATGCTTCTGGGCAAACCCAAGCTGTATTTGTTCATTTGAGAGCTATGATTATCATGATTATATTTTGCTGTGCTTACCTGCTGATCTGGGAGCTGTGCTCAGTGAGGGACACGAGCAGTCGGAGAGCGTACACTGGCACAGGATCAGGCTCCATCAGCAGAGACTCATACCTGAGGAGGCACACAGGGCTGCAGTCACAAACAGCAACACATACTGCATACGGCTGAACATAAACAATGGGAGAGAAGAACAGACCAAAGGCCAAGAGACAGTCGCCAAGAATGGGCAAAGATAAAGACTGATAAACAGTTGGATGATAAAAGCTAAACAAAACTTACACAGAGTAACACCAATACACCAAAAAGAGAAGAGAAGAGGCGGAGAAAAAGAAACCATGAGCGCAAAGGTGAGAAAAACAAAGAACTGCAGAGTGACAAAAGATTGGAGAAAAAGAGGCAGAGAGAGAGGGGGGGGGGGGGGTCTCACTGTGGTAGGAGGGCCTCAGAGATGAGGCTCAGAAGCCTGGCATTAGAGGAGCTGCTCATCTCTCCTCCATCTTCCTCCAGCTCCTCCTGGCTCAGGAGCAGCAATGCTAGTTCTGACAACACCCGCAGGCTCACGATGCGCCACTCAACTGTGTTACACACACACACACACACACACACACACGCGCACACACACACACACACACACACACACACACACGCACACGCACACACGCACACGCACACGCACACGCACACGCACACGCACACACACTCACACACAGAGATGCACATGTTTTCACAAAACATTATTGACTTGTAACAGAGATACACACTGACTGACTGCTTAACCAGCACCAAAAAACTCAATTGGAACAAACACAATACACCAACCTTGGTTTTGAATGCATCTCTCTCATCTACCAAATCCACACATTGTAAAAACTTACCATTTCTGCTGAAGGCCAGTGATGTCAATGGTGGCAGAATAGAATCTACAACCTGGGAAAGAGACAGAAAAGAACCAGACACCATGAAGCTGGCTATTCTCTCTCTCTCTAACACACACGTACACACGCACACACACACACACACACACACACACACACACACACACACACTACACCGAAAAGCATCTGCATGGCAACAGCAGCTGTATTTTCAGCTGAAGCTCAAGAAACATCACACGTAAACACAAGCACATAGATTTGACCTGTAATGCAGAACTCATTGCAGTTCCCAGTAGTATAATAGACACACCATATCATCTCATACATGGACAGGGTCATGAGTGCACATAAATACACTGGAGTGCAAACAATTCCTAAACAAAGAGCACGGAAAGAGCCTGAAACTCATCAGGGCTGCAATTTACATGGAAATGTGATGCTCTTCTTGCTCTTTGATCACAGAAAAGTCCATTAAAGTCAAAGATCAGAGGCAGACTTTTTTGACAGTTTATTATGATTATGATTATTATTTATGATTATTATTATTATTACTGTTAAGGGAAATGATCATCTCCATAGAAACAAATGTATGGCTTGTCCTTTTGTCTCTCATCACACACAAACAAGCACCCTCCTACACTCACCCCCCACCCCCAACATACTCACTCACACACACACACTCACTCACACACACACACACACACACTCACACACACCACACACACACACACACACACACACCACACACACACACACACTGTGTCCCACCACATCAAGAGAGTGCAATTACTGCACAGGCTATTTTCCTGCCGTCACCCTTTTTCTCCCCTGTTGTTTATGAGGGGCTATTAAAACAGCAGGCACTCTGTCTCTCCATCACGCTAACTGCCACTTACGCTCCCCCCAAACAAACTAAATGATGCAACTCACAGTCAGACTTTGGAGCACGTACTCTTGAGAGAGGCAGGCAAGTTCAATCTGACATGCTCACTGTTCTATTTTTCACCGTATACGCCAGATGTGGAACTGTGTCATGAATGAGTAACGTTGTGCTGCACCAACAGCTGAAGTCTGAAGTGAAAAATAAAGTGGGGACGACCTTGTTGTGTTCCTCCAGGAGAACCACATCTCACCCTCAATCAGGCCACATCTCAAGACCACATCTCACCCTCAACCAGGCCACATCTCACCCTCAACCAGGCCACATCTCACTCTCAATCAGGCCACATCTCAAGTCAACTAGCTGGGGCAGAACAGGCCCAAGTCTTGGAGGCACTGTAAGGCCAGAGGGCCCATCATTTAACTGACAACTGCATCTAGCTCCGGGTAGAACCGCAGGGTGAAACTCCTTGTGCTCCAAATGTACAGTATTAGCACCCGTTATAGATTCCAGCAGAATTATAGTAAATGGAAAAGATTCAGATTTGAAAAAGAAACTTGTTTTAGGTTTATAATGTTTGCTATTAATCTTGGTATTCACATTTGGTATTCAAATTTTCTAAATCTCAGCTGAGTTGAATTGTTTATTTGGGCATGTGTGAGAGCATGTTTGTATTTGTGTGTGTGTGTGTGTGTGTGTGTGTGTGTGTGTGTGTGTGTATATGTGTGTGTGTCTTGGCACAGATAAAGTCAGTCTAATGGCTTGTGGCGGATTGTAATTACAGTGTCTTCAGCTATTACAGCCTATCGGAGCTTTGTCTCCTGACTCCCCCCCCTCCCTCTCCCTCTCTCTCTCTTTCTCTCTGTCATTTCACTCCTTCAGACTGCTGCATCAAACACAAGCTGTCTGGCCAGGCTCTCTGCGGCATTGTTGCTAGTTCTGACCAGTGGGTCACCCTGTCTGAGTGGCGGTGCCCCAGGCAGGGAGTTGGAAAACTGGAGAGGGGGAGGGGGAGGGAGGAGCAGCCGGTGCTCACCGTGTGGGGGTGCGGGGTGAGCAGGGCCGGGTGTTGGGTCACTGCCTCCACCGCGCTCAACGTGGTCCTGATGAGGTCCTCAGCGCCGCTGGGGCCTGCACATGGGGAAACAGCATGGACACAGAACCACAGATGACCTACACACATCAACTCCTGCCACCACTGAGAGCTCCACGAGCAACTGACATGATCTACAGAGACAGGCACTAGAGCACTAAAGAACTGCATTAACACTACAGCACTGAGAGCGTCTGTTTCATGAATAACACAGACATTTGAATTCTCCCAAAGGGGTTTCAGAGGACATCGTTGGCCAAACATCTCACAATATAGATACAGTAAGCTGGCAATAAAACAATCTGGAGTGATCCATTCACGCATTCGCAGCACAATGGTAGCCACCTGCAATCGATTCATTTCACTCCTGAGAACCAGCAGTTATTAAACAGACTGATGCCTTCACTGAACTGTGAGCACACCAACATGTCATCTACGTATACGACTGAGTGTGTTCTAGTGGCAGCCAGGTGCAGCTGTGGTTCCACGTGGTCCCAGGTGTGATGAGGCCTGTGGGAGCTCCAGGGGGAGGAGGAGGGGAAGGGAGAGACGGAAACAGATACTGACCTACAGCACTGCCCAGGCTCATCTCATTGGAATCAATGGACGTTATGTGATTCTAGAAAGACAAGTGGGAAAGACAAACTGTGGTTCTCTGTCTCTGATTACATGATTCATTCATTCATTAATGTCTCCACCATATTTAGGAGTGGCAAACCTCAGAAGTGGGTGCACTCACCAGAATTGCCCCAAATTTGAGAAGCAAGTGATCGGTCACCACCTGTGGCCTGAATATCTGTGAAGAGAATATGAGCAGAATTAGAAAGTGACCCACTTACAGCTGCCTCTGCCTCGGCCTCCCCCTCAGCCTCGCTATCCTGCCTCCATTCTCCATCTCCAATCTCCTTTTTCATCTCTTTATCCTCCTCCACTCCCCCACCTCCTATCTCTCCCCAGATCTCCCCACACCTCCCTGGCTTTAATAAACGTGGAGTGGAGGAGAATCTCTCCCATCTGCTGGCACAGAGATGGGAGAAGTGAATTTAGCAGCCAGACACGTAGCCTGACACAGCCCGAGGAGCGATGAATGGCCCACTTAGTATGCTCTCCAACAGCTGCATCAATCAGGCATGTTTTACTCACTGCTACTTTTGTTGATGCTACTCATTTACGTTGGATTCGGTCTAATTGTACGTGCTTGACATTGCTGTTAAGAGGCATCACAATGGCATAATGCTATAATTATATTTGCTTAACTTCCTTTGCCAATGTTACCACTATGGGAGTCAACACGGCACTGTAAATTGGACTGAGAGACATAAAGAGATGGATAGACAGAGGAGGAGAGGGGGAAGAGTGGAGGAGAAAGAGAAAACGAGGGATAAGAGTGGAGGAGAAAGAGAAAATGAGGGAGAAAAGGAGGGAATAGAGGATGGAGAGAGAAAAATAGCCGTAGGCAAATAGTGACAGGCAGTCTGCTGACAGTCAGATTGGGCTAACCTCAGTCTTGACCTGTGTGAAGGCCATACTAGTGCAAACAAATCACACACACACACGCACGCACGCACGCACGCACACACGCGCACGCACACACTAGTGAAACAACATATTTACATATTCACACACAGGATTACAGAGAAACAAAAACAGCTCCTGTCAGATTCACAAGCCACGGTAAGGAAGATGAGCCCTGACAGCTTTCTCACATGGCACACACACACACACACACACACACACATACACTAAAGTTAAATGCACATTTATGCACACATATTTTGAGATGAGGTATATCAAGGAGTCAGTGATGATCAGGTTGAGCAGTTGTTCTAATATTGGACAAAATCTCCTCACATTTAGTCAACGATCAACAGAGCCCATGCTCTAGGGAAAACTCCAGTCTGTCACCGCCTCAGGCTCTATAACAGGGGAGCACAAAGGAGACACTAATGAAACTAGCTCCTTAGACCCAGCCACAGACAAGACTGATCATGCAACATCCAAGCACAGAGGCTGGTGGAAGGGATCTATTTGGCTGGTGAGTTCCAACTGTGAAATTCCCCTTGAATTGGTAATGCCACCTTTCTAAGACCATTTACACACACACACCTACACAAACACTCAAAGAGGACTGAGGAATGGCTTTTGAAATTCCTGAGTTACAGACTATTAGAATCCTGATGGCTCAATTTGCCAAGTCTGCCAACCCGTCTTAAGTCCCCGTGGCAAATCAGTGCCAGTAAAAGGCTCTTCTATTTAATCATGGCAGGGCTACAGCTTACAGGCCAACATCTCACAGAGGAGAGCCAAAGCTGGATCCTCACTCATCTCATTTCAGCCTCCAATCCAATTTAGCACCATTCTGGGGACCCATAATAATCTTGTCTGCAGGTTGGCAGAGTGGAAGATCACTATGAAGACAAATGAAACGGTAGCACTGCTTTTCTGTTCTCTTTTGACTCACATAGAATATCCCTGCTGGATATTTTGACGTGAGAGTGTAAAGATGGGCTAAAACAGCAAAAGAGCAGGGGGTTTTTTTTCTTTGCTTTCGTGAGCCTTTTGTTAGTCAAATGGAACTTTGTGAGAGATTGGGAGTGGGAGAGAGTGGTCTGCATCTCGTGAGAAGCAGCTCTTACCTGGGAGGTTGGTATGCCCCTTTAGCCGCCCGGCGCTGTGGAGCGCCGCGGTGGGGGGGGTGGGTGGGGGGTGCGAGAGCTGTGGAACAGACCACCCACATACAGCGCACCAGAATGCCCACAGCCCCAGCACCTGCAGTGCCACCAGCCACAGAGGTGAGGGGGGAGGGGGGAGGGGGACGCTGAGGGGGCCCACAAGACCAAACGCATCCACCCACACGCAAACATCCAACTTCAAACACACCCACAGGCACATGCAGGCCCCTCGGCTCACGCAGATTTGCACACACACACACACACACACACACACACACACACACACACACACACACACACACACACACACACACACACACACACAAACATATACACACATCGAAAGAGTAAATGCTTGCGCACACACATACACACACACCTTGCACGCAAAGAGCAGACAGTCTTGTTTGTGTACACACACACACACATCAAACTACCAAAAGAAGTCAACTTGTCTGCTCACGCTCCTCCAGAAAGAGCCTGAGCATCCACGCACCTGCGAGGTAAGCAGCTGCAGCACCACAGACATCATAGGCAGGTTCTGCTTCAGCTGCCGGGCTTGTGAGGGAGACGGGTGTTTACGGCCAACGATGCTGTCCAGTGCAAACAGGATATCATCTGTAACAACACACACACACACCACACACACAGATGTGTTCTTAACCATAGTGTCAGGCCTGCTGCCCCTAACCAACCCCTGCCCTAGAGTGCAGTGTGTAGGCGTACAGCTCAGCTTCTCACAGGTGCAGCGGACAGGTGTGCGCCCCTCCAAGCACACAGCTAGAATACAGTTGTGGTTGCAGATCCCAAGTGAAATTGAACTGGTGTAAACTGGATTAGCAGTGGTGCCGCCATTATAGCAACAGTGATTTACACACGGGGAAGAAACAACAGAGGCCGGGGAGTGGGGAGGGTCGATATTTGACTGCTCCGTTCCGCAATGCAATCAGGGAGGTAATTAAAGACGAGGGGGATCTGGCTGTTTACGTCTCTGAGGCCTCTTTCTCATCAGCACCCCCCTCCAGTATCCGCACTACCTCTTCTCCTGCTCTCTCTCTCTCTCTCTCTCTCTCTCTCTCTCTCTCTCTCTCTCTCTCTCTCTCGTTGGTGTAATGTGATTGATTTACCCAGGATGGTTGGCAGCTCCAGCGTGATGTGACGAATGAACAGGCCCAGGCATTTTGACAGGTATTCATTGCCGCTTTGCTGCTCCTTCCCTGGCGTGGCCTTTCTGATGTCTCTCTCAATGTACATCACCAGCCTGTGGGGGCCCAGCCACAGAGACAAGATCACTCACCCCCTTCACACAGGGGAAACACCAGCACCGCTCTCCCCAGTGCAACGGAATACACATTGATTGCATCAGAAGCAGGGCACAGAAAATGGCATGGCAATGGGGCACAGCACGGAAAAAAAAACAGACAACCAATCCTTGGCAGTCTCAGAAAAGGTTAAAAGAAATCAAGAAAATGTTAATGAAGGTCAACAAACATCTAGAAGTATAATTTTAACCAAAACAAAATCACCTCTGTCACATTGGATATCATCAAATGTACTGTGAAAGTGATGGGCCGACAGCTCAAGTGAAACATTTGATAAAACAAGAGCTATGCAGAGTTTGTTAAGGAAGTCAACCGTCATATGTGATGTGAAATGACAGGCAGTAAAACAAATGAGAAAAACTTCATACAAGGCTTTAGTGACACGGAGGGAAGTGAAGGACAGACAAGTGGGTACAGCATTGCTACATCAAAAATCAAATGACCACATATCTCAAAATAATTCCAGACATAGCCTACTGTCCCTGTCTTTTTCAAATTAAGTTGTTTTGGAGTTGACTTGCACTTACCAAACATTAACACATGATGTTTTTTGACAGTTGAGGTTAATGAAGAATGACATTCAGAATGACATTAATTTTCTTTGATATTTGTCAAAAAATGAACAAAGAAGTACAAAATAATGCATATCTACAGACCCCCAAAAAACCTACATTTATTTTGAGGACACCTTAACTTAGACTGTGAAAATCTTTAATTTAAAGTGTTTTATGCAATCAGCCCCTGATCCTGAAGACAGACACTGTAGTTGGTTGGAGCTTTGGAGATCTCAGGAGACGGTGAGGGTGTGATGGAGGAGTGAGGAGCCAAGAGCCAAGGAGTAGGGTTGAGGTGAGAGCGGAGCAATGAGAGAAACAGGTCTGTGTGTGTGTGTGTGTGTGTGTGTGTGTGTGTGTGTGTGTGTGTGTGTGTGTGTGTGTGTGTGACTGTAGAAAATCAGATGAGGTGAGAGGAGATATCAGGAGAGGTGAGATGTAAGCTAGATGAGGAGAGCTGCTGTGTGAGAGCAAAGGATTCGTTGATAACAGGAGAGGAGGAGGGTAAGGTGTGGGGTGTGAGCTATACTGTATGTGCTGAAGACATGCACAGTTTGAGCAGAGGAGTGATAGAACTACAGCATGCGGAGAATGATGGAGGAGTGTGGCAGATGAGGAGAGGAGGACTGCTGAGACTCCGGTTTCATCTGCTGAGGATGATCTCTTATTTACAGACATGTTAATCAGCCAGAGAGCAGCCACCCCTCTGTAGTCCCACGGCTACAACACCAGGCAAGTCTGGCAACTCCAGCTCCTCTGCCGACACCTTCCCCTGGAATGATCCGGCCCAACAAAGCAGCCTTCAGAAGGAAACAGAGGACTAAGAGAGAAGGGAATGAGGGCTGGTGAATCTGGGGCTGAGGTTACAGATACAGTGCAGAACTGCATGGAAGCCCATATGCAACTTATGAAGTTAAACTGCACCTTGAAGCTAAACCTATACAGATTTTTGCTAGAGGCAAAATCAAAACTAGCATCAACCCTAAGTCTGAAAAGGGAAAAGTTTTGGTTAACAACAGTGGAACTTTCCATTTGCAGGAACAAATCTTCTAGATGAGCTATGGTTAATTGACATCTGCAGATCTTAAAACCTAGGAAGCATACATGCTAAACCTTCCAGTAAATGCAGACTTTACAAGAAATAAGTTAATTAACACAGGAAGTAGCAAATAGGAAAAAGTACAGTTTGTTCAATGTGTTCTCAGTCAACAACCCAGAACACTGAGTAACTCAAGTGTAAAGTAGGGTGGAAGAAAATTCAGAAATAAAATGGGTCTGAATGCCTTTTGCTTCAACCATAAATCATAGAGGTGAGCGTTTTCCTTTTCATTCCCAGACATCAGTCTAATTTCCACAAGCCATTCAGAGCTACCCTAGCTTATGGAACAACTTTGAAGTGGAGCTGCGAGTTTGTAATTGAAGGAGCCACTGAAGGGGAAAGTGTTCTTAGGTGAGTAATACATGACTGAACCGCCATAAATTGAAGGTGAGACTGTGGCAGGATGTGAAAGCAGATAGGCAGCATTTATGATGGAGGAAGTACAGAGCAAGGTGACTCCAAAGCATTCATTATGGTGTTAGAATATGAACGCTTCCTCTCGGAAAATGAGTAAACATGCTGTCCTGTCCTAAATGATACAGCTAACACAATCGCAAATGGATAGAAGCATGGAGAAAAGAGGAATCTCTCCCAGTAGGTACTTTACTTCAATCTACCTCCAAGTCCCATGTCATTAGCTATAGCTAACAGGCAGTAGAGTACATACAGCAGGATATGGCTTGGGGGCTGATGTGGTAGGACTCACTCACACCACTGATACAGACTGACAAAAAAGATACAGGCTGGCAGTAGTAATCTCCTCAAGCGAGCAGGTAGCACACTCTCCTCCAGTGACACCTCAGCACCAAGGTTCACTGTGGAGAGTTCAGCTCATGACAACCCCAATATTCACTCCTGCCTCTGTGACCGGGCGGCTCGGCAGCAGGCTGGACTCCTGGCTGCCTACATCCCCTCCGTCCCCGTTACTTCTCACTGTCCTTCACCGAGTGTGAGGTGTCTGGTGCGCTGCTCTGAATTACAACAGCAGGTGAAGGCTGGACAAGGGGGAATTTAAAAAAAGAAAAAACTCAGGGACATTCCTCTGAATTAAAAAACCCATTTATTTCAACATGCCGGGATCAAGCGGGCCTTTATTAACTCGACACGGACGGCTGGCTGCTACATAACCTGGGGAAGAATAGAAATGAGCGCCAAGAACTGTGACTTTCCCAATAAATTAGCTGTACGGCCCGCATCAGGCACGCCGCATGCTCCTGGCCGCCATGTGCGCCACTATAATTGGAATCCCGGTGGAATTTTGCAACAGAGCCGGGAAAAGGGAGGGAATCTGGGATGGATAGCTGTGGCAAGCTTGACATTTCATCTCCAGGCGCTCCTGCCTGCACAGCAGTGGGGTCGGGGGGTGGAGCGCAAAGTGCACTGTAATTTCCTAAGAGTTCTGCTGATCAGCTCCAGTCACTCATGCACCTTAGAAAAGTCCTCATTTTAGCCCGCATCAAATGTCAGGGCACTCTGCCCTTTTCAAATCTCAAGCAGCCTCTTGACTCCACTCCATTCACGGCAGCCGGAGATAACGATACCGGTGAGGTAATTATTTCATGCACTGTTCACGGAGTTAATGGCAACTCCTGTCAGATGGATTTAAATTGTTCTTGTGCTATCAAACGCACGTTGTCAAAGCTGAGAAGCACTACACGAGCCAGGTTACAGGAGTCCATTTGCTCCAGCACTCCAGAGCTGTCCGGTGCCAAGAGCCGCACAGAGTGTTCAACTCCTAATCGAGCAGGACAGAGCCAGCCGACAGACAGCTCAACATCACTACTCAGTCTCTCTCTCCGTCTTTCACACTCTCTCTCTCCGTCTCTCTCTCTGTCTCTCTCTCCGTCTCTCTCTCTCTCTCTCTCTCTCCGTCTCTCTCTCTCTTTCTTTATCTCTCTCTCTCTCTCTCTCTCTCTCTCTCCTCTCTGTCTCTGGTCGGGCTCCCAGAGCTTATCCCCATGTCTGAGGCCAATGAAAGCGGCTGACTATAAAGCTGCAGGCCTGACACTTGTGCAGCGCGGCTGTGGCGTATGATCACAAGAGGGCCAGCGTGGGGCCGACACAGCCGGGCTAATTAGGGAAGAGTTTTCCGCCGAGCGACGCCGTCCGCACTCACTCGGGGAGTCGGAGCGGAGGGTCAGCTCTGACAGAGTGCATCTTGGGAACACTTGTAAGTGTGTAAGGGGGAAGAAAACAGCTGAAGAAATAGAGGGAGGGGAGAGATGGAGAGAGATGCAGTGTGGATACGGAGAAAGAAATGTGGAAAGATTCTGTCTGTGGAAGAGCCTTAGAGACACTGGAATAACATTGCAGTTGGCTAAAATATACTTATAGCACAGGATCTAGGCCAATTAGGACAATCTGATTAAATGGGATGCAGAATAAATTATGAGCACATTAGGAGAACATGATTTAAGAGCTTGATTATACCAACGCAGCAGCATGCTTATCCCATAATTCCCTTTGAGTCACGGATCAGTAGGGATGATCAGAGAAGAAGTATTCTGTGGCAGGTGTCAGCTGTAATTTAAGGCTGCTTCGCCAGTTTTAAGATTTTATACAATTCACAGTGGGATAAAGAAGCATAGCTTATTGTGTTTTGTCATACCACATCCTAAATTGAAGTCTCAAATACGGCTATTTTTTCTGTTGCTGGGTGTGTGTGTGTGTGTGAAAGAATCATATCTGGGATTTGATTCTTTCCTCCATTTTCCTGCCAAAGCCTGGGAAATCACTATAAATGTCACCCCTCTCTAGTGGGCAGTGTTACTTCTCTGCTGCTACAGAACCATGCAGGTGCTGTAATGAGAGTGTGATGTACTGTAATGAGAGTGTGCTGATTGGGTCTGTGGGGTTTGACGGGCCATACCTGGAGTTACAGCACAGCAGCAGCACATCTCTGCTGTGCATCAGAACCTGCAGCAGCACCAGGAAGGCCTTTGCCCGAATCACTGCAGACGGACTCTCCAAGGAGCGCACAATCTTCATCACAAAGTCCTGCCCATCACACACACACACACACACACACACATACACACACACACACATATCAAGTTGACTTCCCTTCCCTCAATTGTATTTTCCTCCACTTGGCAAACCTCTTACCCTCTCCACCTCTCTTCCCTCCCCAATACCTGCATTCAATTTCGCTGCTTCCAGAGAAGGCTTTTTTCCCTTCAATTATCAGTAGTGGACAGTGTACTGGGCTGCATCCTGTAGTGACAGGTGTTATCAGTGGTGGCATAGGCTAGGGCAAAGGGGCAAATGGAAGTCCTGGAGCAGCTCTTCACTTGAAACAGGGGTTAATGAGCTAATGAGCTGCAGCGCATTTTGGTGGCCAGTAAATTAACGGGATTGATTAACTTCCACTATCTGCATGGAGGGGAAGAATTGGTCAAAGAGGCACCATGCGAAACATTGCGATTAAATATGGCGTTGAGTGAAACTTAATTAATTTCAAAAGCGCACACTTCCTGGCTGAACTGTAATTACATCAACAGTATTCCAAGCTGCATGGCGAGATTGCTGCACTTCCTCACCCAATTAGTCAAGTTGCCTGGTGATTCATTGAAATTTAAATTCTATGCCAGACAATGCATGAATAAACACGTGGTGTTCAGGCCTCCTCTTTGTCAAGGGAATTAAGGCGCAAAAAATATAGTATTTTTTCTTATAATTGGTGCAAAATTGAAGGCTCATAAGTTTCATGCACCGAAAAACTTGTTTTCCTGATTTAAACTGAACATTTGCATGTAAATTAATTCAGGTCAAAGAAAATTACCAATGGTAATCTCTGAGCCTTGACGAGAGCACACAGTACCTTTTAAATCAATTTCAGCCGCCCATTTTCCAAATGATTACCCCTTAAGATAACAAGTGAAACAGAGCTGCAGTATGAAAGAAAGAGGGTTTCCCTGAACGTTCAAACTGATCACCTTTCATTCACATACACATGTTGACATGGATTACAATGGATGCAAAACTTATGCAAATTTGAAAAATGTTTCTCAATGACAAAACCATGAACAGGGAATACATTTGTTTTGTCTTTTAGAACATAATCTATGATGCACTGTACAAATCTAAATGTAGTCTCTAGTGAATGGACAACAAACTACAATTATCTAATCTGTCTTTGGGGCAGTCAAGGTATTTATTTTCAAGTCATCAATGCTCCCTTTGTAAAGCCTCTCTGACTGACAAGTAAGGTGGGCAGAGGGAGGCAAAAAGTGCATGAAATGGAAGACCAAGACTGCTGCTTCTGACCTTGTCCTGGAGAAGGCGCTGGGAGTGGACTCCAGATGCCAAGGTGGCCGCTAGCATGGTCAGCATGTGCTGCTGCACCCGGCTGACCCCGGAGCCCAGACAGCTCAGCAGGGCGGGCAGCCCCACCTTATCAATCACATTCTGGAAGGCAGCAGGCGAGTGACGTGTGATTTTGCACAGGGCCTGGAGGAAGAGGTCAGACACACACCATCAAGCAACATTATCCAGTTAGAGCAGTATCAGTAGGAGTTGAACCAGGGGTCAACATAAGCGATAGCCTGCTATCCTGGGGCAAGTAAAAGAGCATGTCGGGCAAGTTGGCCAGTCACTGCTCTGTAATGTTTTCGCCAGTCACCATCACGAGATAGCTCAGCTCACCTGTGATGCTAGCTGGTTGAAGCTAAGCATGTGAGGCTACTAAAATAAAAAGGGAGCTCATTTCAATGTAATAAATGTCATTATTACAGTTTTGTGAAAAATCGACTTTTCTTTGGCTAGTAAATAAATACAATGGTCCAGTACAAATCTGATGTACTTGCCTCTGAGGGGAAATTGTTACAGTATGTATACCGTCATTTCATGCCTAACAAAGCTTTATGCACTGATTTCTTCAGATATGAAATACATACGGGTGGGCTATTTCTTCATTCTTCTTTCTGATTAAAACTAGTTTCTAATTCAATGGGCTATTGGAATTACTGCATTTGTTATTGTGATTATTATCACAATACAGCGAAATTTGGTTTTAAACAGGTAATTACCTAGTATACCATGACATTTGTATCAAAGATTCTAGACTGCTATGCGCTAAGATCTTAATTTTCAGGAACCCGAAATCGTCAGAGGTCACTAGTATACCGGTGAATAGAGATGAGGGTCACTAGTATACAGGGTTCTAAATTAACTTTTTTGATCACCAGCCAATGTGGCTGGTAACTTTCTAAAGTTACTAGCCAATCAGAATTTCTATTAGCCAATTTTTTTCCGGTGAAAATATGAGAATTATGAGTTTATGAGATGAGTGTCACTGAATGCATTTGGTCATTTTATTAACATTGTTGGCATGAATACATACCACAAAATATACACAGAAAGTGCAAACACTTCATTTCATGTTTGGGATCTCTATCTATCTATTTATCTGTCTATATCCTCATCCCCTGCTTTATTCCTATTCTCGGCCCCATAAGTCTGTCCCAACCACTGCCACATTTAGTTTAATCTTAACTTAATAAAAAGGAGATATCAATTATCATCAACAATGACAAGCCAGCTAGAACCTGCCACTCGATTTCTCTCCCTCTCCTGCGCACTCAGACGCATTCTCAATTAAATGGAGTAGCATAGGGCCTACTGTTTGTTCAAGTTGGATCTTTATAGAGAGGACCCGAAAAGTACAGCTAATATTTATTGGCTAAATGTTGGTCCCTCCTCTGTCTCTTGGTGCCCTACGCACAGTGCGTGATGCGTGTGGTGGTGGTGATAACTGATCAGGCTACCTTTTTAAAACTGAAAATTTTCGCCTACAAGCTCCTCACGTTCAATCTTCAGCTAACTTCATAGACAATAAAATAAACGATCTTGCTGCTTCAGGTTTTGCGGCCTTCGTTACATGACATCAGCCCCCCACAAAGGAAATAGGTAAACACAATGCGTTAACTGCGTTAATATTTCGTAATGCATTATGTATTTGTGTTATGTACATGTGTTAGGTACTTTTTACTTTAATTTAACTCTTTTTACTTTAACTCCCTCCTCTTTCAGTCTATGCTCCCTGCTCTGGCTCCGTTCGTTCTTCTAATTCCTTGTGTTTTCTAGACGCTCCGTTCGTTTCCATGGTCTCTCGCGCTGGTTTCACTGTAAACTGCGTGCAGCCGACGTAGCATTACGGCACAGTGGTCATGGGAAATGTAGGAAGTACTGCCGGGGGATATATGACCGAAAACAGAGCCTTATGTATCATGCATGTAATGCCTCATGCATCACCGGCCAAACTGGCTAGTACGTTTTTATTAACACCCAACAAAACTAATTTTAACCCGCATTTGGCGGGTTGGCGGGTGTTAATTTAGAACCCTGCTAGTATACCAGTGAATAGAGATGAGGGACACTAGTATACCAGTGAATAGAGATGAGGGACACTAGCATAGAGATGAGGGACACTATACCAGTGAATAGAGATGAGGGACGCTAGTATAGAGATTAGGGACACTAGTATACCAGTGAATAGAGATGAGGGACGCTAGTATACCAGTGAATAGAGATGAGGGACGCTAGTATACCAGTGAATAGAGATGAGGGACGCTAGTATAGAGATCAGGGACGCTAGTATACCAGTGAATAGAGATGAGGGACACTAGCATAGAGATGAGGGACACTATACCAGTGAATAGAGATGAGGGACGCTAGTATAGAGATTAGGGACACTAGTATACCAGTGAATAGAGATGAGGGACGCTAGTATACCAGTGAATAGAGATGAGGGACACTAGTATACCAGTGAATAGAGATGAGGGACGCTAGTATACCAGTGAATAGAGATGAGGGACGCTAGTATAGAGATCAGGGACGCTAGTATACCAGTGAATAGAGATGAGGGTCACTAGTATACCAGTGAATAGAGATGAGGGACACTAGTATAGAGATGAGGGATGCTAGTATACCAGTGAATAGAGATGAGGGTCACTAGTATACCAGTGAATAGAGATGAGGGTCACTAGTATACCAGTGAATAGAGATAAGGGACACTAGTATAGAGATGAGGGACACTAGTACCAGTGAATAGAGATGAGGGACACTAGTATACCAGTGAATATAGATGAGGGAAACTACTGTAGTATACCGGTGAATAGAGATGAGGGTCGTTAGTATACCAGTGAATAGAGATGAGGGACACTAGCATAGAGATGAGGGACACTAGTATACCAGTGAATATAGATGAGGGTCACTACTGTAGTATACCAGTGAATAGAGATGAGGGACACTAGTACCAGTGAATAGCGATGAGGGACACTAGTATAGCAGTGAATAGAGATGAGGGTCACTAGTACCAGTGAATAGAGATGAGGGTCACTAGTATAGCAGTGAATAGAGATGAGGGTCACTAGTATAGAGATGAGGGACACTAGTATAGAGATGAGGGACACTAGTACACCAGTGATAGAGATAAGGGACACTAGTATACCAGTGAATAGAGATGAGGGACGCTAGTATACTAGTGAATAGAGATGAGGGACGCTAGTATACCAGTGAATAGAGATGAGGGTCACTAGTATACCAGTGAATAGAGATGAGGGACGCTAGTATACCAGTGAATAGAGATGAGGGTCACTAGTATACCAGTGAATAGAGATAAGGGTCACTACTGTAGTATACCAGTGAATAGAGATGAGGGTCACTAGCAGTGAAAAGAGATGAGGGACTTACAGACACAGCGCTGACCCTCATGGCGTCTACTGTTGAGTGGGTGAAGAGGTACCAAAGAGAGGGGCCGATCTCAGGTGTGATGAAGCCTTGTGCGTAGTGGGACACAGTGCTGCACACGTTCTCCACGATCTTAGCTGCCATGTGATTCACCACCAGCTCCTCCTGCACCACACACACACACATCAATAAACACTTTCTTATTATGCTCAACATTTGCACATTTGCATTGGGCGTTGATGAAGACTTTGCTAATGCATGCTATTTGTTACAGCGATTTTGACAGGTGAACAACTAACCATTTCACTAGTATGTGGTCTACTACATGGGGAGTTATGCTAGCTTGCTAACGTGCTAGTTGGCAGACAGCCAGACACACAGATGATAAACGTTATAACAATGGGGTTATCAGACTGTACATTGCCAATGATGACGTCGACAATGAAAATAATCGCCCTACCACACACAAAATTCGGCCCACCATGTTTTTTTAAGTATAAGTATAAATACTCTTTTGATCCCGTGAGGGAAATTTGGTCTCTGCATTTATCCCAATCCGTGAATTAGTGAAACACACTCAGCACACAGTGAACACACAGTGAGGTGAAGCACACACTAATCCCGATGCAGTGAGCTGCCTGCTACAACAGCGGCGCTCGGGGAGCAGTGAGGGGTTAGGTGCCTTGATCACGGGCACTTCAGCCATTCCTACTGGTCGGGGTTCGAACCGGTAACCCTCCGGTTACAAGTCCGAAGCGCTAACCAGTAGGCCACAGCTGCCCCCTAAATGTTTTCCCCAAATGTGTGTCACCTCATCATGCCATGTTCCTACACGTTGCGCTAAGTCCTTGAGGGTATGTGACTCTCAGGGGAGCTATCCAGTGGGTAGTTCCTAAAACCCTACTGTCCATACTGTTTGCTCTGAAAATGCAACATGCAGGAAGTTGTAATGAATCATTGTATACGGGTTTTGCCCCTTTGTTTGTATCGCTTATAGCTCTTGATGATCAAGACAATGTACTTCTACATCTGTCTGCAGTGTCTGTTGACTGGAAATAAGACTGACACCAACGCTATGACAGGTTTATCAAATATATGAAAGGAAGCACAGACTGATTCTTTCTATTTAATCAAACTGCATTTTATCTTCAGTCTGAGAGAATCTAATCTGATGGCTGTAGGTAAAATCCAATGACAACTAAGCAAACAAAAATCTGTTCTAAACCTATGGCTGACAAAAAAGGGAGTAAAATAAATAAGTACTGCCACAAGGAAATGGATTCATAAAACATGGAGCAGTTAATATATAGGTTTCAGTCACCTATTGTGAAAAAGTGTGAAATGGGTTTTTAAATTATTGAATCAGCCCTGGTCTCCTGATTTCACGCAATTACATCATAAACTTCTATTCCCTACAACCTCAAGCCAATATTGTGCAAATAATTCCCAACCCCACCATGTCACAGGCTTCACCCAGAGCAGAGACTAATTTGGGGAGTTTTTGTCTGCAGGCTGCTGTCCTGGAGCTAGTTTCTCTCTGCCACTGCAGCCAAGAGAAATGAAACATTAAACTGCACTGAGGCAGCTCTAGGAGGATCCTGAGAAGCAGGCTGAATGCCTCGGACATGAGGTGTCTGGAAGGCAAGCTTTTCCAGAAGCCTGGTGCAATTTGGCTGGGTTTCACTGCAATCAGAAGGCACTCGTCTAAGGCGGACACCAAACTCAAGAGGTGAGACACACAACATTTCAACTATTGATGGCGGGTTAAATGTCCTCGCATTACAATTAATTAAATAAAGGTTTCAAAAAAATGGTCGGACCAAGGCACTCTACTTAATATTAAAATAGCTTTAATAAATATGCTAGTTCATCATACAACTCTTAAAAATAATTTGTTGCTCATGAAATAAAGGGATGAGTCTTCATGCACTGGCTACATCTTGTCCTCTTAAAGCAACACCAAAGAGTTTTTTGTACCTTAAAATAATGTTTCCAAAATCGTTTCAGTGGTTCATCAACTCGTAACAGGGTGAACGGCACTTCTGCATTCGCTTCGCGGCCCTCATCGACTATAACCGCACTATGTAAGTTTGCCAGATCGGGTAGCGGATCTGTAGTTCGATGTAATGAGACATAAGAAACTACAAATTTGACTTGCATCTAATGTCGCAATACATCGTACTTTCATAAAATCATGCAACATATTCTCCCTTGTCTGTGGACATTGTTATTTGCAAAGCCGGTGCTGGATAAACAAATAGTGCGTGCGACAGAGGAAAAGTTCTTTGGTGTTGCTTTAACTGCATTATAGTGCATCCATGCGCCACTCTCACTCACGCCTCACACTGGCACAGACACAAGGGACTGGCCCAGCGCAGGATGTATTCTTTACAGTCTATGGGTGTAATACGGACCACACAGAGGAGTGAACAGATTCAAATGAATCTGCTTTTGTTATCTGACGGTTTAATTAAGAGCTTACAGTACAAGTAAGTATAAGTATATATACTCTTTTGATCCCGTGAGGGAAATTTGGTCTCTGCATTTATCCCAATCCGTGAATTAGTGAAACACACACAGCACACAGTGAACACAGTGAGGTGAAGCACACACTAATCCCGGCGCAGTGAGCTGCCTGCATCAACAGCAGCCTACTGGTCGGGATTCGAACCGGCAACTCTCCGGTTACAGGTCCGAAGTGCTAACCAGTAGGCCACGGCTGCCCCACACAAGGCATCAAAATTATCGATAACTCTGGTAATTAATTGATATCATTTCTGCCACACAAGAGTACAGCCATTAGTTGACCACAATGTGTCATCTGTTGATATTCAATTCAGTTACAAGCTAATTGGATGGGTAATATCCAACAGCTGTTTTAGCAACATTGCATTATAACTCACAGAAAGCTAATTTGTACTAGGTCTGTATAGGTAAAATGGTGCCCACTAACCAGAAGAAATTGCATGATGCGTCTGCTAATGTATGTAAACACACACACGCATACACACACACAGTTGAGGGGTGCACTAGACATGGGCTAACACCTAAGCTGAGGAGGAAACGGTGAGATCTGAAAGGTGAGAAGGTGAGAGGGGGAGAGAAAGAGAAATAATGGAGTTGCATGAAGAGCAAGTATTAAGGCAGATAAATAATGAGTGATAGTTTAGTGCCTGTATTTAAGTACCAAAAACAAAAATAAAAAAAATGTGTTCTGGGATGCTACAGGCTCCACAGCAATGAGCTGATCTACAAGGTGCAGCTATCCTGCAGCGCTGTGCTGTGCTGCTCCATTACTGCACGGCCCAAACCCACACACAAACACACGAGCCAACGGCAGCCAATAACAGCAAGAGAGCGCAGGCAGGGGTGAGGACTCCATCCTACAGGGCCCTGTAGTGCTAACTACCCCCCACCTCCCCACCACCCCCAAACACGCGCACACACACACGCACCCCAACACACACACACACACACACACACACACACATGCACACGCACACCCACACACGCACACAAACACACACGCACGCACACACACACACACACACCCCTCCCTCACCATCACATAAACAACACGCTGCCTCGGAGTGGAGATGCCTCCAGGCATGGATGAGCCAGATCTGGCTGTGTGAAAACAAGTAGACTAAGCAGACTTGAGGACCTTGAGCATACGTGGGAATAGCCACAGAGCAGCGGGCTGCACAAGCACCGGTCAAGAGTGAGACAGACCCAGAAGAAAGAGAGTGGTCCCACAGCATAGCGCCAAAGTTTGTGCTGGAGAGATGAGCATTTCAAACTCATGATGCAGGTGGGACAGAATACTTACACTGAGTCAGCTCTTTAAGACACAGCTCTGGAATGGATACAATGTGCAAATGAGGGTTTTCCAGAAGGTTCTCTGAGTGATGATCCAATGAACTTCACCTGGCCAGAGTCTAGAGGCTGCGGCAGGGCATAGGCGCATGCTCAACCAACACAACCAGCAAACATGCCATTAGCTTACAGCACACCGTCTACAGGGATCACAGAGAGGAGATGATGGGCTGCAAACACACAGCAGACAGGCGCATTTGTGGTTGCACAATTACCCAAACACACATCCACACATCAGCACCTTTTGTCCACCAGCATTTCCACACGGCATTTCAGCAGTAGGCGCCCGGCACATGCAACAGGACAGCTATCTAATTGGCTCACAGGGGAGTGCTGTTTGCTCAGCCACTGCACAACACACAAAGCTAAAGCTCTTCTCCACACACATTTGCATGGGAGGGAAGAGAACTTTGCCAAATTAAAAACAACACCTCATTAAATGGGTGTGCATGAAAGCCCCTTTCCAAACACATGCTTTTTTTTTCATTGTGCATTCTGCCATACACATAGTCTGGCCTTATTTCATGAACATTTTCAACTTACACACGGAACACAAATACAAATTACATTTTGTTTACCAGCACATGGAGGAAATGCGAGTAAAATACCCAATTCAACAATAAGGTGGAAGAACGCTAACATCTAGTCCGTTTTACAGACTGTAGCAAATTGGGAGAGGGTGAAGTCTAGCAGGCTTTTTTTTTAACAGCCTCTATTTTAATCCCTTTTTAAGACGTGCGTGCATGCGTCTATGTGCGTATTAGTACGAATCCTAAATGTGTGTGTGTCGTGTGTGTGCGTCACTGTGTGTGCGTGTGTGTGTTTTGAAAGCGTCTCTTGTGGTTTCACCGCTGGCAGTGGATGTGTGAGTGTAATTGTGTCCCTTTGAAGGCCCTGCACACCTGGTCGTGAGTGCGGGGCTGAGTAAATCAGGAGTGGCAGGCGGCTCTTTCATTAGAAACACGCCTCCTGCTCTCATCTGGGCCCCTCACAGCTCAATCAGGCCCGCTTTAATGCAGGCTTCAATGGACTCACAAACACACTACACACACACACACACACACACACACACACACACACACACGGCCCGCCGCTTTGGTCTGCAATGGATTTAGAGTCAGCCCAAGCAGCACTAGGGGACTGGTCGGATGTGTGAGTGCTACATCCAGGCTATTAGCATGAGGTGAGCAAAACACACTGGGAACAACCAAACTCTCAAAGGGAAAGCTGACAGTGACAAGTGTAAAGAAGGGACTACAAAGAGCTGCAGACGTAGCCATGAAGCTGTACAGGGAAAACATTTTAATATGCTTTAATCTGTTTACAAAATAAAAACAGAAAACATGTATTTGATATTCGATTCATCTAGCTTTTAACTACATTTCAAGTGTCTGGCTTATAGGTAGAGTAAGTCTCTCAGATGACTATAGTATTAACATACTCTTCTGAAATGTTAGTTATCCTTATAAGGAGCTACTACTATACTATTACAACCCTGCTATCAATTTGCATGAACCTCACAACTTCCTGTCCATAAACACAAACCACTTGACCCCCATCACACAAACAACAAGAGCTTCTAGTGGCTAGTACCTAATCCTAACCCTCAAGTCAACACAAAGTAAAAAAAGGCTATCAGAATGATCCAAATGTGAAGTGTAAACGTCTCATTGTAAACTCAGAGGTATTACTCCTCACTGTGCCTTGTAGCAGCGCTGCTGCTGCAGCTGGATATTACCATGAGGGGACGAGGGGTCAGCTAGCAGAGGAGGGGATTAGTGGAACAGCTGATGGGGGACACAGGGAGAGAGAGAGAGAGAGAGAGAGAGAGAGAGAGAGAGAGAGGGAGAGGTAGGGAGAGAGAGGATGATGAGGAGGAGAGAAGCCTGATAAATGTTTTATGTACTTGCTTTGTCAGTTATGTGCATGTGTGTGTGTGTGTGAGAGAGAGAGGGAAAGACAGAAGGAGAGAAAGAGAGTGTGTGTGTGTGTTTGTGTTTATACGCCCATAGGCACATGTTTATGTCACTGTTCTTCCCAGCCCTGTACAGAGGTATACCAACCTCAACAGCAGCCCCCCCAACCACCACACACACACACACACACACACACACACACACACACAAACATGGACTCACATACGGATGCGCACTCACACACACGCACACACACACACTCACATACATATACACACACACACACACACACACAAACATGGACTCGCATACAGATGCGCGCTCACACACACGCACACACACACACATGCACACACACTCCTGAAGCCCCTCCTGCTTCTTCTCAGACAAATATTCATGTGAACCCCCCCTCCCCTCTCTCTCCTCCTTCCTGCCCCATCATCTCCACTCCCTCCCCCTCACACACTTCTTTCAGCGCTCTCGTGTGCTGCCCTCTCTGCCACCCTCCCCCCTCCGCTCTTCCGCTCTCTCTCATGCGCTCGCTCTCCTCCTCCCCCTCGCTCTCTCTCCCCCTCTCTCCTCCGCTCCCTTTAGACGCTCCAGCAGTGCTCGGTGTGCTGCTGCTGCTGCTGCCCTCGACATGCAAGCGCCGAGCCCTGACATCTCCCTGTGCGTCTGCTCCTGGCCCGGCTGGCACCAGCTACCGGAGGAGAGGAGAGGGCACAGCCCAGCGCAGGCCAGCGCAGGCCAGCGCAGCATAAACACAGCCCAGCCCGGCTCCCCCTGGCCCTGCGGAGGCTCCTCTCGCTCCTGCCTCCAAGAGGCCCTCAACCAGCAAACAAACTAAAGGTGCCAGCGTGCAGCCTTATCCGCTCATCTGTGCTATTCATATCACAGAACCCAAAGCCCAGGACCAGTGCGGCTCAATGACTTGTGAACTCAAACTCAAACTACTCTGCTTGCCTTCAAAGTGTTTCTCAATTCAGTACTTTCCATTTAGCTTGATTTCATATCTGATGATCATCTTTGGTGGAGTTGCTGTTAATCAGGAAAACGGAGCCATTTGAGACGCGTGATTCCTCTGGGCTAAGAGATGCGATTGAAAAGCAGCACACCCCCCTGCACTCTTTACTGTCAGCACTGTGATGATGTTATGATGATGTGTGTCTCCACTCCGAGCCCTGAGTGGCAGCCCTACACACAACCCACCGTGTCAGCTAATACACACCAGGGCTCCAGGAATGCATTCCTGCTGATGGCATCAGCTCTGCCTGATTACCGAGCTCTGATTAAAGCACAGGTCCCCACTACTGCTGCTCTGCTCTACACACACAAACACACACACACACACACACACACACACACACACACACACACCGACTCAGTGCAGCTAAAAAGAAAGCCAATCAACAAACCTTCTCATTGGGAGAACCACAGAGCACATAGTTTGTACCACACACAGCACACTAATCAACATAACTTAATACAAACAACAAAAAAATACTCATACACAAATACTCATTAACGACCACTTGTGAAAAACCACCACCACCACTTTTTCTCAAATACATGTAAAAACTCATCCAAGTATTCTCACTGTGGACCTAATGACTTCAATATAAATCTAATGCATTAAAAATATTAACACAGGATATGTGATCCTGCACAGTTCTGGATGAGTGGAGAAAAACTTGAAAGTGAAAACATATTAATTATGTTAATTTCCGTGTTTGGGCTATGTTTTTGGTATTTCACTGTATTTGTGGGTCAAATACAATGGGTTTGAGAGAACAAATTCTATTTATTTTTTTTTACTATGATTGCCATGTGTTATATGATTGATGATATAACACCAACTCAATGGCAAGAACCCATGATAATTGAGATGAATTAAGACGTTTAAAGGTTGCCATTTTGTACTACTTTTATACTGAATGTGTATGTGTATTATTGGGGGCCAAGCAGCGAAGCTGCGAAGGCACCCATTGAGTTACTAGCTTTTCCTATTATTACACTTCCGCCATTGGAGTCTATGGCAGAAAGTCTTTTTTGGCAGAAAGTTTCGGGACACTCCACTGACCACTCACACTCATTTACGGACCTCTAAACCCAGCCATCTAGCGCCACCAAAGGGTCAAAATCTGGCCGAAAATTTAACCGCTGGGTCTAAAGTTATGAAATTTGGCACATTGATTCAGCACTGTCCCATCATCACTCTCACCAATTTCCAGAACTCTATGCCCAACACTCTAGCGCCACCAATGGGTCGAACCTGGATTGCATTCACGCATGTGACCATTGAACGGTGCGTCCGATTTTCACATATCAGGCACCGTTGGAATCCCTGGGCCGACCTAAGTTCAATGACCCCTATTACGTCACTTTCCGCCATATTGGACCTCCGCCATATTGGATTTAGTCCAAACTCTAAGAAAAGTTTCAGCGGTCCGAAATTTCATCCGATTTTCACGGAACTTGGCGGAGATGATCTTCTGCCCGAGCCGCACAAAAGATACTTGTCAGATTTTTCAATTTCATTTTTGTTTGCCCGTGACAGCCAATCAAATATGGTGATGAAGCCGCCAAACAGGAAGTGGACTAACATCTCCGTGGTACTTTGAGTTAACATAACAAAACTCGATACCATTAGTCAGGACACTGTCCCAATCACTCACAGCAATTTTTATGCATATACATTGAACAGTCTAGCGCCACCACCAGTTCAATGCTGGACATGCGTTCATGCGCGTGATCCTTGACTCTTTTGTCTGATTTTCACAATTGAGGTAGCATCTGAATCCTTGGACCATCCCGAGTTCATCAACTTCTATCCAGTCACTTTCCGCCATATTGGACCTCCGCCATATTGGATTTAGTCCAAACTCTACGAAAAGTTTCAGCAGTTACAAATTTCATCCGATTTTCACGGAACTTGGCGGAGATGATCTTCTGCCCGAGCTGCACAAACGATACTTGCCAGATTTTTCAATATCAATTTTGTTTGCCCGTGACAGCCAATAAAATACGGTGACGAAGCCGCCAAACAGGAAGTGGACTAACATCTCCGTGACGCTTTGAGTTAACATAACAAAACTCGATACCATTAGTCAGGACACTGTCCCAATCACTCACAGCAATTTTTATGCATATACATTGAACGCTCTGGCGCCACCACCAGTTCAATGCTGAACATGCGTTCATGAGCGTGATCCTTGACTCTTTTGTCTGATTTTCACAATTGAGGTAGCGTCTGAGTCCTTGGACCATCCCGAGTTCATCGACCCCAATCCTATCACTTTCCGCCATATTGGATCTCCGCCATATTGGATTTAATACAAACTCTATGAAAAGTTTCAGCGGTTACAAATTTCATCCGATTTTCAAGGAACTTGGTGGAGATGATCTTCTGACTGAGCCGCACAAACGATACTTGTCAATTTTTTTGAAAAAAAGTTTATTTGCCCGTGATAGCCAATCACACATGGCTATGATGCCACCTAACAGGAAGTGGGCTAACATCTCAACTACGCTTTAATGTATGAAGTCCAAACTTGGTACAGGGACTTGGTATCTGATTGTGGGGACGCACTAGGAAATTGGCATCATTTGGCCTCTATAGGGGGCGCTGCAATACAGGAAGTGAACTCGTATCTCAGCAACGCTTTGATGTATGAAGTCCAAACTTGGTATAGAGACTTGGTACCTGATTGTGGGACGCACTAGGAAATTGGCATTATTTGGCCTCTACAGGGGGCGCTGCAATACAGGAAGTGAGCTTGTATCTCAGCAACACTTTAATGTATGAAGTCCATACTTGGTACAGGGACTTGGTATCTTATTGTGATGACTCAATAGGAAATTGGCATCATTTGGCCTCTATAGGGGGCACTGCAATACAGGAAGTGAGCTTGTATCTCAGCAACGCTTTGATGAATGAAGTCCAAACTTAATACAGAGACAAAGTAGCTGATTGTGAGGACATGCAAGGAAAGTGGTCTCATTTGGCCTCTAGGTGTGCTGTAATACACAAATTGAGTTCACATCTCAGCATTTTTTTGGTGTATGAAGTCCAGGGACATGGTAGCTGATTGTGAGAACGCACAAGGACATTGGTGTAATTTTCGCCTCTAGGGGCACTATAACAAAGTAAATGAGCTTATTTCTCAGCCGTTCTTTATCCAATTGCAATCAAACTTGCTGTGAGTGCTTGCTCATGTCATGGCAACGCCATTCCTGCTATAGCGCACTGCTTGGCCCCCACATTGCTGCTTGCATCTATATTTATTATTGACTTTTTCTGCTTTTGCATTCTCTTTGGATTTGAAAAGAATTCAGCAGATGACATCTGACCACGCTGGTTTGTGTGATCACACTGTGGTTCATCATTGAGTATTCTTCTTCTTGAAAACTCTAAATCCAGCGCTCCTAAAAGTGCACGCATGTGCATGTGTCATGGCTGCTCTATGCACTCTCCTGTCTAATCTTAAATCTATACTGGCCGAGTCCCAGGAGCCGTCCCCTCTCCTGAGCAGCGGACCTCCTCGACTGCTCCTCTCCGAGGGAGCACAGCGATGGCAGAGAGCGGTCAGGAGAGTGAGCCAGCACTGAGGGCTGTGGAGGCGAGGTCACCGGGGCTGCTGCTGTGTGCTGCTGTGTGCTGCTGACGACCGAGAGAGCCTGCTGCTCTCCGCTCCTCTTCTCTCCTCTCGCCCCCTCCACTCATGGCTGCCAAACAATGCCTGGAGGGGCTGGGGGGATCATTACCGCGCAGACCCCCACCTCACACACACACAGACATACACACACACACACACACACACACACACACACACACACACACACAGGAGGACAGCGTGGCAGTCTTACCCCTTCCCGAAGGCACCTCATTAACACCGTGTAGGCAGCAGCAGGAACGACCCACAATCCTCCTGGGTGCTCTTTTTTCTCCTCCTGCAGGGAGACAGAGAGAGCAGAGGCAAGAAAGAGAGAGAGAGAGAGAGAGAGAGAGAGAGAGAGAGAGCAGAGGCAAGAGAGAGAGAGAGATAGAGAGCAGAGGCAAGAGAGAGAGAGAGATAGAGAGAGAGATAGAGAGAGAGAGATAGAGAGTGATAGACAGAGAGAGAGAGAGGCAGAGGTAAGATGCTAGGCAAGGCAAGCACTCGCACAGTGACTCATTAGGAGAACAATTAGGGGCAACCCAAAGCACAAGTCCCCATAATTAGGCTAAACAAACAAACTGGGTGCGCTGGTAAATAAGCTCCTGTGCTCGCTCCCAGCACAGGTATGGAAGATGCCTCTGCTCAACACCAACCAATTAGGAAGCTAGTTGTGGTGGAGGTGGGGTGTGCAACATGAGCTTGTCTCCACCATCTGAGCTCCACAACTCGACATGCAAGCAGGCATCCCAACACCGAGGTCTGCGTGGCTCTCAAGGTCTGCTCTCCTACTCAGCTGGCTTATTTTGTACACTGCTCATGAGCATCACCCACACCGCGTGCCCAGTCCATTATTATTCATTTGCTGAATAATGTACAAGTGTGTTTTCTCCATCCCCCACATGCTTGATGCAGTAGCTATTAGGGAGGAGGAAAGTGTTGCTTTTCCAGGGTGGAGAGGGCAGAAAGTGGCCTGTCCAGCAGTGATGGACAGAAGAGCTGCTACAGCGTCTGGAAGCAAAAGCACTGTGTGAGCTGCACTGGCATAGGACCAATCTCAACAATGTTCCTGGGTGTTGGGATAACACTAACCAGAGACAGGGCTCCAAACCAGACCGGTGATGAGCAGTTAAATAGGTTTTTTCAGCTCAGCTACCTCGGACTCATTTTAGCTGTGATTATGCTCTTGAACAGAGCCTATATTTTCTACAAAGAATTAATTAGGCAAAGCTACCTACACACTGTACACAGCCAGGATATATTCCAAACACAAGCCCACGCAAAATGTGCTGCTAATCAGTTTAATAAAACTGATGTTCATGACTTGACTACCCAGACTCAAAGGCCTTGCTGATTTTCAACAACACACAAAACACACAAAATTATTTGATGTTGTCCTCCTCCATGATGGATTTTAACCACAATTCTATTGTACAGTTTTACATTCACAAAAGTTTTACTAAGGCCCATACACAAAACTAACATAAGATTCTGTGATCAATTCTATGACCTCCACATTTGGTTGTATGTTCCACTTGTTGCTTAGGACAAAGCCTGGATATGAAGTAGCTTGTGGCAGAAATAAACATTACAGCTTCCTCAACTACGCTCACAGAGACATATATTGGGCCTAAGCCGTATGTGGCATTGCAGAGAGATGGGGCATTTTGTAGCATTGGGTCATCACTAATGTGGACGTCATGGTGGTAATGTTTTTGTGCCAGTGTTCCTATGGCCATCAGCATATTTGCTCTTTCCTGTGGTAAGGCAATATCATGCTTAAATGTGGCTGAAAGTTCACTTCAGAGCTTCTCCAACACACAAAGAGAAAGGAGAAGTGAAGCTTTCATCGACAGCCTCCAAATTCAATAAAAGTGATTGTGTACGCCTTCAATGCCTGACCTTCAGTCCGTCACAGCTATACTCTAGCTTTGATGGGATTTTCTGGGACATGGGATGAATCAGGTGTGGCAATGTCTATTTAAATGCGTTATCTTGCATGGCGCAGGGCTGGACAGAGAGGCAGAGCGATGCGAGGGCTTTCATGCTGGAGATAGCAGGCTGAGTTGGACCCCCGCAGGGACTCACACATGGGCTGTGTGGCCAGAGCAAAACAAAAGCAGCTAAACAATAACAGAGCATGAGCGTAACAAAAACCAACCCGTGGCCTGGGCGATAAAGCTAATGAGCTCTCGGGAGTGCCTTTCTGTGAGCACAGATGCATGGAGGAGCAGGGAGAATGGATGGTCAGTCAGACCTGCGTCTAGGAGAAAGAAGTCAAGGACGACACTTTCTTTGTGATGAAGCTCTGCAGAACGGCCTGGTGAGGCAGTCAAAATATGATGCAGGTTACAACTTGACACCCATCAAACAAGCCTATCCAGTGACAGATATATTAATAAGTCAGCAGCAATCTGAAATCTGCAGCAAGCATTTTATAAAATTATGTGAGTAAATTCTGTACGCAGAGTGTACATATTAGTATCAGTAAGTAGGTGAGGAAGGTAGGGAGGCGAAGAGAGCTAGAAATGACTGAGAAAAAGAGTCTGGGTTTGCAGAAGGGGTAGTGTATTATTCTACCTGACAAGCAATCAGATGCAACAGCTCCCCTAGTGGTGGCAGAAGGCACTGCTTCAGTTTGCTGTTCCTGAAGTTCTCTCGCAGCAGCTCTGTGAACATTGCCACGGCCTGTAAAACAGAAACACACACACATGTAATCATGTAAGCATACAGACACACACACACACACACACTCTCTCTCTCTCTCTCTGTCTCTCTTTCTCCCACACACACACACACACACAATCTTTCTCTCTTTCTTTCTCTCTCACACACACACACACACACACACACACTCTCTCTCTTTCTCTCTCTCTCTCACACACACACACACACACACACCCCTTTACATTATTACTGAACAAGTACACATTTGAAATCGTTCGCTGCTGATTGTTAGCTTAGGCAGAATGTGCTAGCTGCACGGCTCCATGGAAGACTGCTGGGAGCTGCAGCAGAGATTTGAGTGAGTGCTTTCTGCCTGCTCCATGACAAAGCTATCATTATCACCTTTTTAAAAAGCATTCACAATGACACAATCTGACACCAATGTAACCTTTTTCAGTCTCTCTCCCACACACACACACACACACACACACACACACACACACACACAAACACATCCCTGTCATTAGTATCTGATGACTGGTAAGCTAGGCACATCGATGTGTGTGTGTGTGTGGCTCACTGCGGCAGCTCTCTCAGCAGGGGGCTATGCTAATAGGCATGTCTCTGTTTCGCTCGCTCTTTTCACACACTTTCTCCCCCTCTCCCCTTCCCATCCCCTCCCACTAAACACAAGGCTTCCCTTCGCTCACGCTAAAGCATCATAAATGATGAGTTTGCAGGGAACAGATGTTTGCGGCCCATGTTTGATGTGTTTTGGCAGGAGAGAGACTCGCCGAGCGAGAGGACGCCTCGCATGCAGAGATGGGGAGATGCACTGCTGAGGACCAGAGCCACGGCGCCACTTCCACACCACTCCACACATCCGCCAGTGCACTGCACAGCCTCACACCCAAATCAATACAACCCATACTCAGTCTGCCACAGAGACCATGCAAAAGAAAAGAGCTGTGAACTAATAAATAGCAGTCTGATATGGACACGATATTTCAAAGGGAAGAATACAATTTGGATAATGAAGCCTAGTCTTGTGAGTTTGCTGGCGTTTGACAGTGATTGTCTACTTATGAGATTGCAGACCAACATGTCAGACTGCCCAAAGAGACGGGACCATATCCTGGGATCAGTAATGGCAAGCAGTGATAGCCGGCAAGAGCGGAGGGCAAATAGGACATGCTGCAGGAGAACTGGCCAGGGCTGCGTTAACTAAAGAGGCAGGATGGAACAACCCCTAATGATCTCCCAGGGTGGTGCCAAGTGCAGCCAATAAGGATAGTAATCAAGTCCCTTGATTAGTCATGAATATGGAGTCAATGTCACAGGACAGCACTACATTCAGTTTGTATTACACCTGCTGGGTTATCCGTCTCATCCCATTTGTTTCAGAATCCAGGAAGAGACACAAAAAAAGTTGTTGTAGAATGCAGGGTCACAACTAGGGTTTATTATAAATAACCAGATTTGAGTTTTTTTTTACTACAGAGGTTAAATCCTACTTTACACTAGTGTATTATAAGAAAACATAGTTGCTCTAAAGGGGATATGTGCTATGCTTTATTAGCTACTGCATTGTTAGCATTCTAGCTTGATTCAGTTTGATTGCTACTTTCATTTGAAGGAAAGTCTTTCATGAACATTGGGTTGCGAATGTAGCATTACCAATTCAGGATTTGACAAAGGAAAACCTATCACATGGGGAAACCCTGTGAGGCATAGGTGTTCCATGTATTCATAATGGGAGGTAGATTCTACTAAAAAGGTCAAATTGTACAGAGTTCACATCCACAACTACAGCACCGCTTTCAAAAATCAGAGATTCTTCACAGTAACAGCAGGCAAAGTAATAAGACCACTACAGTACATTCTAAATGGCCTCCACAGAATGGCCTGGCCATGTAGTGTTGTTACAGAGAGAGAGAGAGAGTACAGCAGGCCTTCTGCTTATGGGGTGAGTCACGGGTGAATGACAGAGAGATATAAGACAAAGCCTGCAGCTGAAGGCAAGAGGAGAGATCAGAGCTTCTCTTCCCACCAGCCTTAGCCAATATCTTTACATTCCCTTTCAAAATCTCCCTCTCATCATGATCCAGTCCTGCAATGTTTGTTGTCAGTTTAGTATCCAAACTTATGGTATGTTCAAAAGACGTCTAGATTTGCAGATGATTTGATGCTGTGTACAAATATTTGTGTGTGGGTGTTGATACCCAGGCTGGCACGCATTTTTAATGAGCAGTTGAAGCTTCAAAAATGTTACTGAAATTAAAACTATGATATCAAGTAGCTTTGAATATTTTTTCCCCTTTTTTAATCTCACTCTTGGCTTTTGCTACAGCAGAGTGCATGAAGCAGTATGTGCTTGGGCAGGGTGCCCTGGCCAAGGCCTGTGAGAATATGCAGGATCAGCGTGGCTATGATGCTGAGCTGACCCCGACCCTGACCCTGTGAGGGCAGGCCATCCTCTGCCCCGACAGACCTCACCCGGCCTCTGTGGTTCAGTAGCACACGCACACGGACCTCTCAGTGAATGGCTGCGGTAGATACTACTCTGATGGCCAGGCCTTTCATGGTGTAAGAGGTACAACTATCTAAAATAACCCCCCCGTTCTCTGAGGCAGGCTTTCTACTTCTGACTGCACATTTAGAGCTTCCCTATCATGGATGAAGACAAGATGGTTTTCTGCTTTGTTATAGTATTTGGAATGTCAGTGGATTGTTTTAGTTGTCCCACTCCTTGAAGAGAAATACAGCTGCATTTGTGAGTCTGGGCTGGTGACTGGATAGTATGTGTGTGGTGTGTGGGAGAGAGAGAGAGAGAGAGAGAGAGAGAGAGAGAGAGAGAGAGAGAGAGTGTGAGTGAGTGAGTGAGTGAGTGAGTGAGTGTGTGTGTGTGTGTGTGTGTGTGTGTGTGTCTGAGTGTGTGTGTGTGTGTGTGTCTGACTAGTACGGGGCTGCCTCAGTCAGGAGGACAATCCATTTAATACTTCATTAGAGTCCCACTCAAATCAGTCATGGGAGACACAAGAGAATGAGGATTATATGGAGCGAGAGCGGCTGAAAGAAGGAGGAGAGAACTTTTCTCTTCACTACCTGTAATTCCCATCTCCCCATCTGAAGCCCCTGGGTGACAGGGACTATTTATAGCTGCTTACTGTTGTTGCCATGACAGTGAATTAGGCTGACATCTCCTCCAGCTGCTGTTCTAGGTGGAAGATGAAAGTCTGGCTGCACATCAGGGCTTAAGATGGGGCTCCCACTCAGAAGCCGCACGCTAACCTGAACTCAGCGCTGGGCTCATCACAATGCTCTTCTGTTCTCTACTCTCCGGCTCTTCTGTCCATTGGGCCCGACACAGCCTCAGCCGTCTGCACAGGCCGTCGCAATCATACAGTCACACCCAGAAAGAGCTCGGGCTATTGTCCTCTAACGTGCTCTGGCAAAAAAAAAAACAGACATTGGGAGCCGTCCATCTCCCGCGTACAGCAAAATGGCCGTCGACAGCCGAAGCAAAGGCAAGGCGAGGCCGAAAAGAAATAAAAATGTCTTTTCAGGAAGCGTCGGTTTCCTTGGACTGGACAAAGACAGACCGCGCGACAAAAATCGGCATGATAAGAGGCAGAGCGCTGAGCGGCGGACCCCCGCCGAGACCAAGCACACTAAAATCCTGCGCTTCTCTCCCCCACTTCTAAGCCATATGTCCACAGCACTTATAGCAGCGCAGCAGAAAACATGTCACAAGTGACAGGCGGAGGAAGAGACGAGTGAAGGTAAAGAGAGAGAGAGAGAGAAAGAGAGAGAGAGAAAGCAGCTATTGTGCCATGGAGAAGGCAGAGAGAGAAGGGAGACAAACAGCCAGCGTCGACGCGTCACCGGCCGCCATTTTATTTTTCGTAGAGACTTGTCTCCTCTTTCTCCCTCCTGTCGGGCAGCTTTTCATTTTCACAACAGAGAGGAGAAGGGTAAGCGGCTACTGTGCCGGCAAGCCCCATGTAAGCCGTGGATCAAGGTCGGAGGCGCCGGATCCCCACATCAAATAGTATCCTGTTTTTTGAAAATGATTAACCACAATGGCTGCGCTCAGCTCTTTGATGATTTGTGAATGCTGTGGTAAGCGTGTTTGGGCAGGAGAGGCTTGTAGCTCGCTCTTTAGGAGCCGCTGCTTCTTTAGAAGAAGCAGGTACCGCGTTCATGCCAATACTGGATTTCATTAGTGCCAAAGTCTGGGTTTAACAAAATTCATTTTTTAAGGTTTCTATAGGGAGTCTAGTGCCCACCTGAGAAAGTGCTATAGTGGCATCTAGTGGCACGGATGGCGTCTCTTCAACAACCACCTCTGAACATCAATTGTGTACATCTCACCAAGGGTGTCCAAAACCCCTACTCCTCCAGGTGCACAACTCCCCTGCATGGTCCCACTACATTATACAGCCATGACGAGAGACACTGCACAGACGCAAGATCAGACACATCACGTGTGGGAGGCAGTGAGTCTGAACCTTGTGTGGAGTGGGAATGAGTGGGAGTGCGTGTGAGTCTGATGGGGGTAGTGAACAACTGCAGTTAAACAAATGAGAGGAACTGAGTGTGTGTGATTGGATGTGTCAGAGTTTGCATCTGTTGTACCACATGGTAAATGGACACTGACCTCTGATATGGCCGTGTCTTCATTGAGCTCTGTGCAGTGTAGAGCCAGCAGACCTTGCAATCGCATCACTTTGGTCTTCCTGTAATACACACACACACACACACACACACACACACACCTCAGAATTCCTCCACCAGAATACCTAATGTTATATGACATAAATAGTGCAATGGCAAACAGCCCAGTGTTGTTTCTTACACATGCATAGTTAATCTATGAGATGCTATTGATGAGCATGACCTCTCATGGTGTTGCAGATCTAGGCCTCCTCTCAGAGCCCCTCTACTCACAGTGCAGACAGGAGGGAAAGCATCATACTCACACATCCCAGTTTGGGGCCACACGCAGCTGCTGGGTCAACACTGGGAACTGCCAGAGAGAAGCGGAGTGAACTAGTTTATTACTGGCAAAGGGACGCCGTTTCTACATCATTTGGAAGCATTTCTAAAAGCATCACAACTATACTGTATACCAGGAAGAAAACATGCAAAAATGTACGTATTTTTTTTTGTGTGATTGACATGAACAGATTATTTAAAATACACAATTATTCCTGATTCTAATCCTAAATTGAAACTAAATTGATTACTATTTAAAACACACAGGCTATTAGTATCTCATAGGTTCTTTACATACTGTTTCTTTACATCAAACACTTCATCCATGTTGTTTATAATACCTCTGCACCAGAAAATAAATAAATTAATACAAACAATAATATATAAATATACATATATTGCCTCCCATTCATGCACAAATATACTAAGAAACAGCCCTATACAAAATGGCTATGTTATTGTTGATATTGTTGATAGCTCCTTCATATTGCCAACTTGAATTCTATATTTATGAAGTATATCAATTTGTAATATTTTCAAACACATCTGATGAATAATTTTGCTATTAGATACACACAGTACATGTACATATCTCACCAGGGGCTCATCAAAACACACAACACTACAGAAGCAGCAGTATCACTGCAGTGCCACCTGCTGGTCACCTGCAGTTCCACAGCCATGCCTAACAAACAATAACCAAAATACACTATCATAGCAGCGTTTCTCAAACTATGGTCCGCGGACCGGAGACTGCTGGTCCGCGGAGCCGTGGAGTGAAATTAGGCCCGGTGCTTCGTGTGATAATTTGCTGCGCAATTGATCAAGGAACCGCGGACTGACAGAAAAAGAAAACAAACGTTTCTGCATTCAGGAGGAAATACTTGCTAATTCGATGTCATTAGACATAGAGCCGTACAATTAAGTAGTGGTATGAGCGTTCATTCAATGCATGTGTGCGCGCGACAGAAACCGAAACTACCCGATAACGTTGGTAGTAAAGCTCCGCTTCAACCTGTCGGAAGGCTGTTTATTTATTTAACGGCATTTAATAGAACTACGTGGATTCTTGCAATTTCCATATAAACAGAGCAGAGACTGTATAATACACTGTCTAGCATTGAGTAGGCCTCTGAGTATAGTCAAATTTGAATATAAAGTGGCCAAAAGATATTGTAGCCTTATTAGTCTTCCTATTAAAGATCTCCAGAGATTTACGCTTATCTGCTCCGCCGTTTACCATTGAAGGTTCTACAATTCTATGTTGAATTCAATGAACCCAGATATTCTTTATTTGCCTGCCAGTGTATGATGCATTGCTTACACGAGGGAAACATTCCAAAACAATAGCACCCATATAGTTGCTGTTGTTTTGAGAAGTATTTCTCATGCTAGCATCATGCAACCATGCAAAAGCAATTAACTTAACTATTATAATTATTATATCTTACATTAGTAAAGCAGTCCTCTGATGTGCATGTTTTCACAAACGTTTTGTGAACAATGTTAGCACTTTAAACATTGACTGCTTTGAAGTGAAAGTGCATGTATAACAATATAGCATAATAATAACTGTGATATGATGATAATCTATGATGATAAACTATGATAATCATCATGATAATTTGATGTGTATGTGTGTGTGTGTGTGGGGGGGGGGGGTACGTGTATGTGGGCCCTATGACCCCAAAGTCTGCCATGACCGGGCCTCAGGTCAAAGAAGTTTGAGAAAGGCTGTATAGACCTCTTAGTTAAACTGTGCATTACCAGCTACAGGTAATCATAAGGGCATCTACTGACTGGACATAACACTCAACCTGGAGGACTTTGGACATACAGAAAACTACAACATCCAGAGGCCATAGAGAGGAGGGGAACAGTAAACTATAGTAAACTCCAAACTGAGAAAACCCAATACAGAAAACATTAAGACCTGTGTATGCTGGCCCTAATACTCTGCTTATACTACGGCAGAGTATTAGGGCCACATTAAGGAGAACAAGATTTTTTTTATGTCTGATTTTTATCATGAAAATATTATAATTTCATATTTATAATATAATATAATAATTATATGTTCAAAAATTATATTATGATTTAAATAATAAAGTTGAAATGTTGAGAATAAAGTCTAATCAGTTAAGTTGAAATACTTCTTATTCTTCACATTTTGACTGAATTCTTAAAATCTTCACTTTCTACTCAATATTTCAATATTACTCTTCAAATACAAACGAAAAAAGGTAAATAATTTTCTCTCCTTAAGGTGACCTTGTAACTCTGTCGTGCTACACTACCCACCCCGATCTGAAATGTATTCGCTTCACCGGTAGAAAGATCTCAGCCCATTCCTCTATGCGTCCAGCAGCAGTATGTGGCGGCTGATACGATATCCTGCCGTGTGATTACAGTTTCACATCAAAGGTCAGCGGGAGGAAGAGGAAAAACAAAGATTGTTTTCCAAGCTGTGGCTATTGGCTTCCTGGGCCCGCCTATTAGCCCATTGTTACTGTGCTTCCCTCTCAACAGAGCCAGTCGGAGCGTGACATGCCAGTCTCAGTCTTACTGTGCTTCCCTCTCAACAGAGCCAGTCGGAGCGTGCCAGCCAGCCACCACCCTGGCACTGCCCACTCCACCCTCCGCTGGACACCACGTCCTGATGATTGACCCAGAGAGTATAGCCACTGGCCACAGAGCGCAAGGCAGGGAAGGGCAGTCAACAAGATGCCTTAGTCAGTTCAGAGACCATTCCCTTTGAAACCCATGTGTCCGATGCATAATTGATAAATTGAAAACAATTCATAATGCATCATAAAGCCGCTTTTTATTGAAGCGTGACAGCTGGCCATGAGATTTTTTCCCCTCTCCTCTTGGCCGTACAGTATCATAATGAATCATTAATGTTTCATATATCGTAGATGCATGAATAATGTATGGGGCACATGAGCCTCCAACTCAACAGATGTTATTTTCGCACCGCCAAGAGGACAAGGTTCCACTCTGCACTACGTGTGTGTGTGTGTGTGTGTGTGTTTATGGGGGCTTTAGGCCATGGAGGTTGTATTGCAACAGCAAACCCCTAAGCATGTGAATGCCTCATGCTTTTGTATGTGTGGGCATGAATGTGTGTGTGTGTGTGTGTGTGTGTTGCAAGCTCTACTGTACCAGGGAGGAGTTGATGAGGCGGGTGGTGAGGGTGCGGTTGCCGGGGGTGATGCAGCACAGGTAGCTGAGTAGGTTGAGTTTGGCGCGCGGCGTGGAGCCCTTGGTGCTGTCGGTCACCTCCAGGGCAGCGCTTAGCTGCTGCAGAAACGCAGACCACTCCTCCGGGCTCAGCGACACCAGCCTCTCAGCTGCAGCACAACACTGACGGTCAGCTCAGCATGGGCACGGGACAGGCTCTATGAGTATGCATCTACATGTGTGTACAGGCACTTTATGCATTTGTTTATTTGGATGAGTAGTTTTGTTAGTTTTACGATGTGAGTTTATGTGTGATGGGTGGGTATACCTGAGTACGCTGGAACACAGAGTGTCTTTGAGTCAAATCGTAGAGGAGCACTCTTCATAATCTGTTCATTCACAAAGATGTTAAAAATGTGACTACTTTGCCCAAATTTAGATCTAGGGTTAGGCTGTATATTTTGCGCTATTACAAAGTCTTGTCACAACAGCTAGACTACCATATTTTGTAGACAACTACTAAACATAAACAAGTTCAGTCATGTAAAAACATGTCGTGCATCATCAAGTGTGCATGCACAAAACATCCACACCAGCACAGTTATAAAACAACTACTAGAATTATAATAAAAGCTGAATTGCATTCCAGTTCCCTACAACATTTAGTTCCATGTCAAAGATGCCTGTGATTATTTTTGTTCTAGATCCTATCACTAGTATGTGCTTGTTTGTTGACCAAAATATTTACTGGTATCCACAGTGATAAGCATCCACAGATACCATAGCACAGTAAGAGAATGGAATTCAATCTAAAATTCTAAAATGTTACTCTTCCTTGGAACTGTAATTTAGGCCTCCTGAAATAACTAACAAAATAAAATAAATATTGCAAATAGGTGTAATTCAGGTAATAATGCATTCATGTGTATGGTACAGTGCACTAGTACTTCCAGTGCTAGAACATGCTATGTGCTTGTTTATGGCACTGATCAGTAAAGCATTTTTGGCTGGCAGGGGTCTTCAGAACGGCTCACCTTTGGATTATCCATGATAGGTGTGACTGCCAGGTCAGCGTCCGTGTACAACAGCTCCTTAATGTAGGACATGATGTCAGTCTGGCCATCCACCAGTTCATCGTCTCCCTGGACAAGAGTGGACACAGGTATCAGTGCATGTAATTAACCTTTTACTCAGAATGAAGCTTGATTAAGTATTACACTGCTAACAACATAAGCCGTGCTTCAGTCCTGGTGGCCATCCAGGAATTCCAGGCAGTTCCTGTACTATACAGTAGATGGCGCCTTATCCTTAACAAGACAACTCTGCCCAACTGTGAACTGGGCAAACTCTGGCACATTCCAGACCGCTGAGGTACTGTACTGCCCACAGACCGACTGCACATTGCCCGACTGATAACAACTGACAGTACAAGAGATGCTGGCAGAGCCGAGTCAGATTCAGTGACAATCCTCAGACAGCATAAATGTATGGACTGCAGTTGTGTTTACACTGGCTCGCTGCCTGATGAGACCTTTGTTAGGCCCATCTCATGATTAGCGATGACAGACTGGCTCCCTGAACTGACCACAGGCTCCCCCAGCACAAGGAGGCTTTTCAGAATGCATGGCAGAGCTGGAGTGTCCGAGGTCTGGCAGCGTGAGGCGCCTGTGTGGCAGTGTGGCGGCCGGCAGGACTCACTCTGCTCGCGGGCGTCTCGCTCTCCGGCTCTCTGGCAGCACTGCTTGTTCTCGGGGTCGCGCGGGAGCTTGGGGGGGGGGGAATCAGATAAAAACAGCCGGGTTCACTCGTGTTGTTCCTGATACAGTCTGTGTGGCGTGTGCCACTGGAAACAAGCCCTGGCCCAGCTAAGCAACAGACATGAATACAAGTACATAATGACCAGAGTTTACTGGACGCTCTTTACACATTTCCCCACCATTAACAATGAACAATCTAACAATCTTTTCCTGGAGGATAACAAAGTGAATACCCACAATGGTCATTTCTAGAGAAACTTTCAATCAGCTTCTTTATAAAGCAACATAAACTAATGACTCTTAACCTGTATTTAGCCAATTCTAAATTTGACTTGCAATTGTATCCTTAATATTTCTAATGCCGTATTTGTGCCTCATAATTCAAAGTCTGTGTGTGGAATTTCAGTGTTTTGCCACTGCATTGATGGATGCACAAACGTGGAACCTTTCCTATTACCTGAGAAGAAAGACAGTCTCTCTGGCATCATCGTCCAAGGCAGACTTGGGTCTGAACTCTGTAACACTATCTGTGGAGAGAGGACAACAGCATTATTTGTAAGAGACAGATTTACAGCTGTTCAAACTGGGCATCACACAAGAGCCCACAGATGTATGCATCTAACCCAGTGGCAGCAGGGAATAGGTGACCGTGTAAGTGATGGACACATCTTGTCCTTTTTGCAAATCTGGACATCATCCATTTAAAAAAGCTATAGGGATGATATATGAGGACAGAAAATGTTTCAGCAGGCACAAAGTTATGTAACAAAGCCAGTGAGATGGTAGCATTCAGAGTTTCATGGGAACTATATGAAGGGATTAAATCCTAATCCAGCGGGACATGCCGGGATGCACACTGATACACACTAGCACGTAGAACACGATCACAGGGACAGACTTTTTGTAAATCATCCATACACACACTCACACTCACACTCACACACACACACACACCCCATCATGTCCATCACGTAGGACTAGGATTGCACATAGTTCATGCACATCACGTCGTCCTCTCAGTGTTGCCTAATATCAAGTCATGTCCTCGTCCCACTCCCTAAAGGCTGCTGGCTGTTGCATAGTTGGAATACTGTAACAGAAGCCTAACTCATTCACTTGCTGTGCTTTAAGCTTTCAGGTCATTGAGTGTCATGGGTGGTGCTGTACAGTAGAGGTGGCACTACGTGCTGGTGTGCAGGCCTGCTCCATTACCTAATGTGAACGACTTGCTGAGGTGTGGGCTGCCTGGCCCCGGCAGCCTGCTGGGCCTCCCCTCTGATCCCTGTGCCCCCAGTGACACCATATGCAGGCTGTGGGAAACATACACACACACACACACACACACACACACACACACACACACACACACACACACACACACACACAGACACAGATAAGATCACGTATAGGAGGGCCCACTGGGTTCAGTTTCCCGCAGGCACTAAACAGAGGCAGCTGCAGCGCAGACTCATCTCATGTTTACACCACCCTGTGCCATATGCTTGCCAATCCACCACCTTTTAATTGCATACAGTATGGCAACAACTCCCACACTACACGGGGTGGGGGCACCATTCATTGTGATTCAAGTTTCCCAAATCCAAATCACCCAATGTAATTGACTACTTGCCTCTATCAAGTTACAAAAAGGTGTATCAGGTGTCATCTTTCTAGGCAGTCAATGCCTCTCAACTATCCTTTATAACCATTCTATTATTTACAACATACAACTCACAAGCATGAACCTGCCAATCCTGTGTAGTAGATACAACAGTAAGTGAGTACCATTAACAGCTTTTCATGTAGATAGCACTGAATCATAAGTCGACTAAATACGACTTACTGCTTTAAAAATTCTCTGTTACAGGGATACAGAGAATCAATAACGGGCAAAAATTGTATGATGTTTGATTCCTTTAACAATGAACACGCACTTTATAAACCTCCTTAGTCATTAAGAGTTGCTGTTGTCACTTTGAGAACTGTATATCATGCATACTGTACGTATAAAGCTAGATCCTGCACAAACAGGACAACGACAATGTAACAAAATTCTGAGTATACACATATTAGGTAAAGAACATGGCACCATACACATCCCTACAAGCTCCTGTCTCTTCCTGTGTGTAATAATGTGAGGGTTTGCCTGCCCTGTTCCTCTAGAGAGCAGACAGGTGTGTGTGCATGCCTCAACAGTGTGCTGCAGTCTGCAGTGGATGGGATGGAGCCTGGTACTGCATACGGCAGCTCAGTGGGCTTTGTGTGCAGGTGAATAATTGAGCCTCAAACTGAAGTTTTACAGCTATCTGGGTCGGCTGACTATGGAGAAACCACATCAATGGCACACTGTTACATAAGGTAGACAAATGGTCGCAGGCCTTTGCTGATGCCAACAGGACTCATTAATCCTTGTTACGGGGCAAGCGTTGTGCTGGCTCCTTGTTCCGATCATGTGAGCCCTTTGTTCCTTGCCCTGTCAGAGCCCCAACAGCAACAGGCTGAGGTGGGCGGAAACGAGATGAGGCATCCAATCGAGGCAGCGTGCCACAGTGAAGCTGTATGAGGTGCTCGGGGCATCGGGCACCGTAAGACTACCCAGCTGGTAGGGCCACTGGGCAGGATGGGGGGGACCTATGGTGCTACTAGTTAGCCCAGCTGAGTGACGTGTTCACAGGGCAGGACAATGAGCTCACTGTTCATCAGAGTGAGGGCTGTTCAAACAGTCTGTGCAAAGCATGTTTGCTCATTCGGGGAGTGTATAACGTAAGGCAGGATCAAAGAGACAGGGAGTACAGAGAAAAAAAAGAATGGAAAAGATTATAAAAATGGCTACCGCAGCCCAATGAAATGCATGTGAACAAAGAAATTACAGTAATAACAACAACAATAACAAAAATAACAATAACAGCAAATTAACAGGGAAATTACTATGGACACAAACTGATCTGCTAACAGTACACTGTCTATGGCCTACAGCAGAATGGGGAGAAAGTCCTTGGGGAAGAGTAGTGAAGTATTCTACCTGGAAATCAGGGAGTCCTCTTCTTCTTCCTCCTCCTCCTCCTCCTCTGAAGCAGGCTGATCTGAGAACGCCCCCCTCCAGAAGGGGTGTGACAGGAGTCTCACCCAAGCCAGCCTGTGCAGAGGCAGAGGGAGATGAAGACATGGCACTGGATAGCACAGACTGTTAACAAACTACAGGGCGGCCCTCCTTGTGAGCATAAACAGCCTGGTAACACATTGATAGTCATTACGCTGCTTACCTCTTCTGTGGATCTTTCTGTAGCAAGTCTGTCAGTAGGCTCTGAAATTCTGGGCTGAGTTTACAGCAGGCAGCTCCTGTGAAGGGAAGTGGTTAATGTTCTTAATAAAGTTTTTAGATTACAAACTTACAAAGTGATCCTGCCGACATATCCATATAGTTGCTACCTTTTTGCCTTGGTGTTGGGGGGTTCTCGTGTAAAATGAGGTCACTCAAGTCTGCGAAGGTCTCGGAAAAGAATGGAGGTGTCCCTAGAACATGCATCAGTCAGTCAACATGTATCTTGAAAAACAAATAAGGTCACTTCTGTGTTTGCTGTTTCAGGGCAGTATATGTCACCTGTAAACATCTCGTAGAAGATGCATCCTAAGGCCCAGAGGTCGCTGGAGACACTGGTGGGCTCTCCTCTGATAGACTCAGGAGCATGGTACACAGGAGAACCTGAAGGAGGGAGGGGGAAGGGGAGCATCCTCAACTAAACAGATCAATATCACTCTGAGAGATTCTTATGTCACATCAATGTATTTGAACAACAAAGTTCCCCTGTACTACTGAGCTTTCTAGACTAGACTGTTGGTTGATTTTGCATGCTTTTTTTGATGTGCTTGTTTAGAGCAAAACTCCATAATGCTTAATTAAAAGGGCTATGTTGAGTTTCTGTATTAAAAATAACTTTAAAAAAGCAACACAATGTGAAACAATAACCATTTTGATGTATGCATATGCTCCTAACATGATAAACAGCCAGAGATGGGCTGTCTCTTTTGTAAAAGCCCTTTGTGCTTCAAGTCAGAAGTGTGCTTGCTGGTGGTGCTTTGAAGACAGCCCCTACAGAATTCTGCACACAAAGTGGCTATGACTATAATTTTCTTGCTTGTTTTGTCACACTCTCTTCCAAATGTGTGCTTGTTATACAGTAATACTACAAATCATTACTCTATCTGTTCATCCGTGTAAAAATGATAAATGGATTATCTCCATGCCGTTACACTGAGGGCATCATTGCACACTAACTCTCCCAACTGTTGTATGACACTAAAAAACTGATAATTTTTAAGATTGTAGATGTTGTTTTATAGGGGTTCAAACCCCTTTTTGGAGGCAAGTGCGTGCACATTTTTTCAAACTACGGCCACTTAATATTTTCTATGGATACATATCCCATTAGCTTCCCTATAGCGTTTTTGCTTCTTTAAATGAAAAGCTGAACATATTTCAGGTCATACTTATGCATATTTTCCAAAAATGAGAAATTCTAGTGTCTAGCACCACTGTATGTTACCTTGGATTCGATTCTTTATGTTTTTACTGAGGGCCGTGTCTTTGCTGTCTCCAGCCCCTGGTTCTGCTGACAGGACCAAGGTAAAGAACTCTTCCAGGCTTTCACCCTCGGCTCTGGCCAGACAGAAATTTGAGTACTTCAGTGTACCAGGACCATCCAGTAAAATCTGCAGGCAAAGACATGAAGTTGCACCCAGTGTGATACACAAAGTGGGTATTTGCACCCACTAAGCTGAGAGGGCAGGTTGATCACTATACCTTAGCAGGAGTGAGATCAGAGAACACGATACCAGATTCATGGATGTGCTTCAACCCTCTGACAAGGTCAATTCCAAATTCTCTGACAACATCTTCAGAGAGACATTCATCTTGAGATATAACTGCTTCAAGTGAGCCTCCTGAGGATGCAAAAAAAAAAAAAAACAGGTTAAAGATAAGCCATTGTTTGTAAAGAGTAACAATCCCAAGTTAGTTCAAAAATAGAGAAGAGAAGTCCATGAAGCAAGCAAAGATGGCAAAACAGGTAGCCTGACTAAATATCTCTTTCCTGTGTCACAGCAGACTGTACTCATCAGATTAAAATTGTATTCTTAATTAGTATTCTCACTTCTAACTATAATAATTAATAACGTTGAATTACAACATGATCTCACCAGTGCACAACTCCACAACGAGCCATAGATGATTACTGGTTTCATACCACTCATAGAATGACACCACATTATCGTGTTGGATATCATGAGTCAGCCGCACCTGTCAAAACGGCAGATGAGGAAAGTTAGACATCTATTCTAAACAGACTTGACATTTGGCCTAACATTTCTTCTACATAAATAAAAAGATAATCTTAAAGGTAGGCCTAAATCGAGTTAAACTAAAACATTACTTACGTGGTTTGTTAATTCGGGTCTTTTTGATTTCTCGCTGCAAATAATTGCAACAAAGTGAATACTACCTTTTCTTCTACCTTTGTATACAACGGACTTGCTTCCTCTCCCTATTTCTTCATATAGAATAAAGTTCTCCATCAGCAAAACTGCTTGTTAGCCAACCAACGAGTCGACAGGTTAGTCCACCTCAAAATACAAGACAAAAACAGAGTCAACTTTGCCCACGGTTTGGACGAATTTGGTGTCAGCTAGCTAGCGTGTCAACTGGAATAGAAAGAAGTTATTGGTTGGAGACTAGAACAACAAACACCGAGGTGAAGTTAGTTTGATATTTGATATTCGGATATTCGACAGATATTCAAAAAAAAAAAATTATGCTGCCGGTTTCAACCCGTGTTTGCAGACAATGTACAAACAGATGACCTGTCTACTTGCTCCCAGCCGACCATAGGGACCGTCTAAAAAGTAACTTCTGAATTACCTTCATAGTCTTTTTTGTCAATAGCTTTGACATCATGTGACCTAGTGACTCCAAACCAATTCAAAATAGTTATCCTATATGGGACTCATCAGACACACTTCTTTTTATAGTCACTGTATGCACACTGTATTTTATATGAATATTTTAAAGATAATACATTATTTATCATAAGAAACGGTCTCCTTTTTTTCAATACCTCCCAAGCCATGCGACCTAGTGACTCTAAACCAATGCAGAATAGTTATCCTATATGGGACTCATCGGGCACACCTCTTTTTATGGTCACTGTATGCACACTGTATTTTTTATGAATATTTTAAAGAAAATACATTATTTCATATAAGAAACAGTCTCCTTTTTTTCAATACCTCCCAGGTCATGTGACCTAGTGACTCCAAACCAATGCAGAATAATTATCCTATATAGGACTCATCGGGCACACCTCTTTTTATAGTCACTGTATGCACACTGTATTTTATATGAATATTTTAAAGAAAATACATTATTTCATATAAGAAACAGTCTCCTTTTTTTCAATACCTCCCAAGTCATGTGACCTAGTGACTCCAAACCAATGCAGAATTGTTATCCTATATGGGACTCATCAGGCACACCTCTTTTTATGATCACTGTATGCACACTGTATTTGATATGAATATTTTAAAGATAATACATTATTTCATATAAGAAACAGTCTCCTTTTTTTCAATACCTCCCAGGTCATGTGACCTAGTGACTCCAAACCAATGCAGAATTGTTATCCTATATGGGACTCATCGGGCACACCTCTTTTTATGATCACTGTATGCACACTGTATTTTATATGAATATTTTAAAGATAATACATTATTTACCATAAGAAACTGTCTCCTTTTTTTCAATACCTCCCAAGCCATGCGACCTAGTGAATCCAAACCAATGCAGAATAGTTATCCTATATGGGACTCATCAGGCACACCTCTTTTTATGGTCACTGTATGCACACTGTATTTTATATGAATATTTTGTAAAAAAAATACATTATTTCCTATATGAATGGTCCTCTTTTTTCAATACCTCCCAAGTCATGTGACCTAGTGACTCCAAACCAATGCAGAATAGTTATCCTATATGGGACTCATCGGGCACACCTCTTTTTATGGTCACTGTATGCTATATGAATATTTTGTGAAAAAAATACATTATTTCCTATATGAATGGTCCTCTTTTTTCAATACCTCCCAATTCATGTGACCTAGTGACTCCAAACCAATGCAGAATAGTTATCCTATATGGGACTCATCAGGCACACCTCTTTTTATGGTCACTGTATGCACACTGTATTTTACATTAATATTTTAAAGAAAATACATTATTTCATATAAGAAACAGTCTCCTTTTTTTCAATACCTCCCAAGCCATGTGACCTAGTGACTACAAACCAATGCAGAATAGTTATCCTATATGGGACTCATCGGGCACACCTCTTTTTATGGTCACTGTATGCACACTGTATTTTATATGAATATTTTGTGAAAAAAATACATTATTTCCTATATGAATGGTCCTCTTTTTTCAATACCTCCCAATTCATGTGACCTAGTGACTCCAAACCAATGCAGAATAGTTATCCTATATGGGACTCATTGGGCACACCTCTTTTTATAGTCACTGTATGCACACTGTATCTTATATGAATATTTTAAAGAAAATACATTATTTACCATAAGAAACGGCCTCCCTTTTTTCAATACCTCCCAAGCCATGCGACCTAGTGACTCCAAACCAATGCAGAATAGTTATCCTATATGGGACTCATCAGGCACACCTCTTTTTATGGTCACTGTATGCACACTGTATTTTACATTAATATTTTAAAGAAAATACATTATTTCATATAAGAAACAGTCTCCTTTTTTCAATCCCTCCCAAGCCATGTGACCTAGTGACTCCAAACCAATGCAGAATAGTTATCCTATATGGGACTCATCAGACACACCTCTTTTTATGGTCATTGTATGCACACTGTATTTTATGTGAATATTTTGTAAAAAAAATACATTATTTCCTATATGAATGGTCCTCTTTTTTCAATACCTCCCAAGTCATGTGACCTAGTGACTCCAAACCAATGCAGAATAGTTATCCTATATGGGACTCATCGGGCACACCTCTTTTTATGGTCACTGTATGCACACTGTATTTTATATGAATATTTTGTAAAAAAAATACATTATTTCCTATATGAATGGTCCTCTTTTTTCAATACCTCCCAAGTCATGTGACCTAGTGACTCCAAACCAATGCAGAATAGTTATCCTATATGGGACTCATCGGGCACACCTCTTTTTATGGTCACTGTATGCTATATGAATATTTTGTGAAAAAAATACATTATTTCCTATATGAATGGTCCTCTTTTTTCAATACCTCCCAATTCATGTGACCTAGTGACTCCAAACCAATGCAGAATAGTTATCCTATATGGGACTCATCAGGCACACCTCTTTTTATGGTCACTGTATGCACACTGTATTTTACATTAATATTTTAAAGAAAATACATTATTTCATATAAGAAACAGTCTCCTTTTTTTCAATACCTCCCAAGCCATGTGACCTAGTGACTACAAACCAATGCAGAATAGTTATCCTATATGGGACTCATCGGGCACACCTCTTTTTATGGTCACTGTATGCACACTGTATTTTATATGAATATTTTGTGAAAAAAATACATTATTTCCTATATGAATGGTCCTCTTTTTTCAATACCTCCCAATTCATGTGACCTAGTGACTCCAAACCAATGCAGAATAGTTATCCTATATGGGACTCATTGGGCACACCTCTTTTTATAGTCACTGTATGCACACTGTATCTTATATGAATATTTTAAAGAAAATACATTATTTACCATAAGAAACGGCCTCCCTTTTTTCAATACCTCCCAAGCCATGCGACCTAGTGACTCCAAACCAATGCAGAATAGTTATCCTATATGGGACTCATCAGGCACACCTCTTTTTATGGTCACTGTATGCACACTGTATTTTACATTAATATTTTAAAGAAAATACATTATTTCATATAAGAAACAGTCTCCTTTTTTCAATCCCTCCCAAGCCATGTGACCTAGTGACTCCAAACCAATGCAGAATAGTTATCCTATATGGGACTCATCAGACACACCTCTTTTTATGGTCATTGTATGCACACTGTATTTTATGTGAATATTTTGTAAAAAAAATACATTATTTCCTATATGAATGGTCCTCTTTTTTCAATACCTCCCAAGTCATGTGACCTAGTGACTCCAAACCAATGCAGAATAGTTATCCTATATGGGACTCATCGGGCACACCTCTTTTTATGGTCACTGTATGCACACTGTATTTTATATGAATATTTTGTAAAAAAAATACATTATATTTCCTATATGAATGGTTCTCTTTTTTCAATACCTCCCAAGTCATGTGACCTAGTGACTCCAAACCAATGCAGAATAGTTATCCTATATGGGACTCATTGGGCACACCTCTTTTTATAGTCACTGTATGCACACTGTATTTTATATGAATATTTTAAAGAAAATACATTATTTACCATAAGAAACGGCCTCCTTTTTTTCAATACCTCCCAAGCCATGCGACCTAGTGACTCCAAACCAATGCAGAATAGTTATCCTATATGGGACTCATCAGGCACACCTCTTTTTATGGTCACTGTATGCACACTGTATTTTACATTAATATTTTAAAGAAAATACATTATTTCATATAAGAAACAGTCTCCTTTTTTTCAATCCCTCCCAAGCCATGTGACCTAGTGACTCCAAACCAATGCAGAATAGTTATCCTATGTGGGACTAATAAGACACACCTCTTCTTATAGTCTCTGTATGCACACTGTATTTTATATTAATATTTTTAAGAAAATGCATTATTTGCCATCATGAATGGTCTCCTTTTTTCAATACCTCGCAAGCTTTTTTCTCGCTAGACATCACAGATCAACATAGAACTGTTCTGCTATGTGATAATAATCAGACACATGTCAATGTGAAATAATATTTTGCATGAACTATTATATTTAATTTTTTTTAAAGAATCATATTTATTTCCTATGGAAAACAGCTTTTTGCTCAATAGCTGCCATATAAGGGGTCCTAGACAACACAGATCAATACAGAACTGTTCTGCTATGGGGTAGTTATCAGACACACCTCAATATGAAAAATGATTTGGCATCTACTATTATATGGAAGGTATTGAGAAAACACAGTTTCCATAGGAAACAAATGGGTACTATAAAATAGTACGTGCAAAAATTATATTAATTTGAGGTGTGTCTGACTAGTCCCATAAAGGATATTCTGCATTGGTTTGGTGTCCCTACGTCACTTCCCTTGGGGGGGGGGGGGGGGGTATTGAAAAAGGAGACCATTCCTTATAGGAAACGATGTATTTTCTTTAAAATATTAATATAAAATAGTGTGCTTTCAATGGTTATAGGAAGAGGTGTGTCTGATGAGTCCCATATAGGGTAACTATTCTGCATTGGTTTGGAGTCACTAGGTCACATGGCTTGGGAGGTATTGAAAAAAAGGAGACCATTCCTCATGGGAAATAATGTATTTTCTTTAAAATATTCATATAAAATACAGTGTGCATACAGTGACCATAAAAAGAGGTGTGCCCGATGGGTCCCATATAGGATAACTATTCTGCATTGGTTTGGAGTCACTAGGTCACATGACTTGGGAGGTATTGAAAAAAGAGGACCATTCATATAGGAAATAACGTATTTTTTTACAAAATATTCATATAAAATACAGTGTGCATACAGTGACCATAAAAAGAGGTGTGTCTGATGAGTCCCATATAGGATAACTATTCTGCATTGGTTTGGAGACACTAGGTCACATGGCTTAGGAGGTATTGAAAAAAAGGAGACCATTCCTTATGGGAAATAATGTATTTTATTTAAAATATTCATATAAAATACAGTGTGCATACAGTGACCATAAAAAGAGGTGTGCCCGATGAGTCCCATATAGGATAACTATTCTGCATTGGTTTGGAGTCACTAGGTCACATGACCTGGGAGGTATTGAAAAAAAGGAGACTGTTTCTTATATGAAATAATGTATTTTCTTTAAAATATTCATAAAAAATACAGTGTGCATACAGTGAATATAAAAAGAGGTGTGTCTGATGAGTCCCATATAGGATAACAATTCTGCATTGGTTTGGAGTCACTAGGTCACATGACCTGGGAGGTATTGAAAAAAAGAAGACTGTTTCTTATATGAAATAATGTATTTTCTTTAAAATATTCATAAAAAATACAGTGTACATACAGTGACCATAAAAAGAGGTGTGCCCGATGAGTCCCATATAGGATAACTATTCTGCATTGGTTTGGAGTCACTAGGTCGCATGGCTTGGGAGGTATTGAAAAAAAGGAGACCGTTTCTTATGGTAAATAATGTATTTTTTTTACAAAATATTCATATAAAATACAGTGTGCATACAGTGATCATAAAAAGAGGTGTGCCCGATGAGTCCCATATAGGATAACAATTCTGCATTGGTTTGGAGTCACTAGGTCACATGACCTGGGAGGTATTGAAAAAAAGGAGACTGTTTCTTATATGAAATAAAGTATTTCCTTTAAAATATTAATGTAAAATACAGTGTGCATACAGTGACCATAAAAAGAGGTGTGCCCGATGAGTCCCATATAGGATAACTATTCTGCATTGGTTTGGAGTCACTAGTTCACATGACTTGGGAGGTATTGAAAAAAGAGGACCATTCATATAGGATATAATGTATTTTTTTACTAAATATTCATATAAAATACAGTGTGCATACAGACTATCAAAAAAGGGGTGTGTCTGATGAGTCCCATATAGGATAAATATTCTGCATTGGGTTGGAGTCACTAGGTCACATGATGTCAAAGCTATTGACAAAAAAGACTATGAAGGTAATTCAGAAGGTACTTTTTAGACTGTCCCTAAGGTCGGCTGGGAGCAAGTAGACAGGTCATCTGTTTGTACATTGTCTGCAAACACGGGGTGAAACTGGCCGCATACATTTTTTTTTGAAAATCTGTCGAATATCCGAATATCAAATATCAAACTAACTTCACCTCGGTACAACAAACTGCTAGCACTGCTATCAACAAAAACTTTAAAATGGCAGAGAGAGACATAACGTCAACGTTAATGTGCGATGCGATGCAAGCATCCCCCAAGTTCCCAAGTTATGCTGTGATCGACATTTTGCAAGATACTCCTTGACAGTAACTAGCTGGTTGCATCTGATAGCATCGGGGTAACTTACCTAGCCTACTACTAGGCTTGAAATTATATGAACTGTCAAATGGTAACAACTTAATAGTTAACGTTAACGTTAGCTGGCCAGCCAGCTAGCGAGCTGTTGGTTGCTAAAAAAGTGACAAACTTAACTGAACTAACGCTGTTGGTGTGTTTCGTTCAAAAATAGCTTAAGCATACCTTTAGGCGTATGTTATTTCTGTAGATTCAGATGGGTTGACAACCTTCACGAACAAAATCAAAGAGTACTTTCATAACATTGCCCAAGTTTCTTTGGTGTAACGTTAGTCACTCAAGATTCTCCATCGTTCTGCCGCGCAGTGCAGACAAGGAAAGGTTAGCCCATAGTTTCGTTATAGGTGTACAGGAATCAACATGTATTAAAAATATGAATGTTTTTGAGGGTCTTCTTATGACGTCGCTATTAAATTAGTTATATTAGTAAGGTAGAAATAATTATTTCTGTATATAAAGTCGAATTGCTGTAAAGTGATATATTTTAAGTCGTCAAAAAGGTTAGTGCACCCCCATTTTTAAGCCGTGCCATCGGTTTCTAGGATACATCGAGGGACGCGATGCGTAAAAAGAGCGCTCATGCTGGCGCTTGAAATGTGAATGAAGTTCTGAGTACAATACATTATATTCATTTGTTTGAATTGTGCGGCTGTACTAAATGTATGTAACATTTCTTTTTTTCCATGAAGAAGTCTTGAAGATCTTATGCCCACTTTTCTTTAAGTAAATGTTTTATAAATCGAATCACTTAAACTCACTGGTGCCAAGTGGGGTTTATCCTCATATTATTTTAAGACTTTATATGGATGGGCCTCAAACCTGTTCGTGGAAAACCCTTTTACTGCCTATGGGGAAATCTCCAGCTGTGGATGGGGGAGTGACGTCATGGTCCATGTTGCCTGTGAGTTTGGAGATTGAGCTACAGGGGGCTCTGGCGAGGAGCGTGGAAAAGCACCGGGCTGAATATAACGTCTTTGCCACCTGACATTTCACTTCGACTGATCAAAGTTACTGTTCCCATCAGATGCTTCATATGTACCGGTAACATATGAAAATAAATTATTGGGAATATAGACCGTGTCGATAACTCGAATACTGTAGCAGAAACTCTTGCGAGCTAGTTAACGTTAGCCACCTAATGTGAGTTTGTGTGTGTTCTTTGTAAGGTTTTTAATCAACTGTCTAAATTGGAGTATCGACTCGCAACAACTACCTATTTGTTGATGTTGGAAACATGTTTTAGAAGATAGAAGATTTTTTGTTGAGTTCAGTCATTGACATCCCATTGAGACCATAACGTGGAGGAGTACCAAGAGACACTTATAAGAATACGAGGACAACAATAAAACTCCAAGGATCGGATCAGCTACAAAGATAGATAGCACTACACTACTACATCATTGCAGAATATTTTTGCCGCTTGGGTAATTGCTTTCATTGGATCCCAGCTACGAACAGTAAGTGAAATTTTACCATCAGGTTGGCCATCACATGGGTAGCAACATGTTTGGAGAACAGAATCACTTGCGGTTTTTGTAACCGAAAGAAATGTTCAGGATGATCGTGTTGTCGGTATTTGTAAAATGACATATATGATGGCAACTGGAAGACGTGTGTAATGATGAGGTGATGATGCATAACTGAACGTTTTCAATGAAAATTGAAAACAAGTTGAACAATCGAAATGCAAAGTTAGCGGTAGTCAGGTCCCCAAAAATTGTTGCTGGTCAGCGCGCGGTTGCATCTAATAAGCTTATTTTATTCTCAGTCAGATTAACTGGATCCGATTTCATTCAAACTTAATCCTTCTTAAGCAACGTTTCACTCTGGCAGAATGATGTGACGAGCTTTTAGATTTAAACTTATTTCTAATGGCCACTGGTAGTTCGTGGGAAAGCGGATGTAATAAATGTTTCACCACCAGGTGGTATCAAGTGAAACTGACCTCTGCCCTCTTGCTTTTATTATTTTATATATAAAAAGGATATATAAGCTCTGTTTGTTCATTTTAAAAAAAGTAATGTAAGAAAAGTATACGTGAGTAATGCATAAAACCGTGTACTGGTGTTATTTTCTAAACTCGAGACATCATGCACACATCAGTTGTATCTCGCCCATACAAGAGAGCCATGTCATGTGTAGTCATGACAGAACTGTATCTCTAGGCACATCATGTTGACATCACAGCCAATGTGCAAGGAACACTTTTGGAATGTGATGGACAACGGTAACAGATAAATTCAGGTAACAGTCATCATAGTAGTGTACACTGGGAGTAGGAGAGAAAGTTTTGAAGAGTTTGATGAATGGACTTTTGAGTGAATGATCTGTCTGATCAGAATGATCAGACAAAGGTAGATGATCACTGCAGCCTGAAAAATGACAATCTTTGGCAGGTCCGTTTATTTAGAGGGCACAAGGATCAGACGGGGACATGCATGCATGCATGCATGATTCATAATCCGTGTGTTTTAACAGATTGCATCCTAGCTCAATGATTTTAGCCGCTGGATTTCATCACATTATATAATCTTGTCATATGTCAGAGTACAAGGCATTGGCCAGGGTTGTCCTTAGACTTGCCCCTTTGTTCTTGTGTGTGTGTGTGTGTGTGTGTGTGTGAGTGTGTGTGTGTGTGTGTACGTGTGTCTCAATGAGGTGTTAAGCTTTTCATCAGCTGTGACCTCTTTGGAGAGCATGTGCAGGTTTGCCTCTGTTTGTGAGGTATAAATAACAAACATATGCAGTTTGAAGTGGGTTTTTCTTCTGTGTGTCTTGTAGGAGCATACAGTCATGTAACTTAGCTATTGTTCATCACAGCTAAGACATAGACATGCAGCTTTATTGTACCAACTATATGTTGTGTTGTGTGGACATAGCCAATCCCTTGTCTGCAACCGTTTTCTTTAGCCTATGTGTAAGCTGCTGCTTTATCAAGAGAGTCTCTCTCTTCCTCATGTAACAGTCGACTGTGTTGGTCACAGGCTCACAGCACACTCGTGCATACTCTTTCTTGGTTTGCTCTTTTTTCTTATATTTTTCTTCTCCTTCCACCACCTCACTCATTCTGTGCCAGTCAGAATTGGAACCACTATGTCAAATTGTCAGATCATTGGGATTCTGTCTGAATCTGTGCGCCCAATCTATTAAGGATAGGCTAGAAGCTACTAGCCTACATGCCATTTTGTATCCAGGGCTCTGTGGCTATAAATCTTCCTGTTTCTCAGACTCTTTTGACCTTTTCTCTCAAGGGTCATCTTCAGTTTGATGTATGGGATTCCTTTTTATTGACCATCTCTTTGTTCACTGGGGGTGTAGCTTCTACACCAGCTGCCAGTCAATGTATTGTAGCCATGGAAGTGAATGGATGAGTTCAGATTTAAGTTTCTCATGCTAACATAATCAATAATCAAAACCTCTGTTGTTTCTCAGAAGTGTCTGGGAGTGGAGTGTTTTCTTCATCCGTTTGTGTGACGTTTGTGTGACGTTGTGTAGCGACAAAATGCTGGTTTCCTCAACTGGCAAAAGTTACTTGAGCTTGCAGTAAAAGCAGAAGTGAGCAACAGAACTATTTATAGCAATATCCGGTCTCTGTGTGTTTAAAGCAGTGTTCATCTTTGTTGATTTGATCACTGTGTGTTCACTAGAGAGATGGCTTGAATGGCTTGGTGTGAAATGTAATATGGTTCTACTTTAAGTTACCAGGAAGTGGTCTTACATGCTAACTTGTTCTGCTATCAGTAATTTGGTGACAATAATGATTGCTTAATTTGGACAATGGAGAAATAAGCCTCTGCCTCTGCTTGCACTGCTAAAAGAAGGCTGTGGATGTCCTCATTGCTAAGAGGAGCCTCAGGTAAATTGAATTGACTATGTAGCCTACTTTGCTAAATTAAAATGAGTAAAAATGTTCATGCAAAGGTTGTTTGTGTGGTGTTAGGCTTTGTGCTATTTTAGTCTACATCAGGCCAGGTTTTGTTGTTAATATGCTTGCACTTCAAACAATTCCTATAAAGACAAATATGTCTTAAATATGAGTTAAAGTCATGTGTTGCCCTAACATGAACCAATATGAGGAAATTGTCATCTAATGTTCTGCGTGTGAAGGATGGTAACAGTGGGAATGGTGTCTTGAAGCATAGGATGTTTTGTCACTGGAAAAAATATGGGAGACGTTTGGGTCTTGGTTTGTATTGTGAGCTGTGGACTCTCTGGAGCCTGTTCAAGTCCAATGGTTCCACAGACTTCTATGCTGGTTTCCTAGCAACTGCAGTCTCCTTTGGACCATTGTTCCATTAAGGGGATGCTTCATGTCATAGGCCCAGACTTTCTCTTCCAGTGCCAAGTACCAAAAAACTTCAGCTCTTCTCTCCCCCTCTATGGGGACTAGGCCTATGGGTTTGCTGTCTGTGTTGAAATCTTTGAAAACACTCAATTATTAAGTTACTCCATTTTTTTTTACTGCAAACAACTATTCTCTCAACACATAGTGTATAGGATTTTTACATCGAATCAGGTTTTCAGTTAAGCCACTGTGCCCTGTGGTCAGAGACATTTGCAAAACAATGTGTCTGTTGCCAAGCCTCTTTCTAAAGTGGAAGTGTAGAGGGCAAGCTAAAGAAGGGAAGAGCTCTACCTCCTCTGGGGTGGAGTCTACTCCTGTTAGGGCACATTTGGTTAACAAAGGTCATGGTGTCTGTTTACGTGGGGGTTGGAAAGATTAGCATGAAAGACTCTAATCCCCCAACTCAAAATATGGGTTCAGATCCAAGCAGGAAATGGAAAATGCTACCTTTGTCATTGTAGTTCATTGTGGGAGATCTTCTACTGAGGCTGCATGTCTGTGAGGGATCACAGTGCTCCTAAACCTCTTCAGAAATGTCACTGTTGTTTACCTCCAGCGCAAAAAAGCACCATCCAAGAGACATCTGGGAGATGTTTCCCAAAGCAGCACTAGAGACAGTATCAGTAAGCTTTGCACTTAAAGACTCACTTGTGGCAATGTGTAACACATTAAGTCTTTGCAGACTAATGGCTACGACCTCCTCCAACCTTCTAGCCTGTTTCATATAGGCCCAGCACCAGGTCATGACCAGGCACAGCAATAAGTAGGACAACACACTGCTAGATAGGGCTACATCTACATTACAACATGGATCAGATCAATTGGTTAGTTAGTTAGTTGATTAGGTAGTTTAGTTCTTTTTAATATGGCACTGATTATGTGTGCTGCTCCTTCAGTGCATACCTTGTCTCAGAGATCATAGAATTACCCACATCTAAAGACCGGAAGTAAGAGAATGACTCTTGTGTACTTTCCACGTCCTCTCCTCAGCATTTCTAGGCCTGTGCAATTCAGTTGAGTGAGTTTACTTTCTCTCCTGACGCGGTCCTATGTGTTTACCTCATCGACGCCTGGCTGATACAACACAGCCAGATACATTCAACAGGGATTAGCAGGGGTGTGTTAGCCTGAATCTGATGAGCAGGAATGAGACCAGACAGAACCAATAGATTCCCATAGGGTTTGAATTTGCCACTGTTATAGTGTGTGTGTGTGTGTGTGTGTGTGAGTAGACCGTTGATTTGGTTGTGTTTGTTCTCTCCAGGCACAAGTGGAAAAAGGTCACACTGTCCAAGCTACTTGACATTTAGAGGACAAAAGTGCTTCAAACAATATTGCTCCCCTGGCATCAAATGTATATTAACTGTTTAAAAGTTTCATCCTGTTTGAGTAGTGCTCATAAACTGTGCCAAGACCAAATGCCTAGTTACAACGATACCAAAAGTGAAATTAAATTCATAAAGGGAAAATATGATCTCCCTGGGTGAGCTAATGATTAATATGAGCGTACATAGTTATGGCACAGTAAAACACACTGAAGCACGCATCAATTTACAGACCTGTTCAGTACTGGAGAGACTGTAAATAGGAAATAGGAAAGATTTTTACTGACATTTGAACAATGTTGAAATGATCAAAGGTACGTTTGAACTGGAATACCTTTGAACACCTTCAAGGGTCTATACATCTACATTGGCTGTTAGTTCAGGTCCATGAATCGGATAACTAACCAAACATCAGTGAAAATAGTGTTGTATTTGTGTGTCATCATGATGAATTGTTGTTTACATTCAGACCCAATACAACAAGTCGAGCCAGAAGCCGATGACTTCGGCTCCACTTTGGGAGTTCAGAGACCTGTGACTTAGCAAATTTGTGGGAGTTCTGGAGAAAAGGATGAGGAAAAGATGAACAGAATAGGGCGAGATGATGCTCAGTGTAATGAACCGTACAGGGCAATGAATTTCATGTTTTTGTCCTGCTTTGTGATTGGACAGTGAAGCAGCCCTCAGCATCATGCTTTAGGCCTGCACTATTTCTTGTGCTTTCTTTTGTGTCCGATCTTTGTGCCTGTTCCCCCAGGACACATGTTGGGCTCTGATGTCATTTCCTGTGTTCTGCGAACCTATTCTGTTAAAGGACTGTGTGCAGACTATTTTAGGGAAAATTCAGGCTTTAGTGGTTTGTTTCGCTATCACCATAGAAGTACTAAAGTAACCTGATTTAGAAAAGCACCCGCCATAAATGATTTGCATAGCCCCAGAGCATAGCTTGATTACAGTAAAGCACTTATGCTATGGGATTACATGGTCTAACCCTGAGTTAATCTCCTCAGGTTTGCGGACATTGTTTATGAGGAGACATTTACACGTGTGAAATGTACCAGTTCAGAGGTCACTAGGCTAAGAGTATTAATGGGAGATTAGAAGACAATGCAAGCGGATAATCTGTCTGTGCACAGCAAGTGTAATCAAAAGTTTGAGGACTGTCATGTTGTCCTCATTTAAACAATGGTGGCCTTAGCTTTGGTATTTTATTTTTTTTTACTTTTCTCTCTTTCTACTTTCTACCTCAGTTTTGCTAGCGAAGAACAATTGTCAAACTCTGAAACTCTTTCTGTGTTTTTGTTGCCCTGGTGAAATGGCCAACATGGTATTATATTTTATTGTCAAGGTTCATCAGGTTCAGACAACATACTGAGGAATGTACTGGTGAAGTGTTGTTTGAATCATAGATTTCACAGAAAATGAAACCGTGCCAACCACCAGCATAAACAGCCCAGCTCAGTGTGATGTGTGATGCCTTTTCTGCTGCGTTGCTCTGCATTTCCTTTACTGGCTCTGTAATGGCAGTGTTCACTGTCTCTCTTCAGGGACCTGTGGAAGTAGTGATCAATAAAGTGGCTCTGTTGTGACTGTTATCTCAGTAAGTCTGTCGAACTATTTGACTCGCATGCTTTTAATGGGATGTCCACTTTACGCTATTCCCTATGGCCTTCCAGCACCCCGTGGTCAATACGATGCTGCCCTGCTCTACCACTTTGTGTCCACAACACATGTTCTCCACCACTTTGTGTCCAGAACACATGTTGGTCTCCACATCCTGTAACTGCTCTGTGTTGTCCACTCTCTCGTGTGGAGGCAGAAGTGGACGGCCATGCTTGGCACCTCCAGGCAGAGGAAGATCACGCTGATGATTCTGCGTGGCAATACTCCACATGGATGCTCTGCTTTGCCCCAGGGGTGTAGGTTTCGCGGGTGGTGGTGGGGGTCACATGGTTGGTGTCTGAAGATGCTGTGTTATATATTACTGTAATCATCTGTGAAATGTCTTTTTTTTTTTTTTTTTCCAAAAGAAGCTGTTGTGTATCAAGGTTATATGGCATATGGCTATTATAGCCACAAATGCTGCTCTAAACATTCAGTACATTGCAATTCTGTGTGTGAACTCAGAAGAAATCTAAGCAAACTTGTTCACTCCAGTCTTTTGTGCGTGCGTGCGTGTGTGTGTGTGTGCGTGTGTTTTGCTGTGTTGTCACTGCTCATGTGTTAGATGACTGCCCTCCTCAAGCCTCTCCTCTCTTGCATGGTGAGCGTTTCTCTTCTAGGAACAGGGCCTCAGCTGAGGGTCAGGGTCAGGACACTAAGAGACCTGATGCCAGAGTGGTGGGAGCCGGAGTGGTCAGATCTCAGTTTAAATGCGTCCCGCGCTCGCTGTTTTTCAGACTCCGTGAACATGAGACACAGCACTGCAACAGTATTATGAAAGAGATGTCATGAATATGATAGTCCTAATATACATGTCACTCAATGTCTTCTCTCTCTCTTTCCACGTCTTCTATTTAGCATGGTCAGATTTCTAGCTCATGTAGTTTTTTGAGTACTGAATCAGAATATATGTGTTAGATGTCTAATTGCTTACATTGTGAGGTGTAGTGTGATACTGTGTCACTTGGACATCATCTGCGAGTGTCCGTGAATGACATCTGCCTCTCAGCTCATCTAATTGGCCAACTTCTACTTTCATGTGTTATTTCTAGTGTTATTTCTAGTCCAGGATCAGTGCATACAGATGACCAATCTCCAGTGCTTTCAGATCCTTAGGAATTAAAAAATCTCCAAACCATTTAAGAGCGTGACTGTGTGAGAGTCTCTGAGCCTGCTGTTGTGCACATTAACTGACTTGTGTGTGTCTGTTGTGTGTGTCTGTAGCCCATGCACCCATGCTCTGGGCCTCAGGATACTTGGGCAACCAGCTTTCAAAATGCTGAGACCAAAGTGAGAGATTCCATCCTCTTATGATAGATTTCATGATATGTTTTTGAGACCCGAAATATGAATGTGAGCTATATAAAAGTTGGGTGAATGAAATGGACCAAGGAGTCGGGTTCTGCGAGGGTCATTGTGTGAGTATGTCCAGCCTGCTAGTTTGTTAGCCAGAGGTGTTAAGGGAGTGAAGCTGGCGGAAGGCCATGTCAGCTCTTTAGCTGGACTTGTGCTAATTAAGAGCGCTAGTCTCTAATGGGTACTGTTAGTAGTGCAGGCTTTTAATGATTCGACTACTTCCAAATGCTACACTGCACTCAGATGAGTGTTCTGTAAGACACACAAAGAGATTAAAAAAGAACCACAAATCAGCTTCTGTTTCATTATTCAAAAGTGTGATAGGAATAAGAGGAATAAGAAACACTGATTGAAATTATTTTCTATGTGTAAATCTTTGTTCATTCCTTTCTTTTTATTTAATGTCCAAAAGATGACCTCAGAATTTGCTCACATTGACTGTGGTGAGTTAGTTCCATTCATGGGTGGATAAATGAAATAGCTGAGGCCTGTCGGTGGTCAGAGAGAGGAGGATGAAGACTGGACCCAAGTGATGAACATGACTTCACTCTCTGGAGAGGAAACGGTGGGAACCCAGCGGAGAGCTGGACAGACTGAGCAGGCGGGGTGTGGTGTGGTGGGAGGAGAGGCAGGGGGAGCTGAGTCAGGCAGGCGCTCAGCGCTGAAGACCTGAGGGCTTCTACTGGAACTCACTCAGGGTTCTGAGAGCCCCTTGCACATTAGAATCTATTGATTGACTGAGAAAGACTTCACTCTGACATGGGGAAACACTAGTCTATCGAGAGCAGACTAAAAGTCATGTCTCGCCACTCGGCAGCCATCTTGGCTGTGCCTTAAGGCAGCTATTTTGGATAGGGAAAGACTCAACTCCATATACAATGAAACATTTACAGACATACAAACATGTACATACACACATACATTAAAAGTGTATATCTGGAATCACTGGTTAAATGTGAAAATTACACATTTCAGTAATCACTACAGTAAGGCCAGGAAATACTTATTTGCTGAGTGTGCGTGTTCCAGATGACTGTTGCTATAGTAACGGTGGAAATAAACAGAACATTCAGATGAGGTGACCTCAGTCATGAGTAGTCAGACATCTTCTTTTTTAAATAATACAGGGCAGGAGGACTTCCAGTTTTAGATCTGTCATCTTTCACATTGCAAACGTCTCTGTTCGGTTTTTTCCTCAGTGATTTGCCTCTGCCTTACAGTGTCTGTGATGCCTTATTTCCATGTGTCATGCTCCACAGCTCTGAGCGCATGCTGAAGATGAAATAGTCCAAGCCCGATTTAGAGCCATATTTAGACAGGCTTTTGGAATGTGATATTAAACAGGGGCCTGCCAGCTCTTTCTATATCGAGCCTCTCACCCCCACCACCTCTGTTTTGCTTGGAGCGTTGACCTGGTCCAGCTCACGTGCCTTAACCTCTCGTCTTAAGAGTGCCTGACCTCTTCACATTCTAGGCTGGAGAGGTAAACAAAACAAACCTACTTAGCTGCAGCTGGGTGAGGTGCTGAATGTGAGCACAGATCTTGACCTCCGCAGCAGCCGGGGACCCCAGGTGACCCCTGAGTCCATCTGCAGCGTGCAGAGAGATGCTGACCGGTCCGACCTTCAGAGCCAGGGTCTTTGGACTGAGGCTTATGCATTATGTAAACTGGTCAGTTTTGTTCCGGCCGGTGTATTAGCCTTTCAGTGCTGTAGCTGCTGCAGCTTAACAGCACAATGTGAGTTGAGTTAAGGTCGCCGTTGCAGATAAATGATGCTGATCAATGTGTACGCCTTACCATCACTTGCCCATTACTCAGAATAAGCCCCCAATAAATAACTTATGCCTGTGCAATTGTGCTGAGGTTGCTCTGCTGTCTGCTGTTGCTCTGATGGGAATTAGATTTGTTCTTTCTTGTCAGACCTTGTGTCTTCCTAGAAGTGTGTTAAGATATGCAGATAAAGTCAGGAAAATAATATGTTGGCCCTTTTTCTTACTATAAGCTTACTATACTTTAAAAACATGTGTTCTTTTTCTTATAGGATACGGGTGTACACATACTTTAAAAACATGTTCTTTTTCTTTTCCGAATGCTCTCTCTGATATGTTGTTTATTGATTGAAAATTAAAAAAATCATAATCACAAAAACAAACATGTTCTTTTTTTTTAATATGATATGGTGTACACCTATATACTTTAAAAATGTGTTATTTTTCTTATAAGATACGCTGTACACCTATATACTTTAAAAACGTGTTATTTTTCTTATAACATACGGTGTACACCTATATACTTTAAAAACATGTGTTCTTTGTTTTTTTGAATCAAGTTCTCTCCACATGTCTGCTTGACTGCAAACATGTACTGTATTTGACTGCACACCTGTAGACCAAGATGAGCTCTATATCTCACAATATCTCTTCCGGATTGGCAGATCTGAAACAGTAATGACCCATTAGTTGGAAGTTCAGAACTCGCCGTGTTTGCCACAGCATCCACACCCCCTCACCCTCAGTCACCTCCACAAAACTAGATGTGTGGGCTTGGTGCGCAGGGCAGATAAAATGAGCTGTGAACATCATGGTGTGTACTGGCCAGGGGCTGAGTGGTCTGAGATGCCCTGTGTTGTTATTGATCACTCAAACTCTCTAACGCCTCTAATGCCCGCTAATGACCTCTGTGGCTGGCCTGCAGTCTTGCCCAGTCTCAGTGCACTGAACCAGCAGGGAACCTGAGAGGGCCGCACAAGGGTCATATTTATTAGACTGTGTGTGTCAGCGTAATTAATCCTTGCTAGCACGTCGGTGGTATTAGTTGATGAGCGAATGCTTGGCAGCCGTGCTGTGATCCCTAATGCCTTTTATGTCTCACTCAGATGTAGGTCAAATCTCATCACGTTATCACTGCCTTTGAATTGTGTGGAATGTTGTAGTAAAAGGGAATGGTCAGGTAACTTTTCCTCTCAGTGCATTTTCAGTAGACACACACACACTCATGTAGGTATGGAGATTTATCAGGATATCGAGTGTTCAGTTGCATACTCTGAGGCAACTGACACTGTGCTTGGCCTTCTAAAATGTGTTTAATGTGCAAGCTGATCAAGGATGATTTGTGACCTCCCTGACCTCCCTCGTCTCCTCCTGCTGTTCCAGACTCTGCACCTGGGCGCCTGTGTCTCGTGGCCTCCTCGCGGTCTCCTCGCTCCTCCAGGCCGGTTTGGGAGCTGTGTCCATAGCGGTGGCCCCGCCCGCCCATGGCACCTGCCGCCGGCCAGTGAAAATCAGCCAAGCTGGACACCGCCGCATCGCCGCTCCCTGCCACAGCCTCCACCCCGTCCCCTTACACACCCCCACAGAGCCCCCCCTCTCCAGGCACCTCCACCACCGCCCCCACCTGCCATGAGGAGCAGTATGTGAGCGAGGCCTCACCCCGGAACACCACCCCCATCACCAGCATCAACCATAGAGATGCAGGAACCATCACTGGTATGTTAAAGCAGTGTGTGTGTGTGTGTGTGTGTGTGTGTGTGTGTGTGTGTGTGTGTGTGTGTGTGTGTGTGTGTGTGTGTGTGTGTGTGTGTGTGTGTGTGAGAGCATGCCAGTAATTTTAGAGTTGAGTTGTTCAAGTGAGCTGAAATTTGTTCAATCTGCTGCTTGTGTACTTTATGAATCTCACTTCAACATGCTCTTAGACCCTCTCCGGTAATAATTTTAAAGCCTGGTCTTTTCTAATGGTGACATTTGTTTGGATACTTCACAAACTTCTCATGGCTACGGTGGCCCTGAGGTGCAACCACAAATCGAAAACCACCGTACATGGCACTATCAATTCATAATCTCCATGGAGGACCGCAGTGGTCACAGTATTGAAATCATTCTCAAATCATCTAAATATAAGCATTTTACGCAGTTTAACTAAGCAAACAAAAAAGTGTTAGTTTCACATCAGCAGAGACTGAAGTGGCCTGGAGCCATAACACGTTCCATAATGTACTCCCTCTGCATGCTGATTATATTATGGATGCCTGGCTTGGCTCACGTGTGTGTGTGTGTGCGTGTGCGTGTGTGTGCGTGTGTGTGTGTGTGTGTGCGTGTGCGTGTGCGTGTGTGTGCGCGTGCGCTGCTGATGGGAATTTATCCTTCTTCATCACCTTTGGCCATAGGTGTGTAAGAGATGAGGCTTCTCCAGCAGAGAGCACCTCTCCCATAGCTGCCACCCTCAGCAGGGCACGGTGGAATCCTCTAGAACAGGATTGCAGCGCTGATGGGATATTGATGGGCTTTTAGTCGGTTACTGCTTGATCGGTACAAATATAATTTCTCCAGCTCTGGTATCCAAGCAGTAAATCACACTGAGATGTGTGAGAAATGATTTGACATTAAATTTGTCTTGAAATTGAATTTAGTCGACATCATGCAAACAAACCCACAGGATTTTGGACAGGTTTCATTGGCCTACCATGTAATCCCTTGCAAGCCTCTGTTTGTTGATTCCTTGCCATTATCAGGTCATAAGGAGGCCACTGCCTTCCGTCTCTCTCCCATGGTTTAAAAATAGAGCATAGCAGGCCCAGTATTTCCTAAAAGCACTTTATTGAGAACTGCATTAATAACGCACTACTGGAGAGTGAAACGCCTGACCCAATAGCTTGTGTGTCACACAGACGTTTCTTTTTTTTTCCGAGGCAAAGCCGTGCATGAGTTAAAAATAAGCAAGTGTGAGAGTGTGTAGCTGGAGGAATTGTGGATCAGTCCAGTGTTGTGCCAGGAGAGAGAGAGAGAGAGGATGGTCCAGAGCAACGCGGCTCAATGGCCATCGAAAAGGAGTGCTGTGGCCTTTCCAGCGGCTGCTCCAGCTCTCATGGCCTCACACTAATGTCCCACACTGTTGTGAGTGGACGCATGTATATCTGTGTTTGGCCGCCTTCTGGCCAGCAGTAGCAGTGCACGCTCACTGGAAGGGTTTTTGTATGTGTTCCAGGGTGCTGGATCCTAAATGGCATCCTTCAGCCAGTGCCTTTAGAAAGAATCAGATGTAGACACAGACACAGACACACCACTAAAACAATTTCTGCCTGTCTTTTGGTCCCTGTTAATTTATTCATGCTGTTAAATTGACATCAACATTTATTTTACAAAATGAATTAATGTATTTAATCTAAACATTTTAATGAACGAGGATCAGCCCTCTCTCTCAAGTCTATGACACCAGAGGTGTGTGCTCTGTGTGGAACTCGTTCCTCAGCTCAGCTACAGATCCTCAGCACTCTCCCCATGTGTGCACTCTGTTTCTGGATCTCATGGAATCTCTGATGCAACAGTAATAAGTGGATTTGATATTAGTGTAGAAATATTATGGTTGATGTCTAGATTCTGGTAGCATCTCTGGAGTGTGTATGTCTGCAGTGATTGATTGCTGTGCTTCTCAGAAAGTTAATGGATATCATTGATTTGGTGCTTAGCAGATGGGGTTATATAATCCTTATGAAAGAAGTGTGTGTGTGTGTATGTGTGGGGGTGTGCGTGCATGTGTGTGTGTGTGAGACAGAGAGAGGGAGAGAGAAAGAGAGAGAGAACGAATGAGCCTGCTTCCTGTGTCGTTGGGGACTAGCTGGGGCCTGGGAGAGGGGTTCCGACTCTCGTCTCAGCAACAGTTTGCGGATCAGCAGAAACAAACCTCACACAGTGATAGTCACCATACGGATGCATGCAGGGCACTGGCCTGGGGCCTGTAGTTACTGGCTGCGATGGAGAACAAGTGCTTGCCAGCTTCTTCTCAGTGGAGCTGGAGGCTGTTCTGAATGAGACTCCCTGCTGTTTCAACAGGGTTAGCTTGACAGTAGATGAACCCAGGAGCTATGTCACACAGAGCCATCCTGTCTGATACGTTTGGTTGTCTGTCGGCCTCCTCTATGGGATGTGTATTTGATCGTCTCCAACACTCAGTGGAGTAATGTTGCACTCTTGCTTCTGTCTTTGGCTCTGAATTAGCATAGATGTAGAAACAGTGGTTCCAGGGCAATAAAATAGCCCACAATTAATGAATAATTTATTTGGTAGATTGCTGATCATTCTTATCTTAATTCTCAAACATTCACAGTTCACTCACAGTAAAGGTGGTCATTGCGTCATTTGATAGTAACACCTATTTAGTGCCAGTTCGTAACTGGCTGCTTGATGGATTTACCGGTAGTTGTTTTATTATTAGCCTTTACTGTTTCAACCTTTGGAGCCCAATGTGAGTTCTGCTGCACTTTACTGCTTCAACCTGTGGGTCAGATCCTTGCCCCATGTGATGAGCTGTGCTTCACTGGACTGAGGAGCTGTGGTCTGGAGGTTGAGTACTGCCCTCTAGAGGTTGACAGTAATACCATCAGGGTCATTGTGTGGAGTTGTGGCTAGAAACTAGATGTTTTTGTTGGAGCAGATCAGATGGAAACTCAGACATTTCAAGACTGTGATGTTGACTGATTATTTAAATGACTGTTTTACTTTTGGTGTATAGGATTTCACATGTAGTTCATACGTGAATTTAGGACTTTGTGACCTGTATTGTGAGAGTGGGGAATAGGTTTTAAAGCATCTGACCCTTTTGCACGCTGTTCCATTGAGTGATTGAGTATAAAAGAGCAGTTGGCCATGTGGTGCAACTTGCAGCTCTGATGTAAAGTGTTAAGTAAGCTTGTTTTATTGGGCTATAGATGACCCGACACTCATTTGCATGTCTATAGGTATCTCGTAATGCTGACGTAACCCATTTCCATGGTGCCCTGTACCCTATTGTCTGGAGCGCCATCTAGTGGATATTCTCCCGGAAAAAGGGAAATGTTGTGTAATCTGTAGATTACCTTACAAATTTGCATGGGTCTGTAGACCTTTGTAAAGGTATTTAATTTATCTTTTAAATAAAATTGATTAAAAAAATCACAGGTCAGCCATGGTACATAGTGATTACTAGTGACATTAACTAGCATATGGAAGAATAGTGTGGAATGCTGTTTTGGAAACTCAATGTGCCACTTTATTCAGACCAATACATGGTTTGCCAGTGGTTTCTCCGTACGCGAATGGTGAAATACTTTTGCTTTGCATATCTTCCCCATGGCAGTGTATAGCACTACAATATGTAATACCGTTGCATAAGGGAACAGCTATATGTTGCTTGCTTGCTTGGCAGATTCTGAACGTTAGACATTGACCTCCCCCACATGTAATAACCAGTCACTCCTTGCACATGTGTGTCTGTGCTTGCTGTGTCTTTGTGAGTGTATCGGTGTGTGTGTGTGTATGTGTATGGCTGCCTGTTGTTAAGCTGTTAGTTGGCAGCATTCACTGTGAGAACGTGATTGTCATGTGCCCCAGAGACGATGAGAAGAAAGAATGTGTGCCCAGACAGAGTGAGCGTGTGTGTATTGTGTGTGTGTGTGCATCCTTTTTTCACTAATGAAGGCTCGTGACGCTCTTCGTCCGCAGTGAGCTGGTAAGAGTCAAATCAAGTGTCTTCATAATGAGCACTCTCACAGCTCTTTTCTATGAGGCCTGTCTGTGTTGGTTTTTTACACATTCCTTCTGACCATGGCCTGCTTCTTGCATTCATTGCTTCACGTCTTTGTGAAGGATTTGCTTTAATCTGAGTGTGTCTGTTCAATCGGTGCTCTTGGTTTACCATCAAAATCTCAGCCGATGTAAATCTTTATAGCTGACCGTTCCTAGCTAATCAAATCTGAACATATTTTTCTGTAGTCAGTGGTTGCCCTGCGTTGCTGTTCTATGACTAATGATCTTACTTCTCAGTAGGGATGCACGGTATTAGATTTCTACCAATATTTGATTTGCCAATATTTTCAGTCTCAAATTGGCCGATTGCTGATGTCGATACCAATATGTACATCTTTTTTTTATTTCCTCTTAAAGCAACACAATGTATATATTTTACCATTAAGTAAAAGCTCATCTGGATGCTACAGGGACTTATGATATGCAGAATGAAGTCTCTTACATCGGCAGTGTGTGCCCAGAATGCTGGATATCGCTCCATGTGACGTTTTTGATCATGACCCATTTAGTTTTTTGACGAATAGAGTGGCGTCTTAGTGCTAAATGCCGTTGATTATTGATCTGTAGATCTGTGCCGATTTATTATCCTGATGATTTCTCTGCCAGGAATATCTGCAGAAATGTTCATATCTGCAAATGGCGATATTATACAACTCTTCAGCTGTTCTCCGCCGATACCAATGCTGTACTGGTAATATCCTGCAAACCTACGTCTTAGTGCTGGGTATACTAGGGAACATCCAGAGCAATAAGTGGTCATTCTGACCTCATCTCACATTAGTGCCCCAGCCTACCGCACCAATAAGAGCTCTGCCAGCACACAAACACTGCCCAGAGCTGTTTCTATGGAAGCGGTTTGTTTGTGGGGAAACTTTGCTGTTTTCTGCTAAGTTCAGCAGACCAGACCTGACTCACAGGCCCCTTCCTTTCCATGGCAGCTGTAGCGGTACTGTACTGTACTGGGGCAATTGGGAGCTGTCGTCGAGCTGTCTGCCACTGCTTTTTCCTGGAGGCCTGCCAGCCTCCTCTGCTTGGTTGTGTGTGTGTGTGTGTGCGTGTGTGCGTGCGTGTGTCTGTGTGTCTGTCTGTGTATCTATATGTGTTTGTCGGTGTGTGTGTATGTGTGTGTGTGTTGTACACTCATGCCGTATGTGAGTTATGGTTATGCTCATAAAATATGCACGTAAACAGGAAGGCCTGACCTTTCTGAGTCAAATAATCTTTTAATTTTATGTCCTCATTTTTATTTGAGAGTTTGTACTTCTAATTGAGCCGTCAGAAGAGTCTGTGTAATTGGCCAGTAATGCTCAGCTCATGACTTGTTCATGTTAGTGTCTTGGGTCTTCAGCTTCTAGATTTGACCTTTTGAATTATTTATTTATTATGTATTGATACAGTATAGTGAAACTCTGACGTCCATGTCGATGTTCAAAATGTGAGCTAAATGTGAGGATGAAAGGTGATTCCAGGTCTCTGAGAGAGAGAGGAAGGGAGAGAGAGGGAGAGAGAGAGAGAAATTGACAAATCAGCATATCATCAGCTGTCCCTCAGCTCCAGCCCGGCTGATCTGGCTCTCGGCCGCTCCCTGCTGCAGCTGACATGCGGCGCAGCATGTTGACACATGGGAGCAGCCCAACATCTGCACAAACGCTTCAGGCCAGTTCCTGTTGAATGTTGATTCCTGAAAGGGTTCCCTTTCCTCCGGCGCTCCAAGACGTCCAGACGTTCCAGTGGACAGGTCTAATAAGGGTGCTGCCTGTGTGAGGGTCAGGGCTTTGAACAGTACTTTTTGGGTTGTTACGGTATACTGTATGTGTTATGTTATGTGTGTGTGTGTGTGTGTGTGTGTGTGTGTGTGTGTGTGTGTGTGAAAACCAGAGAAAACAAGGGAACCAAAGAGCAATCTAGAGAAGAAGAGAGTTTTTGTCTTAATGGGCAGTGTTTGTTTATGGGGTGAGATGGAGGGAGGGAGGGGAGGACTGTGTGTGTGTGTGTGTGTGTGTCGGAGGTCAGTCCAGCACACCTGTTCTCTTTCGCAGCCTCTGTGCTCTGTGGCAGTGCGTGTGATCTGCTGCCACCAGTGACATTCAGACACCTTGACATTTTAGTTGAGGCCCCTGAGTCCCCTCACAGCCCACAGCTCCCTGTAACCAGAAACAGCTACAGCCAGGAGCAACGCATGACCAGAGCAGCGCCTAGTGCTGATGCACTGGGATTAGGACTCTAGATAGAGATGTTACATAGAGTAGGTTTTGTAGTTACTGTAGCACAAATTATCACATTCCATTTGTGTTTGTGTTATATTATAGAGATTTTCTAGATTTTCTTTGCTTTGTTTGTTTTCTGAAATCTGCGTGTGCGTGTACGAGTGTGTGTGTGTGTGTGTGTGTGTGTGTGTGTATTGGGCAGTATGCCCCCTGAGGAATGACATGACATAACCTTATGGAGGCTAGTGTCACCCTCTCCACATTCCCACTTTAGTCTCTTTTAGCACTGACCTACTTTTAATCAAGGTGTACAGCTGGACCACCAAGTCCATGACACTTCTCTCTCTCTCTCTCTCTCTCTCTCTCTCTCTCTCTCTCTCTCTCTCTCTCTCTCTCTCTCTCTCTCTCTCTCTCCTTCTCTCACTCTCCTTCTTTCACTCTCACTGTCCCCTTTTCCTCACCACCTGTTGAGCCCTCAGCTGAATTTATCCCCTGCAAAATCCGTCTGTTTCTCTGTGGTCTCTGATTTCCTGCACACACCTCCAGTCGATACCCCCCTCTTACCCCCCCACCCTAACCCCCCCCAGCACCCATCGCCCCCTAAACACACACATCCACACATTGAGAACTCGCCACACACCCACACAGTGAGCACAGTGAGTGGAGGGAACAATGGTCAGTGCTGTCAGACTGGCCTGGATGTGCGCTAGTGCTGGTCTATGTTTAGTGCCACTGGGCTGGAGAGAGGGAGGGGGGGGGACCATGTGACTGTCGTCATCTACATGCCAGACATGGCTGAGGGAAGAGCTGGCTCCTCTCCCTCACTCTCTTTTTCTCTCTCTCTCGCTCTCTTTCACATTCCCTCCCTCCCTCCCTCCCTCCCTCTGCCCCACTCACTCTCTCGCTCGCCCTCCTCCTCTCCACTCCGTTCCTTCCTGTCGAAGAGAGAAATGTGAAAGAAAGCAGACACAGCGCCGGTCTGCAGAACCATGAGTGAGTACCCGACTAAGTTTGCCAGAGTTCAGAGAGGCTTTTGCTGTGGCTTGTTTTTGACGTGTGTTTGCGTGCTGGTAGCCATGTGCTAGAGGGCTTAACCTTAACACTGGTTAAGCCTTTGACTCAGCTGGGTTGGGCTGGCAGAGTTAGCACGGAGGCTAAGGAGGACCCACAGTGAAGCGTCTTTGTGTGAATCTTGAGCTTTAATGTCTGTTCTTGTGAGAAGAAGAGTTTATGCAGTGCGCAGTGCTAATGTGCTAAATGTTAGTCAGTAGATGGTAATAAGTTTGTTATTTCGATACATCTCATTACTGTATACTCATACAGATTGCTTTAAAAGTGTTGAGTCCCTCAGTTCTCAGAACAGAGAGTTGCTTAGTTCCCAGTACAATAATATTAGTTCTCAGTACAGTATTCAGTATGGATAGGGTGTCCATCCACGAGGCTAGTGGTGCCATCTTTGATCTAGGTTGTGAATGTATTTGTGTGTGTGTGTGTGTGTGTGTGTGTGTGTGTGTGTGTATCTGACTGTTTGAATGCTGTTACTCCTGGACAGTGACCTAGTATGTGTGTGTTTGTGGACATTACAGGCTCATCCAATATTAGAGGGGTTTGTGGTTGTGTCTGTAAGTGGAGTGAGACGTGAACAGTGTTTTTGTTTGAGAGGGGAAGGGTCTGTTGGAAAATAGCACGGTGGCCTGCAGCCCAGGGTGTGTGTGTGTGTTTGTGTGTGTAAGAGTGTCCAGTGACTCAGAATGTGTGTGTGTGTGTGTGAGGAGTGGGGCCGGTCGGCAGAGGGAATGCCAGGGGTAGAGGAGAGGGGAAGGACAGGCCGATGTGGCCTGCAGCAGGCATGAGCCGTCATAAATACAGGACAGAAATAATCAGCCTGACCAAATCTCACTTCCCCCGGCAGACCACAGCCGTCGGTCAGCTCACACTCAAACAGCACCTCTCGTCGGCAGCCCAGGGGCTTGGAATTGGGGCAGCACTGTTAGTAATGATACTGAAAGTCTGTGGAGGTTCTTCTACTGAAGTTGTGACACTGCAAAGAGTAGAGAATGAGTTAAAACATTGCTGTGCAGTTTGGTTGCATGGGACATTTTGTGTTTTCCATGCAAAGTTGGAAGTATGCAAATCAATTCAATTCATTTATACAGAGCCAATGGTAAAGTTTTGAACAGCTGACCTACTGTATCAATGTTGCTGATTTTTCACCTTTGATTCTACTGCAATGTAAGCGCCACTAGCAGGCATTTAACCACCAAATAAACTCTGTTGTGCCTTGGTAAACAAAGACTTGAAAAAACTTGTATGGTGAGAACAACTCAAATGGACAGCACGGTGTGAGTCACAACGTTATTCAGCAAGTTTGGTCTTTCTGGGTCACAGCCACTCTGATGCAAAGTACTCATTACGTTACTGAACTTGACAAATGTTGACCTTGCCACACTGGGCTGTGGGCGCTAGGCCGGTCAGTGCTGTCGGTCTTCTCCTTTAGCGGTCTGGCCTCCTTAGTGGTGGTCTGTTGACACACTGCATGCTACACTCACAATCCTGACATGCCAAAGCTCATTTGATAGCTGCTAGCATATAGGGGCTAACTGTGTGTTCCTCTGCCACACAACAAGACTTTTCTTTTTAAAAGAAGAAGGCCTAGTTGTTCTTTCTGCTGTCTGTGGCTGCATGTCATCTGTGAGCAAGCTGAAGTCTGATAAATGGCTGCGGGTTTGGTGCACTCAGTGTTTTATTGTGCTCCATGCACCTGCCCCCACGTGTTGCCTCTGCCGGGTTGTGATGTGCACAGGTTTGCTGGCCTCAGCAGCAGAGGCTTATGGTCCTGGCCGGGCGGTCATTGTGTTTCAGAGGGCAGTCACCCCTCCGGCATCTGGTCGGCACGCGGCTACCCTGACCTCAGTTTGATGAGGTCAAGCCAGAAGGGAGGGTTACACACACACACACACACACACACTTTTCTGAGCAGACATTTCTGAAAAAGCTCTAGGTAAAGTTGCAAATCAGTTTGTTCTTTGTTTTTTGCAAAAGAAAAAGGACAGAACGGAGTGTATGTCATTACTAAGCCTGGAGGTTGATGGCTTTAACTGCTGACATTGTTTCTGAGGTATTAAGAGTCTCATGTTAGTGGAGTCCAGGGCCAATTACATCTTGTTCTTGCCACTGGAGTCTCAGGGAACTTTAGTATCTCGTGACAATAAATCCACATGGACATCGGCCTGTTCCAGTGTTCACATTCCCATGACATGTTTTAGCACTGCAACGGCCTTACTTTGTGGAAAAGGGGTTTTAGTTGGCTGTTATTCTCCAAATGATCAGAGTGCAGTACTTTAGTCTGCCACAAGAGGTCCACATTGTCCTCTCAAGTAAAGCTGGTACCAATTGAATCACTATGCAGCTATGCACTATGCAGTGATACTTAGCTCAAACAAGGACGCTTTAATGACTTAAAATATTGAAGTTTTTTCGTCTGAGGACAATGTATATTTAGACGCATTATTTACGTTGTTACTTGTTATGCTTAATTTTGAGTGAATTTAATTAGCCAGCCTGTGAACTACCACAGCAAGCTCTAATGTCTTGATCCCCTCCTCTTCCCCATCCAGATGTGTGTAACAGCACTGATCTTCCAGAGGTGGAAATCATCAGTCTGCTGGAGGAGCAGTTGCCCCACTATAAGTTAAGAGCGGACACCATTTATGGCTATGACCACGACGACTGGCTGCACACGCCTCTCATCGCACCGGACGCCAGCCTGGACCTCACCACTGAACAGATAGAGGAGACTCTCAAGTACTTCCGTGAGTACACACGCACAAGCAAGTATCCACACATAAACACACACGTAGAATGTACACGCAATCACACAGAAGTACACGTGCACATACACACACACACACACACACATTTTTCATCGTCTTGACCATTTCATCGTCTTGACCTTGACCTTATATCGGTATATCATGGCCTGACACATACACGCATAGACACACACACTAAGACATGGATACACACAAACTGAGTTGGCCTCTAACCTGGACCTCATCTCTATGAGGAGCCTCAGCTATTTCCGCCTGGTTGTTTATGTGGCTGTTTCAGTCCCATGCACTGATCACCTTTATCCGGTTCTGTACATGAACTCCCACTCTTCTGGTCTGACCTGTCTCCTATTGTTTCAACCCTTCCCCTGCCCCCCCACCTCTCCCACCCTTCCCCTGTCCCCCCCCCCCCCACACACCTCTCCCACCCTTCCCCTAACTGTTGTAAAACAGATAGACTCTTGTAGTGTGTGTGATACATGTATCCCATGGCAGTGGCTCCTCAGCCCTCATATGCACTTTTCTGGAGCAACACAGGAAATGGCCTCTGGTCTCTGTTGGCTTCTCTTGTCCCGCCTGTGTTCCTCCCTGGTGTGTTACGGTATTCTGTCCTTAGCAACAAGTTAGGGGTCATTTACAAATTATCATTTCACAACTTGTAGCATTAGTAGTTAGGGGTCATTTACAAATTATCATTTCACAACTTGTAGCAGTAGTCTTAGCTTAGCCGTGTGAAAAGAGAACAGCTTGTCTTGTACGTGCTGACAGGAAATATCAGGCTGTGTCTGGGTAAGAAGTTAAACACTGCTACTTTTCCTAAATAGACCTCCCCTAGCAGGATTGCAGGTTCCAGGGTTTTATTCTGGTCTAGGCCGTGTTCTCATGTCCTCTGTTTGATTTTGTTCTGGTAGTGTGTTGGCTCTCTTCCTCCGTGTTAGGAACAGCTGAGTCCTTGTTGCCACAACAAACATTCCCCGTGGTCCATAGCAACCTCCAACGCTGGGCCCACTGTTCAAAAGATCTTCTTCAATTGGATGACAGCTGTCTGTTTGACAGTGTCCCAGATCTTAATGCATACTGTATGAGCTGCTGTATTGACCACATGCTCTGGTCCTGTAGCATGCCACCGTTTATGCTAACAAAGCCCAACCCAGATTACTGCATGACATAGTTTTGAGCACAAGGGCACTCTGGTCTGAACGAGGCCTTGTAACACAGACCCAGTGAGCCCATCCAACGGTCATTAGTCAGCACAGGGCTTTGTGGCGTAAGTAACAAATAACTGACTCATCCACATCGCATCACATTCACAAAGACTAAAACGTTTTTTGTCTCTCTTTGAGGGATCACTGAAATGGTAGGCCTAGATTTCTGCTGTTAGGCCTAGATTTCCACTATGCTAGTGATAAAAACATCACTTGGATGTTGGGAATCTGGGATCTGGCTGCAGATTCTCAGTTTCAGTGTTGTGAGGGGCGGTGGGTATCCAACCTTTACAGTGGTGTCAGCCTCAGCTCTTCCCGGTGCTGTACAGAGAAGCAGGTTTCAAATGAGACATGATGCTGCCGTTTCAAGATGCTGTAACATGGATGAGATGCTCTGCATTAAGCTACTCAGCAGAGCAATGTTTGTGAGATGCTCTGCATTAAGCTACTCAGCAGAGCAATGTTTGTGAGATGCTCTGCATTAAGCTACTCAGCAGAGCAATGTTTGTGAGATGCTCTGCATTAAGCTACTCAGCAGAGCAATGTTTGTGAGATGCTCTGCATTAAGATGCTGTTAGTGAGATGCTCTGCATTAAGATGCTCAGCAGAGCAATGTTTGTGAGATGCTCTGCATTAAGCTACTCAGCAGAGCAATGTTTGGTGAACTGGGATAATTCAAATGAACACAACATGGTAAAATCTTTTGTGGATGTAAAGTAGAACTATTGTGATGGTTGGGACGTGAATTTGCATCTTAGTAAATCTTGTGTTACAGCAGCCTGTGTTCTTCTCTTCTAGTGAGAGAGGTGTTTTGTACTTGACTTCTATGAGGAGTGTCATAGATGATTACTAGCAGCTCTCTGTTGCCTATTAGATGTGTGTGATGTGTATTACCCCACTCTGACCACAGACACATTAGCCAACCCAACTGCCCATCTGCCCATGTGATGTCATCACAGTGTGCCATAACACATAACACTGTGGCCACATCCAGCTCACCAAATCTTGCCACTCCCTCCCAGGCCCTCCCTGACCTCCAGAGGAGTGGAGAGGATGTGATGTAATGCTGGAGAAGGGAAGGGACAGGAGCACTGGACATGACTCATCATGGAGAGACCTTTAGGAAAAACAGAGTAGCCAACTCATGTAAGGTGTTTTGTAATGCGTCAGAGGTGTTTTGTAAAGATAGATCTTTATATTTATTATTATCATCTGACGTATGACGTGCTCATCTTGATAAATCTGTCTGAAGTCTGAAAATCAATTCAGTTTTAAAAAGGGTAATCTGCTATGTCTCCTGTGGCTCTGCTGTGCAGTGGTGGCTCCTAACCTGTGCTAAACCCTGTCAGAGTCAGCAGCAGCACAAGTGTTGATGGGTGGAAGTTAAGCAACAGATCACATGCAGACACCACGGTTAGCCAGAGTCGGAGCCTGTCTCCATGGCAACCTCTAGGAGGAGGGAGGTGTGCCTCCAGAGAGGGATGAACGAGAGCGAGGGAGGCAGAAGGAAAAGTGCTGACGGAGAGAGAGAGAGGCGGAGCATGCTCCTGATGCAGTCACGTCTGATTGGCTGGCTCTCTTTGGCATCTCCTTCTCCTCCTCTTCGGATACAACCTTGAGTGAGAAAGAGTGCTGTCACAAGACACACTGCATTGAGCTGATTTGGGCTGCGTTCTGCTCTCTTTCACACACTCACACAAACACACACACACACACACACACACACCCTGTCCCCCCTCTTCTGGTTTTGGGCGCTGGGAGTTAGAATGAGCCTCGGCTCCCCGGTTGCTAGCGGAGACGAAGGACTGGGAGTCAGCGTTATGAAAGGATGGGACACTGCTACAGTGGCCTCGGCAGGACAGACACAGAGGCATTCTCCACGCTGAAGGAGGCAAAGTATGCAGAGGTTCGTGGAGGCAGACTACTATGAGCTGGACTGGTACTATGACGAGTGCGCCGACGGTAAGCAGCACTGCAGCAGAGCCAAGGCCATCTGCCTGTGCAGGGGGGGGGGGGTGGGAGATGCATAGACTATTGGACAATTGGACCCACTGTGTGGATCATCCTAATAGTAGAAGGGTCTGATAGACTGGGTTGTGTAGCTGAGGGATGCTGAGGAGGCAAAACAAGGGGACTGGGGGAGAGAGGGCTTTTGTGGATGTTGAGAGTGATGATGACTATTTTAGGAGCTCTGGCTCTGGGCCCCAGATTGCGTCAGACCGGGTACTGCCAACCCAGACAGCTGCCCAAACTTGGGATCTTTGGGACAGCCCTGTTCACATGTGTGAACACGCTGCTGCCTCATGGTCATGTGTCTGTCTGGAAGTGAGCAGTGGTGACTGTCCCTCCTCTCGTGTAATCGGGGATGAGCTGGACAGTCTCTGACCATAGCCCGTAGCTGCCAAATGCCTGGGAGACAGAATGGCATGCTATTGTGGTTGACCAGTTAAGTTCAGTGAGCTCTTGTGCAGCAAAACAGAGATGCTGGCGTGGTGTGTGTCAGTGCTGGTGGTGTCGCAGCTCTTGACGTGGAGTCACATGCTTCCCACTCTGTCTGGCTCTGTTTTTCTCGCTCTCTCACTCTCTCGCTCTCCTTCGCGCTCTCTCTCTCGCTCTCTCTTGCTCTCTCTCTCGCTCTCTCTTGCGATTTCTCGCGCTGTCTCTCTCTCTCTCTCTCTCTCTTTCTCTCTCTCTCTCTTTCAAACTGCAGGTTATATCATGTGCTCTGCTTGGTGGCAGCCTCCCTCTCCTGATGCGTTTCTATTGGGCATTGATGATCATAACTATAGCAGCATCATATAGCTGTTTACACCTCGGAGTGGGATTCTTATGCAATATGCTAAGCTTTGATCTTTGGTGATGTAACACAAATGCCTCTTCCTCTTACAAAATTACCAGGCTTTGTGTAATCGACAGTAATTGGAAGGCAAATAACTTTGTAAGCTTGTGTTTGTGAAAACAGCACGAATCTAATTCTGTCAAATTTGCTCATTCGAAGATCCTTTTTTGAGACCTGCCTTTGTTTTACTTTACAGTCGGATTTGCAAAGCAAGAGACATTCTTTTATTAGGCCACAATTCGTGGCCCAGTTTCCTTCCTTCTGGATGGCTAGGGACTGAGAACATGCCAATTTTCTAAAAGTGGGTATAGAAACGGCCAGTGGCGATGTGTGGAGTTGGATTTCATATTGATTGGGGCAGCAGCTGGTCGATGGCTGCCTCTGATCCACACATGTGTGGCAGGGGAGTATGGGCACGAGCTTAACCCCCCTCTGCCTTCGGTGGAGAGGGAGACAGGAAAGGGGGCTGAAATGAAAGGATGGGGAAAGGGTGTGAGGGCTCTCTTCCTCAGGTAGCCGTGAGCTCGGGGAGAAGAGCACATCAAAGAGCTTCACCATGTAACAGCAGATGTAAGAACAGGTCCCAGACCAGCAGCCCTGTCTGAGATGGAGGCTAGTGGTCTGGAGAGGGTGGTGATGGGGAGGGGAGCAGGGTGGAGGAGCAACCCAGCTAGTGTGCTGGAAGGTACTAGAACATACCTGATATTCCAGAAGCAGATTGTAGAGAGTTGTAGAAGCAGCCATAATCATTGTTGTTTACTCTACTCCCAAAAGTAGGCTAAAGTATGGCTAGAGAAGCTCTCTGTTCTACATAAGCTTAGATGTAGGTGCATCCTGCAAACAGTGCAGGTGTGTTGTGATGCCTGGCCCTGGAGGCTTGTGTGGCTGTGTGTAGAGCCCTGTGTTCCCCAGAGCTGTGCTGGCAAGCCTGGCATCCTCAGAGGAGCCAGTGGGAATGCTGATCAGCTCTGTGGAGGCAGTGCCATTCACCGCCTCTGCCACACAAACTGCAACTCTCTCTCTTCTCCTTCCTTTCCCTTCCTTTTTTCACTCCCTCTCTCCCAGACCCACACTCCCCTCTAGCTTTAGTCTCCCCATTCCGTCACCTCCCCTTTTCACTGCCTTTTGTTGGGACACACACACACACACACACACACACACAACTGGGCCTGCATATATGCACACACAATGCCCTGATTTTTAACTAATTCACACAAAAGGGGCCTGGAGAATAAAGAATCTGTGGTGGGGTTGAGAGGCCCGGACGCTTCAGGCTTTGCTATTATACGAGAGCCCTATTCTCTGGGTGTTTACCCTCTCTTGTGGCATTAAAGGGATGTGTGTTGTCTCAGCAACTCCATGCAGCCATACAGTGAGACGCCTGAGAAGAACAATGCCATATGGCACAACCGCCATGGGGGGGGGGGCATGAGGATGGAGGAACACATTAGGTGCATTCATGCAAACGCGTTTGTTGGGGATGGTCAGATGGTCAGCCCCTGGAACTTTTGCAACCGTTGAAAGCACAGGTTTCTAATCTGAAACATTTACAGGATTGATTTAGGGCTGCTGTCTTGTAGGTGTGTGCTTTGCCTTTGGACAAGTATTTTAGAATAGATGTCATTTCAACTGCAGGCTTAGTTTTGTGACTGTCTTAATTTATATTGGCCATTGCCTGCACAATCATTGCATTTCATTATAATTATGACCGCCGCGCAGCGAAGCAGCGGTCATATAGGTTTAGTCACATGGATAGCATGGAACCATCGTTTGTCGTTTTGATCTGTAGCCCCCCCGCTGGACTGGACCCCCCGAAAGGAGGGTAGGGCAGACACAGTTTTCTGTGAATATCTCGAGAACCGTAGGGTTTAGGAGGACCATTTTTTTTGTATGTTGATCTCAAAGGGCCATGTCAACCCATTCCATAACCACTCATTTCATGTATAGCGCCACCTAGTTAAACACAAAAAAGTAAAAATGAGGTGTTGTAATCGCAGGTATCTGTGACCTAACATAGTCAAAACTGCACGAAATTGGAAGTGTAGGATCATTATGACACCCTCTGGATGCACGCCAAGTTTCGTGGAATTCCGTTCATGGGGAGCCACACAATAAATTAATTTATGTTACTATACACCAACTGGCCTGTAGGTGGCCGGAGACAGTTTTCTGTGAATATCTCGAGAACCATAGGGCCTAGGAGGTCCACCTTTTTTTTGTATGTTGGTCTTAAGGGGGCATGTCAACCTATCCCATTACCACTTATTTCATGTATAGCGCCACCTAGTTAAAAATTAAAAAGCAAAACAGGTGTTTTCATCACAATATCTCTGGCTGACATGGTCAAAACTGCACGAAATTGAAAGTGTTGGATCATTATGACACCCTCCGAATGCATGCCAAGTTTCGAGGACTTTCGTTCATGGGGGGCCTTACAAAAAATAATAATTTATGTGTACATTTAGTGACCGTACACCAACAAGGATTCCCGGGACACTGAAAGACCGGGGTACATGAAACTTGGTGGGCATGTAACCCCACATGGATAGCATGGAACCATCGTTTTCCGTTTTGATCTGTAGCCCCCCCGCTGGACTGGACCCCCCGAAAGGAGGGTAGGGCAGACACAGTTTTCTGTGAATATCTTGAGAACCGTAGGGCCTAGGATGACCAATTTTTTGCGTATGTTTGCCTCCAGGGGTCATTTAAACCCATTCCATATGCACACATGTGCATAAACAGATACACACGCACACACATACATTCACAGTAATCCTACGTATGACACATACTCACACAGTAGACATATATACGCATGCATGCACATGCAAACACACAGGCACATAAACAGGCAAACACACAAGCGCATGCACATGCACGCGCACACACCCACCCACCCACACACACATAAACATAAACATGTACATAAACATCAAGAATTTCTCAGAATTATGAACAGGCAAAATGGGGGTGGGGTTGTATAAAATGTATTTTACATGTGAAATCTATGAACTAATCATGTTTTGGTACTTGTTGTCTAGCAGATACCAGTGAGAATTGAGTGTGCATAATGCAATTCAGTGAGACAGTTAGAATCATATATGCCTTTCAGCATGACTTATTTTTGTGGAAAAAATGTGCTGGACTGGGCGGCGGTCATATTTTGTACCGCTCTGCAGTACATCTAGTTATAATTATAATGTAGTTATGATTATTGTTGTTATTCTAATTTTAAATTCTGTTGTTGAACTTGATGTTATTTTATGTGGCTTTGGATTAACCAGTCTAACAGTGCTAAACACCATAATCATTACAATGAAACAAGATAATGGCTCATGTTCCTGCTGCTCTTTATTTGTTTTGTAACCAAGTGTTCAGAGGCAACATTGAGTTATCCTTTTTATTATGCAATCTTTACCATGGAAATGCTTCCTCTGTTGACAAGAGCCCTCTGTGGCCGGTGCTTTGCATACGTGCCAATGGAACCACCTGTGGCTATCGGCCTCTCTAGCTCCTCCCTCACAGGTGTAAACAGTACAGCACTGACAGCTCTGGCTGCCATGGTTGCTATGGTGTGCCAGTGGAACCTACCATCTCACCCACTACACAGGGATGTTCACTTTGGTGTCAATGTAGATAGCTTACTGTAATGCTACTGGGATATGATACTACAACAAATTCCACCTCTTTTACCTTTTTACAGCCATGAAATTAGATTTTTTGTCATCTTTTGTTTTCAATTTTTTAACAAAAGTATTCAAAATGGGTCAGTGAGCCCACCCTTCCCCCTACTTGTGTCACATATGGCAGTCAGCGGTCACTCCTCTTTAGAGCGTTTGGGAGGGTTTGTTTGAGGGCTGCCTTTGCCTGAGATGGTGAGACCTGTCTGCCCAGGCTCTAGCAGTGGCACACAGGAACACAGAAGGACATACAGGGACATGGCGCTGGACTTTAGGGAGCAGAGTGACCGGTGGCGGCACTAGTGCCCAGGCAACATGGCACTGCCACCTCATGCGTGCGCAGAGGAGAACTTTGAGTTTGACTGCTCCGTGGAGGCACTAGACAGCTCAGCCTCGGTGCTGCCTGACAAAGAGGAGGGAGAGGAGGAGGAAGAGGAGGAGGATGTGGAGCTCTTCTCTTTGGAAGAAGGTATACAACATTCCCCCCCTTGTTCCCATGTTATTTTTGGAGATTGTAATTGCGTTGGTGGATTGACTGGCTCTAAAGATGACTCACCTATAGTTTGTGGGCGACGGTAATACCTTGGATGACTCTGTGTCCATTGCCCAATGGTGATTTGACTGGCAGTAAGTGTTGCAGTTGGCATGACGTTAGTTTGTATACAGGCTAAACATGGAATGCAGGAAGGCAGAGCTGGCTACTGATACCATCAACACCGCTTCCTGTCTGACGCAGACTAATGATATGTTGTCCTCTGCATTTTTGAATGATGATAAAAAGTGTCCCCTCCTGTCCCGCAGGTCTTACTGTGAGAACCTGAATAAAGTAGATTGTCTTTCAGGGAGTTTCAGTTCTGGTCAGTTAACAACAACTGAAGTGCTTATTTTGGTGTCTCATTCCGTAATGCCATTGTGTAAAACCAGTTTTGTCAAAAGAGAGGTGGGCGTACCGGTAAGCCATGACCCACGGAGTGTTAATCTTGGTGGGGGCGCCGATGTCATGGGAACTGATTGTGTTGACTGTGTGAAGTGTAGTTTGATACGCTCCCTTCTCTGTTAAGGTTGGGACCGGTTGTTTTCCCTGTCGCTACAGTATGCTAGTCGGTGTTAAGTGTCACGGTGCATTGGATGCCTGGTTGTTTTCCCTGTCGCTATGCAAGTCGGTGTTAAGTGTCACAGTGCATTGGATGCCCATGGTGCATTTCTCCTCTGTGCTTCCCTGTCTCAAAGGGACAGTCATGAGGACTTCAGTAGTATTACCTTGGAAGCTCGCTCAGCTGCTGGATAGCACAAATGTAGCTGTAACTGACATGGTTTTTGACATGGCAGTATTTGGCCATGGGGTACAATTACATTGATTGGTGAAGCATGTTGAACACGGAGCCTCATCTCATGTTTTGATCTCATCCACTTCCTTCAATGGAGGTTAGTGATTGGTCACGTACACAGCTGTGATTTAGGCAGGCTACTGGTGCCAACTGGTGCTGAAGCAATTAACACCACGCCCTATTGATAAGACTACTTGGAAGTCAATACAGAGTGAATAGCAGCCTTGTTAATGATAAAGCTGGGATTGGAGCAGGTCACCAAGCTCTGTTTGGTCTTCCTCTTGAAGTGTATTTATGGTGCAAAGATGAAACACTCTCTTTCCTACTTTACTAAGAGCACTATGCAAACTGCTTGCATTTGCAAACAGTCAGACAGAGATCAAGTATGTTTGACAGCAGTTAAAATAGCATCCTCTCTGTGGAGTCTTTGTCTTAATGTGTCCTGGAGAAAGCGTCTGCTCTGCTGTGTGTCCAAACAGTACGTGCCCAGTAGACGAGGAGTGTCTCTGCTCATCATCCTCTTGTATCTGCATGCTGCCATGACAGTGTGACGCACATGAAAATAAGTGCTTTGCATTCGGTTTACCTGATCCAAATGCAGGCTGGGTTATCTTCTCCCCTGTTATCCTGACGGCCTGACACCTTTCAGGAAACTGGAGTCACTTGTGGTAACCTCTGGGTGTTTTCTGTGCTTAATGGTTGGCTAGTCCTCTTGTCCTTGCTGTTCCAGTGCCAGTTTTTCAGGAACAGATGGGAGATCAAGCGAAGTTGACCTTTAAAAGTAAACACTCACCTGGCAAAGGCACTGTAATGTTTGCATACTGGTATTGGGACAACTGCAGACCTTGTCATATTTCTGTAAAGGCTCCTTACTCTTGCCTAGGTTCACTGTGGTTTTATCATCAGCACCTGTTCAAAAAGCGGTGGTGTCACCAGAACCGCGTCATTTTGTCATGTCAGATTTTTACTGAATGTCCAGCGGTCATAAATCTGCCTGTCTTTAAAATGGACTAAAACTTTTTAAACTGATGCCAGGTCAATTTTTAAACACATGGAGGAATCGTAAATTATTCAGGCTTATATATGGCCAGAAATGTGCTGATGAGCTTCTTATGGCAGGACTGATCAACTAGCAGGCTGGAATTATGAGTGACCATCAGACACTACTGTATATGGTGTGAGTGACCATCAGACACCACTGTATATGGTCATGGACTCTTCTCTTTTGGGTACAGTTTAGTGGAAGTAGATATTCCCAATGTTGACTCTGTCATGTAAGATCATTCATTCTCTGATGACTGAACAAATGAAAAATGTAGAGAATATGTTAACAACAGATGTTTCTTACTAACACCAGCACCTGCAATAGATGCTAAGTAGCTTGGCCTTTAATGGATTGTATTAACATTAACAGCAGGATTTGTATGGCTAGTCCAGTGGTGTAGATAATGAATTTGTGTAATATCTTCAATTTTGATGACCATATGAAGGACAGATAAACACACCTGTCACACCGACTGGACCATTCACTGTGTAGTTTTGAACTCCAGTGAATGTGTTAGAACAGTATAGCACAATGTTAATACAAGTACAAGCTACTTAGCATCTATTGTAGCATTTTTTAGAATACCAGCTACCCCCTACCTTCCCTCTAGCGCTACACACTGGCCCTATCTGCTAGCTAGCACACCCCCAGAGTGAGGGGCGCTCTGAGTGCTGTCCTGTGCTCTGTGTAAAGCAGCTGTTTTCCTGTGCTCTGCCTCCCCGCAGTTCTCTGTGCTGAGCGAGTGGGCCAGATGACTAAGACATACAATGACATAGATGCTGTGACTCGTCTGCTTGAAGAGGTGAGTGGGTGCAGCGCACCAGTGGGCAGGGTGTGGGCAGGTGCACCCTTTTAATACTCTTTCCAAATCTAGAGCGCAGGCCATGAATAGAAGCTGATATTCGATAGCCTGGACAGGTAGTCTGCCATTCTGGTCCAACACATTAGGATTGTTTGGTGCCACATGGTTGGGTTTAAAAGAGATGCCTAACGTAGTGTCTCTTTTGGTAGGTAATCATCACCTCTACTTTATTGTGTTGCCATTATATTCTAAACCATATCTAAATAAAACAGGCCTTTTGAATCATTATGTAAGCCATTTTCTTGAATGTCATGGGTGATTTGCATGCTATCTTAGCTGCTTAGTAAAATAAGTTTTAGGTTAGTTTACATGCTGTAAAATTAGCTGGAAGAAATGATCACTTAAAACACGACAATCCAAGAGTGTTACTTTGGAAATGTGGCTTGCAAATCCTCATGTTCTGCCTCTATATCTATGTTGATGATTTAGTGTTGTGTATTTCTCATATATATATCATGGGTCAGTAATTCATTTGTAGTGGCCAAGTAGGCACTGAATCCTATCATGTTTTTTATCCAACAGGTCAATAGTATCAGAGTGGTTAAGGTTTGGCCAATGAGTCACTGGAATATATCACGCTGTGGCTCAGGAGATCTGTAATCTTTAGGTGGTGCCTTTTTATTTGTTTACAATCTTCCTCACTAGAGTGGAATACACCCAAATGGCTGTGCCTTCACAGTGCAGCTCAACTCTCCCCCTTCTGTGCTACAGTCTGCTCTATTGCACCAGTACCTCCATCAAGTGTCCGCGTGTGACACTGACATCTGGCCATCTCTGACAGACATCTGACTCTCTCCCCACTCCAGAAAGAGCGTGACCTGGAGCTTGCTGCCCGCATTGGCCAGTCGCTGTTGAAGAAAAACAAGACCCTCAGTGAGCGAAATGAGTACCTGGAGGAGCAGGTGGAGCACATACGAGAGGAGGTGGGTAGAGGGACCACAAGCCAGAATGGGGCAGATGGAGGAGACTTGATGTACCTTATTATATAGGTGGCCATATGGAATGGACCATTTGGAGCTACCCTTTGCCCCCCTATCTTTTCTTGTCCTGGCAGCCACTTAAAGGACAACTCCAGTCTACATAGCAAGGTCTGTGGTCTATATTTGGATCATAACGAGTGTACATTTTATTTGGGGTCTCTGATTAATGTTCTTTTGGTCCACAATGAAGATTTATAGTTGATATTATCCATAATTAGACGGGAGTTGTCCTTTAAGTTTGGATAATCTGAATATTATATTTGTATTTATATAGGGATATATTAAATCCTTATTTACATGCTTCTTATGTGTCATGCAAGACAGGCCCCCATTTCACCAATTGCCTTGCTTTTTCTTTTTTCTTGTCTGGAAAGAAAAAAAAAAACTTTGCAATAAACAATTCTAATTCTGATCTGAGTATGTCATTTAAAGGTTCAGCACTGAAACCCTGTAGATGTTATGCTTTGCCCCTTTGTACCAGGTTTCATAAGCTCCACTGAGCAGTAATGTGCATGAATTCATTCAAGTGATGAAACTCAACCGCTCACTGATAATTGCGCTGCTTATTAGAAGTTGATTACTGCTGTGTGAGCTGTAGTTAATGTGACTCGGCCTGCTCCCCCACTGAGCTGCTGGCCATGCCTGAGAGAGTGAGTGTGTGGCCCTCTGTGTTTGCAGGTGTCACAGCTGCGTCACGACCTCTCCATGAAAGATGAGCTGCTCCAGTTCTACACCCACGCGGCCGAGGAGAGTGAAGGCGAGTCGGCCACCTCCACCCCGTGAGTCCACACCTCCACCCTTTCCTCCCTGGCAAACTGGTCCCCACTTTGGTCCTGTAAATCACCTCTATGACTACCGTACTACTCTATGAAGCCTAGCATTTAACCTATCCTGTTCTTTGGCTTTAAAGATTAGATTAATGCTTGATCTTCTGCGTACTGCTGCAGTGGCAGGGAGTCGTGGAGCTTCTGGCCCCAGTGCTGTAACACAGCTGCCCCAGTGCTGTAACACAGCTGCCCCAGTGCTGTAACACAGCTGCCCCAGTGCTGCCCCAGTGCTGTAACACAGCCGCCCCAGTGCTGTAACACAGCCGCCCCAGTGCTGCAGCCATACCCATCCCATCCTGTCCAACCCAATCCCATCCCTCACACACACACCTTTGTTTAGACAGACTGCAGGACTTTCCACCCTCAGCCTCCTGTTACACGCAGCGCTATGAGAGCCGGCTCACTATAGGTCATGATGGAAGAAGGCTCTTTTATATCAATCAAGGTTACCTAGAATGCGTTCTGAAAATATGACGCATCTTTCGATTAAAATGCCTTTTTGAATCCAAGGGTGTGTACACTTTATTAAGCAATGGTTCTGAAACAGCACTATCCTTTTGGTTTGTTATCTCTGTGGATACTGTGAGCACCACTAGCACCCATGTAAGACAGGCCAGGTATACAGTACATGTGCAGCTCTCGTTGCAGCCCTGGTAAAACATTGATTCTTGCTATAAGATTGCACAGTGCTACTTTGCTGCATTAATTATGCATCCGTTGCGAGTGCAGACAGTCTGGTGTAGCTCAGGAGAGTGTTTCAGGTGCACAGACACTTTTCATGCCATGCACGTTGCCTCTACAAAGCATTGGAAAGTGATAAGCAAAGTGTTGATGTATGATCATAGGCATATTTTAGATGTATTCATGTTCATCGGAACAAACATCGGTCTGTTTGCCTCAACCAGCCACTCACAGCCCATTGCATCTGTGTGCATCAACAGAAGGCCTAAGTTTGGCTGGTCTTTCCTTCACTACCACAGTGATGTTCTCATGCATTGCACTGTTTGACTGTGTACTGGGAGCATGTTCTGCTAAGTGTGGTGCTGCTGTAACTCTGCCCCCTGCCCTGGATGACCCTGCTGTGTGTGTGTGTGTGTGTGTGTGTGTGTGTGTGTGTGTGTCTCTCTGTGTGTGTGTGTGTGTCTCTCTGTGTGTGCTCCAGCGTCCGGCGGAATGAGTCGACGGCCTCGCTGCCCAGCAGCTTCCCGCTGGACTCCCTGCAGAAGAAGCTGAAGGACCTGGAGGAGGAGAACATCGTGTTGCGCTCGGAGGTGAGCCGTCTGAGCAGGACCGCACTCACTCTAGAGCTCTAAAAGTGTCTGATTTGTGTAGACACATGCAAGGTCTGGACAACAATGACAACATTGTAAAAACACAATTAAAATGCCACATTCTTAGCAATATGAACCATTTCTTTTGCAGCTGTTTCCAGCTTGTATGTGTTTATGTTTGTCTGTGTGTGTGTGTCTGCATCTCAGGCCAACCACCTGGAGACAGAGACCATGTGCTATGAGGAGAAGGAGCAGCAGCTGGTGAACGACTGTGTGAAAGAGCTCAGTAAGTCCTCCTCACACGGCCACTCTCAAGCTGCCCCGTCCAGCAGCGTCCACACAGCCTGCCCTCCCTCCGCCTCCCCTGTCTCCCCTCACTGTTGTCCCAGGCTCTGGGAGAGCACTGGACGCTTGCTGGACCCGGCCCGGCTCGGAGGAGCAGAGGTCACGGGGGTCTCCTCGGTGTGTGTATCTGTGGAGGGTGTTGTAGTTGAGTGTGTCATGCGTGTCTAACCTGGGATGCACTCTCACGGCTCAGCTCCCGAGCTGCTCCAGCAGGCCTTCTCCCAAACACGTGCCGCAGAAGAATTCATATTTTATTCACTGTGCACATTTGCAGCCATCGCAACCTCATTCTCTGCCTGTTTTTTTTTTTTTTGCAACCTCTAACATTTTCTTTCTCTCTCTTTCTCTCTCTCTCTCTCAGGAAATGCTAACTTCCAGATGTCCACCCTGGCCGAAGAGCTGGCCAGGAAAACGGACGATGCATCTCGTCAGCAGGAGGAGATCACCCACCTCTTGTCCCAGATTGTTGACCTGCAGAAGAAATCCAAGGCTGTATGTTCTCAACCATTTACTCATTAAGACACGCTCAAACAAACACACACAGTCGCACACACACTCGCTGTGTTGAGAGTGCTTTTTAGCTGCTGTGTTGCATGTGATCTCATGGGCCACTGTGTTGTTTTCCAGTATGCTGTGGAGAACGAGGAGCTCACCCAGCACTTAGGGGCTGCCAAAGATGCCCAGCGACAGCTCACAGCAGAGGTAACTTATACAGGTCATGACGCATACCCCTTTAATATGTCACCCAGGGTAATCCTGGTGGGATTTTCATTTTTATAATTAAGTAGCCAGTTATCACTTTATAACTATCATGAATACTGACTATGTGCTTATGTTGCTGAGGTGTTTTCCCCTGTTCCCACACTGTACTCCCCATAGGAGCATAGTCTGGGGGTTGCTTTTTTCTCCTCGCCTCTCCTCATGTCATGCTGTATTTTCTCCATGTACTGCATTTCGTTGTCTCTGTACTTGTACTCTGCACAATGACAATAAGTTGAATCTAATCTAATCTAATCACTTTATAACTATCATTGTATGCAGTGCTCAATTGTTTCATTACTCTTTTCTTGTCATAACAGTTTGTTTATATTTTCTTTTTTGTGTCCGTGTGTGTTTTTCATTGTGTGTGTGTTGTGTGTGTTGTGTGTGTTGTGTGTGTTATGTGTGTTGTGTGTGTGTGTGTGTTGTGTGTGTTGTGTGTGTTGTGTGTGTTGTGTGTGTTGTGTGTGTTATGTGTGTTATGTGTGTTGTGTGTGTTGTGTGTGTTGTGTGTGTTGTGTGTGTGTGTGTGTTGTGTGTGTGTGTGTGTGTGTATGTGTGTGTGTGTGTGTAGCTGCGAGAGCTGGAGGATAAGTATGCCGAGTGCATGGAAATGCTGCACGAGGCTCAGGAGGAGCTGAAGAACCTGAGGAACAAAACCCTCCCCCTCAGCACCCCACGCCGCTTCCACTCACTGGGCCTGTTCCCCATGGTGAGAGAGCACCGCATGTTAGTGTGTGTGTACACCGCATACTGTAGTGTGTGTGTGTGTATATATATATATATATATATATATATATATATATAATATAAGAAATACTTTATTCATCCCGAAGGAAATTTGACTGTCACAACAGCACCATCTTGTGCATGTAAGCAAGAAATAAAAAATAGTAATAGTAATAATAAAAATAAAATGACATCATATGAGTCATCAGCCACATTACTGTAGCAAATATGTGAAGAGTTGTTAAGTTAAATCTGATATAATATAAGTTGCTTGCAGGGCTGCACGATTATGGCCAAAATGATCATCAGTATTGAGATCACAATTATTTATCACGATTATTCATTCATTTTTCCTTAACATGTTGGACCTGCTATCTCTGACCCCATCTCTGATCTCAACACCCAAATTCTTTCTCCTCTTTTTTTCGTGTCCTCTTTTGAAAGCTCTAATTTCTGTCCTCTCCCTCTATCACTTATAAGTCACTCGCAGGATAACTGGATAACTGACAGCCTGTTTATTTCTTTTTATAGACTCTCTAGTTTTAAATGATATTTTCAAATAATTAGTCGATTGGTGCTATTTGATATTTAGCCAATGTCATGTTCATGACATTAAAGCTAATCCATTCACCATTGCTGTATAGAGAAATGGCCGATATGGCATTTATTTAAAGTCTATTCAAATGTAGGTTGTTAGCCTATCCCCTTCTTCCAAATTCTACCTTTGTTTAGCTTAGGCTACTTTGTTTCTCTGTGTTTTGCAGGATCCTCAGGCAGAACATAACGTGGTGGTAGTTCTCTTTTTACCTCCCCCCTCTGCCTTTCTGCCCCACATTTGCTTTGATTTATCAGTCTGTTCCAGTTGGTCTCCGTGTGCCCTCTCGTTCATGACTTTAGTCGTTTGGTTATTGATACGTTTTAAAGACTCTGATGCATTTTAATTATTGTTTGCTCATTTTGAGTGTTGTGTCTTGAAACGCTATGCACGTCGTAGGTTGTACGCACATAGTCTGTAAATTACATGATCAAAATTCACGGATCCCGTCGCCTGCTCAACTCTTACTATGCATCTGATGCACGGACTAAAAGTTAACGTGGTAAAAAAGGCATGTGTGGTGTGACCTTGTGTGGTTTCTGATAATTGCGTGTCTAACGGTGTGAGTTGAGAGCCGTGCTTTGCTTATGACTTGTTCTTGGTTAACTTCACTTGCCTGAAATCCAAAATATTTCCCAACAAACAGATGATCCGCTTCGAGGGACAAGCTCTTGCCTTCTGCTGTGCCACACATTTGACTTTTGGCTTTTATTTGATGTATGGCTATATTTTTAACTTTTAATGTCATGCTACGTTCAAGTCCACAGTGAATCCAGAAAACTTCAGGCTGTGTGGTGCAGGGAGCAGATGTGACTGGTACATGCAGGCACATGGTCAGACAGGTTTAGGGAGTCCTTGATTTTTTTTCCCTTATATATGGACAGAGGAGCACGCATTTTTAATATCGCTCGATCATCTTTTTTAATCGTGGGAGCCAAAACCGTGATCGGGATTAAAATACGATTAATTGTGCAGCCCTAGTTGCTTGAAAATAAATTGCTGGTGATCACCTGTTTTGACCATTACTTGATAAGAGATACGTTGCACCTCATGACCCTGTAAAAGGCCTTCAGTATATCATTTAGCTACAGAACTACGCTATTTCCGTTATGTACAGTATCTCTGTGCTTGTGACCTGTGTGTGTGTGTGTGTGTGTGTGTGTGTGTGTGTGTCTCTAAAGCAGTGGTTCTCAATGTGTGGGACAGGTCCTACTAGGGGAAAAGATTACAAAATAGCCACGCACACACACATAGGATTCATAAACAGAACTACAGTACATATAAATTAAAACAACATCATATCCCGTGGACCGAGATGGGAAATGTAACGTGGAACTAATATGCAAAAACCTATTTTCACAATACCATTTTGCCGGGTTGATGGGGTCAGGCGGGGCTTGAAAATTCCCCACCTTCAAAGTGGGGAATGACAGAACAAGTTTGAGAACCACTGGTCTAAAGGGAGAGAGGTTGTAACCCTACCCTGCATGGCCCTGTTTGGCCTCTCTAGTGCTGCCCTCTGCTGTCTGACAGTGGTATTGTTCTCTCACAGGATTCCTTGGCTGCAGAGATCGAGGGCACCATGAGGAAAGAGCTGCAGATGGATGACCCTGACGTAGAGGAACACATGTATGTCAATACGCTCAACCAAACATTCATTTCACATACTTTGGTCTGCAGGGACCTCTTCTCTATTCAGTGCACTTCTTAAAGTGGGACAATATCCCCCTCAAGTAGTACTGTAGGTTATGAAATTGCCATATGCAGATGGTATCCCCTGGGGATCAATAAAGTATCTATCTTTCTATCTATCTATCTGGTATAACTGAACATTGTTTGGATCTATAGCACAAGTACTGCATATTAGAATCCATTTGCTGTGGCAAGGAGACACTGATATGGTCTGTGTGTCCTCATGATATGCATGCTATTCTGATTGCGTGTGCCTGTGTGTGTCTGTCCAGGCTGCAGCCCAAACGTGTCTTCCAGACGGTGCGTAACGTCAACCAGACGGTGCGTCAGCGCTCCATGGGCCCCTCCCCCATGAACATCCCGGGGTCCAACCAGACGTCCTCCATGACCTCCAGGCGCTCCAGCTGCGTGAGCACGCCCCGCTCCAGCATGTACGGAGGCCTGATGGACAACCGCACCAGCAGCGTCATCCTGGAGGCCCACACGCCCGAGGACAGGTCAGTCTCGGAAGCTCACCTCACCTCACACATCTCCGCTGGCCCCTCTGTCCGATACTGGTTATGTCCACCTCATACTGTAGGTAGAGCTGTTACTGTTAGAATCATAGTGCATGTGGTACATCACTGGCTTTTGATAAATGGGCCAATTACTTAAATGGAATGTGTGCAAATAACTGTTAAAGGTTGTATCAGCGATTGCGGGGTAACGTCACTTCTGTTGATGTTCAAGCAAAACAGAGACCTAGCTCGCTACTCCCTCCCCTTCCCTCCCGTGCAATTGAAACTCTCCTGAATGCGCATCTCGTCGGTTTTGGGTTGGAACACTTTATTTTGCCTTTGAGTGGTTGCCAACACTTGTTGGTAGCAATTGTTTTTGTGTACAGATCTCTGAGCCCAGGCTGCCTACAGAGACACGTTTTTTTGATGGCCTGCTTATGGGGCAGGCAGCTAGCGGATCGTTAGGAAAGATTAGATGAATGTGATCATTTATGTTTGGGCCTTTTTTGGGCCTGAAATGGGCTGATACAACCTTTAAAGCAACACCAAAGAACTTTTCCTCTGTCGCACCACGCTATTTGTTTATCCAGCAACGGCTTTGCAAATAACGATGTCCATAGACAAGGTAGAATATGTTGCATGATTTTATGAAAGTACGATGTATTGCGACATCATGCAAGTCAAATTTGTAGTTTCTTATGTCTCATTCCATCGAACTACAAACCCGCTACCCGATCTGGCAAACTTACATAGTGCGGTTATAGCCGATAGAGGGCCGCGAAGCGAATGCAGAAGTGCCGTTCACCCTGTTACGAGTTGATGAACCACGGAAACAATTTTGGAAACATTATTTTAAGGTACAAAAAACTCTTTGGTGTTGCTTTAAGGAACCTGTAATGTGAAATAAGGGACTAGTTGCTGTCCTTACCAAGTATTTGAACATGTGATGAGCGCAGTGGTCAGTGAGTTCTTTGTGATGAACATCTTGGCCGTCTATCTCTCCCTGTCTGTTCTGGTTTGGTAATAGGTCGGACGACTCGAACAGGAAGCAGGCGGGGACCCCCGGCACGCCGGGCTCTCGGGACCTGGAGGCGGCGCTGCGGCGGCTGACCCTGCGGCGGGACAACTACCTGAGCGAGCGCCGCTTCTTCGAGGACGAGCGCGAGCGCAAGCTGCAGGAGCTGTCCGAGAAGGAGAGCCTGTCGGAGGGGCGGGGCGAGGGGGAGGACGGCTCGCTGACCCCGGCCGACAGCATCATGTCCCTGGGACTGTCCTCCCTGCACTCGGGCTTCTCCGGATTCTCCTTGTACGCGCCCCGCTCCTACCTGCCCGAGAAGCTGCAGATCGTTAAGCCACTGGAAGGTGACCTCACTGGCCGCCGCCGCCGCTCTTTCTATCTCTTCCTCTCCTCCTCCTCCTCCTCTTCCCCATCCTCTCTTTCCAAGCCCCCCTCTCCCGCTTCCCTCCCCATGGTGCTGCTGGGCACTCTGTGGTCACTGCTGCACCAGGACACAGCTGCCCTGAGCAGGCCCTACTCCTTCTACTTCCGCCACACACAGCCACACTGCCTGTTTGAGATCTGAGACGCCTCAGAGGGCCATTCAGACTGTTTATCGCTTTTCAAAAGCTACAGCACTTTAAAGTTTAAAGGTCAAACTGCCTTCATTGATACGGTGTCCCTGAACAGAGTTTCATTAGCAATATTGGTGGTTAGCCATACTGGTTTAATGTCCAACCCACATAAAACCCATGTGGTACATTTTTTGTACTGCTTTATGTTAGAGTCCCAAATGCTGTGTGAAGACCTCCATGTCTTTTTCTGTTAAAAGAATGTCTTCCCTCGTAGCATTTGTCTAACTCTTGTCTTCCATTCTTTAGTTGTATACCAACAGCAGCCTACCCTGTTGTGGTATTATCATTATTTGTATTTGCTCCAAAGTAATTGTTTAGAATTAGAACTGTCAAATGTTTTTGATGTACAGGAAATAATATTTATTTTTCGTAACTAGTTGTAGTTTATAAATGTTATTTCTATGCACTTTATGTTGGTATGTAGCTTTTGTGACCAGAAGCAGTGATTCAGTGGTGATTATGCACCTTTGCTCTTTGTTTCCCCCTTGTGATACAAAGAGGTATTGCTCCTAGAATACAGTGCTGTGGACAGTTATAACTATATTTGTATCCCATGATTAGAATCAAAGGGATTTGTGTGACAAAAGCTTTAACATTCAATTTTACATGTGAAGATTTGTGTTGCTGAATAGTAATCTGAAGGTCTTATGGATGTTGGGTGTGTAGGACAGCGCATTGTGCTGTCTCTAGTGTACAGCCCAGTCTGGGTAAGGATTGTGTTGTTTCAGAGCTGTTGTGCATGCTGGTCTGCTGTCTGACTGGTTAGGTACAGAGATCCCCCCGTTAACTCCATCTCAAGCACTTTGTTCCCTCTCCTCTTTGCACTGACACAACTCATGTATGTTGTTCTTCAGTCACCTGACATTTTGTGAATGTATTTTGTGTTGTCCTTAAATATCTCACCCTGTCTTTTGAGTGTGTTCATTTTTTGTTGAGCATTTGCCAATAAAATCTTTATTATAATTTTCTCACCATGTTTATTTTTTGAGTTTTTCAACTGTGGCCGTACCTAACCAGTGCATAGATGACATTCTCACATTATTAATATCAGAGAAATTATTTTGTGATAAGTAACCAGTTATGTTTGGTGTAGCAGTACATTTTTATGTGGGAGTGCATGTACTGTATGTATTTGCGAGTATGCACATGTGTGTGTGTGTGTGTGTGTGTGTGTGTGTGTGCTCATGTGTGTGTGTGCGCGTGCACATATGATGGTGGATGTCTGTTTTCATATGTGTAGTTGTATGCATTGATTTGCACCCCACCACCTGGCAACCCTTTCTGTCTGAATGCTAATATGCCAAGGCATCCGAGGGGTTCTACTCCTTTACTTCCACAACTAATATAATCCACTTTGACAACAACAATTCCTGGAAATCCCAAGTGTATGAGGCTTTATTTTTCCCACACACCACTCATCAGCTGTCTGCTCCCGTGGTACTGACACAATTAAAGTGTCAGTAGCCTGTGTCTGGTCTTGCCAGCGCTCTACACCATACATACATATTGCCCTGTGGACTGACTTTCCAGAGGGCACTATGGCTGATTTCTCTACGGGACCTGATGTTCACAGCTAAAGTTGTAATGTAATGAATGTAATGAATAGAAGTATTCTCAGGTTGCCAACGTTTTCTGGCGAGGTTTCCATGAACGAACAACATTGTCCTACTACAAAACACCCTTCACAGGACATGCATAGTGAGGAGTAAGAACTGTTCAGATCAGTCCAGAACTCTAAACTAGCTTTCAGCTTTCCTCTTTCACTCTTTAAGTAATACTTTTACAATTCTTTAGAGTATTGCAGTTTTCTGTTCACTAAATGCCAAACTGTTTCTCTCTTCTCTCCCTTTGCTTTTGTTCCTGTCCATCCCAGGTTCGGCCACTCTGCACCAGTGGCAGCAGTTAGCTCAGCCCAACCTGGGAGGCATCCTGGACGCGCGGCCCGGTGTGGTCACCAAGGGCTTCCGGCCTCTGGAGCTGGACCTGGAGGAGGTGTACCAGTTCACCGACCTGGAGGAGGACGAGGCTGGGGAGCGCTCGTCCCTCCTGGGCCTGTCGGTGGCGGGCCACCTGAGCCGCCTCTGCCGCAGCCGCTGCTCGTCCACCTCCTCGCTCGCCAGCGAGAACAACAACACACCGCTCAACAACAACAACAACAGCACCTTCAGCGGCGCCGACGACAACGGCCTCGGCCAAGAGCCGTCAGCAGCCGCGGCGATGGCGTCAGCCGCAGGGACAGGAAATGGCCAGGTGGCCACAGGAAGTTTGGAGAATGCAGAGGCTGCAGGCTTGTCCTCCGGTGAGGGTGTGCTCTAACCCCTCCCCCCCTCCCTCCCTCCCTCCCTCCCTCCTCTTCTCAGCACAGCACACAGGCCAGGAGAGGGCCGAGCGCGTCACCCCCACCCCCACCCTTCCTCACAAGGACTCTGGGCCAGTGGGGGGGGAAGTTGTGTTGGCGGTTGGGCGAGTGCTCTGGGTCTCCACGTCATCACGCTGACACACGTCACCCACATCACCCCCACCCTCAGATGCCTGGCGCCATACTTCATTGAGTATATTTGCATTTTATTGTTTTATTTCCTCATTTTGCATTCTAATTGCATCTGCCCTCTCTCAGACCTCAGTCAAACCACATGTTTCAATCCATACTTTAAAACCACTTTCCTCTCCGCAAACAATTCAAAGCAGGAGAACTGAGAACAGTCAAAAAATATATTCTTTTAATAGATACAACCTTTTGAAGTACCTCTTGATGAGGGATTCCAGATGGTTAATGTCGCTTTTCACTAGTAGCAGTGGTATACCTGCCAATAGACATTCTGTTATCTGCTGAACCACACGCTGGTAATAGTCCATGTTTGAAAGCTGTTTTCAAAGGCATGGAAAAGGATTAGTACAGTATGCTGTGTTTGGAAAATAGGGTCCCGCTGGATTTTCATGTAAAAATTAATTTTTTTGCATATTTTGCTAATATAGAGTCTAAGGATCGATCAAGATTTTTTTTGTCTTCAAATTTTCACGATCCATCTTTAGTGTTTTTTTCTGTATGTTTTAAAATAAGCGATTATATCTAGTCCGAAAAGTGATTTTCACATTTTCTTCTAATTTTTTGACAATTAATTCCACTTTTTGCACACAAAACCCCCAGATAATGTAGAAAGGTTGTTGGTTCTAAAACAATATCCATAGTTTTCAAACTTTGAGTGTCTGAAAAGTGTAAAAACACCTCCACCCTTGTTGCCTATGTCAAAAACGATTTCTTAATCTTTGCTTTTCTTGATGCTTTCCTTGACCTGCCATGTCATTCTATTGTCTACCTTAAGAGAAATTTGTCTTGGAAATAATCTATAATAATAATAATAGTACAGGCAACACAGGTGACATAGGCATGGGTAGTTGAGTAACAGTAGGCAAAATTAACAAACAAAAGAATATAAGGTACAAACAAACAGACAAACCACGGATGGCCCTCTCACAGCCTGAACTAATACAAAAAACAAAAAACTCAAGGGAAAACATTGCTCAGACACTAAACCATGTGCATTTGCTCTCTTTAAAAGCTACGGGTTATCCACAGCCAACAGGCCGGGCGTGCGAGAGAAGCAATGAAGTCTTAGAATTAAGAATAAAGCCATGTTCTTCCAACAACAACAACCACAAACACCCATGCCGCAAAAATATCAAATGACCGGCTGTGTTCTCCCAGAGAGGAAGCTACGTATATGATCACCACCCACAGGTGGACGTGTGCGCCAGCGCTGCAGGTCAGCCTTTCTGCATACACACCTGTCTTTAAAGTTCACCATCCTGGTAGCATACCTATCTACTGCCAAGGCTTGAAGGGGACGGGGAGAATATTTACTTCTGCTACACTGGCAGAGAACTCATGTGAAACAGACTGTGGGAGGTGGAAGGGGTTTGAATGCTGTCCGGCAGTATTATGAGTGGAACGTCTTAAGGGGGCCCTTTTCCCCATACAGCCTGATCTTATAGTGTGTGCCAATTCCATCAAGACACTCCACAATTTCATACTTGGTAGACACCCATGTATCCTGGATTTTGTGGCGACCATGAAAATGGTTCTTGCAAAAGAGTTTACATATATTTAGCAGACACCAAAGTCACTTACATACTGTATGTCAGCTATATTACAAGAGATCACATTGTCCCCGGAGCAACTTGGGGTTAAGTGCCTTGCTCAAGGGCATAACAGTGAAAGCCGGGAATTGAACCGACCGACAACTTTCAGGCTACTGCACGCTAGCCCAGCTCCTTAACCACTACACTACCACTGCCCACTAGAAAAAGACTAGAGTGCCAGGTGGTAATATGGGTACAGTGTCAGGACCGCACACTACAATCTCCCAGAAGAACTAAATTTATTGAGTTAAAAACATAACGCAACGTTTCGACCCACCAGGGTCTTCATGATGACCCTGGTGGGTCGAAACGTTGCGTTATGTGTTATGATGGCAGTGTGCGGACAACTACTCTTCTTTCCTTGATAAGCTTTTTTGTCCTGCACCTGGCCTCAGTGAGGTGGGATGTGCATACAACCACTTTGAAGAGGACTACATTGTTAGGACCACCATGCCTACGATATGCCGCAGCCTCTTCTAAGTGTCTCCTAGCACTAGCATAGACAGAAGTCAGGTACTCTTGATGTTGCACCACCCAATCAGTCGGTGGACTGACCCTGTGGTCACCTCCAGTATATCCAAGTAGGTGGTCGACTGGTAACTGTGGCTTCTGACCGAACATCAGCTCGTATGGGGAGTGCTGTGTGGACTGGTACACGGTGGTATTATAGGCGAACAGGAGCTGAGGGAGCAACTGGGGCCATTTACGCTTCTTTTCAGGGGGTAAGGTCCTGAACAAGTCATGAAGTGTCCTGTTGAAACGTTCACATTGACCATTCCCCTCTGGATGATAAGTGGTGGTTCTAGTCTTTGTTATAGGTGTCACACAGGTGTTTCAACAGCTCCTCCTCAAAGCTGCTCCCCTGATCAGAGTGGATTCTCCTTTGCACGCCATACACATAAAACCATCTCTCAGTTAGAATCTTAGCTATGGTGGAAGCTCTCTGATCAGGGGTGGGAAAGGCCTGGGTAAACTTTGAGAAAACATTTGTGACTACCAGAACATTCTCTTGTCCTGTGCTAGCCCAATCCAAGAGAGTAAAGTCAATGGAGATTATCTACAAAGGCTTAGGGGCTAGCATATTTCCCAAGAAGGTTCTGGCTTGGGTTGTCTTGCTTTAGCAAGCACAGTGCTCACACTCAGAACACCACTTTTGCACCTCATGCCACATCTGGGGCCAGTAGCACCTCTGTCATATCAGATCTGTGGTCCTGTCCACCCCCAGATGGCCGTGGTTGTTGTGTAGGCTAGTGAGCACTTTGACTCGCAACACCTTTGGCAGTAAAAGCTGCAGCACTGGATCCCTGGAAGGAGGAGCCTGGATCGCTCGGTACAAGGTCCCATCCACTTCCTGTATCTGGGACCACTGCTTTATCAATTGCGGACTTCCCTTGGTTCACTCCACTTGTCTTAACGGGTATGTGGTCGTCCCTGTCACCAAAACCACAGGTATCTGGAAATACGGGTATGTGGTCGTCCCTGTCACCAAAACCACAGGTATCTGGAAATACAGGGATCAGTCCCTTGCAGGACTTTCCGGTCTCTTTTGGTTCGACCAGGGATGGTGTCCACCATACAAGATTCTGTCATCCAAGAGTCTTGGATAGGTGCACTTGAGGCTTGCATGTTGGCTATGGCAAGCGGCAGGGGGACGTCCAGGCCGTGTGACACAAATCGCAAAGTGTTAGTGGGGCTTGTGGGAAGCCTAGAAAGGGTATCGGCATTGCAATTAGCTGGCCCAGGACAATATTTGATGTTGTAATAAAGAGGGCAAGCTGAGAAACCCAGCAATGTTCCAGAGCGCCCAGTTTGGAGGGGATTGTTGTCAGTGTACACGGTGAACGTGTTGCCCAGGAGATACTTGACATTTTTTTCTGTGATTGCCCACTTGACTGCAAGGAGTTTGAGTTTCATGGCACTATAATTTGACATGTTCCTCTCACTTGGCCGCAAGTCCCGGCTAGCAAAGGCTATTGGTCGCTGTAACCCATCCTTCTCCTGTGACAAAACTGCCCCCAATCCTGCATGGCATGCATCCGTCTCTAAGATAAAGGGACGACTGAAATCGGCATAACCTAGGACTGGTGCTTGAACAAGCCATTCTTTTAAGGCTCTGAATCCAGAAAAAGTTCTGAAGGCAAACCTGAACGTATACATTCAATGTTAACTATCCAATATTCAGATGTCTGTAATTGAAATGTATGCAAATTAGTGCATAATTAATGAGATATTGTTAAATTACATGCTTAAACATATATTTTCAGAAAACTTGTAATGCAAAAAAATATTGTCTCTACATAACTAATCAACTAGTAAAGTTTCATAAGAATATCAAGGAGTTAAATTTTTTACCCTATTCACCCGTTCTATGTTGCCTATGGAGGCCAGTTTTAGGCCGCAAATGCTAATTAGCAGGTTTAAAACTAAAAAATCAGCTAAGTAAATATGATATTCAGAATCAGCACCCAAAAATTAGGCAGAATACCCTCTTTACCAGTGTTTTCTCACATTTGACCCCCAAGTGATAGTAGTCCCAGTCTTAATTATGCATTATATAAATGATGATGTCATCTAAGTGTGAAAATGGATCGTGAAAATTTGAAGACAAAAAAAATCTTGTTCCTTAGACTCTATACTAGCAAAATATGCAAAAAAAACAATTTTTACAAGAAAATCCAGCAGAATTACACAAGACACCGTACTAGATCCTGATCATTTCATTCTGACTTGTTTAACAATCCTAATATCATTCGTGACTAGCATATCATTTAAAAGAAAAAGAAAAAAATGAATATCTTTTCAAGCAAAACTTTTAAATTGATCTGTTCTCATTCTGATCTGAAATTATAGTCATTTCAACTCTCTTTGATCTCTACTGCAATCAGTTCTTTTTTCCCTACATCTTACCTTAGCTTTCTCAGTTCAGCCTCCAGCTCATCTGATGCTGTGTTCAATAAGACATAATCTACTTTTTTCTCTGATTGTCTCTTCTCTCTATCTGTTGATTTGGTGATGTATTCCACATAAATGCACATACACAAATCTCTCACTACAGCCACCAGATCCCCTTTCTGAAGTCCACTTCAATATATATATAAAAAAACTTCTTCCACACCACACACACACACACACACACACACACACACACACACACACACACACACACACCCTTCATAGTCCCCCACACTTAAAATACACTGGAGTTATGCACTATTAAAAGCAGCATGTGTACATCCTCACATGACTCAGGGACGTCAGCAGCTAAGTATCACTTAGGCTCAGCTGCACTCACTTCAACACACATACACACACACACACACACTTGTCATCTGTCATCTCTGTGCTACATACCTTGTGAATCACGCTCATTGTTTTCCTCCCATGCTCCTCTCCAAGGTGATGCTCCATCATGTCTCCTGCATGTGTTGGGTGTAGGGGTGCTCAGAGTCTTGCTTACTGCTTCCTTTTCTTGCAGCATAGCTCATAAAACTGCAACAGAAAAACAGTAGAGCATACAGTACTGTAGCAATGGAAGATACATTTGAATACATCCAAGTCAAACGTTTTTAAAACAAGTAGTTTGGGAAATCCTCTGATGCAGTTTTATGTTCCTGCTTGTGCCTTTGGGAGTGTGTATGTATTGGGCGAGGGGAGTGGTTTAATAGACTGACCGGTGTCTTGTCTCTTTGCAGTGCATTTCCCTGGGAAGTGTCAGTCCCACACCAGCTCCACCTACACCATCACAACCTGCCGCATCATGCACCCGTCGGACGAGTTGACCAGAGTCACACCCAGGTGAACACACAGACACACACACACATACACACACAGGCACACATACACACACACATACATACTGTCTCTTACACACAGAATAAATGAAATATCAAGGTTTATAAAGACTCTAAGTGTGTCTACACACATAAACTGAAGATGCCAGTAAATGTTGGCATCAGAAGGACACATTCATATTCACAATGGCACAAAGCAGTCCACACCATCAAGCCTTCCACTGAGAGAATATTCCCATTGGCTCCCCCAGGTCATGTGATGAGGAAGACGAGGCGGTGCTCTATCACTTGTTTCTCAGGGCAGACGTAGAGCAGGCACATTGAGCCCTGCCCTTTGGGTGAGCCTGCATCACATGGCTTGCCCATTAGGGGGTTGTAGGTCATGGGTGTGTGTTGCCCTTTAACAGTTTGTGTGACTCCCTAACCCCAGAGCAGTGCCCATCTGAAGTGTGGGGGCACCAGCTTTCCTCTGTCTGTTCCAGCATGATTTAGCACCGTTCTTACAGAACCGGACTAATGATTTAGCGCCGTTCTTACAGAACCGGACTCATGGCTCATGCGAGTCGTAGAAACAGGAGATAATCCAGAGAAGAAATCCAAGCTAACTCATATGTACAGAGCAGTATTAGGGAACAGATTCAAATTCATGCTTTTGATTAATTTTAACACTGACTCAAGCTAAGCCCTTTCAGTGTTTATATGACTGAAAATATAATCTGATGCGCATGGCGGAGGGTCAATAGACCTCTTTCTTTTTTTCAATTAACTGATGACTAATACTTAATGTGGTTACATTCTCTTGAACTACTGGAATGTTCAGTGTGAATGCGGAACTTTCTGCATGTCCATCCTGGAACTATAATACCATGCGGTAGCCTGTAACTATTTGAACTCTGTTACAGGAATAATATCACATCCTGGTGCTTTAACAAAAAACATATGCTGCTACTACTGAACCATGTTTGAATTTGAGACCACATTTTCAGGAACTTATTTTGTGAATCTCTCTCCCTCTCTCTCCCTCTCTCTCCCTCTCTCTCTCTCTCTCTCTCTCTCTCTCTCTCTCCCTCTCTCTCCCTCCCTCCGTCTCCCCACTTCTCCTCAGTCTGATGTCTGGTCCCACTGCCTCGTGTGTGTTGACCTCCAGCGTTCTCCGTTGCTCCTCCACTCCCTGTACCCCACGGCGCCTCAGCGTGGCCGAGTCCTTCACCAACCTGCGCGACTCCACCAAGACCACCAGCACCTCGCTGGGTCTAGTGCGGACGCTGCAGGATCGCGGCATTTCCGCCGCTGTCTACGACCCCTGCAGCTGGGACCGCGGGGCGTCCACTCCTACCGACTACGCCAACCCCAGTCACAACCCTGCAGAGTGTGCCATTGGCCAGAACTCTAGGTGTGGGGTGGACACTCTCCCCTCCACCCCACCCAACTCCCCCACCAGAGCCAAACGCAGCAGCCCTGTCGCAGCCCCCCCGTTTGACTACAGCCCCTCGGCCCCGCCCTACGACAACTTCCTGGCGTCCAAGCCGGCCAGCTCCATTCTGAAGGAGGTACGCCAAGCGGAAGCCCACCAGCATGCGGACACAGAGTGCCAGACGGATGTTAGCGTGCACAACCTCCGCCTGCTGGACAAGGTGAAGCGCCTGGGGGTGACCCCCCGCCCTCTGACCCTCGGGCCTTTCTGTGGGGGACTGCGCAGGCCGGGGGCAGCACATCCAATGGTCACCAGCCCCATTGGAGGCCTTCCCACGCTCAACGCTGGCATGCGGCGTAACCGCAGTTACCCGGCCATGGTGGGGGCCAGCATGGCCATGAAGGGTCTGGGGCCCGAGAGCGGGACAGAGCTGCTGCTGACCACTCCGTTACCCAAACAGACTAGCCTGAACCAAGAGTGAATGTTGCCTTTCCGTTGCTTCCCACCATCAAGCCCTCTTATCCTTTTAACCACAGTGTGTGTACAGGATGTAGAATGTTACCTTTGTGACAAATCCACTTTGTGCCTGTGGGGGAACTCTCTGAACAGATTATTTTGTATAAGTGCCCCTGAATCTTGTTTATTTTTCTCTCTGAAACAGTGAGATATGTAAATGGACATAACCACGATACTAATACTGTAAGCCAATTCTTTTGAGTTATGGGTTTAAGAGCTTCATGTAGCACATTTGCTGTGGACATGGCCTGGAGATGACCAACATGTGGTGGTCATCTACTAAAAAGCACTTTTGTTTCTCTGGTTCGATAGGCAATGCGACCACGATCCCATAATGCATTTCTCTGTATCTCCTCTTCTGCCCCAGGCTCTCACTCCATCCTGGGGCTGCAGCACTGTGCCCTTACCCTTGTGCCCTTACCCTGTCTGGGACAAGAACTAATACCCCTCACAAGGGGCAGCTAGTTACAAATGACGCACCTTAATGCAAATGCTACATTCAGAGGTGAGGGTCACCTTGCTTCTCTCTTATTGCCAAGTTGTTAAAGAAAGAGAAGTTAATAACACTAACCCCAGCCTATAGCGCTGGCAGAGGTAGTAGGCCATGATTAGACATAAGACCTAAGAGACAAGTTTGTCGACACCAGTCACAGCAGATATGGTGGGAAATGCAGAAAAGCCCTGTGTCTCTGTCCTCCTGAACCTCATTCCCATCTCCACAGGGTGGCAGTGCAGCCCTGATGCAGGTGACTTGGTTTGTACACAGGTCCTAACTAAAGCCTGATCTTAACACATTATTTTCAGGGCAGCATCATAAATAAGAATTTGTTGCTAAACTTTAACAAAGCAAGTCTTTGCATTGCACGCCAACCCTGCTGGTCCCCTAACTCTCTGTCAGCAGGTTCAACTTAGCAGTATCAGATGAGGCTGACCTAAGGGTGTCTGGACTGAAGGATCATGCCGTTTTAGCTTGACAAAGCAAACAATTCTGAGGGTTTCTTTTTGTTTGTTTGTTTGTTTATTTTTTTTAACCGACCAACCTAATTTATAAGCGTGTGTACGTGTGCGTGTGTGGACATATAATCTGTACAAAATAAATTATGTTAAATCGGCTCCTCTAAATCCAGAATCCATGACTTGAATCCTGAAACGGTGGCCACACAGCATTGAGTAGAGCCTTTCCAGGCCACCAGAGTGCAGTGCAGTGCTGAGCTGTGGCGCTCCAGCTGAGGGCAGGGTTATCAGGGGCTCATGTGTTACTCAAGCGCGTGCTGACTGTACAGCCCAGTTCACCTACACATGGACTACACTATAAGCGTCTCAAAGGTTCTACATTTCTAGGTGTGCCCGGCCCCTAACGTGATCGTCCTAGTGCCTGAGATTCAAGTTCATGTCCTCCGACTGACAAACTTTTTGGTGTCTTCTGCCTCTGTGCAGGACGATTGGCATTAACACTGGCCCTGAGGCACGTGCTCAGCATCTGCTCAGATAGTGTTTGTGGGATATGGTGGGTTATAAGCAAGGCTAATGCTTGATCCCAGGTCATGGTTGCATGGTACTGAAACTGTATAACATCAGCACATGTGCCGCAGTGCTAGACATCAATTATTTTTTGTAATTATTTGTTTGTGTTATGTTTAGTAAAAAGCAAAAAGAGATTTGTCTGCTGAAGATTGTGTGTGCTCACTTATCATCTGTAACTTGAATATGTGTTTTGAATGTACTGCAATGCAGCCAGTGGTGTCCAGAACTGCTCATCCATTAAAATGACAATTTTAATATGTTGTACCACAAAGGGAACTATGCCACTTGTACATTGTAAATGGTAAATTATGCAATGAGTTTAGTCTTGCTAACTTTTTTTTTAAAAAAAAGCAACAAACTAGACTATAAAAAGAGGAAGTGGATGGGAATGATGTAACATTGCTGAAAGGCATTAAAGGGAGTTATACATTCTGACACCTCCAAAACTGTTGGCAGAAACATCGATCAATAAATCAATGATATGACTTCTCCATGTGTGACCTTTTGTTTTGCACTGTTCTCTTCAATTTTACATTTAATATTTCATTTTTTTTCTCTGTGCTCTACTGTATGCATTCAGATGATTTAAGAGTTACAATAGTATTGT